>NC_081409.1:479030572-479679322 GCF_030272615.1 Cryptomeria japonica
AGGATGCCACCAATTATGTGACAAGCTCGTAGGCCCGGTAGGGGTCCTAGACATGCTCACATGGAATGCAAAGACATTGTGCGGGAAGAGTCCATTCTAGAAGGGAATCAGGAAGCTCCTCCCAAACAATCGATTGACCCTAACTGAGTCATTTTGGTTACACTTCAAAACCTGATAGGAATAGTTTAGGATAGACTCCCAGCAATAGATCATCTGGAAGAGCACCAGATTTCTGAGTCATGGATCTACAGCTAGGGAGCGGAGTAGGAGTCCACCTCCTAACCATATAGAGGCCTAGGCTGAGTATGAGCCTGAGTCAGTCCATCTACCTAAACCACCTCTAGTTGTGGCACCAATAATTTTAGAGAGAGAACCCCCTGATCTCGGGGATCAGATCAGAGAGATTTTACATCTTTAGCCACCATCATTTGTAGGATCTACTGATGGGGTAGAGGTTGAGGCTTGGCTATTGAGTCTAGAGAGGTGCTTCAGATTGCATCCCTATGAGAGAAATTTGAAGGCACATATTTTTATTCACCTTTTAAGAGGGATGACTTCCACATGGTGGAGATAGGAGGAGTATAAGAATGACATAGTTGCAGACACCGTCACTTGGGACATCTTTATGGAGAGATTCAGAGATAGATACCTATTAGAGCACTTTAGGCAGCATAGGATTGATGAGTTTCATGGCCTTTAGCAGAAGGGTCTCTCAGTGTCCCAATATGAGATAAATTTCTTCGAGCTCTTACCCTATGTTGACTACCTGAAGGACGAGAAGCTACTTGTCAATCAGTTTATAAGAGGATTGAATGTCGGTATAGAAGGACCAGTTAGGATGGTAGCTCCAAGAAGCCTTTGGGTTGTCATGGAGAAGGCCTTGATATCAGAGGAGATTTAGGGTAGAACTCAAGACACGCAGGATGGACATTAGAACCAAAACCGTATATCTCAATCCTTTGGGTTTCAAAAACCCCACTAGAAGGGTAATCACAGACATTCATTGAAATCCTTTAAATCCCCTCCGCAACAGCAACCACAACAAAATCAGAGGCAAAGGCCTCCATAGTGTTAGCAAGGTTTTAAGCCCAAGTAGTGGTAGACATAGGGTCCTAAGCGTGATCAATGACCATAAGTTCCATACACACCTTTGACATAGACTCAACAGTCCTTCGGGGATGATTACAGTGGATTGAGAAGGATAGGAGGATAGGCATACACTAGGCCACAGGGTGTTCAGTTTCAGACACGTGGTACTTGTTTCACTTGTGGGGCCATGGGACACATGGTGGGAGAGTGTCCATAGGGTTAGATGGCAAGCAGTCAATGGATGGTAGGTTCAGAGCCTACAACTGGGGACATGGATAAGTCCCACAGAGTCTTTGTAGCAGTTGACAACCACCAAGAAAAACATCAAGCCACAGTCATAGAGGCCACAGGTATGATCAGAGGTAGCAGTGTTTCTATCTTGTTTGATTCTGGAGCTACAGATTCTTTTATATCTCCATTAGTTGTGGAGTATTATGGGATAGTGGCAACTAGGCAAGGTATTAGTTGGGAAGTGGAGTTGGCTTCAGGAGCTAGAGTGTCCATTGAATCAATGGTTAGGGATTGTCAGCTTCAAATTGGGAGTACAACTACCTTAGTAGACCTTCAATTCACACCTCTAGGATCTTATGGCATTTTTCTAGGCATGGATTGGCTATACACCCATAGAGCCAAGATGGACTGTCACCAAAAAATGATCGAGTGTGTGGATGATCATGGTACCTCCATAGTAATTTCAGGGATTCAGAGACCCATATCACTTCGTACTATGCAGCTTAAGCGGAGCATGCGGAAGGGATGCCATTTATTTGCCATCACCATTAGTGATAGGGATGAATAAGATGAGAAGGAGCCTTCATTAGATGATCATCCTATCCTTGAGAAGTTTGCAGACATGTTTCCTTCCGAGCTACCTGGTATGCCACCTAGCAGACATTAATTTTCACATAGATCTTGTACCAAAAGCTGAGCCGGTTTTGAGAGAACCATATAGGATGACCTCTAATGCTCTTAATGAGCTCAAGATGTAGATTGAGGAACTCTTATAGAAACATCACATTCATCCTAGTGTGTCCCCTTAGGGTGCACCAGTCAGCTTCATGAAGAAGAATGATGGATCCCTTTGGTTATGTATGGATTATAAACAGTTGAACAAAGTGACCATCAAGAACTGATACCCTTTACCCAGGATCAACAACTTATTTGATCAGCTTCAGGTTGCCAAATTATTTTCTAAGGTAGATCTAAAGTCAGGGTACCATCAGTTGAGGATAGTAGAGAGTGATATCTACAAGACCGCTTTTCATACTAGGTATTGCCACTATGAGTTCACCATGGTTCCATTTGGTCTTACAAATGCTCCAACTGTATTCATGCATCTTATGAATGGGGTATTTTGCACTTTCCTTGACCAATTTGTGATTGTGTTCCTCGATGACATATTGATATATTATCAGAATGAGAAGGAGCACAAGGAGTTCTTGAGGCGGGTATTGCAGTGCTTGAGAGACAATCAGTTGTATGGCAGTTTGTTGAAGTGTGCATTCTTTAGATCAGAGGTCAGATATCTAGGACATGTTATATCCAGTGATGGGATCTCATTTGACCCATCGTAGATTGGAGCTATTATGGATTGGCTAGTGCCATCTAGTGTGATAGAAGTTAGGAGTTTCATAGGTCTAGCAGGGTACTATAGATGCTTCATTAAGGGGTTCTCTAGGGTTGTACATCCTATTACATCTCTTTAGCGGAAGGGAAAGAAATTCAAGTGGACTGAAAAGTGTGAGAAGGCCTTTCAGGAACTCAAAAGGGCACTCACTAGTGCACCTATTCTTGTTGTGCTAGATCCCTTGGTCGATTTCATGGTATGTACATATTCTTCCTTGGATGGTTTAGGAGCACTCCTTATGCAGGAGGGTCGAGCTATAGCATATGATTCTACTTAAGTACCCTACTCATGACCTTGAGCTTGCAGCAGTGGTGCACACACTTGTGAGGTGGAGACATTTTATTTTGGGTCATCATTTTGAGCTTCATTCAGATCATCAGAGCTTGCAGTACATATTTACTCAGCCTAATCTTAATGCTCATCAAAGAAGATGGATGGAGTTTTTATGTGAGTAAGATTTTGACGTTCACTACATCAAGGGAAAAGAAAATGTAGTTGCAGATGCCTTGAGTAGGAGACATCATGAGATATGCTCCATGTCTATAGGCATGGATTTGAGAGATTGTATATTGCAGCAGCTACCAGAGGATGAGTGGTATTTAGAGGTATGCCAGGTAATGCGATCTCAGGAGACCCTGGAAGGGAAGTATGAAAACTATTCATTAGAGTCTGATGGACTACTATGCCATAGAGGGCACATCTATGTACCTTCTTCCAGAGGGTTGTGTGATTTCATTGTGATGGAGGCTCATAGAGCTCCTTATGCAGCACATCCCGGAGTTAAGAAGATGCATGTAGATTTAAGATAGTTATATCATTGGCCAAGTATGCAGAAATTCATTGTTGTACTAGTAGCCCGATGCCTTGAGTGTCAAAGAGTCAAGGTGGAGTACCGCCATCCAGGTGGGTTGCTCCAGTCTCATGCGATACCAGAGTGGAAGTGGGATACTATATCGATGGATTTTTTCATTGGTCTTCCTATGTCATTGCGTCGTCATGATGCCATCATGGTGATAGTTGACAAGTTGACCAAAGTGGCCTACTTTTCACCAGTTCTGACTACTTTCACAACACCATCAGTGGCACAGGTATTCTTGCAGGATATTGTCAGACTTCATTGTGTTCCACACAAGATTATTTTAGATAGAGATTCCCTCTTCACTTCTTCCTTTTGGAAGGTGTTACAGGTAGCAATGGGTACCAGATTCAACTTTAGCACAACCTGTCATTTGGAAACAGATGGATAGAAAGAGAGGGTAAACCAAGTGCTAGAAGATATGCTTCATATGTATGTCATGGAACATCATACCAAATGGGAAGAGTACCTTCCTTCGATAGAGTTTGACTATAATAATGGGAATCACACTTCCTTGGGGATGCCACCTTTTTAGGCTTTGTATGAAAAACCTTGCACAACACCTTTGAGTTGAACCCGCATTGAGGATAGAGTAGCTATTGGTCCTGACATAGTTTGTGACATGGTGTAGCAAGTGGATTTGATTAGATAGAGCCTTAGAGAGGCATAGGATAGACAGAAGCAGTATGTAGATGCGAAGAGGATAGATCACAACTTCATGGCTAGGGATAGAGTCTTCTTAAGAGTGTGACCGCATAAGAGTCCAATATGTTATGGAAAGGGTTCTAAGCTTGTACCTTGCTTTGTTGGGCCATTTGATATCCTTGAGAGAATAGGACCAGTTGTATATTGTCTAGCTTTGCCACCTAGCCTATCACGCATCCACGATGTGTTTCATGTATCAATTCTGAGGAAATATATTTATGATGAGTCTCATATTCTATATTGGGATGCCTTGTAGGTGGGGTCAAATGAGAAACTAGCTTTGGAGCCCATTTGCATTTTGGCTCGCCAGACGCTGGCTCATCGAGGCCGAGAGCTAGACCGGGTTAGGGTCTAGTGGGATTGTTATGACAAGGTTACGACATCGTGGGAGGACACAACATAGATGAGATCTCAGTACCCCCATCTTTTTGATGAATTCTAGGAGGAAGTTCATGCCTAAAGGGGGAGGGTGTGAGGCCCTACCCTGAGCCGTCATAGCATTGCAGTTATTTTTCATGTTTTGGACCTATTATTGATACTTTATTTAGATGCATTATGGACATAGATTCTATATGATCCAGTGATTGGATAACATTGATATGGTGTATGTCATTATCTTTGATTTGCAGTACTTTATTTTGATGCTAGAAATTGTGGATGCATGCTTTATAAATGATTAAATTTTATGATGATTATGATTATGCCATTTAGTAGATTATTTTATGTGGATTTTATTGGATAGTTGGAAACTTGGTTATTATAATTGAAATTGTATGCAAATGTTTGAATTGTATTCTTTTCATATGTTAATATTATATGTGATTATTGGGATTACTAATGTGCAAAGTGAGATGTGCAAGAAAACTAATCCATGTGACCATAGAAACTATTCAGAGAATCAAGCTAAACCTATGTGCATTAGTGAAGCCAAGGGTTGTCTATTTGGAGAGACAACACCTCATGTGTAATGTGTTTTATTTGTAAATGTTTATGCTTGAATGTGTGTTTAAATTAAATTTGTTAAATTTATTAATTCCAAAAAGGGACATTGCCATGTGTAATTAAGTATTGTGTAATTGTGTGGTATCACTTGACACGTGTTGTGAAGTGAGTTGGAAGTGACATGCCACTTGGAGGGAATTTGTTTTACCAATGCATTTTTCAAAATATCCTAGTATGGTCCCAAGAAAGTCTTGGATAGGGAGCCATTAGAAAGGTCAACTCAAGGTTGACCCATAGGTAAACTTTGGGTGAGTTTTTAGAGGGTTAAACTAACTCCTAAGGTTAGGTTAGGGGCATTTTATGTTATACCTATGGGTAAAGGCCAATTTTAGTCATGTGTCCATTCCCTAGTGATTGTCTAGTCACCTCAAAAGTTGAGCTTTTCAAGATGGCCAAATTTCAACTTTTGAGGATCTTACCTAGGTTAGACAACCTTCCAATTGAGTGATATTTTCTCTTACCCATTTCTCTTTTACCTTTTTGGGTTGCTTTGTTTAGAGAGCTTGTAAGATGTTGGGAAGACCAACCTATGAAAATATCTCACTTTTTCCAAGAGGATTGGAAAGAGTGCGGATAGTCTTCTTAGGGAATGGTTTGAGAGGGAGAATTTTGATCACCCACTCTCCATTTTTGGAGACATAGAATTTTTATTCAAGTTTTTTTTTAGTTTTTGGGGTTGGATGTTCTAAGAATGGAGGAGGAAAGAGATTAGTGGATTGGGCAGCTCTTCTTCAACTTCTCCTCATTTCCATTTGCAAGTTTTAAGGTTGGTTGAAATAATTTCTTATATATGCTTGTATTATTTATGTGAAAAGATTGTTTGTGTTTTTCTATGGTTGTTTTATTTGTAGGCTTGGGAGATTGTTTTCAGTCCTTCCTTGTGTATTTTTCTTGCATGTTGCATGATAAATTTTTTTGGATGTTTCAAGGCCATACTCACCCTTGGGAGGGCAGAGTAGCCTTGGGGGTGGAGGGCTACTTGATAGCCTAAGAGTGCAGAGACTCTCTTGTTGGAAGAGAGTGATACACAAGGGTTATGGGACCCTTGCTGCATTGTTGTTTTTATGTTTATGTAATGGGGGTCATAAGGGGAGATTTTGGGCTTGTATGTCATGGGGGTCATAAGGGTATATTTGGGACAAGTATATGGCTTGTGGTGGTTCTATTTGGGTAGCCTTGCAAAGGCATTGTGTTCTCCATATTGCAGATTCTCCTCTAGGTGCTTGGTCCACCTTCACCCCTCAAAGGAATAGTCACTTGGTGACTTTTTTTAACCTTGGGTTGGGAGTTCAAATGTTGTGAATCTTTCTTGTGTTGTGTTTGCATGTTTGTATCCTGTTTAGCCTTTGTTCTCCTAGCTCAGAGGTGGCTTCATGTAAGCCTAGGTTGGGAGGTGAGCCTCCATGGTCACAACCTACAAATGTTATTGCAGGTTTTCTTTGGAATAATGTATGGAGTGGAGTTCTACTTGCAAGTTCCTATTTTTAATATATTGAGTTTCAAGAAAAGAAATGTATTTTGACAAGCCCTCATTAGTAGAAATGAAGAGGCTTGAGTTTGTAGTATTTCTATTTATGTAAAGGAAACAATGAGGAAAACAAATGTATATTTATTTGGAGTAGTTCATTTTAAGGAAATAAAAGGAAAGAAAAGTATTTGAGTTATTCTTTTATATTTGTTTATTGCTTGAAAAAGTTGGAAGAAAATCTATTTTCTGTTTTACTAGTTAATTAAAGATATGCAAGTTGGAAATGAAAAAGAAAGTAGATAAATATTTAAGTTGTTACATTCTGTTATGATAACTCAATGATGAACCAATAGTACCAAACCGGTAATGAGAGGGGGGGTGAATCAGTACAAACAAAAATACAGTCCAAAAATGGTTTGACAGCAAATACTCCAAATGACTGGCAAGTAGTGATACTAGTTGAAACAGAGTGTAACTAGTAAAACCCAGAATAACTAAAACAATCATAAACTGGTCACTTACTAAGCTTTCCTCTTAGCTCAATACTATAGTACCATTACACCCTCATGCATGAACAGGTAAACTATCATCTGATCTTCACAACAGTTAGTTCAATATGTTTTATAGATAGGCATAAAACATAGAGCCATCATATGCTCAATAGGTAATAACAAAGCATCACAAGATAAAAGCATCACACATGACACACATATTTTTCACGTGGAAACCCAACTGGGAAAAACCACGGTGGGGATGAATACCCACAAGCTGCTTTTTGAACTCTTTAGAAGTCCACTCTATTAGGAGCCTTGTCCGATTAAAGACATTACAATAGGTTTTACTAGGAACTGATCCTGTTAGGGATCACCCGGTTAAGGGATGGCTACAATACCCGATTAAGGGTTAAACCCGATTAGGGTTACCTTGTTAGAGGATTTCAAGAACTCAATAGCTAAAGGATCTCCAGAGCTCTATAGCTTCCCAGAACTCATTAATTTTGAGTTACCCTATTAAGGGATTGGAATCAAGCTAGTTAAAGCTACCCTATTAAGGGATTTGTATCAAGCCAGTTAAGGCTACCCTGTTAAGGGATTTCACAACTGTTGAAGTGGTTAAAGATCAATAGGAATTACAGTGATCTAGTAACAACACTCAATACTAATGTAGATCTATTTTGGCTCCTCTTCACCTTCTGCACATTCACTTTGCAGGTATCTCTTCTCTCCTTTGGTCTAGCAAGAATCATGTATCACTTCCCTTGGATACACACTCACAACTTTTGCCAACAACCTTAGAAAGAAACATAACATCAACCTTATAGGAGACAGACAGGTCGGTAGCAAAAACTCTAAACCCTAAACCTATTAGGTTAAGCAATTCAAGCGGTTTAATCCTTACCGTTGAATCATACTACATTAAATGCAACAGTCTTGAATCGATCTCAAGACATTCTCCATCGTCCATTATCCACCGATTTCATGGCGGCTGATAACCCATCACGCGTTATCACCATTTGACAAACTTCGCACATTCCCAAGGTAGATAGGAATAGTCTTCTTCATGCAAGATCCTTCATGTGCACAGGGCTTACGTGGCAACATGACCTGTTCTCCGTTATATTGTTAACTCATCACACAAAGATCACCAATTGAGTCACATAGGCTTGAGGTACTCCAACCGGAAATCCTGAAGTGGAAACTACCTATCAACCGCTAGTCACATAGTGCTTCCATGTGCCGGTTCATCTTGAACAAATATACCGCTTCACTTTGGCATATATACCGGTTCACACATATGTCGGTTCTCTCTTCTCACATATCACATATGCCGGTTCACTTCATATCACATATTGACATCAATGACAACATACAATATCATTATGTCCTTATACCGGTTCACATAATGCCAACATGTTATTCTTATCATTCTGCAAAAATAAGTGTTAGAAATGCAGATATAAATAAAAAGGAAATGTTATTGTTGTCTATATTTTTTAAAAAGAAATGTAGGAAAAATACTTTTTAAGTGTTAGTTTAAAACTTCTTTTAAATTTCCATCTTGTTGCTTTGTTGATCAAAAATAAATGTGAAAGAATATAGTTGCAGTTGTTAAATAAATTGTTTCTGTTAAATTTTAGATTCTGGAAATGAAAGTTCATCTTTTCTTTCCTATCAAACTCTATATTTATTAAATCTGGAAATGCACATTTTAGAGAGATTATTTAGACTATGTATTTTTATTTAAGTAGAAAAGATAATAGAGAGTCATTTTGTTATTTGTCATACTTGTTCTAAGTTAGTGTAAAAGAAAATAATAGTGCAAATTTAAGTATATATATAGATGTATGTTATATATCTTAGATACCTATTATTTTGCATCTAACTAATTTTATTGTTGTAAGAAATTTTTTTTTAAATAAATATGTTAGATAAACATAAAACCCTAACCCTATTTCGGGTTGGGTAAATAAAGAAAAAGAGTCATGAAAATATAACACAAAAAAAAAAACCCTAGTAAGGGTTAATATAAAAAAAAAGAGATAATAATAAAAGAAATAAAATTATAAAGGGGAAGGGAAAGATTATTTTAAATTTTGAAATGAGATAACCCCATTTGTTTTAAATTAATTATTTTAAGTTAGATATTTAATTATAGACAAGAGAGCTTTAGTGGGAAATGTAAATAATTATTAATTATATAGGCAATATTATACTCATGTTTGGGTAAATTTATTAAAGAAGTTACTAATGGAAATGTTATATAGTGAAATGATTAATTTGAGATTAATGGGGTAATTTAAATGTTGGATATTAAATATTTAATATTTAATGTTTTAAGGGAAATATTCGACAATAAAATGAGGTTATTGACTAGGAAATTATCGTATTGGATTTAGTCAACTTTAATAGGCAATTTTTAAAATGATGTGTACTATTGCTAAACTCATTATTTTTTAATACTAATGGAAATGTAATGGCATTAATTTAATTAATTAGAAAGGCAATTAAATACTATCAGGAATGAATATTATCTCTAGATTAGAAAATTGAAGAATAGTTGGGGAAAATTAATTAATCAATAGATAAAGTTATGATGACCCCTTAGGTAAAATTATTTTAGTATTAAAAATATAAATGCTATAATTGTTGTGTTAATTAAATTAAATTTATGAACCCATCCTTTAAAACGCATAAGTCAACCCTTAGTATAGACAAACTTATTCATCGCATCGTTTACCGAATAACATTTAGTATTTTTGTGTTGTTTTTAAAAAAAATTGTTGTTGTGTTTTTGCCCAAACGTTTGGGCATGAAAAGTTCCTAAAAGTCCAACAGGAAGTAAGTATGAAGGAAAATCACCTTTCAAATGTTTTGCATGTAATAAGATAGGTCATTTTGCATCTAGATGTCTTGAGAGGAATTCAATATTTGAGGAGAAAGCTAGAAGATCTTTTAAGCCTAACCATGAATATCAAAACAAGCATAAGTACAGGAGGAACAAGATAAATCATGCTACTATGTTGATGAGGAAGGTGTAACTGATAATTCTGGTGGTGAATCGACAAAACATTCAACTAGTAGATCCGACAATGGAAAGGAATGGGTATTCTTATCTATCAAGGAAGATGCTTCAAAACCTGTCATTCAAAATGAAGAGAAGGCCCTTGCTGCTAAAGTTGAAGACAAGGATGAATGGGTAATAGATAGTGGATGTTCACATCATATGACTAGAGATAAAAGGAAGCTTTTATCTTTGCAAGAATTTGATGGTGGTCTGGTAGGATTTGTAGATGACAAAGCATGCATGATCAGAGGAAGAGGAACTATATCATTGGATGGTAAGCATAACACTGATAATGTTTATTATGTTGAAGGTTTAAGGCATAATCTTTTGAGTGTAGGATAGTTGGTGGATAAGGCATTTCAATTACAATTCAAGAATGAAAAATGAAAAATCATCAATAGATCTGGATTGGAGATTGTAATCGATACTCAGACTAGAGGTAACATCTTTTATTTGAAATTTCGGTGAGAAGACATGTTTGGTTGCACATATTGATGAGAGTTGGCTATGGCATAAGAGGTTGTGTCATGTGAATTTTGATTGCATTAAAAAGATCAATTCAACTAAGGCAGTTGGAGATATACCTAAGATTGTGAAGCCTCATAATCTGGTATCTAAGGAATGTCAAATGACAAAGCAAGTCAGAACTTCTTATAAGAATTTTCAAGATAAATGTGGTCCTACTAGAAAAAGAATTTTTCAGGGTGATAGATATTTCATGCTAATTATTGATGACTATTCTAGAATGATGTGGGTTACTTTTCTAAGGGAGAAATCTGAAGCCTTTGAAAAAATCAAGAACTTTAAAGCTATGGTTGAGATAGAGACAAGATTGAAGATCAAATGCTTAAGATCTAGTCAGGGTGGTGAATTCACATCCAATGAATTTAACAGTTATTGTAAGAAACATGGGATAAGGAGATAGTTGTCTACACCCCAAACACTTCAACAGAATGGTGTGGTGGAAAGAAAGAACATAACTATCCTAGATGCAGTTAGATCTATGATGATGGAAGATAATTTGCTACATATCTATTGGATAGAAGCTGTGAGCATGGCGGTGTACACATTCAACAAATTTCATATCAAAGGAGACACCTTATGAGTTATGGTTTGGTCATACACCTACAATTAAGTATTTCAGAATCTTTGGTAGTAAATGCTATATCGATTCCATTGGAAATTTTGATCCTAGATGTGATGAAGGAATATTTCTGGGTTATTCAAATGAAAGAAAAGCATATAGATGTTATAACAAAAGATTGCAAAGAATTGTGGAGAGCGCTAATGTCGAGGTGGATGAGCATTACAGAGGTCAAATCAGAACTTATAAGAGAGAACCGGAAGTGGAAATGATCATAACTAAACCGGTAAAACCTATACCGGAACACAATGTTGAACCAATTACCCTAACAGTATCAGAAAATTCAACAGTAACTGAGGATTAGAGCAGGGAAATAGAAAGTCATAAGACTCCTAGATATGTAAGGTTGAATCAATCAAAAAATTAGATCATTGGAGACAAAAGCAAAGGAGTGATGACAAGGAGGAGGTTAGCAGCTGAAGAGGTATATTTAATTTCTCAAATTGAACCAGCATCAGTAGATGAAGCATATAAGGATAAATGTTGGATGATTGGGGGTCTCTGCCCCTCTAGTTGAGACTTGAGCAATTTTGATTGGCATAAGTTCAGTATGCATTATCATAACTATTATTCATTCTAGATTGATGAGTTGGTGCTACTACTCAGTGGGAGTAGTCAGCTATGTGGTTCAGAGGTTTTATGATTTTTCTTTGATGTCAAAGGGGGAGAGATATACATGTGAAAAACATAGCTTGACAGAGATATTAGTCATAGGGGGAGTTTAGTCTATGGTTTGGTTATTTGGTTAAGAACTTCATTGTTAAATCATTTGTTGGACATCTTCCATTAGGGGAGACTTGTTTGGCACTTCTTGGCACTTGGATGTTTTTCACATCTAGTGTTTCCATCAATGCCAAAGGGGGAGATTGTTGGAAAAATATGGAATAATTTATTATGCATTGCATTGATGTCAACACTAGCTTCTTTGGTTATCTACCTGATTCTGGTAGAGTGGTTGGACTTTCATGATGATCAGGAGATTTTTCTTTAGTACATTATGATTGGGGGAATTGGTTTAATTTAATCAATCATGTTATTCAGATGTGTGTCACATTTAGTTGGTTCAGGATTTGGTGATCTGGAAGCTATCATATATTCTAGTAAGTCTTTTGGTTACCAGTAAGGGTTCTACCAGAAGAGCTTTGTTGAAGATCTTTTGATAGATTCAATAAGTGGTGTTAGTCTAGCTTCTATAAGTTTTTAGGATGTTGATGGGTATCATGTTCATGTTCCAGTTGATTGGTGGTATTTTATTTGGTTTATGGTGACCTATTTTAGGTGTGGTCTTATTCTGCTAGGTTATGGACTAGTTTATGTAACGTGTTGGTGGATGCTCCCAATGCATTATCGGTTAGATTTATTATTTGATTAATGTTGTTTCGATCTTAGGCCGACTTGGATTATCATTGGTTTGCAGATTTATGTAATGGATTTATTGTATTATCTTTTAGGTGGCTAACCTAATTGTTTAGGTCCTAGGTTGGTATAAATATGATGTAAGATCTCTTTGTAGATCATGATATGGGATTATCTGTGTACGAATAAAGTTGTAATCATATGCAGAAGGTTTGGTCCATCATAGTTGATCTAATTGGGTTTGTGTAAGAGGTTTAAGACCTCTAGTATTGAGCTTAACCAGAATTATACTAAGGCATAAGAGATGCTATTCTTGCAGTTCATTCTTATTTCCGGATTGTAGTTTAGTTTTTTTTTGTAATTAGTGAGGCTCCTTTTGTGATGAGCGTTGCGCTCTAGGCTGTTGGCCTTCTTGGATGTGCAAGCCCCTTATTGTAATCACATACTTACTACAAAAGTATCATCTAACTATGGGTAGGCTTCCCATCGTAGTTTTTCCCTTTACTGAGTTTTCCATGTACAAATCTTGGTGTTATGTGTTATGGATGCATGGTAATTGGTTTGTGATTTATGTTTGTGCTTAATTGATATATCTGCTATTCTGGTATTTGGTTTATGCATTCGGATAAAAGGTTTTATGTGGTTAAAGTTTCATAATCTATTAACAACCGATTCACCCCCACCCCTTCTCAGTTGTTCACCAGTTATCCTAATAGTCTAACATTACACCACTTTTGGGTTTTGTGTGCAAGGTCAGAGTTTTGACATTTTTCATGATGCTTATCGGGTTTATAAGTACAATTTATATCATTTTGGGTCTTTTTTGAGAACTGGACTTATAAACCCGATAAGCATATTTATGTTGCACGGTTGTGTATTAATTGCTTTAGGTTTTATAAATCCTTTTGATTTCTTCTTTATTTTCCTTTTAGTCTTTGTTTCACCCTCATTTGTTTTAGGGTTTTCAAAGAATTTTGGAGAGTGATCAAGTGAGGCCAAAGCCTTTTCTTCTCAGTATGTCTTTCTTTCTTTCTTATTATTTCTTGTTTTTATTTTAATAGTGTATACCAGAGCTTAGATCTAACATACACCATTATTCATGTGATGTAAGTCAAGACTTAACCCCAATGTATAGTGTTTCTTTTCCTTTCACCAAGTTTTGTGCAAAGTTTAGACATGTGATGTATGCCTTGATCGAAAACCCATCATACATAATTTTGGTGTCATGGTTTATTTGGTGTAGGGTGGGGTGATGATCTCAGACTACATTAAAGCCTTAGCTTTTGATGTATGTTAGATCTATACCCTCGACCTACACCGTTACCATATTATGTAGTATAAGATATGTACATGGTGCATGTCAGGGTCATACTCTTGACATACACCATGGTTCCTTCCCATGGTGCATGTCGAGGTTAAACCCTGACATACACCAAATGCAATGTATTCTTCCCTTTTCTTTTTACATGGTGAAAATTGAGATTGAAAGCTTGATTGCCACCATTTATCGTTATTTGATCCACCTAGGTGCAAAACGGACTTTCAAGCTTGATTTACACTATTTTATGTTTTTCAGCTTCTCAAGTGCGAATCAGGTTTATAAGTCTGAAATGCACTTTGTTTTTCTTTTCAACAATTTTTCATGTAAATCAGACTTATAAGCCCAATTTACATCAGATACACACAATTGTAAATTAGAGATACAAATCCAATTTGCACTCAAAGGCTTTTTTGTTCTATCAACAAATTGAGGGTTTTGGAGTCCTAATAAGGTGATTCTAATGAGCAAAAGCATGGTGATGATCTTTTACAAATGTTGCAATTGTCATCATAGTCAAATGATGAAGCCATCACCAAGAAAGAAAGCAATGAAGTTCAAGAAACAAGACCCTCATCTAGTCTTTTCATCTTCATCTGTGTCATCTAATATTGACAATATTAGGGGCACAGAGATAGGGCACTTAGATCTCAAAGAATTCCTAAAGAGAGTCAAAGAGCCACCATGATACTACAAAATGGAGGCAACCATCAATAGTGGTATTCATTTGGTTGCAGCTTTCTCAATGTCAACACAAAATCCTGAGTTTGTGTTGACATTAGCTAACAGATATGATCCAATAAGAAGGTCAGTCATAGATGCAGAGGGAAAGAAAACTCTCATCAAATTGGATGAGGATTTCTTTGACACTATCTTCAAGTGTCCTAAAATTGATCAATATGCCAATATTGACATGTAATCAACATAAACATATTATGACAATAACTCAAATAAGTGCAAGATAACCATCAATGATAACTAGCTAAAGACTCCAAGGCCCATTATTGCAAGATCGCCTAAGACTATTCATCGAAGTGACTTCATTGAAGAAGTAAATGATTTGATTACTCTTCTTAGTAGATTAAAGGGACTTCCTATTTTAGATACTTATCATAAGTGGATGTATCAATACATCCATATTATTAGGCAAAATAAGAAGAAGATCTATTAGGGTAAACAAATTAGTGATGCTTTGTGTGAGCAGTTAACCGAAATTCCTACCACTTTGAATTTCTATATGACTTCATATATAGTATATGCAACAACCTCAATGAGGAATTTTCTAGCATTGTCTACCATAGGAGACATAAGTCAAATTCATGTATATTAGCATTACTCATGATTGACTCTCAACAATAATTTACATCATTTCAGGAGGGTGAATGGTGATTTATTTTATCATTATATGTGCATGTTAGATAAAGATCTTCAAAAGAAGAGAGTGTCAGATGAAGCTTGGAATGTGGTGAACCAATATGAGTGCATATTCTTACAATTACCTACTTTTACATATCTCAAAAAAGGATGCTTTGATGGTGACCCTTTCATGCTTCCCAGGTACCCATCAAAAAAAATTCTACTCATGGAACTAGCTCGTCAAATGGTGGTAGTGCATGAATGCCAATTTGGTTTGCATAAGACTGGTTCCAAGTTCTCTCTCACTATTGAGAGATATTTGATCAATTCCATCTACAAATCAAGAGCCATAGATGAAGAGGTGAGAAAAGTGACAATGATTTTCTTCAAAGCTAGGAAACATTTTGACTACAAAGGTATGAAGAACAAAAAAATAAGTTACACTCATGTTCACTGGGTATAGCATATTTGGATTGATTGCAGAATAGAAGAGGATATCAAAAGGCTTGACTACTTTCACCTTACTATGGATAAAATTGAGAACCTAAATATTGCTAATATTCCTAAGGATCTTGAAGATGATGAAGATGTTATTGATCCTATGTATGAAAAGAATAAGGTTGCAGATTCACCCTTGCCTCTTATTTAATGGTCTTAGAAAGAAAATACTTTAGTGAGGGCTATATTTCAAATTATCCTTGCCAATACCAATGTCTAGCTTACGCAAAAGGGGATTTATTTAAAACCTTTCCAAACTAGATTAGATGATTACACTATAGGGTCGATCGGGAAAACTTCTGAATTGAGAACTAAGAATAGGCAAGATCTAACAACTTCAAAGGCTCTTAAGTTCAAATTCATATTTGGAAAAGGTAAGGATAAAAGTAAAGAAGAATCCCTGGCCCAGGATACTCAAAAATAGGATGAAGCTAAAGAAGAATTGAGAAAGGAAGATAATCAAGAAGAAGAAGAATAAGAGGGATAAGAAGAGGAGGGGTTACTAGAAATTCCTTGTCTGAAGGGACATAAGAAATCATTCCTCCTACATCTCATGGTACTCCATGTACAATTTCTCATCCAGTTTCAATTTCCAATCCTATTCCTTTTGGTTCTACCATTTCATATATGTTTGAAACTCTTGGTGTAGTGATTCACACCATCCCTTCCACAACAACCATTGAGTCAGTTCTAGATATCCCAAAAGATAACATTGAGAATATTCTTAATTTGTCTAAAGTGACTTCCTCCATGTTAGAATATTTTGATAAGTTCATGTTAGAAACCAATCTTCCTCCCACGGTTTCAATTGTTGAGAATCCACTTGCAACAGTAACTACCATTCCTCCTATTGTGACTGCAAACATACAAAATCAAGAGTTTGCATCTTGAAAGGTATTAACTACATGAGTAGAAGATGACACACCTTTGCCACTCTGGCTAGTTTCCAATAATATTAAAAGGATGAAGCAAGCCATCTCCCCAGATGACTTTGACTTTATCCAGTTGGTTCTTGTAAAACCCAAGGGTACAAAGAAAGCCAAAACTTTATCTAGGGTAAAGATGAATAAGTAAAATAACAATTATGTAGAAATGGTGATTCCTCCTCCTAATATAGACATAGACAAGATTCATCTCACAGATTATGTTATTAACAGGATTGATTTTGGTAATTAAACTCATGAAGGAATACTAGAAGATGCTCAATTATCTTTTAATAATCTTATGGCTAGGTATAATGAGGAAAAGGTCAAGAAGGATAGATTGAAGAAACAGGTGGAACAACTCACAAATGTCTTGATCAAGATAACAAAGTAATCAGAGATAATCGACCTAGACACCTCATCGGTTGATGAACTAATCATAAAGAAAGATGAGCAAGTCAATTCACAAGGAAGATCAGTTGGTGAGTGGATGGATAGGAAACTCAATCAGGGAACACATCTAATAAGTTCCACATTTGTTCTAATCAATAATGTGGAGGTTGTTAAGTCCGAGATAGATAAAACATTGGATCTATTCTAATAGGAGTTAGACACAAGACAAGGACTTTGACTCATGGTTTAAGTTAGAAGATTTTCAATTCGATGTTCTAGTTGATAATGGAGTGCTTCCTTCAAGGGATGTGCATATTGAACAAAGGGAAGCACTAGAACATAAAATGAACACCCTAGAAATCCTTATCAAGGATATGAGAAAGGCCCAAAGGGAATGTAATGACAACGAAAAGAAGATCATTGAAAAGATATCAGCACTTCCTTGTACATTCCTTAATGAAAGCCTCTTCATGAAGATGTTATTATCAAAGAATTCAATTTTCTCATTCGAGAAGAAGTGGATAAAGAAATTTTCTAAATATCCTCCATTGATAAGTTAATAGACATTCAAGTCAATCTAGATGAGTTGCCTTCTATATGTGTGAAAAAGTGAACCTGTAGCTGCAAGCACAACACTTCAATTAAGTCATTATATGCATGGTTAGTAATCAATAATCAATAAGAAATAAACCATAGCAAAGCAACTAATTGCCTTCTAAAAGATGCGAGTATAAGATTGCTCTCATAGTTTTATAAGCAATACCAATGACTAGACTACACCAAGAAGAAGGATTTAATCTATATTATATTAAGCTATATGGATGCAAGATGGATGAATATTTCAAGCAATAATAATCAATTCAAGAAACAATGAATGGAAGTAATAATGGATGTAAATAATCTAAAAAGCACAATAATCTTTAATGACTACAGAGCGAAATTAGCGTGATAATAATCTCCAAGTGTGTTCTCAAAAATCTCTGGGGTGAATTGGAATGAGAGCTGAAGACTGAATTTATAGAGAATCACAAGAGAAAAAGCTCAATTTAGGATTAATTGAAATAATTGAGAAATCAGATTCAGTTAACCTTGAGATAGATTCCAATTATAGTTTAATTGAAATGCATTCAAATTAGAAGTCCAAGTTGCATTGGAAAATAATAATAAATTGATTCCATGCATATCTGATAAAAATAGATAATTGTTTAATTTATTCAAGAAAAAGGTCTTTTCAATGCAACTGAACTTCTTTTTCTAAAAAGCTTTGAGTTCCAGTTTTAGAGAATAATTCAATAATTCAATTAAATTGCTTTTCTGATTTCAAGTTCTAAATTTAGAAAAAGAAATAATATCTCAAGTTTGATTTCTTTCTCAATTCAATTCTTTTTGTCGTTTTATTTTCAATTCAACTCTTTGTAATAAATTAATCCTTTTTGCATGATTGAATGACAAATTTATTAATTAATTAAATATGCAAGGATATTTAATAAATTAAAATGGGATAATTGATCAAAATGATATTCTTGAAAATGACTTGATTAATTAAATAAATATTTAATTAATGTTGAGTAGTTGATTTGCCATGTGATTTTTGATAATTAAAGAATTAATAATGTGCTCAAGATTAATTTAATTGCCTTTGGTTAGGACCTTGGTGATGTTGTCAAGATTAGGGGCCCATGGTTTAGATGACCAATTTTAGGGTATTACATTTGCCCCTCTTTGAATTAATGTGCGAGCAGCGCTTTGATTCAAAGAATGTGTGATGTCTAGGAGATGCCAGTTCTGAACTTGATTGATCACGAATTAGATGAAAAGCAAGGTGTTTAGCTTGATTTGAAGAAACAAAGCTAAATGAATTCTGATTAAAGTGATACCGATCCTGAACTTGATTGAACTGAGGAACGATAGAAAACAAAGATACCGAACTTGAACTTGATTGATCAAGAAGCGGATCTTACTGATCTAGAACTTGATTGATCTTAGATACAGTGAGTGATGATAAAAAAAAATTGATCTTGAACATGTTTGATCAAGACACGATGAGCAAAGAATAAACTGTTCAACTTGATCAAGAAATGAATACTGAACACCTGCTTAGATTTAGTGTGATCAAAGAAACTCTTTAAACTTTTGATTGAGTTTAAACGAATAATCAGTTTGATTTGAAGCGATGAAACTGATTAACATTAAGAGATTAATTCAGATGAAAGACAAATATCAGCTTGATTTGAAGTGATGAAACTGATATGCCCCTAGCGATTGATTTGATTCAGATGATCAAGAGATCTCAACTTGATGTGAAGCGATGAAATTGAGATGCCCCTTAGAAATAAGGATTTTTTCTTTAATTGGAAAGATTTGCTTGACTTTTGATGAAGATTTGAAAAATTTCTCGACTTGTGAGATGTGAAGTCATAAGGTCGTGAGTATGCCCCCTCGGGAGTGAAATCAAAAGATAGCGAGGGATTAATTATAGGCAATTGTTTGGCGAAAATAACTTATTTGAGCACAAATTGATTCTGAGGATTTCTTTTTTATGAAAATTTCGGTGATGATTGAGAAATTGAGTGTAGAGTTGATTGTAATGTTGATGTGTAGAATGAAATTGAATTAAGTTTGAGCATTTGAAATTGAGTGCAATTTGTAGAAAGAATGAGCATTTGATGAAAAAAGCACTAAGTGGTCAAAATTATGAAATTGACTAGCAAGATGATCTCGAATTTCAATTTCGATCCCAAAAATGGAATCAAAGCAGGCACATTAGCTAAGGGTACAATTTTCATGACCATCAGAACAAGTTGAAAAATTAGGTTTTAGGCTATACATTGGACGAAAGTGTCATTTTCAAATCATTTTAATCCTCCAAGTTTGAAAATTCAAAAAGCCTTCTGTGAAGAAAAATGGTGGTCCCTACCCATCAACATCGATTTGAGCACCAGAGACATCACAATTGACCCCGAAACTACGAGCCAGCGGTAAGTGATCGATCTTTAGCCTCTTTTTGTTTCCAATTTTGAATTTTTTTTTTTAATTTTTCACGTTTTTCACGAGTTTTGGGTTGGGTGTCGCGGTTTATTATGCGAGACAAGATCCTGTCTCATACGAGAAACTAGAAAATTGTTTTTTATTGTTTAAAGTCATTAGATTTGTCGTACGGGATTAACCCTCGTGTCATACGACAGGTCTGTTAAAAGACCATTTTGTCATACGATGTGTAAAAGTTTGTTGTTCGAGGCTGTTTACTCATACGAAAGTCATTCCTGACTCGTACGAGAAGCTATTTGACTGTGTTTTGTCATTCGAAAGACAGTGATCATTTTTGAAAGTGTAAACATGAAATTTTGTTTTTGCATTTGACCTAGTTGGATTTGCATGATGTTTAACTTCTCTTGTAGACTCATTTGGAATGTTTTCTGATGATCGTTGTTGGTTATTTTTGTAGGTGTGCTTACCCCTGTGCTCTTCAGATGTGTATATCCTCCCACTATGGCTTTGGTTCATGATTTGTCTAAGGTTGAGTAGGCTCATGTTGATATGTGTGGCTTGATTCACCTGATGAGGTTACCTGATATCCGTGTGAACCACGGGATGCTCACAACGTTGGTAGAGCAGTTTCATTCAAAGCATAATACCTTTCATATGCCAGTTGGGGAGTTGACTATCACTCCTGAGGATGTGTACAGGATCCTTCGTATCCCTTTTGCTGGAGATAAGGTGGATTATGATACTGCATTGTTACTTGGACTACAGGCTCTTAGGAATGTATTCAGGGATCCCGATATCTTGACTTGTTCTATGAGTTGGGATATATTGATGGGCAAGTACAGTGAGGAGTATCCACTGGCATGTGTCCTAGCAGGTTTCATTGGTTGCTTTTTGATGCCAGATAGAGGGCAACAGGGTTTTCAGAGTGGATGGGGCCATTTGCTGGAGAGGTTTATAGAGACCCCTCAAAGACTTGGCTGGGGCTCTTGTTTGTTGGCCCACATGTATCAGGAGATTCATGAGATTGTCTATAGAGATGGGGCGGAGCATGGCTGCAGGGGTGTATATTTTATAGGTGTGGGCTTGGGAGTACCTTCCCATTTGTCGGTCGATTGTTGATGATAGCAGAGAGCCAGGGCAACTGATTATTTATAGGTATGTCGGATTACACAGCCCCATCTGGGCAAGATAGACTTTTGGCGACGACAGCTCAATGATCTGATAGCTGTCATATGGAGATTATACAGGGGATTGGAGTCATGGAATGACTGGTGGGTGGTTTGGAGAGATCTTTTTGTTACACGCCCACTGATTGGGAGATCTCAGACTGTTGTGGAGTGATTCATCATTTCACGAGTGATGAGCCAATACGGCTAGCCTTAGGGTATCTCTCAGGAGTATACAACATATTCTTGATATGCTAATGAGGAGAGATAGGGATGGTCACCTAGGCTATCCTATGCTTTAGTGATGCAGGAGCTGATAGGTTTACACCGTCTGAGGTGGGATTACCTGGATGATATAGCAGATGCGGGGGTATTGCCCCAGTATAGGGATTACTATCAGTAGCATCCATTCCCTCAGTTTACAGATCTAGGAGAGCATGCTCCTCATATTAAGGATTTGGAGGATGATGCCCCCATACCGGCACAGGGACAGGCACAGAGACAGGGCCATGGGTAGGGATAGGACCAGAGACCAAATATTCCACAACGGACTAGTGGTGATCTTGGTGCTAGCAGTAGTGGAGTGCGAGCTGATGTTGGATAGCACAGGGGTGAGGGTGGATCCCTTGGGAGAGTAGGTGTGAGGTTGGGTGGTGGAGAGAAGGAGTGAGCAGCTCTGAGGTACGTCCGGTAGTGACGGGATGAGCAGGGTGGAGCCACAGGTGGAGATGGCGGTGGAGATGGTGACGAAGAGCCTACGAGAGAGCAGGGGGTGACATGGGACGGTCAATGAGAGCATGCCTTATAGAGCTGTAGTCACAGTTGACAGTGGCTCAAACTTAGCTAGCAAAGCGAGACCGACAACCAGTCAAGGTTAGGGTCGAGCGTGATTGCCAGATCATAGTATTGAGAGCCAAGTCGAGAGTAGAGATAGAGTCTCTTTGATAGGAGGTGCTTCTTTAGAGCAGTAGGGCTACATATTATGTGGTGGCATATAGTGTCATAGTTCTTATTGCATAGTAGGTGCAACCCTATTCACAGTATATGGCTAGATCAGAGGGAGCACATCCCGGGCATCAAGCTTCTCCTCCTCCACTAGGCAATGAGGGAGAGGGCGCCAACTAGATGATTCTTTTTGTAGCTGGGATATTTTTTGTAGACACACCCATTTTTTTGTAGCCGATATGATTCTTGCTCTGATGGGAGTTTGTATATGTCATTGGACATCATTTTGTACCCTTAGACTTGATATGATATATATATATATATATATATATATATATATATATATACGAGATCTGATTTGACTTCATTGTACTTGTGTTGATCAACTATGAGATGTTTCTATATGCTTTATTCTATATGTATGCATTTATTTCAGCATGAATGTATGTAATGCAAATGAATATGGATGTCTATGTTTTGGTTTCTTTTTTATATGCAAATAAATGAATGAATGAATCTATATGAAATGTTATGTATGCAGCTAAACATCTCAAAACACAAGTACTCGATCAAAGAAATAATGATAAAAAGACCACTTAACGTAAGAAATTATGATGCTTTCAGCTCTCATTCAGAAGATAAAGAGATTATTACTATACCAAAATCACTCTAGATTCACAAAAATACAAAATGAAATGCAAAATGATATGCAAAATGCAACCTAAACCTAGTCACTGGATTTAAAATACTTAAGATTCATCACTGAGCATAACGAACACAATAGGCAGGTTAGAGTTCCTTTCTTTTTCAATGTGCAATATTAATTATCTTGTCCGCAATGACCCTTTTTTCGTTCATATCCTTGGACAGATTTCATAGGGACCTGAATTCCATCATAAAGAAATTCCCTCAAAACAAACAAAGAAATGATATGGACCTCCCTATAGCATACAAATAAGCGAAGTCGAGGTATGTGAGGCAATTTCACCTTACTGTGAAGGCTCTTATCATAGACACCTAGCTAATTTATATGTTTCCAAATCATTGGGATCATTCCTACAAGCAGAAAACAAAGAAAATATTATGCCCCCAGTCCTTGCTCCTCTTAGTCAAGATAGACTTCCTCAAGTTACTTAGAGGGATAATAATCGAAAACCAATATAAAAGACAACACACAAAGAAAATTTTCATGCATAGCTCAAACTATTTAGTGATTATTTTTTGTTATGTTGTTTTGCTTGCGAACTCAATGATAAAAACTCTGTAGTAGTCAGGAGACAGGTAATTGACTTAGAGTGGATGACCAGGTTTCACTGATGGAATAATGACTTGGTTGACACTGCTTAGGATATGTAATGTACTCTGTCGAGTAACCTAAGACTAGGACGTTGATCAGTTTCAAGTCATGAGGGTTCCAACGAACCAGGATGTCACAAAAGTGATGAAAAATATGTACAAGCAAAAGCAAAAGATGCTTGAAAGCGGGAAATGTCAATGTCGTATTGATAGATGGAGCGCTTGAGTACAAGAGGTGCTTGTTTTCCAGGTTTTCACTTGCTTGGCAGAGATTCATTTTTTTTTTTTTCTTTTCTTTTCTTTTTCTTTTTTTTTTTATTTCTTCAGGACTTTTTCTGATTTTTAGGATTTTTTTTAGGACTTTTTCCAATTTTTAGGATTTTTTTCAAGACTTTTTCCAACTCTACAAGTTTGTTGGAGCAGAGAGTGCTAAGTGAAGAATTTCTTCAAGTGGATGGTATTAATCAGTTCATGGAGCTGTTCTCCTTTCGAGTTTGAGAGTTGATAGGCACCAGAGCTGAGTACTACAGTAACAATGTAGGGACCTAGCAAGTTGGGTTCAAACTTCCCTTTATTGTCGCGAAACTGTTGATTTTTTGGATTTTCTCTCAGAATTAGGTCACCAACTTGAAATTCTCTTTGTTGAACTTTCTTCTTATACCCTCTGGACATTCTCTTCTGATACACTCTAAGATGATCAAACGCCACTTGTCGACGCTCATCCAGTAATTCGAGTTCTTGCAATCTAGATATTCTATGATCTTCATCAGTAACAAGACCTTGCAACGAAACTCTTAGAGATGGTATTTCTAACTCAATAGGTAATACTGCTTCGGACCCGTACACCAAAGAAAAAGGTGTAGCCATAGTAGGTGTTCTGATACTAGTTCTGTAAGCCCATAGTGCAGGATTGAGCTGTAGATGCTAATCTTTCCCAGACTTGTTCACTGTTCTGTGCAAGATAGTCAATAGGTTTTTGTTAGATGCCTCAGCTTGTCCATTACCTTGAGGGTAATATACTGATGACCAGTGCTGCTTTATTTTGAATTTCTCACAAAGCTCATCCAGATCTTTATTCTTGATTTGTCCCCCATTATCAGTCACGATGGACGAAGGTATCCCATACCTGCAAATTATTTAGTTTAGGATGAATAAGGCAACTTGTTTACCAGTTGCCTTGGTGCATGGAACTGCCTCTACCTACTTGGTGAAATACTCAGTGGTAGTTATGATGAATTTATGTCTGTTGGATGAAGCCGGATATATCTGACCAATGAGATCAAAGGACCATTACTGAAAAGGCCAGTGTGTTATAAATGGTATGAGGTCCCTTGTCGGGGCATGTATGAGATTTCCATGAAGCTAACATTTCTCACAAGTCTTAGTAAATTTTATGGCATCTTTTTCCATATCTAGCCAGTAGTAGCCAGCCTATAATAGTTTCCGAGCTAAAGTAAAACCATTCGAATGAGATCCACAAATACCTTCATGGACTTCTGATAATGCACGTTTAGATTCTTCAGTTTCTAGACATCTAAGCAAAGTACCGTCCAAACCTCGTCTAAGTAAATCATTAGCTATGATAACATCTCGTGAAGTGTTTTGAGTTAGGTTTCTTTTCTCATTACGAGTAAGGTTTTTAGGGATAATTTGATCACATAGATAGGAATAGATGTGGTTGTATCGGGATGAGTTGTGTCCAATAATAGAACAGACTATTTGGGTCTCAGGAGAATCATAAGCAAGGTAATATAACTCTTCCACCAGGAAATCAAAGCAAAAATTGGACTCCTATAGCTCAGGTATAGATGCCAAGGTAGCCAAAGCATCTTCTACTCTATTCGCCGATCTAGGAATTTGTTGGAATGATACAAAAGCAAAATACCTCTTGAGATCGTCTACCATCCTCTTGTAAGGCAACAATTTCTCATCTCGAGTCTGATATGTATTGTTGATTTGATTGATAACCAGCTGAGAATCTCCATAGATATGTAATTCAGCAACCTTCCATTCAATGGCTAATTTTATTCCATTCACCAAAGCTTCATATTCTGCAATGTTGTTTGTGCAAGGGAATAGAATCTTATAAGACTTTGGGATTGAATACTTCTGAGGAGTAATGAATAGTATGCCAGCACCTGAACCATTTTGAGTAAAGGAACCATTGAAGAACATCTTCCAGGGTTGTTGAGTAAGATGCATTATTGATTCATCTGGGAACTCGATGTGTAGTAGTTGAGTATCCTCAAGTGGAGCTTCAGTAAGTTGATCAGCAATTACCTATCCTTTTATGGCTTTGCATTCCACATATTCAATGTCAAACTCTGTAAGGATCATTACCCACTTTGCCAATCTTTTGGTGAGTGTTGCTTTATTAAGAAGATACTTGAGTGGATCAATTTTGGCCACCAACTTGACTGAATGTGCCAGCATATAGTGCCTCAGTTTCTGTGATGCAAAGACTAATGCCAAGCATGCTTTTTCTATTATACTGTAGCTCATTTCATAAGACACCAATGTCCTGTTGATGTAATAAATAGCTCATTCTTTTTTGTTGTCATCCTATTGTGCCAGAAGTGCCCCTAGTGATGAATCAGTTGCTGATATATATAAGATTAGTGGCTCACCCTGAATAGGTGGCATCAATATTGGTGGATTAGATAGGTACTCTTTTATCTGTTGAAGATGTTGTTCACACTGCTGATCCCAGTTGTATATTATTCCCTTTCTCAATACTTTTGTAAAAGGTTGAGCCTTGTCTGCTAGTTGAGAAATGAATCTTCTAATGGCTTGGAGACATCCCTGTAGACTTCTCATTTGACTGATGTTCTTTGGAGGCAGCATTTCCATTATAGCTTGGACCTTCTCAGGATCAACCTTGATGCCCTTCTTTGAAATGATATAGCCAAGTAGTTTACAAGATGTCACTCTAAATGCACACTTCTTTGGATTTAATCAGAGCTTAAACTTTTCCATTCTGTCAAGTATATGACCTAACTCTTGAATATGCATTGATCTTTTCATAGTCTTCACTAAGGTGTCATCAACATAATCTTCCATATTCTTATGCATCATGTCATGAAATATAGTTGTAACTGCTCTTTGATAGGTCACCCCTGCGTTCTTTAACCCAAATGGCATAACATTCCAGCAAAAGGTTCCCCATGCACAAGTGAAAGTTGTCTTTTCTTGATCTCCAAGAGTGATTTTAATCTGATTGTAGCCAGAAAATCCATCCATTAGTGAGTACATCTCATACCCAGCTATCATGTCAACTATCATATCAATATTTGGCAATGGAAAGTCATCTTTTGGATATGCTTTGTTGAGATCTCTAAAATTTGTACAAACTCTGATAGATTTATCTACCTTCAACATAGGTACTATGTTGGAAATTCATTCAACATAATCTATTGCTCTGATAAATCCAACTTTGAGTAGTTTCTCTAGTTCAGCTTTGACCAATAGTGTGACATGCGGATGCATCTTACGGAGTTTTTGTTTAACTGGTTTTACTCCTGGTGTGATCAAGAGATGGTGCACAATTAGATCAGGATCCAAGCCTGGCATATCAGAGTACATCCATGCAAAGTTTATTTTCTTCTCTAAGAATAGCTGAGTGAAATCCTTCAATTCCTCTACTGATAATGATTGAGCTACATGAATAATTTTTGGTGTCTCTTGATTCCTAATATTCATTGGCTGAGTTGGCTCGATCAATATGGAAGACCACTCCTAAAAATGACTGGGCAGTATACCAAGTATCTCACCTTTAGGCACCTTAAAGAGGTTTTCACCTTTAGGTATGTCCTTTATTTTCTCTTTTTTACATTCTGACATCGCCACAATATGGTTTTTGCCATCAAATCTTTTATTTTTATTTTTCTTGTTTTTGTGACTAAGATACTTGATATCCTCTTCAGTCATATTTTCACTCCATTCACTGGTGGAAGAGTTCATAGGTTCGACTGCATTGAGATAATAGGATAATGTATAGTCATTGGCAAAAGTAGGTATATCCATGGGTTGATTCTGTAAAGTACAGTCAATCAATTCAGGATGTACTAAGGACAAATTTTGGATAGGTTCAAGAGCGTTCACGGTATTGTTATCACAACTATGGATCGAAAAGTCGAGTTCCAGAATGATACCTTACGTAAGTGTCTAGAGACCAGGAAGAGTCAGATCATGATTATTAAAGTTCATGTTAATATTTAATCAATCTAATCCAATAGACATACTTGTAACATCATTTACTACGCCGGAATGGATGTCATATTATTGTTTAACAACAACAAGACTAGTAGACAACTTTTCATTGTTTGTATCAGATGATTCAGAATTTGAGGCTGAGTGGGTATCATCATGAACAAGACTGTCATCAAAGTCATCAGAATCATCTGAGTTATCGGATGAAGTTTCCAAGTCTCTTTTAGGTGATTTAGTAAGCATATGTATGGTATCAATACTAACATCTTTAATGCTACAAGTTTCTTCATATTGTGGTTCATTTGTCATTTGTATCTGACACACATGTTGACATGATCTCATTGTTTCTGTGATTTTTTGTTGCCTACTCCATTCAGCTTCTTCTGGACTGATGACTGGTTCTTGTTCTATAGCTTCAAACTCTTCCTGTGTAGTGCTATAACTGATTTGTTCTATTTTAGGATAAGGACACATGGATGAGAAGCTTTCTGGTATTGTTCCTTCTTTTAATGCTTGTTTATAATTTGCTTGCCTCTTTTGTCTAATTTCTTGTATTTCCCTCTCTAGTTTTATGTGCATCAGCTCTTGAGTATCATCTATGACACCACTAGATTCTTCTATAGTTTCTATAGTAAATATGTCTGAAAGATAGTCAGGACCCCATTCATACTCATTTGAATCAGTCTCTGAATCATCTACTTGTTGTCTACCAGTATATGTGACTAGAACTTTTAATGGTGCAAACAATTCTTTGATTCTTATAACTTCATCTCTTATATCCTCAGGAACCTCAAATTCTTGTATTATCATAGCTGATACCGTCGAAGCTTGAGCACTGACTATTTCTTCTTTTTTGACCGTTGATTCCTCTTTCTCTTTTCTACACTCTACTTTTGTTTGTTTAGTGTCTTCTTCATGTAATGTTAAAGGCGATATATTTTTCGAGCCTTTAGACTTAGAAACATGTTTTTGTTCTGATGTCTTTTTAGGATTGTATCCCAGTCCAGCCTTATCATGTGTGGAATTGGTTTGTAGCTGAATTGGTTCAGTAATACCTTCTTTTTGTTTGCCCAAAGGACCAATACCTGAGTACCCCATGCGTTGAATCATTTTGTAACCACGACCATACTAGTTTGAGGAAATCTCACAATGTCGTACCTCCTTATTTGGACTATTTTCCTTAAAGAGCCAGTTAAGCACAACATCCTCTTCTATTTCATCCACCAAGGAGGTAGAAGACTGTATGAAGAGAACATCATATATAGTATTTAGAGCCAAAGTTTGTGTCCTCATAGCCTCGAATGGCTTGCCCAACTATTTTGGTGATGGAGGGAGAGAAACTAATGATAGTACCGGTTCTATCTTGTAGCCATCCATGCCGGTATCTGTAATCTTCAATCTCTTTTCTAACTATTTCATCAATTTTTCTGGATCTTCATTTGGAGAGGCTACCCTATTATGAGGCACAAAAGTATCTGCACCTTTTGTCAATGCATTACAGATGACATTTGTATCAGTAGGAATAATGACTTCAGCTCCGTTACAAGGAAACTTTAAGCATTGGTGATATGTTGACAGTACTTCCTTCATTTCATGAATCCATGGCCTGCCCAATAATATATTGTATGACAATGGAATATCGAGAAACTAGAAAAGGACATCTCTCTCTACCGGTCCCACTCTGATTGGTAATGATACCAGACCTTTGGAGGTCCTCTCTTCTTCATCATAGGCTATAATTGTTATTTTCTTGCCTGGATCAATGACATTTTCAGAGAATCCTAGTTGTGTAAGCAGATGATAAGTACAGATATTCAACCCCATGCCTCCATCTATCAAAACATGTTTAACTCTGTTTGTGCATCATGGCTTCAATATGCAATGGCTAGTTATGTGGATGATTTAATGAATTGTCATCTTCTTCAGAGAAGGTCAAATAGTGAGGTGAAGTTAGATGACCCACCATAGACTGAAACTGATTAATGTCTAAATCTTTTGGAACATTGGTAGTGAGAAATGCTTTGTCTAGGATTTCTTTGTGAGCATATGAGAGTTGTAGCAATTCAAAAATTGAAATTTGAGCATTTGTCTTTTTTAACTGTTCAACCACACTGTATCTAGAGGATGATGATGAGGTTAATATTTTAAATTTATCCAAGGTTGATTGCTTTTGTTTGTTTGGCAAGGCTATTGGATTTGATGTTTCTCGAGCTAGGTTGGAAGAACTAGCTCCTTGGAGGGTAACTTTCTTTTGAGATCTAGTCAGAGCTTTTGCATATCATGATTCATTTGGTTTATCTTGAACTATAATCACATTGCAATATTCTTAGTGTGAAGGTTCAATCATGTTGATAACGTTGTCCTGGCTGGCATAAGCACAATTTACCTTGGCACCTCCTTTGGTCTTTGAGGAATCACCTTGTTCGTAAGCAGGCAAAGGGTCTTTAAATGCTTTATGATCAACATTGGTTGGATGATTCCCAACAACAACTTTACCAGCGCCTATGAGATCCTGAATCTCATGTTTTAGCTTCATGCAATTGTTTATGTTATGACCCTTATTCCGATGGAAGTCACAGTATTCATTTTCTCTCCACCATCTTGGTTTGACATCCGGATCATATGGTCTGGAGTTATCTGGTAGTGTTATCAAATTGTTTGCCAATAGAGTTTTGAAAGCGGACTCATATGATTCTTCAAGAGGAGTAAAATCATGCTTAGGTTTGGAAAGCCAAGGCTTTTCTTTGAACCATTCCTTTGTTTTCTTTAGCGGATTCCCTGCTGCAATCTTAGTAGCTTTAAGTGCTTGTGTACCACTTGCCAAGTTGAATATTGTGGATTTTGAGTTGGTTTTGACAGTGTCTACTACTCCATCATTAACAACATTCTTGTTGTTGTCTTTGGCAAATAACCAATAGTTGTTCTTCTCTTTGGAGCTAGATCTTGTTTGTGTCTCTTTCCAAGGTGTGATATCTCCCTTCTTTATGAGTACATCTTCCATTCGAATGGCATTATCTACCATTTTTTTAAATGATGGGTGTACTTGCATTTGTACACTATATTTCAGTTCAGAGACCAAGTTATTGACAAATATATCCATTTTCTCAGTCTAGAATAGGTCATGGGTACCTAGAGAACATCCTCCTCCAGCATTGGAGAAAAGTAAGAAGAGGTTCCCTTGTTTTCTGTTGAGTATTACAAAGATCGATCATAGTCACAGGATGTCGAATGTTGTATGAGCATTGTTGTAAAAATAGTTGGATTAGTTCTTCAAATGTTTTTATTCCTTTGGGTAAACTTGAGAACCATTCCATTGCTTGACCCCCTAAACTCCTTGGGAAGAGACACAAGAGGTACATTTGATCATGCATGAATTCCATACAAGCAGCACTAAATTCCCTAACATGATCTTGAGGATCTAAGGTACCATCATATTTGTCAAATTTTGGGATTTCCACTCGTGAAGGAAATGGAGGCATGTGTAGATTTTTGTCAAATGGAAAAGGACATATTGTTTCCAGAGAATATTGTTTCAGGGACTTGTCCTTATTCTTTAGCTCAGTGAGCTCCATCCGCAAAGCTAGTAACTATTTGTGTACCATGATTATAGGTGAGTCTTCCCTTTTAGTAACAAGTGTCTGAACATCATATCCAATAGGAAGTTTGGCACCTTGATTTGCTAGTTCTAAGAAATAGTCTTCCTTTTCTTGGGTCATGATAGTTTTCATCATTTTTCTAAAGTATTTGTCTTTCTGACAGTCAAGGATTTCTTTTTCTGGAGGTTCAGTATCTTCATCAATCTCACTTGATGATGAGGAGTCATTATGATTTTCAGGAATATTATGGTCATTTTTGTTTGCATCATTGTATTATGTCTCATGTATAGTGAGAGATTTCGGTTCATCAAAAATTGGTCCACCTGATGACGACGGCATGTCAGTGAGTGGATCCTTCATGTAGAATGAATTATCTTGATAGGTGAAGGTTTTTTCTTTGCCTTTAGCTTGTTTCTTATAAGAACTCCTAGAATGAATAGGCATTTTTATGGATTAGTGTGACCTAAAGTCATTTTGTGATGCAGAGGTCAAGATCAATTTCAGAGCTAGTTGTTCTGTTTGGAGTATTGTTTGGGAGAAACAACTGAGATTTTGTCTGATTTCAGAAATGATCTATCCTGTCTAAGACGTTATCCAAGTTGATTCTAAGCATAGTGTAAGATGCAGTCTGGTTTCAGGAATGATCTATCCTATATAAGACGTTATCTAAGTGACTAAAATTTGATAGGTAGTTGATTGAACTAGCTGAAAGGTGATCGACCAAATCGTGCAACGTAAATGGCAGAGGTACACTATCTTGATCTTTTTATGCTTAGGAAAATGATAACCAGTATTATGTTTGCTATAAGTTGTTTCTTGGCAAGTTTGACTGTTCTGTTCTAATAAAACCAGAGACTTGTACGACAGGATTTTTTGAACTGGATGATAATTTAGCAGCTACAGGATGACAATAGTTATGTTTCGTACAAGTTTCTACCTCGTACCATATGACAAATGGGCATGTGCAGGATGACAAAAGACTCAGAGCAGTTTTGTTTCATACGGCATAGAATACAGAGTCAAATGATAGAATAAAATGACTTGTACAACACAGAAATGGGTCTAGGATGACAAACCAGAAAACTCGTATGACATAGGATGTGGTATAGGATGATGAATTATCAGATTCGTATGACTATTCACAAGACAAAGCCTAAAATTTTTGAGTTTTTCCAATTGCTGAGTATGACCAATTCTGAGATGGACTGATTTTTGACTAGGATAGACCAGTTTCTGACTTGGATAGAGTTTTGACTTAGGATGGACTAGTTTCTGACACGGACAAAGTTTTGACTTAGGATGGACTAGTTTCTGACACGGGCAAAGTTTTGAATTAGGATGGACTAGTTTCTGACATGGACAGAGTTTTGACTCACTGAGTTGTTTCTGGTCTTCACTGATTTTTGATATTCCAGTTTTTGTTTCAGGGATGAAAACACAGAAAACAAGTAGTATGTATAGTGACTCCAATCACAGCATGCAAACCCTAAGGAATTTGGTGAGGAAAGAAAATCTTTGCTTGTAGACTCAGGTACACACCCAATAGCTAATCAGAACATGGCCACTGAGTCTCACGCAATGGATTCTCAATGTCGTATTATCTGACTCCAAATGCTAATGGGGGCACGAAATGACAAGTATCTTGGGAGAGTTACTATCTCTCTTGCGCAAAGATTATCCCCCTTTTGGAGATGAACCGGGTAGCTTCTAATTTTAAATTGGATTTAGTCAGGGATTCGTTCGACGTGTCGAGGTATAAAATCAATTAAGAGGTCTCCCAGCCTTGAAAACCAAGGTTTAATATACCCGAAGGTACAGAGGAGAGCTATTCTCGAGCACTGTTGTTGACTTGATTTTCATCAAATCACATTTATTTTATAGTGGGTTGTAGTACTTGGCATCTAGCCGTTCCCACTTAGGTCGTTCCCCTCACACTGGCCGTAACAACTTTAAGAGTTTTTCAACCCCTCGGGAGGGCAGGCCTGCTAAAGATGTACAAATCTCAAACAAAGAAAAAGCTTCAAGGGTCTAGATTTCTGATTGTCTAGAAAAAGACAAGAGCATACTCTCCTACCTCTCAGAATCTTCTAAAATCACAAAAGATAGATTTATTCTTTAACCAGATAGCAAGTTAGGTTCCTAAAAATGAATTTAAAGAATACATGATGTTTAGTCGATTCTCCTTCAAGCAACCTGCAAAGACAACGAATCAGTAGTCATGTTGTCTTTGTGCGACAACCATATTCTTCGACAAGCGTTCTGCAAAAACTAGTTAGGCTATGAAAAACTCTGAGATAGATAGATAAACAGTCAGGGTCAGTCATCAAAATAATCAATCAGAAATGAAAAAAAAATGAAATTTGCTTCTTTTACCAGAAAATACAAAATTGTACGACAAACACTTGACTCGTACGAGACAGGATGTAGTATCGTACGAAAGAAGATTGTTGATGAGGTCAACTCATACGACAGAGGATTTCTGCTCGTACGACAGAGGATCTACTCGTACGACAAAGGGTCTGATCGTACGACAAAGGGTCTAATCGTACGATAATATATTTGCAATTCATGTGACACCTGCAGTTTGTCATTTCATGTCGTTTCAGCCTGTAAGAATTGTCGTACAAGATGTATGGACGAAAAACCAAAAAATCTGAAACCTGGAAAATAACAAAAAATAAAGCAGTCAGTCTTGGAGGCTGAAAAAATGTAGTCTTTGGGCCCCATGGTGGGCGCCAGAGATGTGTGTGTGAAAAAGTGAACTTGTAGCTGCAAGCACAACACTTCAATTAAGTCATTATATGCATGGTTAGTAATCAATAATCAATAAGAAATAAACCATAGCAAAGCAACTAATTGCCTTCTAAAAGATGCGAGTATAAGATTGCTCTCAGATTTTTATAAGCAATACCAGTGACTAGACTACACCAAGATGAAGGATTTAATCTATATGATATTAAGCTATATGGATGCAAGATGGATGAATATTTCAAGCAATAATAATCAATTCAAGCAACAAAGAATGCAAGTAATAATGGATGCAAATAATCTAAAAAGCACAATAATGTTTAATGACTCCAAAGCGAAATTAGCATGATAATAATCTCCAAGTGTGTTCTCAAAATCTCTGGGGTGAATTGGAATGAGAGAAGAAGACTACATTTATAGAGAATCACAAGAGAAAAAGCTCAATTTAGGATTAATTGAAATAATTGAGAAATCAGATTCAGAAAACCTTGAGATAGATTCCAATTATAGTTTAATTGAAATGCATTCAAATTAGAAGTCCAAGTTGCATTGGAAAATAATAATAAATTGATTCCATGCATATCTGATAAAAATATATAATTCTTTAATTTATTCAAGAAAAAGGTCTTTTCAATGCAACTGGGCTTCTTTTTCTGAAAAGCTTTGAGTTCCAATTTTAGAGAATAATTCAATAATTCAATTAAATTGCTTTTCTGATTTCAAGTTCTAAATTTAGAAAAAGAAATAATATCTCAAGTTTGATTTCTTTCTCAATTCAATTCTTTTTGTCATTTTATTTTCAATTCAACTCTTTGTAATAAATTAATCCTTTTGCAATAAATCAATCCTTTTTGCATGATTGAATGGCAAATTTATTAATTAATTAAATATGCAAGGATATTTAATAAATTAAAATGGGATAATTGATCAAAATGATATTCTTGAAAATGATTTGATTAATTAAATAAATATTTAATTAATGTTGAGTAGTTGATTTGCCATGTGATTTTTGATAATTAAAGAATTAATAATGTGCTCAAGATTAATTTAATTGCCTTTGGTTAGGACCTTGGTGATGTTGTCAAGATGAGGGGCCCATGGTTTAGATGACCAATTTTAGGGTATTACAACTTCTCTTCTAAAGAAGAACACAAAGTATTATATGATCCTTAGAGATTTGATCACTCGGGTCAAAGTCATAAAAAGTCATACCAAGGGACTCACTAAAGAACAGATGAAGAGTAATCTTCAAAAGTTTGAAGAATTCATGAAGCAAGTTAATAATGGAGTGTTTGATGACACTCATTAGTTTTCATATTATCTAAAGTTGTAGGTGCATTTTATAGTTAGATTTTGACACCTCAAGTGTCATTTTGTATTCTCATTTTTACATCTATAATATGCATGAGTTCTAATTCAAATAGAACTCTTCTTTGATTTAGTCATAGTTTTCCACGATTAGTTTTCCAGGTTGGTCACTATAATTTTTATCTTCAACCTTATGCAAAGAAACTCTGCCGAAGTGAAGAGCAAAGTGAAACTTTGAGTTCATATTGGTATTTTGCAAATTTGATCAGATAAGAAGGAAGCTTTGGCATTCAGACTTTATGTTGAATACATTGTGGTTTATGGTGAGAGTGTTCTTATGTCATTATTGTTATAAATTCTTATTTTGATCAATTAAAATCATTGTGGAAAGATATTATTGAGGATTAGACAAAGTATTGTTTTGTAAACTTTGTGTTACATTTCAACGCTTGTTAAGTAGAATTAGCAATTAGTACAAGAGGTAGTGATTTGAATACTTTGAGGGTTAGTGCAGGATCATGGGGGGACAAAAAGTGGAGATGAGAAAAAAATAGCCTTCTCCACTCGCCTAAAAACATGAAAATCCGTGTTGGCTTTTTGCTTGGCCTGGGTGTCAGTACACCTTGGCATGGTAAACACCTAAGTAAACCAGATATCCAATTTTTATAGGTAATTTTTAATTAAAAAATAAATTATATAATATATAATGTAATATAATAATATATTATACATTACATAATATATAATATATTATTATATTATATTATATATTATATAATACATAATATATAATATAATATTAGATTATTAAATATTGTATTATATTATTAATATATTATTATATTATTATTATTATTATTATTATTTTTGGGTAAAAGTGGAAAATCCACTAAACATATATATTATTAATAAAATGTTTACATCGGGTTCAAAAAAGGCATAGTGACAAGAAAGAACCTGCAAGAAAACCTCTAGTTGTAGCCTTTAAAAAAATAAAACCAGGCACTACCCTTACATCATTTGTTTCTGCCTAGTCAGATCCCCCAACCCCCTACCTCTAATATTTTTACAAGGGTCCCATAGGACAATTCCAAAAAACTAGACTGCCACCAAATGAAGGGCTGAACAAAAATGCCATGAAGGACCACCAGGGAGATAAGAGAGGTATAAGTTCCTACCAAAGCCGTAGATAATCATCTGAGCATAATAGAAGCCAAAGAACCTCCAAATCTGCAACAACAAAAGCCATTCCACCAACTACAAAAAATAGTTAGATATCCAAAAACCAAGAGCTAGTGCTCTCCTCCAAAGGTTCATGAGCTGAGACTGGAGGTGGAATAATCCTTAGAGGAAAAGCCAAACAAGCAGGAGCAGAGCACAAAAGGCCCAGAGTGATTCAAGAATGCAATGCCTAAAAGACTACCCAAGCTTTATCCACATACTGATCAGGATCTAGATACAACAGAAAATCCATGGAGGCCCGAGTGTCTTCCATAGAATCACATATCAATCCCATTCGTAATTCATGCAATAATTAGCCAGACCAGCCATTAGCCATAAGCTCGTGACGAGGAAGAAAGCCACCGTAGTAAAAAGACCCCATATCAAAATGATAATCAGCTAATGCAAGAGAAACCAAGGCCCAATTACATACTGTCGGAAAAATAAACGTGGAAACCAAGAGGTGGACCAAATCCTCATCAAGTAAAACGTCATAGAAAATAGTAACAAAGTGAGACAGGAGCTCAACATAAAAAACCTGAGGGCAAACTTGCAGCCACCAACACCCCATAAGCCTACGGAATTCAAAATCCACCACAGTAGTAAATAAATTAAAGACCTTACCAAGCTTGACAGAATTGTCCTCATTTTCTTCTTCCACTATTCAAGCTTCTAAAACCACTCTGTATGCATCAATGGACAGAGAAGAAGACATTTGCAGGAGGAAGAGCTCCAAAAAAGCACAAAAACATAACATAAAAAGCTGCTTGACAAGATAATATAATGAGCTAATATAAATGAGAAAACCACCCTTAACTTCCCATAATAGCAATGCAAAATATCCATTGCAACCTTATTTGATTAGAGCATTTCACATGGATTAACAACCCTTAAACTAACATCCATAAATGAATATCCAACAAGAGAGGACACCACCCTCAACAATGATTATCACATAAAACCAATTTTGTCGAGGTTGAAAACACATAGAAGGCGGCCAACGATATAGTACAAACACTTTAACAAGCAATAAAAGCCCAGGAATGTACTACACATTAAAAAAGTTACAAGCATGCCACATCCTATGAAGGACTGAAACAAAAACTACTCAAATCACACATGTCGCCACCCTATAAATGACTTTATCAATGACTGATACGCAAAGTAAAAACGTGGTTTCTATATCAGATAGCAGGCCTATACAAGGCATCCCATTGCTTTATACATAGCCTTGAGGAATATCCCTTACCTCGATAGTATTTCAATTTATCTTTAGATTAACATGCATATACAGCAAAAAACTGCAAATTACCTGCTAACCATACCTCATAATATTATATAATATATATAATGTAATAATATATTATTATATTATATTATATATTATATAATACATAATATATAATATTATTATATAATATGTATTATATAATATAACAATATATTATATAATATAATGTTATTTTAAAATAATTTAAGTATAAAAATCAGATATCCAATTTTCTGAGACAATATAATTGGACTGTGACAGCCCATGAGTTATTTTTAACCCATGAGCTGTCCTTTTTTTTTGAAATCCGATATCTAGTTGGACCTGATATCCGGTTATTCGACCCAAATTTGCTAAAAAATACATTAAAAGGTAGGATTTTTATTGTTTTCAATTATTTTCATTCAATTTTGTTATTTTTTTAATGTTTTTTGGTTTTTTCATTGGAAATATGGTTTTTTCATGAAAACTAGGTTTTTCTAAATCAAATACAAAATTGTTCAAATTTGTTAACTAAATTCAATTATTTATATTCAATTAGGTTAAAAATGGGGGATAAATGTGAAAACATAGATCAACCACAACCGCAACAACCAAACCCTCCTTTGCCAAAGCCCCCTCAATTCAGGATTTAATTGCACTAAATTTGAACCAATTGAGGGGGATTGCAGATGTCTATCTTATAATCCCTCGCCTAAACCCAATGTTTGATCCCCTCACATTGATCATAAAGAGTATGGAAACCATCACTAAGGAGCACAATGCCACTCTTTTGTGGTGAGATTCTATGAGGGAACAATATGCAAATGGCTTGTCCTATAAGGAGATCAAGGATCTCAAGATATCCAAAGCCGCTATCACTGCATTGTTTGTGAATCTCCGCACTGGTCAACCTATAGACCCCCAAAAAACAAAACTTTCTATTAAATGGTGCACAAATGATGATATTGTGAAAAACTTTTGGGACCGTTGGTGGATGGTTTTTGACAAACCACCCAACAACAATCTTGATGTCCCCTTCTACTTCATAAAAAAATTGTATGCTGAGTTTGTTTTAGAAAAACATGTGAACTACTTTGACATCCAACCTTTCCAGGGTGTGGGTTTAGGTATTTCCCCAAAATAGACCTGGGGCAATCAGAGTAGTCCAGGGCCCATATGTCCCCCCTCTTCCTATTGATCCCCCGCCTCTAGTGCAGGATCCAGATATCATTTGTGAGGCGGCATCACAAACCATATTGACTATTCACTCTTTGAGTAGCCTTTTGGTTTCTCAGGCTGGGTCAGTAGCTCAGCCTACTTTTGATGGTAGTGGTGCATCTAGTGGAACTGACACATCCTCCTCGGCTCCACACATTTTCATGCCCCATAGTTGTGTCATGTGTGGGCAAGTATGCTTGGGTCCAGTTGGACAACTTGTTGATCCTCTTGTGCACAGTGCAGATTATGAGGTGCATGAGATGCATGATGCACCAGATGTTATGACACATAATGGAGGATACCCTGAGGATTCCTCGCATGCTAGAGGCAAGGAGGCGCCCTCATAATACATTGATGATGTAGTGGTAAGATTTGTATTTTCACAGTTCATTCTATATTTTAAATGAATATTTATAATCTAGATAATATTAAGTACTAATTTTTATTTACATGGTCTATTTAACAGTTGATGGCCAAGGAGGAGTTGACACAGATTTAGGAGGGCACCTTGACGACCATTTCATTTGGCCTTGATAGCTTGATGGTACATATATTATTGCACCTATTTGTTTGTATTTTATTATACATACATGCAAATCATTTATATTGGTATTAATTAGATTATGTAGTAACTTCCATTTATATCTTATTTTACTCTTGTAGGGCACAAGAAGCACGAGTGTGGGGCTGTGTGATTTAGGATTTGGTAGTGCAGTTGGAGACAAGGGAAAGGTAATTGAATGCAAATATGATTGAATGAATAATTTAAATAACTTATAGTGATTATACACATCTAGACATAGATTGATAGTTTCATATACTTGTTGTGTATATGTACAGAGAATTCTTGGCTTGACATCCTTGTTGACTACACCCAATATACCTGAAGAGGAATAAGAATAAGAGATGCCTCGAGTACATGCATGTTATTTTATTTTGTGTTTAATAGATATAATTTGTTATTATCAATGACAATTATATACTAGCTTGTATCAATGTCATGTTTGTGAAAATATGTAGGTTGTGTATGAAAATATTGAAAACATACCTCCTCTATCGAAGACATACATCAAGAGTCCTACAAATCCAAAGAGAAAATGTGGAGATGAGGTAAAGAAGAATAGTTCAATTATATTTCATTTTTATGTTAAATTTTTGAATGTGAGTTATATAATATAACTAATCTTAATCATGGTTTACTTTTTTCTTATGCAAAATCCTTCAGAGCCGAGCAGTGTGGCAAAGAGGATCGATTTTGATGATCCATCAGCAGTTTAGGATGTTATAGATAGTTTTTGGATGCTTACATGTCTAGTTGGCATGTATATTTTGTATATGAACATACATTCATGTATATAGACATACATTTTGTTTGAGTTGGCGTTTATGCCATATTTGTGTATGGACATACACTTGTAATCATTTGACATTTTCATATATACAGAAGTTGATATTTGATCATATAAATTGTTTCTCATCTATGCCTGGTGTTGTTATGGAAATATTTAATCTTCATTCCAATAATTAACAATGGTTATTTAATGAATGATACAATTCATTTCATTTCATCGTAAGTGTTGTTTGTATAATGAATAATACAATTCATTTAATGAATAATACAATACAATTCATTTAATGAGAAATATAATACGATTCATTATTACCCTATGCATGCTCCTATTTTTTTCCCCCCCAATCGATCAAACGCTCGGGGTCATACCCTACCAACATCATCCCTTGAGCACCCTAAGTACTAAAAATTGTCAAACTTTGACGGGCCCTAACTCAGAATCTGTGACACCTACAAATGATCTGTTTGAACCTACAGGGCCATAAGAGGGGTCCCTACAAAATCCTATCTCATTTTTTCAATTTTCCCTACGGTTTTATTAGGAAAGCATTTTTTCGGTTGGCAAAAAAATGGTAAGTCTCATTCAATCGAATGTTGTCGCATGGCCTATTTCTCATTCTGCTTGTCATGATAACAAACCGTGAGTTCTAACATGTCCAGTTAGGAATTATTACCCTATGCATGCTCCTATTTTTCCCACCCACTTGGTCGAATGCTCGGGGTCATACCCTATCGGCGTCGTCCTTGAGCACCTTAAGTGCTAAAAATTGTCAAAATTTGACGGGCCCTAACTCAAAATCTTTGGAACCTGCAAACAATCGATTTGAACCTATGGGGTCATGAGAGGAGTCCCTACAAAATCCTATCTCGGTTTTTCAATTTTCCCTACGGTTTTATTAAGGCATCATTTTTTCGGTTGGTAAAAAAATCATCAGTCTCATTCAATCGAATGCTGTCGCGTGGATAATTTCTCATTCTGCTCATCATGATAACAAACCATGGGCTCTGACATGTCTATTTAGGCATTATTACCCTATGCATGCTCCTATTTTTCCCCCCCACTCAATTCAATGCACGGGGTCATACCCTACCGGTGTCGTCCCTTGAGCATCCTAAGTGCTAAAAATTGTCAAACTTTGAGGGGCCCTAGCTTAGAATCTATGGCACCTGTGAATGATCCATTTAAACCTAAAGGGCCACAAGAGGGGTCCCTACAAAATCCTATCTTGTTTTTCAATTTTCCCTACAGTTTTATTAGGGCAGCATTTTTTTGGTTGGCAAAAAAATCTTCAGTCTCATTCAATCGAATGTTGTCACATGGCCAATTTATCATTCTTCTTGTCATGATAATGAACCGTGGGCTCTGACATGTCTAGTTAGGAATTATTACCCTATGCATGCTCCTATTTCCCCCCCCACTTAGTCGAACGCTTGGGGTCATACCCTATCGGTGTCATCCCTTGAGCATCCTAAGTGCTAAAAATTGTCAAACTTCGATGGGCCCTAGCTCGGAATTCGTGGCACCTGTGAATGATCCATTTAAAACTAAAGGGCCATGAGAGGGGTCCCTACAAAATCCTATCTCAGTTTTTCAAGTTTCCCTACGGTTTTATTAGGGCAGCATTTTTTCAGTTGGCAAAAAAATCGTCAGTCTTATTCAATCAAATGTTGTCGCATGGCCAATTTCTCGTTCTGCTCATCGTGATAATGAACCGTTAGCTCAGACATGTCCAGTTAGGCATTATTACCCTATGTATTCTCCTATTTTTCACCCCCACTTGATCGAACGCTCAGGGTCATACCCTATCGGCGTCGTCCCTTGAACACCCTAAGTGCTAAAACTTGTCAAACTTTGACAAGCCCTAACTCAGAATCTGTGTAACCTACGAATGATCTATTTGAACCTAGGGGCCATGAGAGGGGTTCCTACAAAATAGTATCTCAGTTTTCCATGTTTCCCTAGGGTTTTATTAGGGCAGCATTTTTTCGGTTGGCAAAAAAATCTTCAGTCTCATTCAATCGAATGTTGTTGCATAGCCAATTTCTCATTCTGCTCGTCATGATAATGAACCATCGGCTCAGACATGTCCAATTAGGCATTAATACTCTATGAATGCTCCTATTTTCTCCCTCCCACTCAGTTGAGTGCTCAGGGTCATACCCTACCGGCATCGTCCCTTGAGCACCGTAAGTGCTAAAAATTGTCAAACTTTGATGGGCCCTAACTTGGAATCTGTGGCACCTGTGAATGATCCATTTGAACCTACAAGGCCATGAGAGGGGTCCCTACAAAATCCTATATCAGTTGGCAAAAAAAAATGTTAGTCTCATTCAATCGAATGTTGTGGCATAGCCAATTTATTGTTCTTCTCATCGTGATAATGAACTGTCGACTCAGACATGTATAGTTAGGAATTATTACCCTATGCATGCTCCTATTCCCCCCCCCACTCAGTCAAATGCTCAGGGTCATACCCTACCGACGTCATCCCTTGAGCACCCTAAGTGCTAAAAATTATCAAACTTCGACGGGCCCTAACTTGGAATCCATGGCACCTCCAAACGATCTATTTGAACCTACGGGACCACGAGAGGGGTCCCTATAAAATCCTATCTTAGTTTTTCAATTTTCCCTATGGTTTTATTAGGGTAGCATTTTTTGCAAAGTTGGCAAAAAATCGTCAGTCTCATTCCATGAAAAATATAGATAAACAAGCATTACACTGTAGACACATAATGATCATCAATATTTCCTTGTATTGTATACACATAATTACCATTACACTTGCATGTGACATCCATGAAGGGATATTCAAACCTGGTTTTTTTTCATTATCAATACAACTACACCAATGTACTCATGTATAGATACATTGTATATCATCAATATAACTAAACCAATTTGCTCATGGAAATTGTATATCATCATAACAAAGTTACATCAATTCACATCCATATACAAATACAACATCCCATTTCATTTGCATCAGACATCCTCATGTCCTAAGAGAAAAGATTACTTACAGGAATGTCTACATATAAATGAAGACCAAAATAAGCAACCTTTTTATGCGTAATGAATGTGCTACAAGAAACAAATTATAACACTTAATACAAATTATTTTGTGAAATTATAAATAGATCATTTGAAACATTTTTAAGACATACAAGATTGTATAATTACAAAACTTACCAGTTTCTCTGCAAAGTATACAAGCATAACTTTGAAGAAAGACGCATGTCGATTAAAGCCCTTCTCACTGCATTTCTCTACATGGTTGAAGATGATGGTAGATATGGTCATTTCTAAATATCAATACATTCACTTGACTTAGTGTTTATGCACAAAATTTAATCTCATTAATGCACAGAGAAATATGTACCATCACCAAGAGTAAACTAGTCAATGACAAATGATCTAGCATGAACCTGTACTTCTAAGAATTGTTAGTCTACACATAAAATGCATGGATGAACATAAAGGCTTTATGATAATCACTTCAAGTGAAATGCATGATAATAAATGAAAAGGTGGAATTATAAACCATAAAAATACGTCCCTTCGAATTATATCAAGAGAACCCACTATGTTGATGCAAAAATCATATTTTGATACTGTTGTATATCATCAAAAAATACCTGCATGAGCATAAAGGCTTTGCGATGATTATATCATCAAAAATTGTCAAATAGTGTTGTCTAATAAATTTTTTTGTAAAGCTCATAAAATGCATGATAATAAGTCATGTTACAAAAATACGTCCCTTCCAATTATATCGAGTGTACCTGCTACGTGCATGCAAAAACCGTGTTGCCAAAAAAAAACATTCATCAATAGACCTGCATTTTGAACACATCCTTAATATACACATAACAAACTTGAACATTAAGGCTTAATGATAATTGTTTGAAATGAAATGCATGATAAAAAAATAAGGCACCATTAAAGTATGTCTGAAGGGTCATCTCTTTTCTTAAGAGTATCCAGTATTGCTTCATGATCAGCAGTAGTCACTATCCATAGCTCTTTGGTCTTCGGTTTTGCTTGATACTTCAACAACTTGACATTTGTAGCTATAATAAGGTGTGAATACATTAGAATGGTTTTGTGTCTCTCATAGTCTTCAAATGCAAGTATGCCATTCTTTCTAATCATGTATGTTTGCAACCAAGTTCCCACAACAACAACTAAACCTGTAGGATATGTAAACCCATCATCATCTGTCACTGGTTGTGTTAGCTTTTGTTTTCCCTATACACATTGTGCCAACCAATATTTTGATCTCTCTTCATTCCCTTGAGGTGCAACAACTGCAAAAACATGTCCTGGTTGTACAAGATCTGATAGACGGTCATACTCAAGTGAACTTTCCATGTCATCATTTGACAAGGATATTGTTTGAGATAAAGAAGTTAGATATTGGGGAGCCCACGTATCAACCCACTCACCTGACTCACATTGATCCCAATCACACTGAACACAACTCTGACAAAAACAAGCCAACACTCATGTCCAAATGGTCCATGTACTTGCATCTGAGCTGAGAAATGAATGCATCTTTGAAGAATCTTTAATTGTTTGACAATCCAATTTGTATCCCACTATGCTCTCCGCAACTAGCCAAAAGAATCTGGTCACTGCTGAATCAAGAGTACCTCCATGTGACAATGTTGAACTACACCAATCAACAATAGAATGTGCATCAAAGAAATTTTTACCTGAAATCCTCAATTGCTCCTTAACTAGAGCTCTCTTCAAACATGCACCTGCTCCATCATGCTCCCCCTTCCCATGCCCTGCCTCAAAAAAACACCAAATATAAGGTATACACCTCTCTACATGCATTCTACTCAACCAATAAAACATATGGGCATTCTTGAATTGACCCATACAATTATCTAACCATATGATATGTCGATCAATTGCAATATCTTTCTCATGCAAGAACTCAAAAAAATTATCAAAAGAATGTTACACATACTTGAAGGAGTGTGATCTATCATCGCTCATATAAAAATAATATTCCCTGATTATATTCCTGTCCTCTTCTGTACTATCAGGAGCATGTATATATGTAATGCAAACAAAAATAGAAATCTAGATTGAATTGTAGTACTGAGACTGTACCTCATTTTGTGGTTGCAATGTACAGTTCTCTGCAAAATCAACCACTGATACAATAGTGCCAATCGGGGAAGAGTTCTTACACATCCCGAACTATTGATCCAACCACTAAGACCTATGGGTGTGCCTTGCATACTTGTAGAAAATATTTTCCTTAAAATCCAAAATAAAATCAGCAACACTCACTTCTCTTGAGACTAATTCGCATCTACAACCTTCACCTCCACTATTCAAAGTATATTTCATTGTCTCATACATTTTTTTCCCAACATAATTCTCTCCAAACTCGTGTTTACTGCCCTCATGAAAACATGAAACAAACTTTGACAACCCACTATATTCTGAGCACTTCTCATTCAAACAATTATTTCTATAGAAATAGTAGCCATCATCTCTAGGGCATAAAAATAGATCTTGCAAGTCTCTTGATGATCTCGAAAATAGCATTGCACCACAATCCTGCAACATCTCATTAGTATGCATCCTAGAACAAATATGACATAAAATTTCATGGTACATTGAAAACTCCACATGGTACTTGCAACAAAAAGTATTACAAATCTTAAGAGGAACACAATAAAATGGCTTCAAAGATTCAAAGGCCCTTTGTGATATTTGCAAAGTTGGATGTACTTCACAAAAAAAATTGTACAACATTGTTTGGCGTGATTCCAAGAAATGTTTGGGATGTGGTGTGTGGTCTTAGTTGCTGATTCTTAATTTCAAAACATCCTTTACATTGGGTGACACTCTATAATTAGAATGCCAGAATTGTTGAATCTCCTCCTTCACATTGTCAGTCAACTTTCTATCAACATGTGGAAGCCTCCCACCAAAAACTCATGTATCATGTTGAAGTGGATCGTCAAGTCTTTGTCTTTGTGCAAGTGCTCTATCCAAAGTTTTATGGTTTATGTTAAAATCAACACAAATTTGTCTCATTTGATGAGCCTTCCTCAATTGATGGCTTACTAAGGATTTTGTAATCACTCTTTGAGTGGCTCTCTTATCTCTTTCTTTGGTATTCTTTCCAATAGAATTGAGAGTGTCAAATAGATTTTTGGCAATAATATAATTTCTCTCTATCCTCTTGTTCATACGAATCTTCAATTTGTTTAGCAATGGTCTCATCTTTATCATCTTTAGAAATTGAACAAAGAGTTGGCATTTCTTGGTCAATGTCTTATTGCTAAAATTTTGGTTGAAAAGTTGTGTAGCCCACAACCAAATGGTTCTTGTTGACCTCTTGCCTTCAAGATTCGCAATAATGTTCTTATTAATTTAAAGTAACCATTTTGGGGTTCTTGAAGGTCTTGGATTTTGAATTTGTCTTTCATCCATAAGAGGGTCTTCATTTCTAAAGTAATTAGGTGTTACATATTGTTCACTTGGTTGAGCAATTCCACCTTCAATGTCAAAGTTTTCCACATTTTCACCTCTAGTATCAAAAATTTCCACATGTTCACCTCCTATGTCAAAATTTTCTACATTTTCACCTCCAATATAAAAAAAAAATCATATTTACACCAAAATTATGGACACCTTCATTGTCAACTCCCAAATTTTCACTTTCCATTCTCACGTCATGTTGAGCATTTTCATTATCACTTTCAATATTTTCAACATATTCAAAATTTTCACTTTCAAAATCTACATTTTCATTTTCAATAACTTGTTCAACATTTTCAAATTCAATTTGCTCTTCACTTGAAGTAACATTAGCAATATTTAACATACCTTGTCTTCTCCTCCTATGACCTTCTCTATCTCTTTCTCTATACACTTAAATTTGGTCATTTGAAAGTTTTCTTTTGCGTTTAGACTTCCGATGACTACTACTCCCCATTTACCTCCACAAAGATGCTCCTAAATGATCGACAATATAAGATTTGACTTTAATAATCTATCAAAAGCACAAATTTGTCTCAACCTATCTGAAACCCCGTGATCATCGACAAAAAATAGAATGTGAAGACCGTGAGCCATTGGAATCCACAAAATGGCCCACAAGGATCTTTTTTATTTACAAAAATTGGATATCTAATAAAATCGGATATTGGATTATATTGGATATCCGATTTTAATGTATAAATTTGTGGTCCCAAAATATTTTCCCATTGCTGCATTTTTTTTTACTCTTGCCACATTAATGGCAATGATAAAAATCAGATATCTGATAAAATCCGATATCTAATTTTGTTACTCATATTTTAGAGAGAGATTATGGGAGAGGGAGAGAGACAGAGAGGGGACAAGAGAGATAGAGACAGAGACAGAGACAGAGACAGAGAGATTAGGAGAGAGAGAGAGAGAAGGGGGGAGAGAGAGATTAGGGGAGAGAGGGGAAAGGGGAGAGAGAGAGACCCCTTAGGACACAATATGAACCCTTAGGAGAAGGGTCATATGGTGTCCTAAGGGATCATATGTTGTCCTTAGGGGTCATACAGTATCCCATGACCCCTTAGGGCACAATGTGACCCATAACGACACAATTTGGTGTCTTAAGGGGTCGTATGGTGTCCTAAGGGGTCATAGGACATATTATGACCCCTTAGGACACCATAAGACCCCATACAACCCAATATGGTGTCATAAGGGGTTGTATGTTGTCTTTAGGGGTCATATGGTATCATAAGGGGTTGTATGTTGTCCATAGGGGTCATGGGACACCATATGGCCCCTAAGGACAACATACAACCCCTTATGACACCATATTGGGTTGCTATGAGTCATATGGTGTCCAAAGGGGTCATATTGTGTCCTATGCCCCTTTAGGACACAATATAACCCATAATAACATAGTTTGGTGTCATATGGTGTCCTAAGGGGTCATACGACACAATATGACCCCTATGGACACCATAATGACCCAATATGGTGTCATAAGGGGTCGTATGTTGTCCCTAGGGGTCATATGGCATCCCATGACCCCTTAGGACACAATATGACCCATAACAACATAATTTGGTGTCTTAAGGGGTCATAAGACACAATATGACCCCTATGGACATCATATGACCCCTAAGGACACCATATGACTCATAACGACCCAATATGATGTCATAAGGGGTCGTATGTTGTCCTTAGGGGTCATATGGTATCCCATGAACCCTTAGGACACAATATGACCCATAATGATACATTTTTGTGTCTTAAGGGGTCATATGGTGTCCTAAGGGGTCGTAGGACACAATTAGACCCCTATGGACACCATATGACTCATAACAACCCAATATGGTGTCATAAGGGGTCGTATGTTGTCCTTAGGGTTCATGTGGTGTCCCATGACCCCTTAGGACAAAATATGACCCCTATGGACACAATATGACTCATACCGACCCAATATAGTGTCATAAGGGGTCATATGTTATCCTTAGGGGTCATATGATGTCCCATGACCCCTTAGGACACAATATGACCCATAAAAACACAATTTGGTGTCTTAAGAGGTCATATGGTGTCTGAAGAGGGGAAAACAGATTTGAAAGTCAAATGATAAAAAACATAATGAAATAAACATGCAGAATGCTAAAATATCATTAAAAGACCATTTCACCTTGCTATTTTACCTTCTCCTTCAGATTGATCTTGATGAAGTGAAGGTGCCCCTTGATAATGCTCCACTTGATGTGCTCCTTTGATTGTTAGATGTGGATGGCTCTCCAATGTTGTGCACAAATGGAATGGATTTGAAAAATGATAAGAATGAGATGATCAAGTTGCCAAGATGATTTCCTGGGCTCAAAAGGGCAGCATAAACTTACTGGATTTCAAGATGTTTTGAATGAAGGGATGGAGCCCTATTTATAGGAAGAGGAAAGAAAAACGGATGGCTGGGATGGGTTCAAGATGAAGGGCTAAGATTTACTTGTGAGCTCACACAAGCTCCAAGAGAGGGTGTGGAGACCAAGAAATATGCCTTAAAGGCATTTCATATCTCCACACTCCACAAGATGCATTGGAGGAATTAAAAATTCTCCAAGAAAGGATATTATGGGGATTGGAGGGATAAAAAGGAATTAAAAATTCCTTGGGAGAGGGGACGCCTAGAGGAATGTGTGATTTTGAAAATCTTACGTTCACCTAGGAAAAGAGCATTTAAAGCTAGTGGCTGGATGAAAAGGACAAAGAGTTGACTTTATGGCTAATCATGATGATTAACCATTAATGACTCATTAGGAGGGGGATTAGAGGAAATGTTAGGTGGGATTAATATTTGTAGGAGAATTTGACTAGGAGAGAGAGTGAGTGGAGGGAATAAAAAATTAGAAGAATAATATTAAGTGAGTTTAGGGAGTTTCTAGAAGAATTTATTAGGTTAATGATGAATTAAGAAGATGATTTGTAGGAATCATGTAGGTTAACTAATTAATTGAAATTAATTAGCTAAGAGGAAGATTTGTGAGGATTTGATTTTTTAGAAGAATAAATAAAGGGATTGATTTATTAAATAAATCAATCACATGCTATAGTGACAATATTAATTATATTTAATTAATATTGAGAGGAATTTGAATTAACATAATTAATTATGCGAGGAATTAAAAATAATTAAAATAATTATTTTAAAGTGTCTACATTTTGCCCCTCTTTGAAGCGAGGTGTGATGACACATTGATTCAAACAATAATCTTGTTTTGATGCTGATATTGGTTTGATAGGATACCCCAGCTCTTGATTGATATATTATGGTATGGTGATGCCCCCTCGGGAGATCAATTGAGGTATTTGATCTTTGGAGTTTTTGCGAAATTGATATTCCAATAGATTTGATTTGATTCGATTGATAAGATCTAGATTCAGTCTAGTTTCAAGAAGAATTCATCCTGTATAAGACAAAGATGATCAAAGTGTCTGGTTTCAAGAAGGATTCATCCTGTATAAGACATGATTGATCACAATATCTGGTTTCAGGAAGGATTCATCCTATATAAGACATGATCTGAGTGTCTGGTTTTAGGAAGGATACATCCTGTATAAGACATGACTGATCACAATGTCTAGTTTCAGGAAGGATTCATCCTGTATAAGACATGATCGGAGTATTTGGTTTCAGGAAGGATACATCCTATATAAGACATTACTAATCACAACATCTGGTTTCAGGAAGGATTCATCCTGTATAAGACATGATCAGAGTGTCTGGTTTCAGGAAGGATACATCCTGTATAAGACATGACTGATCACAACGTCTGGTTTCAGGAAGGATTCATCCTATATAAGACATGATTGATCACAACGTCTGGTTTCAGGAAGGATTCATCCTGTATAAGACATGATCGGAGTGTCTAGTTTCAGGAAGGATACATCCTGTATAAGACATGACTGATCACAATGTTTGGTTTTAGGAAGGATTCATCCTGTATAAGACATAATCAGATCACAACGTCTAGTTTCAGGAAGGATTCATCCTGTATAAGACATGAGCAGAGCATCTAGTTTCAGGAAGGATACATCCTATATAAGACATGAATCTGAATCAGAATTGATTATGTGAGAAAAAAAAAAAAAAAAAAGAGGAAGAAAAATTAAGGTGGAAGGGATAGATGAGGAACAAATATGAAGCAGTCATGAGACATTTGGAAAGAAGAATACAAGATGCGAGATCGCGGAGGAAAATGGGGGCAATTGAGAACTCCATGGGATTATTGAGTTTAGGATTTGATGGAATGATGGTGATATTTTGTGCACAACAAATGTGGAGAGCCAACCTAGTTTGATGTTTCCCTGAGTGAATTGCACCATTGATTATAGAAATCAAGATGTCATGAGAAATGCAGGGTGTGGACTGACTCTGTAGACAAACGGGAATTTCTTGCACACAACAATGCAAGTGTTAAGAAACACTAATACAAAGTTGTGGGTTCGTGAATGGAAACCCTCAAACACATTGATACCTCTTGTACACGAGAAGGTAAGTGTTGGTAAACACTAGTACTAGGTCGCCGGTTTATACAAGAAGAATCCAAAACATTCCATGCTATGAAATATACCCCAGTATGCGCCTATCATAACATACCTGGATATGAAAGAATCTAGGTAGTTGTAAATAGTGGTAGTCATAGGGAAAAGATGCAAGCCTATATGAAAAGATCTAACAAAATCTAACAAGTCTCTTCCTTGCGACCACATGATACCTCTTGCTAAGAGTAGAACTAGGATGGACTTGGGATTGTTTCTCAAGACTTCTTGAAGCTTACACACAGAGGCATAAAATTGCAGTTTCAATGGGACATTCCTTATTCATGACTCAGGCAAAGACTTCATCATCATACGAATGTTTTATTGGGAGGTAGAAAAGAAGGAATGTTGCACATGGGTGGGTTGGATGGCAGATGATTTATAGTATCGACATGATAGACAGTGGATCCGGTTATTTACCTTGGCATCTGCACAGAGGTTTTCACCAAGGTACTTGTCCATAGTGCCACCAAGTGGTTTTCACTAATGGCCGAATTGTTTTTTCTTTCTTCTTCTGATTTTTTAAATTTTTTTATGTCATAAGGTGCCTGTTTGCCAGGTTTTCACCAAAGTGACAATTTTTTTAGGATCTTTTTCTCTTTTTTTTTTTTTAAATTTTTCGTGATGATTTTTTTTTTGACAATTTAAGACTTTCTGAGGACTAAGCATAAAATATTTTGAGGTGCATAATATTCATTGGATCATACAAAGGATCGCCTTCAGAAGTAGCCAACTGATAAGCTCCTGATCCATATTTCACTATGATTACATATGGTCCAAACCAATTAGGCTCGAACTTGCCTTTCTTTTCTCTTTCTTGTAGATTTTTCTGATTTTCCATGAGGGCAAGATCACCAACTTGGAATTCTCGAGTTCTGACTTTTTTATGATAACTCATGCGTAGATGGTTTTGATATACCTGAAGATGATTCAAGGCCTTGAGGCACCTTTCATCTAATAATTCTAGCTCTTGTAAGCAGGCAATTTTGTATTCTTCCTCTAGTAGGATGTTTTGTAGCGATACCCTTAGAGAGGGGATCTCGATCTCAAGGGGAAGGATGGCTTTGAAACCAAATACTAGGGAATAAGGAGTGGCACCTGTGGGGGTGCGGATGGAGGTGCGGTAGGCCCACAATGCAAGATGGATTTGGAGGTGCCAATCATGGCCTGCTTCATTGACTGTCTTTTTGAGGATTTTTATTAGGGTTTTATTAGAAGCCTCAGCTTGGCCATTGCCTTGGGGGTAATATGGAGTGGAGAAGCAGTGTTGGATGTTGAATTTTTTGTAGAGTTCTTTGACATCCTAGTTCTTAAATTGTTTACCATTATCTGTGATGATAACTTTTGGGATGCCATATCGGCAGATTAGGTAGTTCAGGATGAATTTGGATATTTGCTTGCTGGTGGTGAAAGTAAGAGGGATAGCCTCTACCCACTTGGTGAAGTATTCGGTGGCAGTGATAATGAACTTATGTCCATTGGAAGATGAAGGGTGGATTTTCCCAATGAGATCGAGCCCCCACTGCAAGAAGGGCCATGGTGTAATGAATGGCTGCAATTCTTGTGACAGTGCATGAATCTTGTCGCCATGCTACTGGCAAGGGATGCATTTCTTCACATAATTGTATGCATCTTCTTCCATTTTAGGCCAATAGTATCCTGTTCTCAAAAAAATTTTAGCCAATGTGAGTCCACTTGAGTGTGCCCCATAGATACCCTCGTGTACTTCGTGTAATGCCCATTCTGCTTCTTGTTTATCTAAACACCTTAGGAGGGAACCATCAAAATGCCTTCTGAACAAGGTGTCTGCAAGGATGGTGTAACGGGCACATCGGTAGATGAAGGTCTGCTATTGGGTTTTGGTGAAGTGTGGGGGAATGGTGTTGCCTTTGAGGAAAGCAAAGGTTTCTTGGTACCAAGGGGACTCAGGACCAATGAGAACACACACCATTTCAGACTCTGGTAGGTCATATGCTGGTATAAACAATTGCTCGACCAAGAACTCACACTTCTGATTGTGTGCTGGCATTTGAAGGAGGGAGCCAATGGTGGCCATTGTATCTGCAACCCTGTTGTTTGTTTATGTGATTTGGTCAAACTTGATTGCCATGAAATGTTGCTTAAGATCTTCAACCATGGTACGGTAGGGAAGGAGTTTATCATCTTTTGTCTGGTATTCATCATTGACTTGTTTTATGATGAGTTGGGAATTGCCATAGACTTATAATTCCTTTATTTTCTAGTGGATAGCCAAGCGTAAACCTGTTGTTGCCTTGAGGTGTGACTAATAATATTCCTACCCCCGATCTATTTTGAGTGTAGGAGCCATCAAAATACAATTTCCATGTGGAGGATGTGGTAACAGTCATAATGATCTCATCTAGCAATTCTGTGAGAAGAGGATGGTCACCTGGAAGTGGAGCTTCAGCCAACTGATCTGCAATGACTTGTCCCTTGATTGCCTTTTTTTCCACATATTCAATGTCAAACTCACTTAAGAGCATGACCCATTTAGCCGTTCGGCTAGTGAGAGCAGCCTTGGACAAGAGATATTTAAGTGGATCAATTTTAGCAATTAGTTTTGTTTTGTTGTTTAGCATATAATGTCAGAGTTTTTGTGTGCTAAACACCAATGCCAAGCATGCTCTTCCAATGGGGGTGTAATTGAGTTCATATCCTACCAATGTCCGACTGATGTAGTAAATGGTGTGTTCTTTCCCTTAATCATCTGTTTGCACCAATAATGCCCCCAATGCCACTGCAGTAGCACATATATACAAAATAAGGGGTTTTCCAGGAGCAGGAGGCATCAATACAAGAGGTGATGCTAGATATTCTTTTAATTTCTCAAAGGCCTTTTGACATAGGAAATCCCATTTAAATTTTGTGTCTTTACACAATAGGTGTGCAAATGGATGTCACTTTTCTGCTAGCTGTGAAATGAAATGCCTGATAGACTGGAGTTTTCCCTGGAGACTGCGTAGTTGTCTGAGAGTTTTTGGTGGAGGCATTTCCATAATAGCTTTTACCTTTGTGGGATCAACCTCGATGCCTCTGCGGGAAACAATGAATCCCAGTAGTTTTCCCGATGTGATGCCAAACACACACTTTTTGGGTTTTAGGCACAACTTGTATTTTTCCAATCTTTCAAAGATTTGTTTTAGAATGGGGATGTGTTCTTGTCTTGTCTTGGATTTTCCTAGCAGATCATCCATATAGTCCTCCATAATTTTGTGCAAGAGGTCATGAAAAATTGTTGTCATTGCCCGTTGATACGTAGCTCCAGCATTTTTAAGGCCAAAAGGCATGACCCGGTAACAGAAGGTACCCCATGGTGTTGTGAATGCAGTTTTATGTTGATCCTCATCTGCTATCCTGAATTGGTTGTATCCAGAAAACCCATCCATTAGCGATAACATTTCATGCCCTATTGTAAGGTCCAAAATCATGTCTATATTGGGGAGCAGGAAATCATCTTTAGGACAAGCTATATTTAGATCTCAGAAATTTGTGTAGATGTGGATACCCCCAGTAGGTTTGCCGAAAGGTACAATGTTGGAGACCCATTCAGCATAATCTATTGGTTTGATAAATTCTGTGTCTAACACCTTTTGAAGTTCTGCCTTGACCAGGAGTGCAATATGTGCGTGCATTTTGCACAATTTTTGTTTTACAAGTTTTGCATCTGGGCGGACGACGAGATTGTGAACCACCAAGGCAGGGTCCAACCCTGGCATATCAGAATAGGACCATGCAAATTTGATTTTTACCTCTGTAAGGAAGTTGATGAAGTCTTGTTTCTCAATTTCTATGAGAGATTTGGCAATGAGCACATTTTTCAGAATAACCTCGGTGCCCATGTTGATGTTGTCTGTTTCTTCTATCAACAAATTTGATTTGTCATGTGGAAGGTAACCAATGGTAGGGAGGTCAAATCCCTCATCGTCAAGTGCCTTTTCCAGGTTTTCACTTTCAGATACGCCCTTTGTTTTTATTTCTTATTCATCCAAAGGTGCCTCAGGGAGGTTTTCACCTAGGGAATCATATCTTTTTCTTTTATTATCTTTTTTGTGGCTAAGGGAATTGACTTGACTACCAAAGTATCCCTTTTCATGTAGTTTAATACCCTTTATTCTGCTACAATCTTTCATATTTTGCGTTGTTAGGAGAGCAATGAGAGCATTATTGTCGACGCAGATATCTAAAGTAGGTTTGTCTCATTGGCCCCAGTCAATGAGTTCAGGATGGACAAGATGTAGCTCATGTGAAGTGGGAGGGGTTACGGGGTGATGGTATTGATGTAAGCATCCAAGACGATATCTTTCTCATATTCATAAGGCATTTCATGGAATTCCTCTTCGTCAATGCTTTCGATATCCGAAGAAGGACTAGAAGGGGCACCAGTGATAGTAATCTTAGGCACTGGGGTGTACCCCAAGCCTCTGTTGTATCTGTAGGAGATAGGATTTATGGGTGTTTTTCTTCCTTTCTCCTCTGGTCCCGGGCCATGTCCTTTGTAACCCATTTTTTCAACTATGGCAGATGCTTTTGGGTACATTTCTTTGGATATTCTTGTTGGATCTTCATCTTCTTCCTGGTATAGCCATGAAGAGATATCTGCTTCAAGGCTCTCATTATCAAGTGAGCCCCATTGCTAGAAGGTGGTGTTTTGGTATTGCATGACTGGTTTTGGGTCCTTTTTTTATCTCTTTTGGTTTGCCAAATGACTTAGGAGAGAGAGGGAAGTTTCCTATTAATAAGACATCCTCCAATTTGTATCTCCATAGCCATTATCCAAGATCTTGATTTGATTATCTGGTTGGGATGATGTGGAGGCAACATTTGATGTGTCAGATGGAGGCATTGGCGAGGGTCTATTTAGTGGGCAATGATACAGATGCTTCCCCTCTAATAGTTTGCAATATTGAAAAGGTTGGGGATCACCTTTGATAGTGATCTCTCTTCCGTTATAGGGGAATTTGATGCATTGGTGATAGGTGGAGGGTATGGCCTGCAAGGAATGAATCCATGGCCTCCCAAGGAGAATGTTGTAGGGGAGATCAAGATCTAGTACTTGGCAAGGGGTTTCAATTGTAATGGGGCCCACTTGAAGAGGTAAGGTGACCACGCCCTTTGAAATTCTTTATGCATCATCATATGCCTTTATTGTGATCCTTCCTGATGTTTCTATCAGATCCTCAAAAAGTTCCAATTGTTTTATTAATTTGTATGTGCACAGATTAAGCCTGGATCCACCGTCTATTAGGATACGTTTGACCTTGTGCTTGTGGATGAGAGCTTCGATGTGCAAAGGTTTGTTATGGTCTTCATTTGTGGGAGCATCTTTGGAGTTAAATACAATGTGTTGCTGGGTAACAAGGTTTCCAATGAGGGCTTGGAATTGGGTGGCATTGACGTTATCTAGAACGCGTGATTGAGAAGGGCTTGTTCTAGAATTTCTTTATGGACCGGGGAGGTCTTGAGAAGTTCTAAAATGGAGATCTGCGTGGGTGTCTTCCCAAGTTGATCAAGAAGGTCATATCGGCGGGTGGAAGACATGGGTGGGGGGTTTGGTGGGGGAGGGACTCCTTGGATGGTGACTCTTCCTCGGTGTGTAGTTGCATTTCAGTCATTCTGGAAATGGGAGGTGGAAGGCGTGGCGCCTTGAATGACTATCTGAGCAGGGTTTGGTCTACTTTGGGAAGAAGGAGGATTAACTCCTTGGATGGTTATGGCATTGACATTATTATCTGCAGGTTCAATGCTACCTACCAAAAAATCAAAACCAGTTACGTGATTAGCATAGTCATAACCCATTGCATTAGATGATGAGCCTTTTCCTTTATCATGCTTCGGGAAGGGTTCCTAGTACATTTTGAGTTTGTCATTGTTATTACCAGGGTTTGTATTTGCTATCTCAATCTCCCCTCTATCAATGAGATCTTGTATGTAGATCTTCAGTTTCATACACTTTCGTGCATCATGTCCCTTGATACAATGGTATTCACAATACTCATTTTCATTATACCATCTTGGTTTAGGTTGATTGGGGTCAAACGGGTGAGTGATTGGAAAAAACACTATACCTGCTTGGACAAGTTTTTGAAACACCACTTCAATAGGCTTAGCCAGAGGAGTGAAATCTCTTGGACTCCTATTATTCAATCAGGGTGGTCATCCCTAGATTGACAAATTGTTGTGAGGTTTTTGGGATTGATTTTGGTTGTTGAATTGATGATTGTTGGTGGTGGATTTTGGGGGAGCGGCCATAGTTTGGACCCGCTTTGCATCAGTTATACCATCATTGACCACATTTTTGTTTTTGGACCAGAATTTTGGCTTGTCATTATAATAAGAGGAAGAACTTTGTGTTGATTTCTGGTAATGTTTCAAGGTTCCTTCCTCCAACAAGACATGTTCGAGGGTGAGGCCCTCATCTATCAATTTTTGGAAGGATTTGATACATTGAGATATTAAAGGTCTTGAAAGTTCAAACACCAAGTTCTTTTGGAATAGCTCAATTTGATGTTGTTCTGGCATGTCCCACTAGAATTTCTTGATAAGATGTCACCATCTTTGTAGGAAATTGGCAAAGGTTTCTCTGGGCCTTTGTTTTGTATTACATAAGTCCATCATAGAAACATCATTACCCATGTTGTATGCATAGTGGGCCACAAATTTTTCTGCCAAGTCTAGAAAAGAGACAATGGAACCTCATGGTAAAGATAAGAACCATGCCAAGGCGTCTCCTATGAGACTCTTGGGAAAGAGTCTACAAAGATAAAGGTCACTATAGGAGACTTCCTGGCATAAGATGTGGAATTCTCGAACATGATCGCGGGGGTCTCCTTTGCCTTCATACTTGGTGAATTTAGGGATCTCAAATCCCGGGGGATATGGTGCAACTGATATAGACAAGTCATAAGGACAAGGGCAAAACTCTTCGAACGAGTAAGTTTTCCTTTTATTAGTCCTTTGTTTCATGTCCTTGATGATATTCTTCATGTCTTGAATTTCCTTGATGAAGTCTTGTTGTGGACTTTGATAATGATGAAGTGTATTTGCCCCAAGAATTGGATGAACCAAAGAAGGTGCACCACCACCAATATATTGATATGATGAGGAGGTGGGAACGTGGGATGTGATGACCGATGTTGCTGGGGTTTGAGTGACAGTTGGTTGTGGTCTGCCAACTGTTGTGACGGGATTGAATACGGCCCAGATAAAATTTGCGACATTGTTGGGAGGAAGGGAAGTTTGTGGAATAGAAATTTGTGGTTGAATAGAAGGAGGTGGTATAGAAGTTTGTTGGAGAATGGATGAGATCGGATTTGATAGTGGTATGGATGGTAAGGAGGAAGAAGGTGGGATGGAGACCACGGTGGGAGGTACTGCGGGTGGCATTGATTGAGCCTGGATGATTGATGGGGCTGCAATTGATTGAGTTTGAATAGTAGGTGCAACACTTTGTGTGGGAGTGAGGTCTCCTTGTGGTTGTTGGGTGAGAGCGGATCTATTAAATTCAAGCAGAAGTTGAGCTCCATGTTCAAGGAGAGTTTTCAGAAGTGCAGTAGGGTTGTGTTTAATAAACTTTTCCATCATCTCTTGGTTATATGAATCCGCTAGGAAAGTTTGCACTTTCGGACAAAGTTTATCTTGGTTAACCATGTCAAGATTTTGACTTTGATCTTGATCACTAGGTTTCCCACTTTGTGTATGATCTTGCGTGGGATCTTCATATAGGACACCAATTTCTGGCATGTCATATTGTTGTTCAACCATCTTTTTCTTTTGGGATCGAGTTGCGACCATACACAATATTTGTGATGAAAAGACTTAAGAAAAATGTGATGAAAGGACTTAAGAAATTTGTGATGAAAGGATTTAAGAAATTTGAGGATGAAAGGACTTAAGAAATTTGTGATGAAAGGATTTAAGAAATTTGAGGATGAAAAGACTTGAGAAATTTGTGATGAAAGGATTTAAGAAATTTGTGATGAAAGGACTTAAGAAAATTGAGGATGAAAGTATTTAAGAAATTTGAGGATGATTGATGAAGAAGGTATGGTAGTGATGGTTTAGAAGAAATTTGATGACTAGGTTGTCTTTGGTATGAACATGAAGGATCAATTTGAATGGCAAGTTGTATGAAGGGATACGACCACCCTGATTTGGATGATAGTTGGTGTTTCAAAGGAAAAACTTGAATGTTGATGGAGATACGGACTCTTAGCTTCTCTCTTAGGCTTATGAAAAATGGTACAGACAGAGTTTTGACACAATTTTGGACTTTGTGTGGGTAATGACTTGGACAATTGTTTGTGTCTTGACAAATATTTTTGCAAAGTGCTTGGGGATAGTGATGTGTTTTTAGTCTACTCTTGGCAAGTATGTATCAAACAAAGCAAACACAATGATCAAATGCATATTATATCAAAGACACTCATGCTCATATACAACATTCTTAAGGCTGACAAGGACAATAGTCATTGAATCCCAATTAGTTTCTCATCTACGCTTACCTAGAGTGGACACTTAGATGTTTAACCCCACTGGCTCCCCTCCACGACACTCACTTCTCGGGGCAGCCAAGCATCAATTCCCATGAAAACTCCTCATGGCGAACTTTGTGTCTCTACTAAGGGCCATAAGAATATGGGCTGCTTCAGAGGTCCAACCTCCTACACCAATGACTAGAAGGTTTTTGGCTACTATGAACAAGGTGTTTAGTAAGTCTTCTCATTAGGAGCTACCCTTCGAAGTTGCGCAAGCGCAATTGAGGCTTATAGCCCAACGAAACACCAAGAACTTAGTAGTCACGCAAGCATGATTGAGATCTCTAGGATCCTACTAAGCACCCAATGTGAGAGTAAACTCTCATATAGCCCCAACCATTAACCCTTTCATAGTCAATGGCCTATTTATTATAGTGAGTTGGGAACCCCAGGTCCGGGTGTACTCACTTGGGTTGTTCCCCTCTTACCTTCTCAAAGAGCAAGTTGGGAGGGCAGGCCCGCTAGAGGTAAACACACAATCAAACAAGAAAAGGTTGGAGGGTCTGGATTTCTGATCGTCTAGTAAGACGAGAGCATACTTTCCTACCTTTACGCTTTTCTTAAAAACACATAAGACAATGGTTCATTCCATTTTAATTAATATCTATGTGCCTAATTTAAATAAATGCACAATATTTGGTTGAATCTGCTAGGTAACCTACAAAACCACTTGATTAGTAGTTTGAAAAATGGAGTCTTCAAAAAGCATCTTGCAAAACAACTTGATTAGTAGTTTGGAGAAATAGAGTCTTCAACAAGCATCCTACAAAAAATAACAAAATGACAAAAATATTAATTTTTTTAATTTTTTGGGAATGAATAGAAAAACATGAATAAAAACTTTTTAACTAATGACAAATGTGGATTTGAAGAAAGCTTTGATGGGTAAATGGGGTTTGACTAGGTTTTTGCCACTTTCCAAGGGATAGGCAAGCGAAAAATGGGGTTTTTGGAGGAGAGATGAAGGAATGGGAAAATTTGTCAAAGAGGGGCAAAGAAGCAAAAGTTGGAGATGGATAATATGGAAAAATTTTGGAGGTGATTGGATAAAAAGGGAAGAAATTATGGCAAACCCTAAAAATAGAGAAATATGGGATTTAGGCTTCAAAAAGTGGATTTTTGGGATAAGGCCCCCAAGGAAAAAAATGTGGAAAATGGCAATGCAAAGAATCTAGTGGAGTTTGGAGGAAAATGGAGTCAAGATAAAGAAGATATGGCGAAAAAACAATTTTTTTTTTTTTTTTAAGAGCAGACAGAAACCCTAGATTTAACAGAGCAGAAACCCTAAATTTAACAAAATAAAAAAAATGTCAAAGGTCCGGATTTCTGATTGTCTAGATAGAAAAGAGCATAATCTCCTACTTTCACACTTTCCTACGGTTAGACAAATTATATTTAAACAGAGCAGATAACAGGAAATGAAAAAAAAGAAATGCAGACTATAGTTAGTGTCTAAAAATTTCAGATAGATTAACAAAGCAAACAGTAGCACTAAACAGATAGAAAAGTGTCAAAGGTTCGGATTTCTGATTGTCTACATAGACAAGAGCATACTCTCCTATTTTCACACTTTCCTACGGTCAGAGCATACAGTCACGCTAAATAGAATAGAAAAGTGAAAGGTCTAGATTTCTGATTGTCTATATAGATAAGAGCATACTCTCCTACTTTCACACAGATTATAATTAAATAGAGCAAATAACAGATCGGATAATAGGAATTCAAATTCCCACAAAAATGCTCGCGCTAATCGCAGAGCCATCATGCTAAAACTGAAATAGAAACAGAAAAAGAACAGAAACAAAAAAGAAGTTGTTGCGCAGAAATACAGAGCCACTATTCTAGAACCTGCAAAAAAGATTTTTTTTTCTTTCTGCAATCGCGCTATTCTGGAACCTGCATCTCACAACTCACAAAAACCTAAAAAAAAACATTAGTTCTTAGGGACGTGGGTCCCACCGGGCATGCCAAAATGAAGAGAGGAAAATAGATTTCAAGGTCAAATGATCAAAAACATAACGAAATAAACATGCAAAATGCTAAAATATCATTAAAAGACCATTTCACCTTGCTATTTTACCTTCTCCTTCAGATTGAGCTTGATGAAGTGAAGGCGCCCCTTGATAATGCTCCACTTGATGTGCTCCTTTGATTGTTGGATGTGGATGGCTCTCCAATGTTGTGCACAAATGGAATGGATTTGAAAAATGATAAGGATGAGATAATCAAGTTGCCAAGATGATTTCCTGGGCTCAAAAGGGCAGCATAAACTTACTGGATTTCAAGATGTTTTGAATGAAGAGATGGAGCCCTATTTATAAGAAGAGGAAAGAAAAATGGATGGCTAGGATGGATTCGAGATGAAGGGATAAGATTTACTTGTGAGCTCACACAAGCTCCAAGAGAGGGTGTGGAGACCAAGAAATATGTCTTAAAAGCATTTCGTATCTCCACACTCCACAAGATGCATTGGAGGAATTAAAAATTCTCCAAAAAGGGATATTATGGGGATTGGAGGAATAAAAAGGAATTAAAAATTCCTTGGGAGAGGGGATGCCTAGAGGAATGTGTGATTTTGAAAATCTTACATTCACCTAGGAAAAGAGCATTTAAAGCTAGTGGCTGGATGAAAAGGACAAAGAGTTGACTTTATGGCTAATCATGATGATTAACCATTAATGACTCATTAGGAGGGGGATTAGAGGAAATGTTAGGTGGGATTAATATTTGTAGGAGAATTTGACTAGGAGAGAGAGTGAGTGGAGGGAATAAAAAATTAGAAGAATAATATTAAGTGAGTTTAGGGAGTTTCTAGAAGAATTTATTAGGTTAATGATGAATTAAGAAGATGATTTGTAGGAATCATGTAGGTTAACTAATTAATTGAAATTAATTAGCTAAGAGGAAGATTTGTGAGGATTTGATTTTTTAGAAGAATAAATAAAGGGATTGATTTATTAAATAAATCAATCATATGCTATAGTGACAATATTAATTATATTTAATTAATATTGAGAGGAATTTGAATTAACATAATTAATTAATTAATTATGCGAGGAATTAAAAATAATTAAAATAATTATTTTTAAGTGTCTACAATGTCCTAAGGGGTCGTAGGACATAATATGACCACTTAGGACACCATAGGACCCATAGAAACTCAATATGGTGTCTTAAGGGGTCATATGGTGTCCTAAGGGGTCGTAGGACACAATATGACCCCTTAGGACACCATAAGATCCATAATGACCCATAACAGCCCAATATGGTGTCTTAAGGGGTCATATTGTGTCCTAAAGTGTCATATGGTGTCCTAAGGGTTCATATGGACACAATATGACCCCTCAGGACACAATATGACCAATAATGACACAATTTGGTGTCTTAATGGGTCATATGGTGTCCTAAGGGGTTGTAGGACACAATATGATCCCTTAGGACACCATAGGACCCATAACAATCTAATATGGTGTCATAAGGGGTCGTATGTTATCCTTAGGGGTCATATGGTGTCCCATGACCCCTTAGGACACAATATGACCCATAAAGACACAATTTGGTGTCTTAAGGGGTCATATGGTGTCCTAAGGGGTTGTAGGACACAATATGCCCCCTTAGGACACCATACGACCCATAACAACCCAATATGGTGTCTTAAGGGGTCATATGGCATCCTAAGGGGTTGTAGGACACAATATGACCCCTTAGGATACCATATGTCCCATACCGATCCAATATGGTGTCTTAAGGGGTCATATGGTGTCTTAAGGGGTCATATGGACACAATATGACCCCTACGGACACCGTATGACTCATAATGACCCAATATGGTGTCATAAGGGGTCATATATTGTCCTTAGGGGTATGGTGTCCCATGACCCCTTAGGACACAATATGACCCTTAACAACACAATATGACCCATAATGACACAATTTGGTGTCCTAAGGGGTCATATGGTGTCCTAAAGGGTTGTAGGACACAATATGACCCTAGTGGACACCATATGACTCATAACAACCCAATATGGTGTCATAAGGGGTCGTATGTTATCCTTAGGGGTATGGTGTCCATGACCCCTTAGGACACCATATGACCCATAACAACACAATTTGGTGTTTTAAGGGGTCATATTATGTCCTAAGGGGTTGTAGGACACAATATGACCCCTCAAGACACCATAGAACCCATAACAACCCAATATGGTGTCTTAAGGGGTCATAGGACACAATATGACCCCTTAGGACACCATAGGAACCATAACAACCCAATATGGTCTCATAAGGGGTCATATGTTGTCCCCAGGGGTCATATGGTGTCCCATGACCCCTTAGGACATAATATTACCCATAACAACACAATTTGGCATCTTAAGGGGTCATATGGTGTCCTAAGGGTTCATAGGACACAATATGACCCCTTAAGACACTATAGGACCCATAATATCTCTCTCCCTCTCCCTCTCCCCTAATCTCTCTATCTCTCTCTCCCCTACCTCTCCCCATCTCTCTCTCCCTTTACCCTCCCCATCTCTCTCTCTCTCACTCACTCTCTCTCTCTCCCTCCCCCCTTGCTTTCCCTCTCTCTCTCTCTCTCCCCTAATCTCTCTCTCTCCCCCTCACTCCCCCCTCTCCCTCTCCCTAATATCATTTACTAATTTATTTATAAATTAATATATTAAAATATTATATATTAATAAACAATAGATTAAATATGTGCAAATTTAGTTAGTGAATTTACTTATTAAAATCGGATATCCCATTGTATCAGAAATCTGATTTTTGTTGTACAAATTTCAAATTTTGGCTTGGGAATGCTTTGGGATTTGGCTTGGAAGTGACAAGCCTGGAAAGTCAACTAAAAAAACGTGTTTTTCAGTATTCCTTGATTTTCCAGACTTTACATTGGTGGCTGACGACTTTTTTTGTATCCAAAATTGATAAAACTAAAAGGGTTTTTTAAGGGCATTCTCAACTTTCCAACAATATAAGGCTTGTCTTATTTTGACTTTAATAAATAATTATTATTTATTTTCTAATTGAATTCTGACAATAGTCCTGATTGATAGACTGATTGAAAAACACTCATAATTTTTAAATGGTATAACATTTTTTGAATCTGAAACATGAATCACATCCTATGCTTCGTCTACTAGAGGGAAAAATTAAAAAAATAAATAAAATTCATAAGGTTTTGACCAAGTTAAGGTGGTCAGACATAGGAGTTTCTGAATTTCTGAAAAGTTGTAGTCAAAAATTCATAAATAATTATTTACTTTATAAATTATTATTTTTTAAATATGTGTCACATCCGGACATGAGTCTAATACTTATATTATAAATATTATAAAAAAATATTATGATTTGATTGTGATTAGGGTGGTCAGATATACGTCTACTTATATTTTTCCTGCAATTTTAGTACCACTACATTAAAATTTGAAATTTTCATCAAATAGGATTTTTTTTTTCAAAAAACAACTAGTAGCTTAGAAACTACATTCACTTTTATATAGATTCTCTTCTTACATATTTTAAAAATAATATTCACAACTTATTCAAATTTTCATGTCAAGTTGCATAACTCTGATTTTTTGAAATTTCATTGCCACTTAAGGGCCTGTTTTGGCACACCATGATCCTGCACATACCCTTAAGCTTCATTTTGTTATTTCGAGAAAAAAACTCAAAATTATAATTAGATATCAAAAAAAATACTTTGTGCTTTGTTTTGTTATCTTGGTAAAATATCATGGGTTACAAAATTTATTTGTCGAAGGTAGATAAGATTATAGTGATCATAAGACTTTGTGCTTGAACACTATTTTCTCATCTCGAAGAAGCAATAGAGGAATTTGAACCTTTATGAAAACTTTGTTTCTATTTATTTTTATTGTTCATTATCATTCTTTAATTTATTTTGTGGTAACTTCAAGTTATATTAACCATTACTTCTCTATTTTGTAACTTCTTTTCTGGAAAAAAAAAGAGAAAAGAATAATATCTATTCTAAAAAGAGAATAAGATGATATACCGCCCAAGTTTAATTAGATTAGGAATCATAGTTTTTATTTTGATCTAAATAAAAGAGTAGTAAGAAAAAAGGGGATTCTTCCCTTATAATTAGGAGAGATTTAATCTCACATACTGTGGAAAACCACAGTTTTGTGAACTTCCCCAGTTTACAAAATTTTCACCCAACATGTTGACACTATTTTTTAAAGGTTCAATATGCATGATTGCAAGCGAATTAACATTCCTTTTCTAGTTGGTACTAAGCTTATTTTAGACATGCACACAAATTCTAATGATGATTATGAGGAAAAGTCTAAGGTTCCTTATGCTAGTTTCATTGGGATTTTTTTGTATGCAATTTTTACACTATATAGCCCAAGCATTGGGAGTTTTGAGTAGGTTTGTGTCTAATATTAGTAAAGAGATTTAGACTTTTGTTAATAAGATATTTAGATATTTGCAAGGTACTTTTAATTACTATTTGGTTTATCATTGTACTAATGATGTGCTTGTTGGCAGCAACAATGCAGGAAAACTGAGAGGGGGTGAATCAGTTTTCACCATGTTCAAAAAAACTAACCTTAACTTCAGATTTGATCATGAACAATAGTAACAAAAATATTTACCACATCAACAACACACATACCACATAAATTTTTGACATGGAAAACTTGGTTAAGGAAAAAACCATGGTGGGATCCTACCCACAATATGATGATACTCTGCAGTAGTATGTGTAAATATTACAATGGGTAATGCACATGCATTTAGGCACACTACCTAGATCTCACTCCTCAAAATCAAAAAGAGAAACAACCCCCTAGGAAGGCTTACTACCTTACAAAGATCGGACACCAATCCGAATTACATGAACTAAAAGAATAGCATCTCAAAATGCTTGATTACAGTTCTGGTTAAGCACATTGTCTGCACAACAACACTTCTTTTCTCTTCCACACATCTAAATGATATTTTCGCTTGTTCACACATACAATACTCTCACAGATCATAGATACAACCACAAACACTCATAGAAACTCAAATTACATGATTATAATACTTATTTATACAAATCAGGAACCTTAACCTCAAGGTTGGCTCAACACATAAGACCTAATTACAAAATTACACCACCCAATATGTAAATCCATAACCAGACCAATACAATGTCAACAAGGACATAGCATGGACCCAAATAAAATCCTTGAATATGCAACACCACCAAATAATTTGTCAAGATCATCCACAACATGCTAAACCACTGAATATGTCACATAACACGAAGAATACCACCGGACCAATAAAATCTTCAATAACGCGCACCACGATCAATGCAGATCACCAAAATGCATAGGACATGATTAGACAACATCAAAAAGAAAAGTTAATTCCACCGTGATAACCGCAACAACTTGGATAATAAGAATAATCATTATTTCATCACTAGAGCTCAAGAACACCAACTGACAAACTGAAAGATACCCTTGTTAAGTTCTAATATCCAACAATCTCCCCCTTTGGTATTCATGGAAACATATAAATGTGAAAAAAAATCAATTCAAAGAACAAAACAACTCCAACAATCTCCTCCTGAGATCATACACACATAGCTCTCTACCTTAGATAGATAAGACGATTTTTCACATGCATCTCTCCCCCTTTGACAACAATTCCAAAGACACATATAAATCATTATTCTCTTAATCTCAAATAATCTCTCCCCTTTAGAGAAAACACTCAAACAATTCTGAACAATTGAACCATATACTGACTACTCCCCCTGAGTAGCAACACCCACTCATCATTCCAGATAATAAGATAATACTATGAAGTCCACCGGATCGATGCAACTCAATGCATCTAGTTCACAAAAGGAGGGGAAATCGCCCCTAACTTTTCTCTTAGATATACAAATGTATCTGCAAGCAAAGGCTTTGTAAATATATCTATAATTTATTCCTTTGTAGATACATACTCCAATCTAACTTCTTTCTCATTCATCTTCTCTCTCAGGAAATGAAACTTGATTGATATATGTTTTTTCCTAGAATGCAACAACAAATTCTTAGAAATATTGATAGCACTAGAAATATTGATAACACTATAAATATTGACAGCTCATTATAAAAAACTAATATCCTTCAACATCTAGTTCATCCAAAGTACTTGAGTACAATTGCTAGTAACAACAATGTATTCATCTTCTATAGTAGATAAAGAAATATAATCTTGCTTCTTACTTGCCCAAGAAATCAACTTATTCCCTATAAATAATGCTCCACCGATATTTCTCTTCTGGTCATCAGCATCACCTACCCAATCAGCATTACTATAAGCATTTAAAGTAAAATCATCATCCTTCGGATACCACAGACCATAATCAAGTATTCCCTTCAAGTATTTGAATATCCTCTTCACAGTAGTAACATGACTTTCCTTAGGATCAGCCTGGAATATTGCAACAAGACATACAACATTCATAATGTCAGGTCTAGTTTGAGTCAAATAAAGCAATCCACCAATCATAGATCTATACAAGGTCTGATTATCCTTCGGAGATTCATCATCTTTTGTCATCTTGCATCTAGTCACCATAGGAGTTCCAACAGGTTTGGAATCATCTAACCCAAACTTCTTGGATAATTCTTTCACATACTTAGATTGAGATATGAAAATGCCTTTATCTGTTTGTGTAATTTGCAATCCTATAAAGAATTCCATCTCACCTATCATAGACATCTCAAATTCTTTTTGCATATCATTAGCAAACTTCTTACTCAAATAATCATCTCTTCTAAAAATAATGTCATCAACAAAGACTTCAACAATCAAAATATTATCATTATCAATCTTGAAGTACAAATTACTATCAGCAATACCTTTACAGAATCCCAACTTCATCAAATACTTGTTCAATCTAGCATACCAAGCTCTAGGGGCTTGTTTAAGTCCATACAATTCTTTCTTCAATCTACATACCATGTCTTCTTCATGTATCATTCAAAATCCATCTAGTTGCTCAATTTAGAATTCCTCTTCTAATTCACCATTCAAAAAGGCTAACTTCACATCCATTTGATATACCTTAAATTTCTTATAAGCAACATGTGCAAGAAATAGTCTGACAACTTCAATTCTAGCTACCAGAGAAAAAGTCTCCTCAAAATCAATACCTTCTATTTGTGAATATCCCTTTGTACCAATCTTGCTTTGTTTTTAAAAACTTCTCCATCTTCATTCATCTTATTCTAGATTATCCATTTAGTACCAATTGTATTCTTGTCTATAGGTCTCGGAACAAGTTCCCATGTTTTGTTCTTCTCAATCTAATCTAACTCTTTTTCCATAGATTTTACCCAATTTTCATCTTTACAAGCTTCAACAACATCTTTAGGCTCAACAGGGTTTGAAGGGGTTTGTGGACACCCTCAATTGGCTCATAAACAGTCACAAGAAAGCTGTGGAGAAAAATAAGAACCTAGGTCATAGGATTCAAATTTTGGAGACTATTAGCATCGATGAAGGTAAATCCATGGCTGAGCATGTTGATGATTTGAGAAAGACTATTGCCAGAGCTGAAGAGATTAGGGACACCTTCAATCCAAGGTTTGAGCAAGTGGAGAAGGCCCTAGAGGAAATAAAAAACCATGACACTTTCAAGGACCAGAGAATGGTAGAAGCTGAAAACAGACTCAACAAAATCGATACTTGTCTCAGAAGCATTGCTGAACACAATTATAACATTCTGAAGGCCTCGGCCGACAACACCAAAATCCTAATTAGTAAGCTGGAGAATGTGAAGGGATCCTTGGAGCAAGAACCTAACATGGAGGGCGTGGAAGGTGTGCAAGGACCATGCACGAGGACCTAAAGCAAGAAGAGGGAGAAAAAGCCAAACAAGGAAATCAAAGAGCTCAAAGTTGCTTCAGCAAATTATGACCTGTTGGTCATCAAGGCTACTGAACTTCTTAAGTCTCTATAGGTGTTGCTAGCTATCTAGGTCTTTCTTTCCATTTTTTTCTGCTTTGTTGTTCCTAGGTTTTTTTTGTTCGTTCGGGTTGCTGGCTTTCTTGCCAGTCTTTTGTTTGTTGTCTTTATGCTGGTCTACTTGATCTTTGATGATCTTTCTTTTGATCTTTATGTAAAAGGTTTCGGGTCCTTAAAACCTATTTTTCTAATTAATCAAAACATCTTTAGGCTCAATCTCAGAAATCAAACATGTTTCTATTAGGACCCAGGAGGCAACTGAGAGGGGGGGTGAATCAGCTGTCAATTAATTTCAACCCAAATATAACTTAATCAAACTTGATGCATAATACCGATAAACCAAACTTAATGCCAGTTGATAGATTAGCAGTTAATATTAATACCGGTGAAGCTTGATGCATAAAATAGAAAGAGAAATGACATCCACAACACATAACACAGAGATTTGTACGTGGAAACCCTATAAGGAGAAAAACCATGGTAGGAAAACTTACCCACAATTAGATGACACTACTGTGGATAGTATGTGTATACAAATGGGGCCTGCACATGCAGAAAGGCCAACCCTCTAGAGCTCACTGCTCAATCACAAAATAGAAGTCACACTGACTACAATTGGATGGTTAAATACAATTATAATGTACTGCTCAAAGTATCATCTTCAATGCTGGATTCAGTACCAGTTAAGCTCTGATAATCACCTTCAAACCTTCCTTTAACCTTCTCTATGGTCTGCTCTTATGATCTTCAATATTCGCACATACCGTGTTACAATACCATAACCCTTACTTACAATATTCCACTTCTTCTCTCCATCTCACAAATGAGATCTTACATAAATACCAAAACCTAAGACCAAATGTGTAGGTCGGCTTACTAAGAATATTACAATAAAATCAATTACAAACAAGTCAAGATGTGATGCATCATGTTGACTCAATACATTTACAACAATATCCAATTAATAAATCATCTTCATAATGTGTCATGTTTATCTAGAATAGATAATGCATATCGGTCCATAACCTAGACCAATTTGTCGGTAACAACAAATACATCAACCTGATTAGACCATTTACCAAAATACCAAAACCAAATATCCAAACCATGTCTTCGACATAACCAAGTGATCTCTAGATGATAACAAGTCATCCTTAGTACCAGTGAATAATATAACTTGTCGGTGAACAATATACCAATGACTGTGCATAAGTCACTGAACATGCCGGTGAACATAATGTGTTGGTTCAACATAACCAAGGATCTCCAAAAGGATAAGTGTTTAAATCAATGAAAAAAATAATGCAACACATCCATAATACCAACAATCTCCCCCTTTTCCATTTATGGCAACACAAGATGGAAAAACATCTAAGTGCCAAAACAGAATGCCAAAAACCAAAAACCAAAAACCAATAATCTCCAGAAATCAAAAACCAAAATCTCTCCCCCAATGAATAATCTCTCCCCAAAGGATAATGTTTCCTAAATACAAATTTTTTCCATAGATATCTATCCCCCTTTGACATCAAATGCCAAAGAAATATAATTACTAGAATATACAACCAACTCATATAACCAATTACAGTAACCAATTGTTATAACCAACTACTCCCCCTGAGAAGTAGCTCTCCTTCATTAAAGCCGAAAAAAGGTTTCTCTGTTAATTCTGTCGGTTTGATGCCAATCATCAACTGTCTAAGTCTCTACTGGTGAGGGTATTACCCCAAGCTGCTCTCTGAGATATTCAAAAGTTTCCTTAGGCAAAGGTTTAGTAAAGATATCTACAATCTTCTCTTTAGTATTCACATAAACCAATCTCACTTCTTTTGCTTCAACATTCTCTTTCAAAAAATTATATTTGATAGAAACATGTTTAGTTTTAGAGTGAAATACCAGATTCTTTGATATATCAATTGTTGTTGAATTATCACAATAAATGATTATAGGTTCTTTGCATTTTACCTTGATGTCTTTCAACATTTTCTTAATCCATAATACCTGAGTACAATTAGTTATTGCTGCAACATATTATGATTCTGATGTTGATAGTGATGTACAACTTTGTTTCTTGCTCAACCATGAAATCAATCTGCTACCAAGAAAGAATGCTTCGCCAGTGGTGCTCTTTCTATCATCTATATCTCCTGCCCAATTTGCATCGGTGTATGCACATAATTCAAAATTTTCATCTTTAGGATACTATAAACCAAGATTTGTTGTGCCTTGTAGATACCAAAAAATCCTTTTTACTATTGATTCATGATTTTTCTTAGGATTACTCTAAAATATTGAAACAATACATACTACATTCATAATATCAGGTCTTTTTTGTGTCAAATACAGTAAACCTCCAATCATAGATTTATACCTTGTCAGATTAACAAGAGCTGAATCATCCTTCAATGTCAATTTATCAGTTGTAGTCATAGGAGTACTTACCAGTTTGGAATTTTCCATACCAAATTTCTTCAATAGTTCCTTCAAGTATTTTGTTTGACATATGAATATACCTTTATCAGTCTGTGAAATCTGCAATCCTAAAAGGAATTTTATCTCCCCAATCAAAGACATTTCAAATTCTTCCTGCATCTTATTAGCAAAGTCTTTACATAATCCATCTTCTCCTCCAAAAATGATATCATCAATAAAAACTTCAATAACCAAGATGTCATCATTAGTCACTTTGAAATATAAGTTACTATCAGTAGTACCTTTAGTGTAACCAAGCTTGAAGAGATATTTGTCTAACCTAGCATACCAAGCTCTAGGAGCTTACTTCAACCCATACAAAGCTTTTCTTAATTTGCAAACCATATCTTCATTATTTGTCAATGAAAATCTATCAAGCTATTCAATATAAACTTCCTCTTCAAGATCACCATTCAGAAATGCACATTTTACATCCATCTGATATACTTTATAGTTCTTATGAGCTTCAAACACAAGAAATAATATGACTGCCTCAATTCTAGCTACTAGTGCAAAGGTTTCGTTATAATCAATTCCCTCTTTCTATAAATATCCTTTACACACTAATCTTGCTTTGTTTTTTATTACCTTACCATCTTCATTAAGTTTATTTTTGAATACCCATTTAGTTCCAATTAAATTTTTGTCTTTAGGCTGGGGAACTAATGTCCATGTATTGTTCTTTTCAATTTGTTCTAATTCATCTTTCATTGCTTTAATCTAATGTTTATCTTCACATGACTCAATAACAGATGCTAGTTCAATTTGATAAATTAAACATACCTCTTAATTTGCTAGTCTTCCTCTTATCATAACACCTTGATACTTATTCCCAATTATCTGACTTTCAGAGTGATTCGGTCTTACATACCTGGGTGTGTTCACTTGCTATTGTTCTTCAGTCACTGTGGAATTCTCTGATGATGCTGGTGTGACTGGATCCACATTTTTTACCAGTGCACTCTGTATAGGTTCAATTATGATCATCTCAATTGCTAGCTCAGAATCTATAGACCTTGAATTTCCTCTAAAGTGTTCATCTATCTTCACATTAGCACTATCAATGATTTTTTGCAATCTTTTATTAAAACATCTATATGCCTTGCTCTTGGATGAATAACCAAGAAATATTCCTTCATCACTTCTATGATCAAATTTACCAACATACTCATCTCTCCTAATATAACATTTTCTTCCAAATATTCTGAATTATTTAAGAGTAGGAGTATTACCATACCATAGTTCATAAGGGGTCTTACCAGTTTCACCTTTGATGTGAACTCTGTTAAAAGTGTAAACCACTATATTCACTGCTTCTCTCCAATACACATGAGGTATATTTGCTTCCAATATCATGCTTCTAGCTGCATCCAGAATAGTTATATTCTTCCTTTCCACAATTCCATTTTATTGAGGTGTCTGGGGTGCTGATAGTTGTCTTTTGATTCCATTCACTTTACAAAATGTATTAAACTCCTTAGATGTAAATTCTCCTCCTTGATCTGATATTAAACATTTGATTTTCTTGCCGGTTTCATTCTCTACCATTGCCTTGAACTGTTTGAATTTTTCAAAAGCTTTTGGTTTCTCCTTGAGAAAAGTAACCCAACACATTCTAGAATAATCATCAATAATTAGCATAAAGTATCTATCTCCCTATAGACTTCTTGTTCTTGCCAGACCACACAAGTCAGTATGAATTAAATCAAAAACATTATTGGATTTCTTAGAAATACTCTTAAAAGTTGTTCTAACTTTCTTTCCCATTTGACATTCCTTACATACCAGGTTATGAGGTTTCACAATCTTAGGTAAATCCCTTACTGCATTAGTTGAACTAATCTTTACAATGCAATCAAAATTCACATGACAAAGTCTCTTATGCCATAATCAACTTTCATCAATATGTGCAATCAAGCATGTCTTTTCATTATTATTCAAATGAAAGATATTACCTTTAGTCTGATTACGAGTTGCAATCTCCAATCTTGTTCTATTCATGATTTTGCATTTACCATTATTGAATTGTAACTGAAAACCCTTTTCAACTAACTGACCAACACTCAAACTATTATGCTTCAAATCTTCAACATAATAAATGTTGTCAGTATTGTGTTTGCCATCAAAAGATATAGTGTCTTTTCCTTTGATCAAACAAGATCTATCATCCCCAAATCTTACTAGTTCTCCACTATATTCCTAAAAAGATAAGAATTTACTTTTATCACTAGTCATATGATGTGAACATCTAGAATCTATAATCCATTCATATTTTTCTTCAATTTTAGCTATCAGGGCATGCTCTACCAGTTGAACAGTAGGTGTCGGTTGATCTTCTTTTATTGCAAAAAAAGCCCATCCATTGTCTGTCGGTTCTTCATCAGAATCATCAGTAACTCCTTCATCAGCATGGTAACAAGATTTATCTCTATTCTTAAATATGTATCTCTGATAGTTAGGGTTAGGCTTATATGTCCTTTAAGCTTCTTCTCTCAATATTGCATGTCTTTCAGGACATCTAGATGTCATATGACCAACTTTATTGCAGTTAAAACATTTAAATGGTGCTTTACCTTCATACTTACTTCCAATAGGACCTTTAGGCATTTCCTTTGCAAATAGTTCTTCAAGTTCTTCCAATACTTCATTTTCCTTTCTAATATCTTCAAGTTCTTTTGCATAAAGTGCTTTCCAATCAGACTTCTCAGATGATGATGATGATGCTATAGATGATGATACTTTGAAGGCCAAATCTGTTTTAATTGTAGCAACAGGACCAAATTCCTCAAGCTCAAATGCTGAAAGTTTTCTAGCCAAGGTATCTCTAGATACTGGTGTATTAGGCATTATTCTCAACTCATTAATAGTAGTTACTTTCATTTTGTATGCCGGTGGAAAATCTCTTAAAACTTTAGAAACAATTTCATCTTCACTTAAGGATCCTCCACAACATTGTATTCCCAAAACAATTTCATTTACTCTTTCCATAAAAGCAAAAATTCTTTCATCTTCTTCCATTTTTAAATTTTCATACCTAACCTGGAAGCAGTCCAGTTTTGCAATTTTGATAGTGGTATCACCTTCATTCAGCATCTCCAATTTATCCCAAATAGCTTTAATAGTAGATCAGTCTGATAATACCATGATTTGGTGATCTGATAATGCACTCAAAAGTGCTTCTCTTGCTTTGCAATTATTTTCTTGATCTTTACCCAATGTTGGTGGATTAGGTTGTTCGGTGTAGGACCAACATAGCCATTCCTTGTAATATCCCATATGTCTCTTCCAATGCAATTTAGATGAGTCTCCATTCTGATCTTCCATATACCATAGTTAGTTCCATCAAGTTTTGGACTGTCCTTCCTGAAAAATTTGTTGCCATAGGATCTCCTCAAGATCTTAAACTTCTATAAAATGAGGACTTGGCTCTGATACCAATTGTTAGGACCTGGGAGGCAACTGAGAGGGGGGGTGAATTAGTTGTCAATTAATTTCATCCCAAATATAACTTCATCAAACTTGATACATAATACCGGTAAATCAAACTTAATGTTGGTTGACAAATTAGTAGTTAATATTAATATCGGTGAAGCTTAATACATAAAACAAAAAGAGAAACAACATCCACAACACATAACACAAATATTTGTACATGGAAACCGTGTAAGGGGAAAAACCACGGTGGAAAACCTTACCCATAATCAGATGATACTACTACATATAGTAAGTGTATACAAATGGGGTCTGCACATGCAGAAAAGTCAATTGCCTAGAGCTCACTGCTCAATCACAAAATAGGAGTTACACCAACTACAATTGGATGGCTAAATCCAATGATAATGTATTGCTCAAAGTAGCATCTCCAATGCTGGATTCAATACCAATTAAGCTCTAATAATCACCTTAAAACCTTCCTTGAACCTTCTCTATGGTCTGCTCTTATGATCTTCAATATACGCACATACCATGTTACAATACCATAACCTTACTTACAATATTCCACTTCTTCTCTCCATCTCACAAATTAGATCTTACATAAATACCAAAACCTAAGACCAAATGTGTAGGTCAGCTTACTAAGAATATTACAATAAAATCATTTACAAACAAGTCAAGATGCGATGCATCATGTCAGCTCAATACATTTACAACAATATCCAATTAATAAATCAACTTCATAACATGTCATTTTGATCTAGAAGAGATAATACATACTGGTCCATAACCTAGACCAATTTTCCAGTAACAATAAATATGTCAACCCGATTAGACCATTTACCAAAATACCAAAACCAAGTATCCAAACCATGTCTTCGACATAACCAAGTGATCTCCAGATGATAACAAGTCATCCTTAGTGCCGGTGAACAATATAACCTATCGGTGAACAATATACTGGTGACTGTGCATAAGTCACTGAACATGTCGGTGAACATAATGTGTTGGTTTAACCTAACCAAGGATCTCTAGAAGGATAAGTGTTGACATCAATGATAAAAATAATGCAACACATCCATAATACGAACATTTTCTTCAACAATAATTCTTCTCGTAGCCACCACACCTTTATTTTTATCACCAATAATCTGATTCTCTAAATGATTTAATCTTACATACCTTGATGTCTTCTGATTAGCCCAATTTTTAGGCTCCTAAACTTTTTCACCACGAGAAGCATCTGCATTTACTATCTCTACTGGATTACTCTACTTCATGATCGAACTCTGCACTTGTTTTGAAGTAACATCCTAATTATCAAACTCATATCCGCATGCTTTGATTTTCTTCTCATGATTCTCATCAACCTTCACATTCACACTTTCAAATATCTTTCTCAATCTTTTGTTGTAAAACTGGTAGGCTTTGCTCTTAGTAGAATGTCCCAAAAATATTCCTTCATCACATCTTGCATCAAATTTTCCTATATCCTCATCTCATTTGATATATCATTTGCTTCCAAAGATTCTGAATTATCTAACTGTAGGAACATGACCAAACCATAGCTCATAAGTGGTCTAGCCAGAATCACCTTTTATATGCACCCGATTGAATGTGTATATAGTAGTGCTAACATCTTCTCTCCAATAGATATGCGGAACATTTCCTTCAATCATCATAGTTCTAGCAACATCCAAATTAGTTTTGTTCTTCCTTTCAAAAACTCCATTCTATTAAGGGGTTCTCAGAGAAGATAATTGTCTCATGATTCCATGTTCTTTACAAAAATAATTAAACTCACTAGAGATGAATTTTCCTCCTCTTTTATATCTTAGACACTTTAGCTTCAATCATGTTTTTGTCTCCACTTTAGCTTTGAATATTTTGAATTACTTCAGTGCTTCAGATTTCTCCCTTAGAAAAGTGACCCACATCATCCTAGAATAGTCATCAATTAGCAACATAAAGTATCTATCTCCCTACAAGCTTCTCACTCTAGAGGGACCACATAAATTTGTATGCACAAGATCTAATAACCCATTAGATGTATACAGTTTTCTCTTGAATGAAATTCTTGTTTGCTTTCCCAATTGGCATTCTTTACATACCAGATTAGTAGGCTTAACTATCTTAGGCAAATCTCTAACAGCTTGAGTAGAACTAATCTTAATCATGTAGTCAAAGTTAACATGACACATTCTTCTATGCCACAACCAACTCTCATCAATCTGAGAAATCAAACAAATTTTCTCACCAGCATTCAAATGAAAGATATTACCTTTAGTTTTAGTGCTTGATGCAATTTCTATACTAGAGCTATTCAAGATCTTACATTTCCATTCTTGAATTGTAAATCATATCCCTTATCAATCATCTCATCCAAAACTCAAAATATTATGCTTCATGCCTTCAACATATAAGACATCATTAGTATTATGCTTACCATGAAGAGAAATAGAACCTCTACCATGAATTATACAAGCTTTGTTGTCTCTAAATATCACTACACCACCATCATACTTCTCCATATTCATAAATATACCTTTATCGCATACCATGTGATGTGAACAACCACTATTTATCACCCATTCATCTTTCTCATCAATTTTAGCAGCTAAAGCTTTCTCTTCAACAATACAGCTTGCAAAATCATTAGACACCAAATCATCTTCCTTGATAGAAATGAACACAAATTCATCTTCTGGATTCCCTTTCTCAGACTCCTCATCTATTACACCCTCATTAGAAACTTAATAACACTTCTTTTGATATATATAATTCTTGTTAGGCTTGTAAGACTTATCATAATTTGACACTTTTTCTACTCTTTTAGGACACCTAGAAGCAAAACGACCAATATTATTGCAAAAAAAAAATTTAAAAGGCAACTTCCCTTCATAATTACCGGTTGAGCCCTTAGGAAATCTTCTGGCAATAAGTGCTTCAAGCTCTTCCAATTCTCTTTCCTATTCTTCCACCTCTCTCATTTCTCTTTCATATCTAGACACCCTAGTTGAACTCTCTCCCAGATCATAACTCTGCTTCTTGAATACAGTAGCTTTAAATGCAGTCTTAGTTTTGCCATGTGATTCACCAAGTTCTCTCAATTCAAAAGAAACAAGCTTACCAATCAACATATCTCTTGTCACAGTTGTCACAGTCCGGATCTCATCAATAGCAACAACTTTATGTTTATAAGCAGGAGGTAAAGATCTCAACACTTTAGCTACAATCTCATCTTCTTCAAGAACTCCACTAGCACATCTGATGTTTAGCACAAGATCGTTAACTTTAGCCATAAAGGATGAAATATTCTCATCTTCTCTCATTCTTAGCAACTCATAATTTCCTTTCAAGCTCTACAATTTAGCAACTTTCACATGTTTATCTCCTTCATACAAGTTTCTAGCTTCTCCCAAATTTCATGTCCAGCCTGCAATCCCATCACATTAGTCATCTCTACATTAGCCAAGGCACTAAGCAATTCTTTTGTTAGATAGATCTGATACTGGGAGTAAACTGAGAGGAGGGGGGGTGAATCACTTTACCATCAGAAATTAGAACTAATGCATATCAAAACCATTAAACTATATCACAAAGAAACCAACACAATTAAGGATAGAACATGAAAGCATAGTACACACAACACCAATATTTTGACATGGAAAACCTGGTAAAGAGAAAAATCATGATGGGAAACCCTACCCATAATCAGATGAATACTCTACAGTAGTATGGTGAACAATTACAATGGGGTCTGCACTTGCAGAAAGGTCAACAACCTAGAGCACACTGGTCATCAAAAAGGGAAGTCTCACTAAATTACAAAAAATTGGACTACAATCCAAAAAGAATGAATTGTAAAAGTAGCATCTCCTAATGCTTGATATAGTTCCAGTTAAGCATAGATATCTGCCCTACAATACAAAACCTTCACCGAATGATATATCACTTGTTTGTACATAAACCTTCCTTTGATAATACAAACATAACCATCGATCCCATCTATGTATCAATGGATCTGTAGATAGGCAAATTACATGAATAAGTCACCTATAAATATAGATCATCAACCTTATTGACAAGGTCAGCTAAACCCTAAACCCATAAACCCATAATAACAAAAATTACATTACATGGTATCACCAGACCAATATAATAATTTACATTACATAACGTGGACCTAAATCAAGTAACCAAATAATTTCATCCACCAAAAATTTTGCTAAGACCAAAATCCATTATGCTTCACAAACCGGTAGAAACCCTTAGTGAAGTAACACAGAAAGTCTAACCGGGTCTAAATAGGACCACCATAATAGCATGTCAGCCAATGTAAAGTCACCAAACACTCAAAATATGATCAAGAAGCACCTCAACATGATAGAAACTGATTTCGTAAGCCGGACTAAAATTGTCTGACCAAAACACCCAATGTCTCTTACTAGTAAAGCTAACCGGTACCAGAAAATACCAACCTCGATAATTACCAGAGAACCAAAACATGAACCAATAGAATATGACAAATAGATAACCATCTAGAGTAAGCATCCAAAACTGATTCTAGAGATTTGATCATACCGGATCAGAATCATAGCCAAAACTAAGATGATCACCAAGACTAACTGAGATAGCCTCCAATTGGGATACAGTGGTGACATCAATGACAATACTTAACCAAATCCAACATATTGCCAACAATTTCCCTCTTTGGCATTGATGGCAACACTGAATGTGAAAAACATCCAAGTGCCAAGGAATGCCAACAATCTCCCTCAGAGATTTGACTGATTTTCACATGAATACCACCTCTCCCCCTTTGACATGAATGAAAAAGGACGGATACTGAACCAAATAGTTGGCTACTCCCCCTGAATAGTAGCATCATCTCATCAACTCAGATCAAATAAAATATATGATAAGCTTACCGGATTGATACATTCCTACATCTATAAGTCTCTTCCGAAGGGTTGGTAACCCCCAACTGATCTCTGAGATATTCAAAAGTATCTTTAGGCAATGGTTTAATTAGAATATATACAAGCTACTCCTTAGTAGGCACATAAACCAATCTGACTTCCTTTGCTTCAACCTTTTCCTTCAAGAAATTGTACCTTATAAAAATATGTTTTGATTTGGAATGAAATACCAGATTCTTTGGCATATCAATAGTATCAATATTATCATAATGAATAACAATAGGCTCATCATAACTTACCCTTATATCTTTTATCATTTGTTTCATCCATAAAATACGAGTATAGTTGGTAGCAGCAGCTACATATTCCACTTCAACAGTAGATAATGAAGTACATGATTCTTTCTTGCTAAGCCATGAAACCAATTTCTTCCCAAGAAAGAATGCACCACTAGTAGTGCTCTTCCTGTCATCCACATCTCTTGCCCAATTAGAATCTATATATGCACATAATCTAAAATCATCATTCTTTGGATACCATAACCCAAGATTTATTGTACTTGCCAAATACCTGAATATCCTCTTAACAACACTATCATAAGTTTCTCTAGGATCTAACTATAATCTAGAGACAATATAAACAACATTCATAATATCAGGTCTAGTCTAAGTTAAGTATAACAATCCACCAATCATTGATTTGTATCTACTTGGATTCACTTTAGGGGATTCATCATCCTTTGATAATTTGCAACCGGTTATCATAGGAGTACTGATAGGTTTGGAATTCTCAAGTCCAAATTTCTTAAGTAACTCCTTCACATACTTAGTTTGACAAATGAAAATACCTTTATCAGTTTGAGTAATCTTCAAACCTAAGAAAAATTTCATCTCACCAATCATAGATATTTCAAATCCGTTCTTCATATCATCAACAAATTTCATGCATAGACTATCTTCTCCTCCAAAAATAATATCATCCACAAAGAATTCAATGATCAGTATGCCATCATGCTCAATTTTGTAATATAGGTTACTATCAGCATTACCTTTGCTAAAACCAAGCTTAGAAATATATTTGTCTAATCTAGCATACCATGTCATAGGGGCTTGTTTAGTCCATATAAAGCTTTCTTCAATCTGCAAACCATGTCCTTAACTTCTGATGAAGAAAATCTATCAAGTTACTCAATGTAGACTTCCTCTTCAAGATCTCCATTTAGAAATGCGCATTTGGTATCCATCTGATATACTTTATAGTTCTTGTGTGCAACATAAGCAAGAAAAAGTATCACCTCTTCAATTCTTGCAACCGGGACATAAGTCTCATCATAATCAACTCCTTCTTCCCGTGAATAACCTTTACAAACCAATCTAACCTTGTTCCTCATAATTTGACCTTCCTCATTCAATTTATTTCTGTAAACCCATTTAGTTCCAATAATGTTCTTGTCTTTAGGTCTAGGAACTAGTTCCCATGTCTTATTCTTCTCAATCTGATCTAATTCTTCTTCCATTGCTTTTATCCAATTTTCATCTTTACTTGCTTCAATAAATGATTCCGATTTAATTTGAGAAATAAAACATACCTCTTCAGTAGCTAGCCTTCTCCTAGTCATCACACCTTTGCTTTTATCTCTAATGATCTGATCTTCAGAATGATTTAGTTTCACATACCTAGGAGTCTTGGAATTTTCTTGATTTACTGACTCTTTCTGTTGTTCCTCTATCATAATTGAGTTTTATGATGTTACTAGAGTGACAAATATCTGAGAAGCTTCATGCATTACCGGTTCAGGTCTGATAAATTCATCTTCTGGTCCACAGTCATATGATCTGATCTGATTACTACCATGTTCATCCACCTTGACATTTATGCTCTTCGTTATCCTATTCAATCTTTTTTTATAACATCTACATGCTTTGCTCTTGGTAGAATAAACCAAAAATATTCCTTCATCACTTCTAGGATGAAATTTTTCCAATGCATCATCTATTCTAATGTAACATTTACTTCCAAAAATTCTGAAATATCTGACAGTAGGAGTATTATGACCAAACCACAATTCATAAAGAGTCTTACTGGTATCACCTTTTATGTGTACTTTGTTGAAAGTGTATACATTTCTATTGACAACTTCCCTCCAATAAATATCAGACAATTTAGCTTATGTCATCATATTCCTTGTCCCATCCAATATGGTTATGTTCTTCCTTTCCACCAATCCATTCTGTTGTGGAGTCCTAGGTGTAGAAAGTTGTCTTCTGATTCCATTCTTCTCACAATTGTTGTTGAATTCACTGGATGTAAACTCACCGCCTTGATCTGATCTCAAACACTTTATCTTTAGTCCTATCTCAATCTCAACCATAGCTTTAAAGATTTTGAATTTCTCAAAAGATTCATATTTTTCTTTTAAAAATGCTACCCACATCATTCTAGAAATTAATCAATAAGTAACATAAAGTATCTGCCACCTTGAAAAAAATTAGTCCTTGTTGATCCACATAGATCGGTATGAATAAGATCAAGAACTTTATTAGATTTATCATGTATGCTTCTAGAATAAGTTCTCACTTGCTTACCCATTTGACATTCTCTACATACCGGATTATGAGGTTTGACAATTTTGGGCAAATCTTTGACACCCTATGTTGAACTAATCTTCACTATGCAATCAAAATTTACATGAAACGTCCTCTTATGCCATAACCAGCTTTCATTAATCTGAGAAATCAAGCAATCTTTCACACTAGAGTTCAAATGAAAGATGTTTCCATTGGTCTGGGTTCCGGAAGCAATTTCCAATCCAGATCTATTGATGATCTTACATTTCCCATCCTTGAATTGTAAATGAAATCCTCTATCCACCATCTGACCTACACTTAAAATATTATTCTTTAAGCCTTCAACATAATAAACATTATCGGTGTTAGTCTTACCATCCAATGATATTGTTCCCTTTCCTTTGATCCTACATGCCTTGTTGTCTCCAAATCTGACTTATCTGCCATCAAATTCTTGTAGTGATAGAAATTTTCTCTTATCACCAGTCATGTGATGTGAGCATCCACTCTCTATAACGCATTCATCCTTTTCTTCAATTTTAGTAGCTAAAGCCTCTTCCTCAGTATGAGTTGCTTCAATGATAGGTTATGAAGAATCATCCTTGATAGGAATAAAACCCAGTTCTTACTGGAGAAAGCTCCATTACTAGTTCCACTCACAGGTTTATCATCATCATCATCAGCAATACCAAAATCATCATCACCAGCATAATAGCATGATTTATCCTTATTCCTTCTGAATCTAGGTCTGTTTTGATATTCTGGATTAGGCTTATAACTCTTCACAAATCTTTCATGATTCCTAGCAGCTCTTTCAAGGCATCTAGAAGAAAAATGACTAATCTTATTACATGAAAAGCATTTAAAAGGGACTTTTCCTTCATACTTACTTCAAGCTGGTCCTTTAGGAATTCTTCTAGCAATCAGGGCTTCCAACCATTCAAGTTCTCTTTCTTCTCTTTCAATGTTCTTCTTATCTTTAGCATACATCTCCTTCCAATCTATCTTTTGCTTACAGGAGGCAAATACTTTACATGTAGTCTCAGTTTTAGAAGCATTCTAATCTCCAAGTTCCTCAAGCTCAAAAGTAGTCAATTTCCTAGGCAGTGTATCTCTGGTAACAAGGGTACTTGACATATCCAAAGTTTATTGATTATAGTAGCCTTCATCTTATAATCTGGAGGTAGAACTCTTAGAACCTTTGATACTATCTCATCCTCACTAACCGATCCGCCACAACATTTGATTCTCATAACAATCTCATTTACTCTATCCATGAAAGAACTTATCTTCTCATCTTCTTCCATCTTCAAAGTTTCATACCTTACCCAGAAACCTTCAATTTTTGCAATTTTCACAGCCTGGTCACCTTCGTAAAGAGTTTCAAGATTTGTCTAGATCAGCTTTGCATTCTCCAACTTTATGACATTCAATAGCTTTTCATTAGATAGGGTACTTAACAATGCTTCTTTTGCTTTGACATCATTTTCAACCTTCTTCTGTTCATCAGCAGGTGCTGGAGTTCCAGAATTAGGATCATGAGGTATATACCCTTTCTCCACTATCTCCCAAACTTCAACTCCAAGACATCTGAGATGAATCTTCATTCGCTCCTTCCATATTTTATAATTTGTACCATCAAATATGGGACTCTCCTTCTGATAGGGATTAAATGTAGAGCTAGATGCAGTTGCCATCGTATCTCCTCAAGCGGTTAAGCTTCTATAGAGAGGACCCTACTTTGATACCAATTGTTAGATAGATTTGTTACCAAGAGTAAACTGAGAGGGTGGTGAATTAGTTTACCATCAAAAATTAGAACATGCATATCAAAACTATTAAACTAGAGCACAAAGAAACCAACACAATGAAGGATAGAACATGAAAGCACAGTACACATAACACCAATATTTTGACATGGAAAACCTAGTAAAGGGAAAAACCATGGTAGGAAAACCTGCCCACAATCAGATGAATACTCTATAGTAGTATTGTGAATAATTACAATGGCGTCTACACTTGCAGAAAGGAAACAACCTAGAGTGCACTACTCATCACAAAGGGAAGTCTCACTAACTTACAAAACATTGAACTACAATCCAGAAAGAATGAACTATGAAAGTAACATCTCCTAATGCTTGATACAATTATGGTTAAGCATAGAGGTCTTCCCTACAATACAAAACCTTCATCGAATGATATATCACTTGTTTGCACATAAACCTTCCCCTGATAATGTAGACATAACCATTGATCCCATCCATGTATCGATCGATCCATCGATATGCAAATTACATGAATAAGGCACCTATAAATACAAATCATCAACCTTATTGACAAGGTCGGCTAAACCCTAAACCCATAAACCCATAATAACAAAAATTAAATTACATGGTATCACCAGACCAATATAATGATTTACATTACATAGTATGGGCCTAAATCAAGTAACCAAACAATTCCATCCACCAAAAATTTTGCTAAGACCAAAATCCAAGACGCTTCACCAACCAGTAGAAACCCTTAGTGAAGTAACACAGAAAATCTAAACGAATCCAAATAGGATCACCATAACAACATGCCAACTGAAGAAAAATCACTAAACACTTGCAATATGATTAAGAAACACCTTCAACATGATAGAAACTGATTCCATAAGCTGGACCAAAATTGTTTGACCAAAACACTAAATATCTCTTATCGGTAAAACTAACCAGTATCAGGAAATACCAACCAGGAAAATAAGCAATAGTTACCAGAGAACCAAAACATGAACCAACACAATATGGCAAAAAAATAACCATCTAGAGTAAGCATCCAAAATTGATTCCAGAGAACGGATCATACTAGATCAGAATCATGGTCAAAACCAAGATGATCACCAAGACTAATCGGAATAGGTCCAATCGGGATACAGTGTTAACATCAATGATAACACTTAACCAAATCTAGCATATTGCCAACAACTTTGTTAGCTCTTAGATTATGTTCAAAATCTTTGATCTTAGCTATAGTAATAGGACCATTCAGAGGAACAATGTATGCATTCTTTGTGATCTTCCAATCATCTTCTCCAAGACAATTAAGTGAACTTTCATCTGGTTCTTCCATATAGAGTAATTAGTTCCATCAAATCTTGTACTCTCCTTGAAAAAAAAATTTGCCATCTCGCATCTCCTCAAGTGGCCAAGCTCTTTCCAGAGGATCTAGCTCTGATACCAATTGTTGGTAGCAACAATGCAGGAAAATTGAGAGAGGGGCTGAATCAGTTTTCACCAAGTTCAAACAAATTAACCTTAACTTCATATATAATCATGAACAATAATAACAAAAATAATCACCACATCAAAAAAACACATAACACACAAAATTTTGACGTGGAAAACCCGGTTAAGGGAAAAACCATGGTGGGATCCTACCCACAATATGATGATACTTTGCAGTAGTATATGTAAATATTACAATGGAGAATGCACATGCATTCAAGTACACTACCTAGAGCTCACTGCTCAAAACAATAAAGGGCAACAACCCTGGGAAGTCTCACTGCCTTACAAAGAGAGGACACCAATCTGGATTACATGAATTGAAAGAATGGCATCTCCAAATGCCTGATTACAGTTTCAGTTAAGCAAATTGTCTACACAAAAACACTTCTCTTCTCTTCCACACTTCTAAATGATAGATTTGCTTGTTTGCACATACAATATACTCACAAATCATAGATACAACTGCAGACACTCAGGGACACTCACCTTACATGATTAGAACACTTATTTATACAAATCATCAACCTTAACTTCAAGGTCGGCTCAACACATAAGACTTGATTACAAAATTACAACACCCAATACATAAATCCATAATTGGACCAATACAGTGTTGCAAGGACATAGCATGGACCCAAATCAAATCCTTGAACATGCAACACCACCAAATAATTTACCAATATCATCTACAACATGCTAAACCATTGAATATGTCTCATAACATGAAGAATACCACCGGACCATTAAAATATTTAATAACGTGCACCACAATCAACGCAGTCCACCAAAATGCATAGGACATGATCAAAGAACATCAACAAGCAACATGAATTCCACTGCAATAATTGCAACAACTCAGATAATAAGAATCATCATTATTTCATCACGAGAGCTCAAGAACACCAACTGACAAACTGCAAGGTATGCTTGTGAAGTTCCAAACCATGAACCATTTGAATTGAGGACACACAAGAATATCCCAGTCACTCTCCAAAATCCACACCACATAAAGAATCAACTCCAAAACAATACAATCTAGAAATTACAACTTTGCAATATTGAACCAACAAAAAACCCAACCACAACATCGTATCACACAACTCAACCAAATCACCTTCTGGAGCACTAAAACTCATATTGAATCAACTAGAGATAAGTATCTCAAAACACATTAATTTGCATCGTCACATCTACAACAGATCACCCAAACCAACTCTCTGCAATAAACCAATTCTCTACAACACAAGAATATGTTGACATCAATGACAAAAACACATTCCAACAACTCTAATATCCAACAATGCCTAAGTCATTGGATATATATGGATTTGTTGACATAGATTGGGCAAGTGACTTGGACAGTCGAAGGTTCACTTGTGGTTATGTATTTACTTTGTTTGGAGGAGCAGTAAGTTGGATGAGTAATATACAACACATATTTGTTTTGTGCAACACTAAAGTAGAGAATATGGTTGCTACTCATGCCTCTAAGGAGTTGGTATGGTTACAAAGACTTTGTTTTAGCATTGGTTTTGAATGCAGAGCTGTGAGGAGTTGATGTGATAGTCAAAATGTGATATGTTTGGTAAAGAATCTTATGTATCATGATCATACTAAGCATGTTGATGTTCAATATTACTTTGTGAAAGATATTATTGATAAAGTTGATGTTCAATATCACTTTCTGTAAGATATGATTGACAGACAAAGATAGAACTTTGGATAATGTTGCAAATTCTCTTATGAAGCCAATGACCACGAAAAATTTCACCTAGTGCAGGAAGGCCATGGGCCTTGATCATTGCACTTAATTTTATTTTATCTATCTCTAAGATGTTATTAAAAGGTATTATTTCAAGTGGGAGAATTTTAGGATAATGTGGAATTAACCTTGCAATCATAAGCTATTCATATGTCTCCATGTTCTTTGGAAAGTGTTCCTTAGGATGTGTGAGGAAAATATTAAATATTTGTACTTAATGGTTATTTGTAATTGCATTTTCAAGAGGTCATAAATATAAATCAAAATGGATAAAATACACTCCTTCCCATTTTTATAATGATACATGAAGGGTCATGCATAACGATATCATGTTTGGGAGGAGTAAAGGTGTCCATTTAGGGTTTTGAACAAACATTGCAAGCTTCAGAGCACTCAGAATGTGTAAAGACTAAGTTGCGTTGGGTTTGACACCCATTATGAGTCACTTGAATAGTTATTTATTATTTTATTATGTCTATTGTCTATTCATTATAAAAAACATGGGGTTTTACAAGTGGTTTTGGCCCCTTGTTTTGGAAAAAAAATAATGGTTTTTCCTCTTTCATTTGGCTATAAATTGGAGCCAAGGCATAGTTGTTTATTCATCAATTGGTCATTGTTTCCAAGTGGTTTTGGGATCATTTGGAGAAATGTAGTAAAGTGTATTATTGTGGTGTTCTCTCTTATGAATAATACTATACTTCCTCTCATCCTCTAATGGATTTTTTTTCCCAAAAGCGTTTCTCCACGTAAATCTGATGTCTCTTTTTGTATAGTTGTTTTTATATTATGTTGAATGCAATAATTACATTTTCATTTCAAATTAAGTTTTTGATTTGGTAATTTTCTCATATTTGTAATCACATAATAAATTTAATATTAAATTTTTTCTTCACATTATTTCTAAACATTTAGTATCAGAGCTAACGGTTCTATTAAGAGGGGGATGCCTTTCTATTTAAGTGTTGAAGGAATTTTTCTGCAATGAAAGCTTTTGTTGTCACAAGCAAATGGAGGAATATTTTCTAAACTTGCTAATATGGGACACCTGATCCACAATAATATATGATGTGAAAAATAAATGATCACGTGTAGCATAAGTCATTTGTGGGGAAACCAAGAAACATCATGGTCGGTGTTGACATGACTGAAAGTAAGTACATATCAAAGTTAGCCAAGAATGACACTATGCCAGTCCAGTTGCTTGTGACACAATTTTGATCAAAATCATACTAGTGTGAAGTTCTGATTCGGTGACTATTAGCTATGTAAAATGCAAATTTCATTTCATGACATCCATATCAAATTAATACCTAAAGGGCACTTATTAGCAAGTACAGAAAAAATTCCTCCAATTGCCTTTTAAATTCAAATCAACAATAAACTTCAAATTCTAAGGAGTGTTAGTAAAAACATGTAACATGTGTCTACCTAAATAAAAAGGTAGTTCACCAAAATCATATGTGGAACTTTCATTTGTCTATAAATAAAGTGTTCATTCACACTCAAAAAGCAACAACAAAACTATCTTGGAGCCAAGTTGAAAATTCATGAGCCCCATTTCAACAAAATAGATTTGGGTGTAATAACCATGTGTTTCCCTATCACTCCCTTATTCTTTATTATGTGATAAATCAATACTATTGTCTAAGTAATCATTTACAGGCCATTTCATTAGAAAGCATGTGTTAAAGATCCTCTAGTTGATAAGGAAGAAGTCCACCTACAAGCATTGTAGGTTCCTCAGTGGCCTACAAATGTTTTATTACATGGGTACTTAGGAAAAGAGTAAGATAAAAGATAGCTATACCAACTATCAATGAGAAAACAAAAGAAACAAAGTGCATCCAATTTTTTGGCAACAAACACAATTTTGTGTTTACTTAAGGCCACATTCATGAATAAGCACTGCCAATAAAACATGTGAATTTTCTTTGCCAGAAATGATCTCAATGAGTTTAGAGATCTAAATATTGAAGAGTTCCAACTAAATTTTAAAAACCATGTTATTGGTGTCATCATAGTACAATCATATAAAGCATTTAGCAGGTGTAGTTGCAAGAGAATGACCAAAACGTTATCAGTGAAGAAAACCCTTGGCATATAGGGGAAGAGAACCAGTCATTGTTATAGCTAACTTAGTGCACCCATAGATCCTAAATGGTACATTGGATTTTATTTTTTTAGTTGTCTTCGTATGCAACTAAAATTTTTATAGCTATTGATTTGGCTTCTGGGTAGTAACGATGCATGTTGTGGAATCAATTATGTGCACAAAGGTCAAAAAGTACACATTTCAAAGTGTCTCCTGATACCTAACTAAAGATGTTCCAATAATTGTCCACTCAAAATCACCAGTACTTGTGGACAAATGTCCCAATAGTTTTGCATAAATGTTCCAATATCGGTGCACAAATGGGCCAATTATGAACAAAAAATGATTAGCTATTGATACAAAACAAATTTATTAATGGTGTTTTCACTATGACAACTATTGGGGGGTCACTATGACAATAAGATGGTTTCTATTGAAACTATGAGGGATATTGGTACTCTTCCCCTAGTGATCTAAGATGAAGATGTTTTCTTGATTGAAACAACCAATCACCTCTTCTTGTCCATTCCATTTTTTAAATATTCCATCCGACAAAACAAGAAATTGTACAAAGTTATTACTGGAGGAGTAAACTTAAATTTTTCAAGGGATATGGATAAGACAAATAGGGGGAAAATGCTTGGCATGTAACTCTTTTGGAAATGAAAAACACAATTAGTAAACACATGAAATGAATTCATGTGTTGACAATTGATAGGGCAGTTATACCTAGGGCTAATGAAAACATCTTTGCTTTATGTAAGAAGATTTGCTATGGAATTTTGTTCTAAAGAAAGCAAAATCATGCCTCGAGGAAAGAAGTGAAAGACAAGAAAACCTTTATCTACACATTCTAGATGAATTCATCAGTAGGGCATGCTATTAATAACTCATTATTCAACAATGATCATGGGGATGATGTATATAGTCCCATTTCCCACATTCTAGTGCCTGTGGTAATTTTAACGATGTGCTAGACTCTCATTTTTTACCATGAGATGGATCTACTATAAAAAAAATGCATCTACAGAGCACAAACACATTCGATTTTATAAATTTTATTGTTGCATGGTCAACTCCAACATTTGTGGTAAACAAGGGATGTTCAATTGTTATATATTGATGTAGTGATGAGATAAATAGGTATTAATTTCATGTGATTATTTATTTCACTCAAAGTAGAGTTGATGGATGTATAGCATGTTGGTTCCCAAAAATGGGTTTACACTGCAAGAGGCAGAAACCAAGCTGATTCTTCAAATATCTATGGAGAATCCAACTGCAACTATTAAAATCCTCAAGAACTTGGACCAACTAACAAGGATTCTGCAAATCCTTCTATGTGTTGGGCTCTGCACAACTCGGGAGGGTGATCCCTTTAGTCAATTTTATGATCTTTGCACCACACTCAAAGATTCACTAAAACAAAGCAGATGATCTCATATGCAGGCTCGACAATAGGGAGAATGCTCAAGGATGGAAAATCCTTCAATGATCCTCAACCTAATTAGAGCATGAGATGGGTATAACAAACAATTACAGACATGAAATGAAAGGTATTCTGATATTCAACAAATAATAGTGATTTATTAATGAATCTGAACACAAAACTAATATTTAAAGCCAATTATAAGCCATGATCAGTGCCTTACTCCATTGGGTACCTAAAATCCCTGCATAAGCCATGATCAGTGCCTTACTCCATTGGGTATCTAAATCCCTGCATAAGCCCTACCACTCTTCAATTCCATTAGAGCATTTAATCGACCCCTTAGATCGAAGCATGAAATGGAAATTTTCATACATCATAACAATGCAGCAAATGAAAAAACCCTTGATTCTATTCATTTGAAAGATGATAGAATTATATACCGGAGAGAAATAGATCAGAATTTTATTTCTATGTCACAAAATAAATTTACATATAACTCCTTCAAGAACCTGCACAAATTTTGACACTAAATGATTTTCATTTGCTCTGTAAATGACTTTACAGCTTGCTCACTTCACCTAGACTCACTACTGGAACCAGAAAAGGAACCCCAAGGAACCAAAATTTGGAAACCTTAAGAGACCCCCCAATAAGGAACCATTCTAATGGCCTTGATTTCCCTTTTATAGAAGAAAAGGGAGCAAAAATATTTAGGCCAAGAGGCACATGTCAACAATAGATTTACTCTCAACAATTAGGCCTAAAAGGGCATATGCTATTCTATTACAAAAATATTCTTTATCCATGCGTTGGCACCTGTGAATCAAAATTTTCAACTGAAAACTGGTAGAAGCAAAACTGCTTGAGTCATACCATTATCACCCTGATGCCTTTGGATGGAGTGTGAGATGCTACATTCTATCCAACAGAGCATTTCCCTTCTTGAAAGGGATACTGGGTCCTAGCAATAAATAAAGTCACCCCTAAACTAGAGGAGGAGCTTCAACCTTCATGCCTAGGATCAGAGAAAGTGGAAGGAAGAGCTTAAGGAAAAACATAATATATTGGGGAGGGGTCATAGCTTCCATGTAGTCACATAGATGACTGGCTACCACTCCCCACCCAAACAAATCCTTCTTTCATTCCTTTGCGGGCTCCTTCTTTGAACCCCCTATCATCCACTGGCGGAGTAGAAGCAGAGGATGTGCCATGTGTGGCCTTTGCTTATAAGAAAAGGCTTTCACGCCCCCTCTAGAAATCCTTCTCACTCTCATAACCCCTATGACAATAAACAAACTCACACATGAGAAAAAACACCTATCTGGTATCATAGAGCACACATCAAGTCCATGGATGGTCTTGCTTAAACATCATCTTCCTTGCTGAGGAAAGAACCACTCTCAGAAATGAAAAGGTTTATTTTCTCTTCTGCCAATTCATTCACCACCCTATTGTATTTATAATAAAAAAACACTTCATCTGGTGATGCTCATTCACGTGAAAAATCATCATTTTGGTGCTTTCAACTCATCTTGCTAGCTATGGACTCTAGAAGTCATGCCTATCAAATCCACTACCTCATGCTAAGGTTCATATGATGTGAATAATTTTGTTCTGATCTTATTCCTCCTTGATTGTACAAATTCTGCTTCAGAATCCCTGACAACAAGAAACCTCTGATTTCTCAGAGAAATTCATGATCTCCCCTCTCTAACTCAAAAGATATCCAATCCTTTTATGCCTCTAAAATCATCATCCTTGCTTATCTAATCAATCTCAACTCAGTAGAAACCTTCAAACTAGTCCCTCAAGAATGAGTCGACATACAAGTGTCCCAACTTATCACTATCCTACTTCATGTGGACAAGTCTGCATTTTGTTTGTTCTAACTTTCCCGCACTAGTGACAAATAATACCTTTGATTACCTTTTAAAAAGTAGTTTGAAACTCTATCGTAGATCCTACCCAGCCTGGCAAATCAAATGATCACTAATGGTCAATATGGCATTGACCTTCCATCATGGTTTATGGACCCATCAAATATGTGACATAGCAAGGCCATGTCATCTCCTAACCTAACATTGTCAACAACCCCACCATCAGTCTTCTTGGTTAGCCCGGGGCACGTGGCATCTATTGGAAATTTGGAATTGATTATGTGTTGCATTGATGTTTTTTCATTGATGGCAACACCGATTGTTTTGGTTGTTTACTGGTTTCCAATTGGTTCTGGTAGAGTGGTTGATTATGATATTGATTCAGTAGGATCCGGTATACTTTAGTTTGTGGAATTGGTTTGGATCTATCATTCATGTTATTCAAATGTGTATCATGATCAGTTAGTTCAGGATTTGATGACTCAAGAGCTATCATTTGTTCTAGTAAGCCTTTTGGTCACCGGTAAGGGTTTTACCGACAGAGCTTTGTTGAAGATATTTTGATGCACGTGATAAGTGGTGTTGGTGTGGCTTCTAGATGACTTTAAAGATGTTGTTGGTTATCTTGTTCATGTTCTATTTCATCAGTGGTGTTGGATTTGGTTTATGGAAACCTATTTTGGGTCCGGTGTTATCTAGGTTATGGACCAATTTTTGTAATGTGTTTGGAGGATGTTCCCGATGAGTTACCGATAGGATTTAATGATTGGTTTACATTATTTTTGGCCTACGCTGACTTGGTTGATCATTGGATTATAGGTTTATGTTATTAATTTATTGTATTATCTTTTAGGTGGATGACCTAATTGTTTAGGTCCCAGGTTGGTATAAATATGATGTAAGATCTCATTGTAGATCATGGATGATAGGTCAAGGTTATGGGATGATCTGTGTGTGAATAATGTTGTAATCGTATGCACAAGGTTTGGTCTATCATAGGTGATCGAATTGGGTTTGTAAGAGAGGTTTAAGGCCTCTGGTATTCAACTTAACCAGAACTATACTCAGACATAGGAGATGCTATACTTGTTGTTCACTCTTCTTTCTGGATTATAGTCTTATGCTAATGTAGTCAATGAGGCTCCTTTTTGTGATGAGTAGTGCGCTCTAGGCTATTGGCCTTCCTGCATGTGTAGGCCCCTCATATTGTAATCTCATACTTACTATAGAAGTATTATCTGACTATGGGTAGGCTTCCCATAATGGTTTTTCCCTTTACCAAGTTTTCCACGTACAAATCTTGGTGTCATTGTTATGGATGGATGGTAATTATTCTGTGATTTATGTTTATGTTTAAATGATTTATCAATCATTCTGGTATTTGGTTTATGCATTCCAGTATTAATTTTGTGTGTTCTGGTAATAAGGATTTAAATGCTTAAAGTTCTATAATCAGGTGACAATTGAATCAACCCCCCCCCCCTCTTAGTTGCCCTCTGGTTATCTGAGTTGTCTAACAATTGGTATCAAAGCTTGTCCCTCTCTGTATAATCTTAACCACTTGAGGAAGATCCTATGGCATCTAGTAGTTCAAGTTCATCTATTGTTGTTTTTTGGAGAGAAATTCCTAGGCTTGTTGGAACAAATTACAAGGTATGGAAGATTCAAATGGAGACTCATATGAGATGTCTTGGAAATGAGATTTTGTAGATCACTAAGAATGGTGTTACATCATTTAATCCAACATCTAGCACTCATCCTTCAGCTGGTCTGGATAAAGAGCTTGAGAATGATTGTAGAGCTAGAGAAGCCCTTTTGTGTGCACTTTCTAATTAGCAAATTATGGGACTGATTGACAAATCAACTGCAAAGGCTATATGGGATGAATTGGAGACTCTAAATGAAGTTCAACCTAATGTTAAAATTGATAAACTTTATGGTTACCGAGTAAGGCATGAAAACTTGAAGATGGAAGAAGATGAAACGATTACTGCTTTTATGGAGAGAGTTAATGAGATTGTTTTGGGAATTCAATGTTGTGGTGGATCTCTAAGAGAAGATGAAATAGTTTCTAAAGTACTGAGAGCTTTACCACCAGCTTATAAGATGAAGGCTACTACAATTAATGAGCTTATAACTATGGCAAACACCTTTGTTAATAGGGATACCTTGGTTGGGAAATTATCTACTTTTGAGCTTGAGGAATTTAGACCTTCTAGAGTTGTTAAATCTGAACCTACTTTTCATGCATCTACATCATCTACTAACAAGAGTGATTGGAAAGCTTTATATGTGAAGGAAATATAGGATATGAAGAAAGAAGATGAAGAATTTGAGAAACTTGAAGCCTTATTTGCTAGAAGGGTACCTAAAGGACTGACACGAAGTAAGTATGAAGGAAAATCACCTTTTAAATGCTTTGCATGTAATAAGATAGGTCATTTTGCATCTAGATGTCCTGAAAGGAATTCAAGATTTGAAGAAAGATCTAGAAGATCTTTTAGGCCTAACCATGATTATCAGAACAAGCATAAGTACAAGAAAAACAAAGACAAATCATGATACTATGCGGATAATGAAGGTGTGACTGATTTTGATGATGAACCGACACAAGATTCAGCTAGTGGATCCAGCAATGGAAATGAATGGGTATTTTTGGCTATCAAGGAAGATGATCCAATACCTGAAGAGAAGGCCCTTGCTATTAAAATTGAAGACAAGGATGAATGGGTAATTGATAGTGGATGTTCACATCATATGACTGAAGATAAAAGGAAGTTCTTATATACAAGAATTTTATGGTAGTCTAGTTAGATTTGGAGATGACAAATCATGCATGATCAAGAGAAAAGGAACAATATCCTTGGACGGTAAGCATACACTGATAATGTGTATTATGTTGAAGGTTTAAGGCATAATATTTTGAGTGTAGGACAATTGGTGGATAAGGGATTTCAGTTACAGTTCAAGGATGGAAAATGCAAGATTATCAACAGATATGGTTTGGAAATTGCAATCGGTACACAAACTAAAGGTAATATATTTCATTTGAACTCTGGTGAGAAGACATGTTTGATTGCAAAAATTGATGAGAGTTGGTTGTGTCATGTAAATTTTGATTGCATTTTGAAGTTCAGTTCTACTAAGGTTGTTAGAGATGTACCTAAGATTGTAAAGCCCTATAATCTAGTATGTAAGGAATGTCAAATGGGAAAGCAAGTCAAGATTTCTATTAAGAGTATACAAGACAAATATAATGATGTTCTTGATCTTATTCATATTGATTTGTGTGGTCCTGCTAGAATCAAAAAATTTCAGGGTGATAGATATTTCATTCTAATCATTGATGATTATTCTAGAATGATGTGGGTTACTTTTCTAAGGGAGAAGTTTGAAGCATTCAAAAAGTTTAAAATATTTAAAGCTAAAGTTGAGATAGAGACAAGATTGAAGATTAAATGCTTAAGGTCAGATCAGGGTGGAGAATTCACATTCGGTGAATTTAACAACTATTGTGAGAAGAATGGGATAAGGAGATAGTTGGCTACACCTCAGACACCTCGGTAGAATGAAGTTGTGGAAAGAAAGAATAGAACTATCTTGGATGCAGCTAGAACCATGATGATGGTGATGATATGATGAAAGAATAAGTATCTGGTAGAATACTGAGAGGGGGGGTGAATCATTATACTAAAAAACTGATACAAAGTTCCTAAACTCAACCTCAGTCAAACAAAGTAATCATATCTCAATCAAGATCAATATTCATAATAATACTTGACATCAACAATTCTTAATCATAACTCAACATATTCATCTCTTAATGTTTCTACTTAACATGCCTTATCAAATTTTTAACCAAATCAACAAATAAGATCACAACCACAAAAGCATTCACCACTTGACACAAATGTTTATATGCAGAAAACCCAAATAGGTAAAAACCATAGTGAGATGAGACTCACAAGGATAGATATCTAAACTCTTTTGAAGTTCATCTTGTTAGGAGCCAAAGCCTATTAGAGCTTTACAATAAGTCTTGTTAAGAAAAAATTCCGGTTAGGAATCACCCGGTTAAGGGATTTTACAAATATGCATTGTCAGAAGCATAATACCTTGTTAGGAGTAACCTCGCTGGAGGATTTAAGAATCTAAGCTAATGGACCACCTTGTTAGAGGATGTAATGAGTAACCAAGCTTGTTAGAGCTTACTCGGTTAAGGGATTTAATTTTTGTTGTAATTGTTAGAAAATAACAGTTTTGTTGATCTGTCTGAATAACACTACTTTTGCTTGATCAGATCCTTCTATATCCTTCAATCTGCCTTCACTCAAAGTGAAGATCCATTCACTAGTTTGGCAACTACACACTCAATAGGTTTTCTATCAACCTTGCCAACAACCTTAACAAACAACTTCATCGACCTTAAATAGAAATCAATTAGGTCGGTAAAACAACAAAAACCTAATTGTCATCATTGAGATTACAAACAAGTCAGTACAATGTTGACCATTAAAAATCATGACAATCTCTTCACATTCTTCAAGACAATTTCAACCGCTCCATGATCACCACTCTATTGGACTTTGCAGCCCATCACGCACTGTGCATTAGATGCAATCCACTTTGATCCTTCCCTAGACAAGAACAAACATGCCAAAATAATTTGAATATCTCCTTAATCAAATTATCACACGTCTCCATCATTACTACTTATCAGATAATAAACCATCAAACTTGGTCAGTTAGGGTTTAACAGCTGATAGGGTTTATCGGTTACATTACATAGAAAGGTTTAACCCTTTACACCGGTTCAACTCACAAAATAAACATATAGGTTTACAACATCTTCCACAAATCTCTTCTTACCGGTTACTAGCCAATATAAAAAACAACAATATCAACAATAACATGAATACCATTTACTGGTTCAATTGACATCAATGAAAACATATCATTAATGCAATCTTGATGCAAAATACCAACAAATTTAAAATGCCAACAATCTCCCCCTTTGGCATTGATTGCAATACAAATATCAACTCCTCTGATTGTTGTTGAGATTGGTGAATAGGAATCTTAGTTTACATTACCAAATATTCACCTTGCTTTGTCTGTCTTCAACCTACTGCTGGTTCACTTAATCAGACACATAATTCTTCTCCCCAATCACATAATTATTCTACCCCTTTGACAACAATGCCAAAGTGAAACTAAAACATGCAATTTTTCTCTCACTGTGATGTTGATTCTCTCCCTATGGAGTACATCCACTCCTGCATCAATCCATATAAGATTATACAAGTGGTTTAGGGACTGATGCAATCAATATCATGCTTAACTAACTTCATGAAGATGGAAAAACCCCAATTGACTTCTAAGATACTTGAAAGTGGTCTTAGGCAGAGGTTTGGTAAAGATATCTGCAAGCTGCTCCTTCGTAGAAACATGCTCCAAGATAACATCTTTACTTTGAACTTTTTCCCTCAAGAACTGATATTTCAATTCAATGTGCTTAGTCCTTGCAAGCAAAACAAGATTTTTTGAAATGTTTATTGCACTTGTATTATCACACAAAATCTTTATAGGCTCTGAGATTTCTATCTTCAAACCTTCCAAAATTTGCCTCATCCACATAGCTTGTGTGCAATTCATATAAGCTACTACATACTCAGCTTCAGCAGTAGATTGTGAAGTGCAACTCTGCTTTTTACTTCTCCAAGAGACTAGCCTTCTTCTGAAAAAGAATGCTCCACCGGTAGTACTCTTTCGATCATCAATGTTTCCTGCCCAATCAGCATCTATGTATGCTTTCAGATCAAAATTTCCACCATATGGATACCATAACCCATAGTCAACAATACCTTTCAAATATCTACAAATTCTCTTGGTTGCCATCAGATGTGCCTCCTTTGGATTCTTCTGAAATCTAGCAACAATACCAACTACATGTGTAATATCCGGTCGACTGTGAACAACATAGTGTAGTTTGCCAATCATTGACTTGTATTCCTTTTCATCTATAGACTTAGATGCATCTTCCTTGGACAATTTACAACCTATAACCATTGGGGTTCCAACTGGTTTACAATCACTCATACGGAAAGTCTTCAAAACCTCTTTCACATACTTGGATGGAGTAATGAAAATACCATTCTTCATCTGTTGTATCCGTAAGCCTATGAAATTTTTTATTTCCCCTACTAATGACATCTCAAATTCATTCTTCATCACATCTACAAAACAATTACTCATGTCATCATTACCTCCAAATATAATGTCATCTACAAATACTTCACTGACTAGTATTTCATCTCCTTCAGACTTGAGATAAATGTTGTTATCATCACTGGTTCTAGTAAAGCCTATCTTCATCAAATGAGTATGAAGTCGTTCATACCATGCTCTAGGTTCCTTCTTTAATCCATACAAGGCTTTATGCAATTTGCATACCATGTCTTCCTTATCTGTCAATGCATAACCATCAGGCTGCTCTATATAAACCTCTTCTTCCAGTATCCCATTCAAGAATGCAGACTTAACATCCATCTGGTATATCTTGAACTTCTGATGAGCAGCAAATGCAAGCAATGTTCTGACACCTTCTAGTCTTGCTACTGGTGCAAAATTTTCTCCATATTCTTCTCCTTCTTCTTGTGCATAACCTTTGCATACTAATCTTGCCTTATTCCAAACTACAACACCATTTTCATTTAACTTGTTTCTGAACACCCATTTGGTACCTATAACATTCTTGTTTACTGGTCAAGGTACCAGGGTCCAAGTGTTGTTCTTCTCAATTTGATCTAAGTCCTCCTCCATAGCTTTCACCTAATGATTATCACCAAATGTCTCTTTAGCACGTCTAGGTTCAAAGGTGGAGATCATGCAAGAGTTCTCTCTTATTTTCATTCTACTTAGTACTCCAGCATCCTTATCCCCAATTATTTGTTCAGGACTATGATTTATTCTCACATACTTAGGAATAACATGAGCATTCCCTTCAGGTTCAGCTTCATCATTATCATCTTCCTCTGAATTAAGTTGCTCCAGTTGAACAAGTTCATCAGGATTTTCTTCATCGGTTTATGTTTTAACAATTTCAGGTTCCAAAAGCAAAATGCAAGGATCTTCATCCTTCTTCTCAGAACTGGTTCTTTCTGCAATTTCAGGACATTCATCTACACGAACATCAGCACTTTCAACAATTTTTTGCATCTGGTTATTGAAGCATTTATAGGCCTTACTCTTGGTAGAATAGCCAAGAAATATGCCTTCATCACTCTTAGCTTCAAATTTTCTTATGTAATCACCTCTTTTAATAAAACATTTGCTACCAAATATTTTAAAATAGCTAACATCAAGTGATCTCCCATACCAGTACTCATATGGGGTCTTGTCCTTACCTCTTTTCACTAGAACTCAGTTTATTGTGTACACAATTGTACTTGCAGCTTCTTTCCAAAATGTTTTTGATACACCACCTTGTATTAACATAGTCCTAGCAGCTTCAACCACTGACCGATTGTTTCTTTTTTCTATACCATTCTACTATGGTTTCCTTGGTGCAGAAAGTTGTCGCTTGATACCATTATCATCACAATATTTAGTGAGCTTTGCATAAGTGAATTCACCGCCTTGATCTTTTCTTAGACATTTTATCATTTTGCCACTCTCTTTCTTAGCTAAGGCTCTGAATGCCTTGAATTTATGAAAATCTTTATTTTTATCCTTCAAGAATGTGACCCACATCATCCTTGAACAATCATTAGTGAAGATAATAAAGTATCTATCACCTTGAATGCTTCTTGTTCTAATTGGTCCACATAGATCTATATGAACCAAATCTAACAAGTTCTCTATTGAGAAGGGATTTCTGTTGAAAGTTGAAGAAGTCATCTTTCCTAGTTGACATTCTTTACAAAGAGAATTAATCAGTTTGTCTAGCTGAGGCAGACCTCTTACTGTCTTAGACTTGCTTACTTTAATAATATTGTCAAAATTAATATGAGAAAATCTCTTATGTCGGAGCCAGCTATCATCCACTTTCACAATCAAACAATTGCTAATTTTAGGATTGAGATGAAACAGATTACCTCTGGTCTATTTAACGGTTGCAATCAATTCAACTTTGTTGTCAAAGATTTTTCATATACCATTTTTTGAATTCCAGTGGGTATCGTCTATCATTAAGTTGTGCCACACTAAGAATATTGTGCTTTAGGCCTTCAACCCAATAGACATCATCAACATTTCTTTTCCCATTAAGAGAGATAATCCCTTACCTTTAACCATACAAGGTGAGTCATTGCCAAATCTGACAACATTGCCATCAAATTCCTTTAGGGAAAGAAATTTGCTCTGATCACCAGTCATGTGATGTGAACAACCACTATCAATGATCCAATCATCAGAGTTATCCATTCTAGATACTATTGCCATTTGATCTGATATTTCTTCCTTAATTGCTACAAACACAATACCTTCACTAGCATCATCATCAGATTCTTCATCAGTAACACCACTGTCAATAGCTACAAGACAATCTCTCTTGCCTTTACCCTTATATTTCTTAAACTTGTCTCTCTTGTACTCATTTTCATCATTAGGGCAATTTGGTGCTATATGAACAATCTTGTTGCATGCAAAACATTTTAAAGGTAGCTTACCTCTATATTTACTAGTGCCTCTAGGAAGTCATTTTGCCAACAATGCTTCAAGTTCTACTAAGCCGTCTTCATCTTCAGCATCTTTGTTGGGTCTAGATTCATAGTTATGGCTGGTATCTCTACTTCTTCTCATAGATGAGTTAGAGACAAAAGCTCTAAATGTAGATTTTGATTTCTATACACTACCATCATAGCCATTTAGTTCAAAAGTAGTAAGTTTAACAATAATAGAGTCAAGAGTTACCTTTGTCTTATCAATGGATTTCAGCTCCTAAAATGTTGCAACTCAGATAGCATAGACCGGTAGTAGGGTTCTCAGTACCTTACTAATTACTGTGGCATCTTCCACTTTCCAAACTGCACTCTTTATCTCACCAACTTTTTCTTTAATCCTTTGACCATACTGTTGGATATTCTCACCTTCAGACATTCTCATGTTGTCAAACTTGCCTCTTAAACTCTCCTCTTTGGCAATTTAACATGTTCATCATAGCTTTAAATCTCTTCCAGTTTCTTCATACTTCATATGCAGTTTCAAGACAATGAACATCTACATATTTAGCATCACACAAGGAACTGATAATAGCTTCTAGTGCCTGGTGATTTTCTTGTTGTTCTTTCTTTTGATCATTAGTCAGGGGTCCAGTAGGTGTAGTATACTTATTTTCTATATGCTTCCAATACTGACTACCAAGACTCTTAATGTAAATCTTCATTCTGTCACTCCATATTCTATAGTTACCTTTGTTGAACTTCGAACCTTCTTTCTTCATCATGATCTACAAGATCTTTTCCTCAAGCTATTAGGCTTTTAGATTGAGAGGACCTGAGATGCTCTTATACCAATTGATGGTATGATGAAAGAATAAGTATTTGGTAGAATACTGAGAGGGGGGTTGAATCGATATACTGAAAAACTGATACAAAGTTCCCAAACTCAACCTCGGTCAAACAAAGTAATCATATCTCAATCAAGATCAATATTCATAAGAATACTTGACATCAATAATGCTTAATCATAACTCAACATATTCATCTCTCAATGTTTCTACTTAACATGCCTTATCAGAGATTTAACCAAATCAACAAATAAGAACACAACCACAAAAGCATTCACCACTTGACACAAATGTTTATATGTGGAAAACCCAAATAGATAAAAACCACAGTGAGATGAGACTCACAAGGATAGCTATCTCAACTCTTTTGAAGTTCGCCCTGTTAGGAGCCAAAGCCTGTTAGAGCTTTACAATAAGTCCTGTTAAGAACTAATTTCGGTTAGGAATCACCCGGTTAAGGGATTTTACAAATATGCCTTGTCAGAAGCACAATACCCTGTTAGGAGTAACCTCGCTTGAGGATTTAAGAATCCAAGCTAATGGACCACCTTGTTAGAGGATTTAATGAGTGACCAAGCTTGTTAGAGCTTACTCGGTTAAGGGATTTAATTTTTGCTATAATTGTTAGAAAACAATAGTTTTGTTGATCTGTCTTAATGACACTACTTTTGCTTGATCAAATCCTTCTATATCCTTCAGTTTGACTTCACTCAAAGTGCAAATCCATTCACCGGTTTGGCAACTACACACTCAACATGTTTTCTATCAACCTTGCCAACAACCTTAAGAAACAACTTCATCGACCTTAAATAGAAATCAATTAGGTCGGTAACACAACAAAAACCTAATTCTCATCATCGAGATTACAAACAAGTTAGTGCAATCTTGACCGTTAAAAATCATGACAATCTCTTCACATTCTTCAAGACAATTTCAACCACTCCATGATCACCGCTCTATTCGACTCTGTAACTCATCACGCGTTGTGCATTAGATGCAATCCACTTTTCTCCTTCCCTAGAAAAGAACAAACAGGCCAAAACATTTTGAATATCTCCTTAATCAAATGATCACATGTGTCTCCATCATTACCGCTTATCAGATAATAAGCCATAAAACTTGGTCGGTTAGGGTTTAACAGCTGATAGGGTTTACCGGTTACATTACATAAAAAAGGTTTAACCCTTTACACTGGTTCAACTCACAAACTTAACATACAGGTTTACAACATCTTCCACAAATATCTTCTTACCGGTTACTAGCCAATATAAAAAACAACAATATCAACAATAACATGAATACCATTTACCGGTTCAATTGACATCAATGACAACATATCATTAATGCAATCTTGATGCAAAATACCAACAAACTCTAAATGCCAACAGATGGAAGCTAATCTACCTCATATCTACTGGAGAGAAGTTGTAAGAACAACGGTATACACATTCAACAAAGTTCATATCAAAGGAGATATCGGTAAGACACCTTATGAGTTATGGTTTGGTCATACACCGACAGTTAAGTATTTCAAAATCTTTGGTAGTAAATGTTATATCAAAAGAGATGATTCCATTGGAAATTTTGATCCTAGATGTGATGAAGGAATATTTCTTGGTTATTCTAATGAAAGCAAAACATATAGATGTTATAACAAAAGATTGCATAGAATTGTGGAGAGCAAAAAAGTCAAAGTGGATGAGCAAACCAAAATCAAATCAAAACTTATGAGAAAGAACCAGAAGTGGAAATGATCATAATTGAACCAGTAGCACCTATACCAGAACTAAATGTTGAACCAATTACTCTGGCAGTATCAGAAAATTCAACAGTAACTGAATATCAAGACATAGGAACAGAAAATCAAAAGACCCCTAGGTATGTAAGGTTGAATCATTCTGAAGATTAGATCATTGGAGACAAAAGCAAAGGAGTGATGCCAAGAAGAAGGTTGGCAACTGATGAGGTATGTTTTATTTCTCAAGTTGAACTAACATCAGTAATTGAAGCTTGTAAAGATGAATATTGGATGAAAGCTATGGAAGAAGAATGAGATCAAATAGAAAAGAATAACACATGGACTTTAGTTCCTCGGCCTATAAATAAGAATGTTATTGAAACTAAATGGATTTTCAAGAATAAATTGAATAAGCATGGATAAGTTGTGAGGAATAAAGCTAGATTGGTTTGTAAAGGATATTCTCAGAAGGAAGGAATTGATTATGATGAAACCTTTACACCGGTAGCTATGATTGAAGTTGTGAGATTATTTCTTGCTTATGCTGCTCATAAGAATTACAAGGTTCAAGTGTGTATATCTATTCAGTGATCTTGAAGAGGAAGTATATATTGAGCAACCTGATGGATTTTCACTTTTAGATGACAAAAACATGGTTTGTAGGTTAAGGAAAGCTTTATATGGATTGAAACAAGCCCCTAGAGCCTGGTATGCAAGACTAGATAAATATCTTTTGAAGCTTGATTTCACTAAAGGTAATGCTGATAGTAATTTATATTATAAGATCACTGATGATGGCATATTGATTATTGAGGTCTTTGTTGATGATACCATTTTTGGAGGTGAAGATAAGTTGTGTATGGAATTTTCTAACAATATGAAGAATGAATTTGAGATGTCTGTGATCAGGGAGATGAGATTTTTCTTAGGTTTGAAGATTACTCAAACTGATAAAGGTATTTTCATCTATCAAACTAAGTATGTTAGAGAGTTGTTGAAGAAATTTGGTATGGAAAATTGTAAACCGGTTAGTACTCCTATGGTTACAAGTGAGAAATTGACAAAGAAAGATGCATCTACATTAGTAAATCCTACTAGGTACAAATCTATGATTGGTGGTTTGTTATATCTGACTCAGACTAGACCAGATATAATGAATGCAGTTTGTATTGTATCAAGATATGAGAGTGATCCTAGAGAAAATCATGAGAGTGTGGTGAAAAGGATTGTCAAGGAACAACTGAATATGGTTTTTGGTATCCTAAAAATGATGACTTTACAATTGTGTGCATATATAGATGCAGATTGGGCTGGAGATGATGATCTAGAAGAGCACATCTAGTGGAGTTTTCTTTCTTGGAAAGAAACTTGTTTCATGGATTAGCAAGAAGCAGTCATGCACTTCTTTATGTACTGTTGAAGCTGAGTATGTTGTTGTTGCTACTAACTGTACACAAGTTCTATGGATGAAGCAAATGTTGAAGGATATAAAGGTGGATTATAATGAACCAATAGTTATTCACTGTGATAAATCTGTTGCTATTGATATATCAAAGAATCTCATATTTCATTCTTAGACAAAGCACATATCTATCAAGTATAACTTTTTTAAGGGGAAGGTGGAAGCAAATGAAGTCAGACTGGTTTATGTGAACACTAAAGATCAGATTATGGATATTTTCACTAAACCTTTGCCTAAAGAATCATTTGAGTACTTCAAAGACAGGTTGGGGATTTCTGCCCCTCTGATAGAGACCTGAGTGATGTTGATTAGCATCAGTCCGATATGCATTATCAGAGTTATTACTCATTCTGGATTGATGTGGTGGTGCTACTACTTAGGGGGAGTAGTTAGTTGTATGATTCAAAGGATTTATGATTTTTCTTTGATGTTTTATGCCAAATATTTGGCATTGATGTCAAAAGAGGAGAGATATATGTAAAAAATAGAGCTTAACAGAATATCAGTCAAAGGGTGAGTTTGGTTCATAACTTCATTGCTATATCATTTTGTGGGAGATTGTTCATTGTCTTCATTTGGGGCAGACCTATTTGGCATTTCTTGGGACTTGGATGTTTTTCACATCTAGTGTTGCCATTAATGCCAAAGGGGGAGATTGTTGGCAATTTGGAATTGATTATATGTTGCATTGATGTTTTGTCATTGATGGCAACACTAGTTGTTTTGGTTGTTTACCAGTTTCAGATTGGTTTTGGTAGAGTGGTTGATTATGATATTGATCTGGTAGGATCTAGTATGCTATTCAGATGTGTATCATGATTAGTTGGTTTGGGATTCAATGACTTAGGAGCTATCATTTGTTCTAGTAAGCCTTTTGGTCACCAGTAACGGTTTTACCAACAAAGCTTTGTTGAAGATATTTTGATGCACATGATAAGTGGTGTTGGTGTGGGTTCTAAATGGATTTCAGGATTATTTTGGTTTATCTTGTTCATTTTATAGTTCATCAGTGGTGTTGGATTTGGTTTATGATGACCTATTTTGGGTCCGGTGTTATCTAGGTTATGAACCGATTTCTGTAACGTGTTGGAGAATGTTCTTGATGCGTTACTGGTGGGATTTAATGATTGGTTTACATTTTTTTCAGCCGAAGCCAACCTGGTTGATCATTGGATTATGGGTTTATGTTATGAATTTATCGTATTATCTTTTAGGTAGCCAACCTAATTGTTTAGGTCTCGAGTTGGTATAAATATGTTGTAAGATCTCATTGTATATCATGGATGATAGGTCCAGGTTATGGTATGATCTATGTGTGAATAATGTTTTAATTGTATGCAGAAGGTTTGGTTGATCATAGGTGATCGAATTGGGTTTGTAAGAGAGGTTTAAGGTCTTTGGTATTGAGACTAACTGGAACTGTACTCAGGCATATGAGATGTTGTACTTGTAGTTCACTCTTCTTTCTAGATTGTTGTCTGATATTTATGTAGTCAATGAGGCTCCTTTTTGTGATGAGCAATGAGCTCTAGGTTGTTGGCCTTCTTGCATGTGCAAGACCCTCATATTGTAATCTCATACTTATTGCAGAAGTATTATCTGACTATGGTCAGACTTCCCACCATGGTTTTTCCCTTTACCGGGTTTTCCACGTAAAAATCTTGGTGTCATGTGTTATGGATGGCTGGTAATTGTTCTATGATTTATGTTTATGTTTAAATGCTTTATCAGTCAGTGTAGTATTTGGTTTATGCATTATGATATTAAGTTTATGTGTTCCGGTAATAAGGATTTAAATTCTTAAAGTTCTATAATCCGGTGACAACTAATTCACCCCCCCTCAGTTATCTTCTGGTTATCTAAGTTGTCTAACAACATCATCTTGTGATTCCATAGTCCATAAAATCCTTGCATCTTCTTTCATGGGGTTATGAGGGTCATTGGATCTATTCGCACTTTACCTTGTGATGCAGAGCATCATGAAAAACCAACCAAGAACCCCAAATCAACCATGGAGTTCCAATTCTAGGGTGCTCAATGACCCAAGAAATAATCAAATCAATGAGTTTGAGGCATCTAACAAGATTTAAATTCAAATCTTAAATCAACTTACTCAATGTAATCTTTCACTTAATCCATCCAATATCAAATCCATCACACATTGGTTTCAAATCAACCCCTTCAATATCAACACAACATCATTGCCTCCAAAGCACCAAATAACTCAACATATTTCCATCTCATAACACAATGTTAATCAATTAAAAAATAGGCTTACCAATTAATTTTAATCCCTAAACATAAGTCTTGTACCCTCCAAGAGTCCATTAAACTCATGCTTCCAAACATCTTTCAAATATGTCTCATACCTACAACATGTTCATGATGATAGGAACTTCCAACTTGTGCAACCTCTGCAACATTAGGAATATGAATTGACTGTGTTACAAATAGAAACCATTAGTCCATTGTTAAAATATAGAAAACTATGCCATAACACACTTCCTTTCCACTTCCCTTTAATTGTAACAATCTTCATTTAACCTTGGCAAACAAACCAAAGTTCACTACCTCTCTATGACTATCCCAGTTGTGACAGTTTTGATAGACCAGTACACTGTTACTCATAACTTGAAAACCATAATTCATTTGGATTATTGCTTTAGTGATAATGTAGAAAACTAGGTTTCTAAAACCATGTCAAAAACTCATCAAGATCCAACAGTGTAATTAATAGTTATGTCCTCTGCACCGAGACCGTTTTGATTGTTACAGAAAAAACAAGAAATGTGCATGCCCAGTCCACCTAGGGCATCAAATATCTCAGAAAATACTAAACCAGTCACATTGAAACTGAATTAATTTGAAATGTAATTCAAAACTATAGTAAATACCAAATTTACAACTATTTCTAATGGTGCAATCAAAAGATATTAGTGAAACTCTCCACAAACCCCAATTTGGAGGGTTTTATGACAGTTTTGAAAGAATCTATTCAAACTTTCTCCACAAATCACTTCCAATGCTCAAAATGGATTCAAAACAAATTAAATCTATCCTATCATCATCCCAAATAGTTTTTAAACTTTATTTAATTCATTTGCATACAATAAAATGCCAAATAGCAGCAAGAAACATGCTTGCAACCAATAACTATCAAATGAATTCAAAACAACAAACTCTTTATTATTTTCCCAATAAAATACATTACAAAAATTGATTTGTTGGTGGTCTTATATCTTCCTCAATCTCCTTTATCAATACATGAGAGATTAACAATCACAATTATATACTTTCTCTCTACTGCCCACCAAATTCTTGCAGGATGGTGACAATTAGAGGCTTATCGGTTTATCTCATTCAAACTTTCCTCTAACTTCACACACACCTTAGATTTGACCAAATGAGCATATTATAGCCTCTTGCATCCATATGACAATTACAACTTCCCACGAGACTGAAATACATCCTTTTTTGCAACATTTACAACATATTTTGTTGCTTGACAATATTTGACATGATTGACAATTTTTCCAAGTTGAACTCCAAACTTGACAAAACATTACAAGGATATCACACACATATCCAAATGGACCAAATAACACATATTACATTTTTTACCCTTCCATGACACTTTTACACCATTTTGACCTTCTTGACCCAGTTAGGACCTCAATGCACACCTTGAGCAACTTTGGACAAAATGGCTCATTTAGCCTTACATATTATGATTCAATGGACTCAAATAAATTTAATACATTATGAATGACTAAAATACAATAAAATTGCTCATATTATGAATTTTGACCTCCTAGTATTCTTGTGTTCTTAGGTGCCTCTGCACCACCTTGCGACCACAATGCCCGCCAACCTTTACAAATTAAAGGTCGAGCACCTTTTCACCCAGATTATAACATCACCATCCACGAAAACATATGCAAATTGATGGGACAATTAGTAGTCCGGTATTTACCTCTTGAGAACTAGTAACATGAGAAATTTGAAAATTCAAACCACTGGCTCACCCTTCTCCGTCGAGGGAACGTGACATCATCTTGTGATGTCGTGGTCCTTATCTTCCTTGTATTTTTAATCATGGGGCTGCGTGAATCTTAGGATCTACTCACGATTTAACATAAGGTCATCAATGAAAGATATAAGACTTTTAGACTTTCAAAAATTTAAGCGCTAGAAGAAAATATTAATCGGGAACCACCTAGGGTAATTTTGCATGCACTTAGGAAAAACAATGAAGGGACTGGTCGAACGCAACTTAATGCTTAGGAAAAAGAATGGCTCTGCCAATGGTAACCGACCCTTGGCTTTAAGTTGAGAAAGGTAACACTGAAATATAACAAGCTTAGGGTTTTTGATAAAATCTTATCAAAATGAATAGAACCCTAAAACCCTAAACCTCTAAGGGCAAGAACAGAGAACAAAATAATTCTGAAGGATTAGAAAATTTATCAAGGCATGAAAATCTTTTGCATCATCATTTTTAGGACAATAATAGCACAAATAGGGTTGTATTTAGTTTTTCTAACACCAATGTTTCTTGACCTTGGGTCAAAGCATTATACTATATGCTACTTCAGAACATTAAAACATTTTAAAAATAATTAAAAATATATCTCAATAAGTCATTTTAGAAATTATAAAATTTGAAAACTCGGCATGCAAATCTTCAAATATTTATATCTAAAACATGTAGATATATTAAAATTATAAAAGATACACTCAAGGTTTGCCATCCAAACACTTTACACTGTGGCCCTAATTCTTTAACCCCCTTCTAAATCATACTTGTTAGGATATATTCAGCAACCATGCAAGAAAAAATATTACCAGTAAATGATTGAAGTAGTAGAAACTCTAAAAACCACTGAGTGCCCTTCTTAAGTACATCCTGAGTTAGCCTAGTGGTGGAGAACTTGTGCTCTTGAAAGAGAGGTCACAAGTTTAAATCCCACAAGGGGGTAAGGTATGTATGCCTCATTTGTCGTGCAGTTAGGTACCTCCTGCAAGGAGTACAAGGTGGTCCCATACTGCTCTAACCCATCTGTAGACCCATACATACATGGCTGGCATTGTGGACTATAAAAGACATTATTATATTATTATTATATTGTAAATGAAGTTTTAGCATGTAAAGCAACATATTTGATTATCTTATAAAGTAAAAATATATTTAATAGATGACCTTTTTTAGTATATGCAATGAAAGAAAACATTGAACTAAATTTCAAAGTTTTACTAAGTTGCCCCCAACATTTCATTCAGGAGAAAATTCCAAGTGTTCATAACTAACCACTGCTAGACACGATCTATGCATCAAATCTATGCAAAGATAAAGATCAAAAAACCCTCTAAAACAATTTTTCCCATTTTTTATATTTTACTTCAGAGGTTGTAAACCCAAACTCTCTCCTTACTTAGCAGAAGTTTATGAAACTCTCTCCAACCCTTATGTACACATTCCCATACCAAGGATGTTCTGAGAACAAAAGGATCTCTTGGAAATGTTCACTAGTCATCCTTTGTCAAAAAAATGTGGAAATGTTTTGGAAACAACTATATTGTGGAGGGGAAACCTTCCATCCACACATAATAAAGCTCAATTTGAAACAAAAAAAGTTCAAAATGAATAATTAATTATTTTATTGTCTTCTTATAAGGGCCCTCACACCACACTTAACCCTAGATGGCTTAACAAGATCTCTCTCATCCATTCCAAATCATTTTTACATGCCCAAAAATGTTGCAGCAAAGTTGGACAAAATGAAAAAATATTTTAAAAAAGGTTTGAAGGTACAAATAGAGATAACAAACTAGGGCAATGTTAGTGATCAATGAATAGTGAAATAGAAAAACTAGTAGTAAAGGTATCTTTCTTTTATTCATTCTATTTTGTAGTTTCATTCTTTTTTCACAAAACACTGGTGACAGCAATGGGAGGAACATGAAATGGAAAAAAGAAACGTAGGAGCTTCAATCACAACTAGGGGTTAGTCAAAGTGCAAGAATGTTGTGGGTAAAAGAGTACAACCACATAACCCCTTTGAGTGCCTTTCCACCACCTTGAACCTTATGCGTAGGGTACATTCAAACCCAATAAACCTCTTCTCCAATTTATAATATCTCTAAACAAAGAAAATAATAAAATTTAAAGAGAGAATAGAGAGTGGTTGTGTCCTATTTGCAACAACAATTTTAGAGGAAGTTACACCAAGGTATATTGTCATCTCTTGAGAATTATAGAATAGGTATTGAAGGTTTGTCAAGATAAGAGGAGAATGAAAAGGTAGAGGTTAATAGATTTTTTATGGAGGTAGACGCAAGGTCTAAGGGTATGTTAAAACTAATATAATATAAACAATCAACTGTGCCATCCATAGTTGTTATTTGTGATGGTGATGTTTCCACAAGTGGAAGGAGAGATTGGTGGTAGTGAGTGGACAAGGATAGTTTTGGGTATATTAGATAGGCAAGCATGAAATGCATTGAGATCCATTGCCACAAATTTCTATGCACATGCCATCCCATTTCTCATGGTGCCTCATTTACCCATTCTAAGGTGAATTTTGTGATGGAGGACATGTAGACTTTGATTAGGATAGGTTTCTCTATTATCATGGATGGGGATGGTGGGGGTGGTGGGCGGGGGGGGTAGGGGGTGGGGGGGGCTGGTGCAGAGAAATGGAGGCAATATTAAACATAAAATGCTCATCAACATCATATCCATATGTGTAGTTGACTCTTATTTTCTAAGGCTTGTTGATTTTTCAAGGAAGCGCAAGAATGTAGACTTCCAATTTCAAATTTAAGAGAAGCCATAAAGGAGGTTGGGGCCTCAAATGCTATACAAGTTGTATTCAACACATGCATACAAAATAGATAGCATTATGGTGGAGGCTGCTTACAAGCACATATTTTGTATCTCATTTGTATAGATGCATTGGAGAATACATTAAAATACATAGGGAAGATAGATTGGGTGAAGCAAGTGGTGGTAGAAGTTAGAGATATTCAAATGCTAATTTACAACTAGCACACCTCACTATCTTAGAAATAAAAATTGAGGAAAAACCTGATCAAAGCTATAGAGATTAGATGCTTTAGCTAGTTTTATTAAATTCTTAATATTCATAAAATGATAATCTTTTTCATTTTTGTATTATTATTCACTCTTTGTCATTGAGTCTCATTATTTTTCTAATTTTTTGTTTCCAAATATGTTTTCTCCTTCATCTCCACCTATTGTAGATGTTACTGGATATGCTAATAAAAAATTTCTCTCCTAACCTTGGAGACATTTATGAGACATTTGATACCATGCTTGTACAAACAAATCAAGTAACTTGTGATAGAAATCCTAATTTGGAATTATATGAGAAACATATCAAGCCCAATGTGATGTAGTGGTAGAACACTATTAACACCCCACTTCATATGGAAGACATTTCTCTAAATCCTTGTGAAGATGAAGAGATGAAAATAGGTTAATGAAGGCCCTTAAAAGATGTATTCAAGTGATGAATCAATTTTAGTTTGCACACAATAGCTTGCCTTTACTAATATTTGCAATCCAACATTTAGCAAACCAAAGGCAAAAATAAATAGAACAACATTAGCTCAAAATAACCCTATTGGATAGTGGGCATGGCATGTCAAGGATACACCAAAGTTAAAGATGCTTACAAATTGTATCCTTTCATAGGTTGTCAATTCCTCTTTTAGAAAAAGGAATCAGTCCACATATAACTTCATCCACTCTATCAAAATAAATAGACTTGCCTCTAGATGAGAAAATAAGTTAATGGTTGTCCATAGTGCCTTGCGACTTCAAGATCATCACACTCCTAAATATCAAAAAACTATCTTTACAATGGGATGCCAGTTCCAAAGGTACCACCCAAATAAATGAGGAGACACAAAAGGGATTGGTTCACCTCAAACTCAAACTCCAATTTTGATGTAATGTTAGTAGATGACAACTAAGGCCAACAACATATTTTCATTTTTTAGTTGAAACTTTTACCCTTTGGCCATTTTTTTTTTGGTATTGATAAAAATAACATTTAAGAGCCTAGACCTGAACATAGAAAAATAGTCGTTAAGGAATAAGGATTGAGTCTCATGAGATTGTTGGAATCAAGGATCACTAAGAGGGGCAGGAGGGTGAATCAATGATCTACCAGCATAGAAATTTTATGATTTACTCTGAAACCATCGGAAGCATATGCAAGAAAGTAAAGTATAGAAACACAAGATAATCAACTACAAAATCATAACACCAAGATTTTTTATGTGGAAACCCAAATGGGAAAAACCACAGTGGGATTTGAACTTACAATATTATTCTACTATGGCTAGTAGAAAAACAATATTACAAAAGGGGAATGCACTAGCATTCAAGCGAACTGCCTTGAGCTTACAACTCAAGATATAATAATCTAGAAGGCTCACTGCCTTGCAAATCATTTACAATGACAAATTACAATTATTGAACTCCAAAATAACATCAAACAATGCCTGGATGAGTTTCGGTTAAGTGCAAAAACTCTAACTATACCACCTATGCTACTCTGTTATGTTTCCAGTCTCACTTAGCTACCGAATCAAGAATGCGCACATGAAAATGCACCAAAAGGATTTCTTGATCGCAAATCACTCATACCACATCATACCACACTCCAAAAATATCTTTTACACTGGTCTTATATATCTACAATCATAAATAAACAATTATCGAGTCGGCCTGTAATGTAATGTGTAATTATGATTCAGCTTGAACCAAATCTTCAAAACACATGTGGATCACCCAAATGATGATAAAATGATTTTTATAAGTCAGATATATCATCCCATGCATGAATTTGACCACCGTAATCACTAGAAATCTTCTAGACAAAAAATGCTCTTCTTAGCCTGAATTACTAGAGCTAGATTACCGATTACTGGACCACTTCTCCAAAAACTATAGTTGCCATCAATGACAACCCTAAACCATTAATCAAGCATCAATATCCACCAGATGAGTGTTAATTGCCAAATTGAGTTCAACTTAAATAGTTTATTACATATAAAATAGCATAAAGAAAAAGTAATAGCAAAACAACAGCTAAAAACATAAAATAAAAAATGAAAGAAAATACCAACCTAAGGATTCAGGAATTCAGATCTGAACCATACAATATTCTTAGGTATCCCAAAGATAAAATGATCCTACTTGAAGTGGTGAAACAACTTCTAGAATTTAATTTCATCCAGAAGGAGAAGTATAGAATAAGGATGACTACTCCTATTGTGATAGGAAAATCTTTGGAGGTGTGCCACACTACCACAACAACTAGTACAATGATTGATGAGATTGCATTCTATCGCCTTGGAATTTACAAGAGAATAGATAAATTTGATCTGCATAAGAATGTTGAAAGAATCGAAGGAGAAAGATTCATACACAAGGTTGACATTGAGGACTAATGGGTGAATCTAATGGTCAAACAAGCAGTAAAGAAGATGATGTGGTCTAGGATGTCAATAGATTTTATAAGGAAATGTGAACTCTTTCTCATTTTGGATCAAACTATGGATGATAGTGACCATACACATGCAGTATGAGAATGAAATGAAGAGACCTATCCTTTTGCCTAATTGGTCATAGATAGAAGTAATAGATTTGAATGTGCTTAAGAGATGTCATTGATTTCTCCACATAGTGAATAGACAAGCAAATGAATAGATTAATAGATATGGGTGTTGTCTTCACTTATGAGAAATGAAACAAGAGGAGTTCTCTCTTGAAGATGATCAAAGAATAATAAATGATGTGAGGATTCATGTAGATGAGGAGAGTCATGCTCCTAAATGAAGGAAGAGTGTGCCTAGAGAATCCAAGACAAACGGGAAGGAGATAGTCAGGAGAAAAAGAAGCATAAACCTAGTGCTCCTTTGTCTCCCCTTAGTTCCACATCAGTGAAGGAGGTAGATGTGCTAGAGAAGAGGAAGGAATTTGAACAATGCTCCAACACAATAATTTTGCTAGAGAATATTTAGGAGCTACATGCTATGGTGACATCAGCATTGCAACATGAAGATGATGAATAGCCGGGTTCTCCCACTATCCAGTTGGAGGTTAGTTTGGGAAATAATGTTTATGATTTAACAAAGGATAAGGAGGATTATGATGATGTTATATCTCCATTGAGGGGACTTGATCGGGGAAAGTGTCTTGATGATGGAATGGAAATTTCCACCATTCCCGATTGGTTTCTGTGAAGCATGGAGAAAAGTAAGAAGATGGTAGAGATGCAAGATATTGATGACATTGATGACTACTTAGCTAGGAGTAATAAGGAGAAAGAACCAAAGAAGGATAAGATACTTTCCAATATAGCTAGAGATGAGAAAGGAATACAAATTGTGGTTGTCCTGATTGGTGAGGTGACTAGAGATGCAACTACTCCTATAGATTTCCAGATTACTTCAATTTCCCTTGGATAGGACTACAAAAGAGAATGAGTTCCAAGAACTTGGTGATACAATCAGAGTAATCAATGCAAGCATGGATAAGGATATAGAGAACATAAATATGTATTAGGTAGAGAACATCGAGCTTAAGGAGTATATTGCAGGGATGAGGCATGAAGATCCCACCTTTGTCTCACCTATCGCAGTTGACCATGGACTTCACTTTGATCATGGGGAAGCAAGGAATACACATGCAAAGTTTGGTAAATGGATTGCAAAAGTGACTAAACAGGCAAATGATTTCCTTACTCAGTTTGTCTAGGCATTTGACAAGATGATGATGCTTACATATAGAATAAAAGACTTAGAGGGAATTTGGGAGGATTTTCAACCTATACAAGAAAAGGCCATTCCCCGCTCAGAGTGTTGAAGAGAATTAAAATGTCCATGTTGGTATAGGAGAGAGTTGTGCATGAGGGAGATAGATATGATTTACATTATTGGTATTATTCATTGGCTATGCGGAAATCTACTTATGAGCATGCACAAAGATATTGCATAGAGATGGAAGGATCAATTTAGGAGATATAATCAAATATCCTTACATCCATTCAAGAGTTGTTAGGGGTAGATGTCAGTGCTTACAGTGGTCTACGCTTAGAAGAATTGACAAATAAGATAAAGTTCATGTACTTCAGCCAGTCAGATTCTTTGAAGAAGAATCAAATTGATGATTTGGTTTCCCTGTTGATCCATGTCCATTGTTTGTAGAAGCTTATACCAGATTGGGAGAATACTTTGGATGCTTGTTTTGATGTGTTAGATGTGATTGATGCTTAGTAGGCCCAACATTACCATGGAGGATTTATATTCAGTTTTGGCTATATTCCTACAATATGTTGTGAGAGAGAGGAATGTAGGTCAGAATCTTCTAGAAGATTCTCTACTTGATGACTAGGCATCATTCCATTGGGTCACATTTTGGGTGATCTCTTTTTGATGTAAACCATTATTAGGGTAACTTTAGGGTTGTGTTGGCATAATCTTGGCCCTTAATTTTGAATGAATCTTGGCCATTCATTTCTTTTGAGGCTCTATATAAACCCCATTGCCTCTCATTTGTAAGGGATATTCTTGAGAATTATTGTCTACATGTTCCATATTTGAATACAAGTCATTGTTCATTGATGGTGATTTTTATTTAAGTGTTGTATGCATTTGTGGTTCTCATTGCCTCCAAGTTATATTAAATTTTTTTATTAGAATTTCTCTCAAGTATTTAGATTGAATGAAAGATTTGTTGAATATTTTTGTGTGGAATTAACTTAATCCATACCACTAGCCTCTTGTTGATTGTAAGTGAGCCTTGCATGGTCAACAGGAATTTTATGCGACCTTAAATTCAATTTTTATGCGTCCATTGTTATGCATTTCTTTGAATGGTATTAATTTTTTATGGTAATGATTTGAATATTTATGAAATTTACCTTAGATGATTGCACTAATCTTGTGTCAGATTGTTCATTTGATGGTGAGACCTTGCCTAGTAGGATTCCATTGAATTTTTTCATCATCGCTTGCATTCTAGGTTTCAGAATAGAATTCCTAAACCCTATTCCTTTTGTCCTTTTTTAGAAATCCTTGTTAGATTAGATCAATAGCTCAAGTGCAAAATCTTAAGTCATTGACATAGCCTATTCCAATTCCAAATCCGTGATAAGCTTAGCAAATTGAATAATTACGTAAGTCCCCAAGTGAAAACAATATTATCATGACATCAAACCATTGAGTTACCACATGTCAAGAATTGACCGTAGAAACCTTGGAATAGTCGTAGTTAATCATATATTTAACATCTGAGGTGATTTTGTTCAAGGGTAAAATACTTTGGTATTTTATTTTGTGTTCATATGTGCATAAAACACACATCAATAGTAACAAACACAAATATAAACTTTACATAAGATAATCTATTTGCTATTTTTCTTAGGGGTTAATTTTGTAATAATTTAAAATTTGTTTTCATTCTTATAGGTGACAAAACCTTTGATCAGGATTTTCTTTGTATTGTGGATGGGGAGGGAATGCCAATGGGTTTCATTTGTGAGTCCATGGATAGGGCCAAAGAGGCCATTTCACATTAATATGGTGGAAACAAGAGAAAATATGAAATCATTTGGTGCATCATTGATCAGAGATGGACAAACCAACTCTACCAATTGATACATGACTTGGCCTACTTCTTAAAACCAAAATTCTACTTCTTTAATACATTTAAGGTTGATGAAGAGGCATTGAAGGTGTTATTACATGCATTGATAAGATGGTTCCTAATTGTGACTTGGGAGAAAAAGTTCTTTATGAGTTGGAGGTGAGATTTGTTATATCTTTCTTATGAATTTGGCAATGTTGACTCTCTAGAAACATCCAGTTTAAATACATAAAAACTAATTTTCTATATATGATTTAATTTTATCTATTCAAGGTCTATAGGGGTGTAGAGGGGAGACTCTTATCTTTAGCTCAAGCACTTTACAGGAGAGTAAAACAACAATTTAGTTCAATACTACAAGAAAAAATTAGAAAATTGATTCTTATATTTTTTACTTAATTATTATATTTTTAAATGTTTTTTTGTATATTTATGGTGGGAGAATTATGGTGTTGGCATGCCATATTTTTTAAAAGATAGCCAATTCTATTTTGTCCTAACCATGTAGTGCTTTTGGGTGTGAATGCAATTGGAACTTATTTGAGAATATTCACACAAAGAAGAGAAACGAGTTGAATGATCAATGCCTCAATGATCTTGTCTTATTTTGGTACAACCTTCACCTTTGAACTAGAAAGGTGGAGCTCATTTCACTAAATCCACCGACTTCGATGATATTGATCTGTACAGTGAATGGACTATCGATGAACAAAATGATGATGATGATGTCCTCATTTATGAACAAGATCTTGCAGAATTGGTTGCAATGGAGGAGAACGGGGACACTTTTGAAGAAATAGTTCATCATTATTATGATACCATAGAAGCTTCTAGTTTGAGGCCTAAAAATTGAGTTACATTAGGAAGGGAAAGAGGAAGATGTAGATTGTATTTGGTTGTTTGTCTAATATTGACACATCATTATATGTGAACATTTATAAACTTATGATGTTCTTATATAATTGAAAGTTTGAAACTATGAATATGAATTATGAAATTTCAAATACTCAGTGTTTGAAGATTATCTGATATGTGTAATGTCTGAATTATGACAAATTAATAGTCAAATTAGGCTTTTATGTTCTCTAAATGCTTTTATTTTTTTTATTTTTTTTTGTAAAACTATGGCTTTCTTCTTTGCTAAGTCCTATCCCAAGATTTTTTCCAAGTCCTGAGTTTGAGTCCTATTGTATTTTGTCAAGTTCATACCAAGTCTGAATCCTAAAACTTTGATTTCAATATCGAACAAGAATATCTATCAAGATAGTGAAATTTGATAGATTGACATTGAAGTAGCATTTTTTATTCTTAACGTTATTTTGTTTATTATATGATGTTATGTGGTATTCTAAACTCAATTCTTGTTTAAAGGCTACAAAAATATATGATTTTGTATGCATAAACCAAAAAATATCCATATTCACATACTAAAACCTGAACCGATAAACTAGTAAATTATTGCATAGGCTATGTTGTGACCAAACTATTGAGCAAAAATGAAACAACTTTTTTTTTTTTAACATCAAATCTCATAGAATAATCTACATTTATAACGAAGTCAATTACGTTTTGTCTTAACTAAGATGTAGATAATATTGTTTACTAGGATTGGAATAATTAAATCAATCAATAGGGTGACAATAGTTAGTGAAGACTAATTTATTTCCTAAGAGGATCATCGCAATTTAATTAATTAAATCAACCTAATTAATTCACCACTAATTAAAGTCGAGGGATATTTAAATATCTCAATTTCATTTAAAACATCCCAAACCAAAAATAATGATAATGCTATCTTAAATTTAAAATTAATTAATTGGGTGCATGGAAATTCATTATTTAAATTTAACCAATAAGGTTACAAATTCAATAATGTCATTTGCCCAATAAATGTAATTTATACTATAGTCAATATTAATATCCCTTAAACCTTCAAATTTCAACTATCAAATAATTTGGCCAAAGATTGGCCTCATAGGCTAAAAATTCCTATAAAATAATTAATAATTTTCATTAACCAATTTCCCCAAAATTAAAATTCAGCTAAAAGTGAAAGGGGCGTAATTATTACTTAAGCATTCATTAATAGTTATTAACAAAATAAAATAAAATAGGTTTTCAACTTAACCTCTTATATATATATATATATATATATATATATATATATATATATATATATATATATATATATATATATATATATATATAATTGGATAAACAAGTCTAAATTTATACCTATTTATACAAATAGATTTTTTAATAAAATGAACCAACTATACCCACTAAATAATATATTGCAACTTACAAATAAACACTAATATTTTAATAATTAATTCTAAAATCACATCTAACAATTCCCTCTATTTGAATGCAAACCCTAATCCGAATTTGGATTAGGGTTGCATATGTTATCTAAGTAAATTCTAATCTTGTTTCATTTGCCTTTACCCTAACCCAAAATTGGGCTAGGGTTTATTATTTTTTTTGAGTGTGTGTGTGTGTGTGTTATGTGTGTATTGCAGGGTACACTGGCCAAGAAGCAGCGTCCATGGAGGCAGCGGCGAGTTTGAGAGAGAGCCACAGAGGGGGGGTTTCGAGGAGGGCATAGGCATCCACGTGGAAACCACTGTGGATGACTACAGTGGTAGCACCATGCCGCTCACTGTGGTTACCCACAGTGGTGGCCCCGACGCCGCTCACTATGGTTACACACAGTGGTGGCCCCGATGCCGCCCACTGTGGTCACCAACAGTGGTGGCACCAATGCCACCCACTATGGTTGCCCACAGTGGCAAACGCGGCTCCACCCACTGTGGGTACCCATAGTGGTGGCGCTAACATCGCCCACTGCGGATGCCCATGGTGGTGAGCGTGGCCTACGCTGCCTTCTGGGGAGGGGTAAGGGTTTTTGACCCTCCCAACAAGTCTCCTTTTTTATTTTTATTTTTTTTGTTATTTTATTTTATTTATTAAAAAAAAGGGTTTTAATGCATGTAAAATATTATATATATATATATATATATATATATGATGTTAATAGGTTGCAGGGATATAACACTGTAAGATAAAATACACACACACACACACTGATAGTTCTGATACTTAATATAAGTACAGATCCAATAGCCAACAAGATGAGAGGGGGGGGGTGAATCATACAAACTTAATCATCCATAAAAAACATCAGATTCAACCTCGGTAACATATATATGAGTCATATAACCAAAAACTGTCAAACATGCAAACTCAAAAGCATATGAACAATATAAACCTCATAACACTAGATTTAACGTGCAAACCCAAATAGGGAAAAAACCACTATAGGATTTTGGACCCATTAGAAATATACTCTTCTAGAGTATGCTCGGTTAAAAGCAAATCGTGTTAAAGATTACAAACACATTGCTAGATGTGACCCGGTTAAGGGTTTTCCCTCAGATCTATTAGGATCTTCACTTTGTTAGAAGTGACCTTGTCAAAGGATTTCAAACACTCAATAAGAATGTCACCTTGCTAGACGATTTACATATAAGACTATTAAGTCCACTCGGTTAAGAGATTTTCTATCACTTTCACAAAATAACAGTAATAAAAATCTATCTGCAACTTCACATCTAAAATGCTAAAGCAGATTCCTATTTGTTCAATACAATCTAGACATAGAACTTATCTTGTCCCTCTGTTGGGCATCTATACTCTGTTATTCTAATAGGTCTTCAAGCTTTTGTGCTCGGTAATCACTATGTAGCATCCCTATGCATACACTTGCCCGCATACATTGTTTATCAACAGTTTCCTATTTATAAACAATCTTCTAACCGCTTAATCTTATTGTTCACATTTCCCATGATCAATCATAGCCATCAGATCTTCAATCTTGTCCAGGTTCAATGTATTCTTTGATCTAAAAACATTTTACCCCACCTTGGAACTTGTGTTAGGGTATTGCGGTTCAATCTAAGTTGTAGATCTTCTTGCCGATCTTTCTTTACCATAGATTCTTTAACAATCTTCATACACAGTTTACCAATCATTTAATTCGCTCCTGCTCATCAGCTTCCTTCATTAAATATCACATGTAAACATTTAATGCATTCTGTTATAGCTCGGTTGTAACTCGGTGAATACTAAACTTCACTCGGTAGACATTCTGCCTTCATTAACCGATAGCGATAACCTTAGGGTTTATCGACTAGGTTCCTTAGGGTTTACCGACTAGGTTCTTTGTCTGGTAACATAGTATAGTATTAACCGTTATATTTTACAACATATGTATGATGTTAAAACAATCTAAAACATCATGATCTCATCATTGTCTGACTCGGTAGTAGTTGCCCATTGAATAACTTATCCCCTTATTCATCATATTCTTTCCTGTGTCTTTTACCAACTTCTTTATAATCTTCATATCATACTTCTCAAGATATGGCAACATCATACTGAATTAGAAAATCAATTTCTTGACATCAATGACAAAATAATAATATCAAGATTGTTAAACATCTTTAATCAGTTATGTCCATAATCACAACAACCTTCTCAATATCCTTATTGAAATGTCAACAATCTTTCATTGTCTGTTATAATGTAATATTGCCAACACACACACACACACACACACACACACACACACACACATATATATATAATATATGATGTTAATAGGTTGCAGGGATATAAGACTGTAAGATAAAATACACATTCAGCCAACATACTAACCAGATTACTTCACTTTCTTTATTATGCATATATTCTTTTTATTTGGAATAAATATTTTTCTTCTCTTTTTTTTATGCAATGATAAATTCCTAATATAATGACTATCATGGAGATACCACACTAATCTGAAATTGGTAAATATTTCCTTCTTAGGCATAAGGCATATTAGGTCTAACTCTATTCTTTTTAAAACAACTTAGTCATTTGAATAAGAAATATTGCATATTGTTTAACTTGTAGGAATGAATAAAATATAGACAACAAAGTAAATAGATAAGCATTTCTTTCTCCCTTTTGTTTTTATACAACAATTAAATAATCAATGGCTGACAGAAGGCAGTAGGACATAAACTTAATAGCTATCGCTTTTTTAATCACATACAAACAGTCCTTTTTAAAACTAACAGATTTATCTATTGCATTTCTTTTCATTCTAACTTCTAATAGTTTACTATAGGAAGAGATACATTTAGATTTGTCTATTTTAACTTTCTGTTTTTTTTTAAATAAAGGAAAATGGCAGTAATAAATGCAACTACAACAACATTTAAATATTACAAGAAAAACAATTAAAATATTTTCATTTCTCTTTTTGCATCTCTTTTTTTTTATATATAAATTACAGAGATAAGAGATAACATATTTTAGTTAAATGACAGATTTAAATAAAATATAGTTTTCTTATAATGGATAGATTTCAAATAAAAGACCACAACATTAACATTACAACCTTTCATTCAAAAACACTTTTCTCATACAATATTTTGAATACAATAGTCAACTTTTACAATGGGTGAAATACCCCAACTGGTCTCTCATTCCTAATAATGAGGACTAAAAAAAAAAAAATACATTTCTTTATACAAAAATAAATACAACATAAATCTCCTCATTTACATTTCTGCAACTAAAATATAATATTCATTTCCTATTCTTTTTTTGCAACTAAACTGAAATCAGCAACTCGTAGCTTTCCTTTTTTTTCCTTTTCCAAGCAACCTGCATACAAATTTTAAGGTTGTGACCATGGGGTGCTCACCTCCCAGCCTAGGCTTACTAGAAGCCACCCTCGAGCTTGGAGAACCAAGACCAAGATGGGGTTACAATCAAGCAAACTCAAAGAAGCAATGGAAATACTCAAACAGACACATTCCCATCCAAGGCTAAATTTCATCACATAATGTGATGTTTACAAGGGTGGAAGTGGACCAAGTACCTTTTAGGAGAACTGCAAGATAGTAGATCACAGCCAACTCATGGCAACCAAGAACACAACAAAAATGCATAAACAAAACTATGCAGCAAGAGTCACATAAACAAATCCTTGAGATCACTCTCATAATGAGAGCCTCTCACTATAAGGTTGTCAAACTCCTTCCACCCCCAAGACCATCCTACCCTCCCAAGGGTAAGAAGGCCTTGGATACTCCCAAAACACAAGAAATGCATAAACAAAAATAAGAGGAAGATCACATAACATTTTCACAAAGGAAAGACAAGGAAAAGCAACATTTACATTCAAGCATTCCTACAAACAAATTTCAAACATACAAGTAACAAAAAACACCAACCTTGAATTTGCCAAGGGTATTCTAGGGATAGCTTGGAGAAGAGCAACCCAATTCCACAAATATTTTCTGCAACACTTAGCCAAAATTTCTATCCTAAAACTAGTTTTTTTTTAAATTGCAAGATCTCCAAGACATGGAGAGTGGGTGATTCACTCACTAAGTCTAAATCTCTAGCCTAAAAAGGCTTCTCTCACTCCTTCCAACCTCTTGGATAGAGTGAGAGGCTCCCATTGGTTGGTCTTCCCTAGGTCTTACACACTCCCTAACCAAGGCACCTCAAGAAGACAAATGAAATGGGGAAAAGGAATAACACCTACCAAGAAGGTTATCTAACCAAGGATGGCACTCCTAAAGATGAAATTCGGCCATCTAAGAAAACCCACTTTTTTGGGTAGTTAAACAAGTCCTAAGGGAAGGACACATGGCCAAATTTGGCCTTCACCCATAGGTACCCCATGAGGCCTAATAAAAATACTCCAAAACTTACTCTAGGAGTTGATTTAACCTTTGAAAGTCTACCTAAAGTTAACCTACTGGTCAACTCTAAGTTGACCCTCCTTATGGCTCACTATCCTAGATTTCTTGGAACCTTCAAGGATAATTTGGAAATATATCAATTAAACAAAAAGTAAATCCCTCAAAAAGGTGACATGACAATTGCCAACACAACATACAACATATGTGTCAAGTGACACTACAAAATAATTCCACATCACAAATACACACATGGCAATTGTCCATTGAAGATTTAAACAATTTAATAAATACAATTTACACACATGCAAATATTTACGTTTACGAATAAAATATAATACATACGGGGTGTTGTCTCTCCAAATAGACAACCCCTGGTTTTACGAACATACATAGGCCTAGGCTTGATTCTCCATAATGTTTCCATGGTCACATGGATAATTTTCCCGTGCATCTCAATTACACATTAGTGTCATGCTCTGTGAAGTGTACATGTACCTGCAACCACAATGCACTCAATAAATCATTACAAGCAATGGTTAGTAAATTGAAACAATGAAAGACAAAACCATAGCTAATCGACTTATTGTCTCCTAGTAAATGTGAGTATGAAAAATGCTCTTAGATCTGATTATGCATATTCCAGTGACTTGACTACACTTAGATGGAGGATTTGATGGATGAAAATGCATGATCTAGCAAGAATAGAATGATTAAGCTATATGATTTCATGATTGATCTAGAAAATGAACTAGAATTAAGATGCAATTAAGCTAAAATTGAGCATGATAACATTGCTAAGAATGATAAACTAGAAGCTAGATGCCTATAATAACAATGCATAAGATGAAAATGAGATGGGATCCATATTGCTCCAAATGAGGTCTATTTATAGGATTTTCCAAGGCTAGGGGTGATGTAGCAAGAATCAACGGTCAAGATTGATCTGAAGATATCAATGGTTAAATTGGAGAAGGTTGCAAAAGGGATTGGATTAAAGGGAACATCTGTCATCTCTATGGTGACAAGTGTCAAGAGGCTTCTAGAAGGAGTAGGATGAAAGGGAACACTTAGTGACAAGTGTCACAAGGTTCTAGAAGATGTTGGATGAAAGGGGACATGGTGGTAGGTAGAATGGGTTAGGTTTAGGAATGGTTAGGTTTAGGAGTGGTAGAAGTTAGGAGAATTTGAATTTAAAAATTCAAATAATAGGAAAAGGATAATTAATCTCAACAACTCATAATTGATTTTTTTTAATTAATTATGAGATTTAGAAGAAATGAATTGACGGGGGGAATTAATTAATTAAAGGGGTGAAATGAAATGAACCTATTTAATAAATCCTTAGATTTACTAATAAGTAGATGAAAGGGGGGATTTAATCAAATTGCTTAGTGAGTTTAATTAAATTGGGGACGAGATTAATTAAATAATTGCTTATTTTATTAATTATCTTCAGACCATTTTTAGGTGTATACATTTTGCCCCTCTTTGAAGCGAGGTGTGATGACGTGTTGATTCAAAGAATAATCTCATTTTGATGATGATATTGATTTGATAGGATGCCCCAACTCTTGATTGCTAAATCACGGTATGATGATGCCCCCTTGGGAGATCAATTGAGATAATTGATCTTTGGAGTTTTTGCAAGATTGATATTTCGATAGATTTGATTTGATTTCTACAACAGTGTTTGATGAAAGTGCGAGTTTTTTTATTAGCTTGATTGCTTAGATTGAGAAGATTTAAAAATCTTGATTGATTAGATTCAGTCTGGTTTCAGGAAGGATTCATCCTGTATAAGACAATGATGATCAAAGCATCTGGTTTTAGGAAGGATTCATCCTATATAAGACATGATCAGAACGTCTAGTTTCAGGAAGGATACATCTTGTATAAGACATGAATCAAAATCAGATCATCTAGTTTCAAGAAGGATTCATCATGTATAAGATGTGATAGTATTGATTAGGTTTGATTGATTGATTTGATTTGATAAGGTTGATAGATAAAGAACTGATAGTTTGTTGATAGCAAGCTGTAGAAATTTCTAGATATGTGATTGTTGATTCTGTTGAGAGAGATAGCATAAGATTTTCGCTGGGTCGATAATATCATGAGAGAGATGAGTCATCATTCTAATTGCCTATACACTTGTGATGATACTTTGATGATTCATGTGATAGATTTAACCTTGGATAAAAGGAGCCTTTAGGATCCCATGCAAGAGTGAAATGCAAGCTAAAATGCAATCGAAATGCAATGCTATGCAAACTATGACCGGACCAGTCACTGGATTATTTTGCATTTTTGTCATCATTGAGCTTTTGAAATGTGGGAAGTGAGTGCAAACATCAATGGTATAATTAAACCATGATGACCTGAGCACTTCTTTCTTGGATTTTTGATATAGTAAGTTAACACAAGCATCGAGGTATAATTGAACCGAGATGACCTGAGTGTTGTTTGCATAAAACAGGTAGTATTAATCATTTCAATACGCAAATCAGAAATGTCTTCAATGATACTTCGATGATCATGTCCTGAGACAAATTTGCACATATTAATGATTAATTTTCAAACAGCAGACAAGAAAAATGTCACGTTTCTTCCTTGTTCCTCTATTCAATGACATCATGGAGTCACTCAAAAATCATGATAGCGAAAAGCAATATAGAAAAGTTGAACAATCATGTTACAATCATTATCCAAAAGGATATTATCCACTAAGAAGTGTGTGATGTGCTTAGATTGATTTTGTGATAGCTTGATAGTTGATAGTTTGATCTTGTGTTCAATGTTGAATGTGTCTTAGTTTTTGCTTGATAAGAGTTGTCTAACTGTTGTTCTACCTATTTGGTTAAGCTCGGAATGATCTAGAGTTTGCCCCCAACTAAGTGCAGGATTTTGCCCCAAGCCTAGAAACAAAGTTGTTATGATATATCCAATGATCCAAACCATGGCAAGAAGCCACCTGAGATGTCTGCGTATGTATAAAGGCTTATGATGCATATAGATAGCATTAATGGAAAAATGAATGAATGTAAGCGGAAAAATGCATGAACTAATAGATGGAAGAGCCAGCAGACAGATAGCGCCTGTTTGCCAGGTTTTCACCATCTGTTTTTATTGCACTTTTTCTGATATTTGATTTTTTTTTTCTTTTCTTTTTCTTTTTCTTCACTTTTTAGGATTTTTCTAATTTTTCCCTTTTTTTATTTTTTTTTATTTTTCACTTTTTGGATTTTTCTAATTTTTCCCTTTTTTTATTTTTTTTTATTTTTCACTTTTTAGGATTTTTCTGATTTTTCTCTTTTTTTATTTTTCACTTTTTCTTATTTTTTCTGCTTTTTCAGACATAATTTTTTTTCAGATGCATGCTATTGATGGGTTCCTCGAGTTGATCTTCATCTTGTGTTGATAACTGATATGCTCCTAACCCAAATACTATTGTGACCACAAATGGACCTAACCAGTTTGGTTCAAACTTTCCTTTCTTTTCTCTATCTGCCTGGTTGCGTGGATTTTCCTTTAGCACTAGTTCTCCCACTTGAAAGATTCATGGTTTGACCTTATGATTATAGCTCTGACACATTCTTTGCTGATATACCTTTAGATGATCAAAGGCATTTTGTCTTCGTTCATGGATTAGTTCTAACTCTTGCAGTCTAGATACTCTTTGTTCTTCATCTATGATGAGACTTTTTAGTGATACACGTAGAGAAGGTATCTCTACTTTGATTGGAAATATGGCTTCTGATCCATATACAAGAGAGAAAGGTGTGGCATCTATCGGTGTGTGGATACTGATGCGGTAGGCCCATAGAGCAGGGTTTAGTTGGATATGCCAATCTTTCCTAGCATCGTTCACTGTCTTTTTGAGGATTTTCAGAATAGTTTTGTTAGATGCTTATGCTTGCCCATTTCCCTGTGGATAGTATGGTGTGGAAAATCTATGTTGGATTTTGAACTTCTCACATAACTCTTGTACATTTTGATTCTTGAGTGGTCGCCCATTATCAGTGATAATGGTCATTGGTATTCTATAGCGACAGATGATGTAATTCAAGATAAATGCAGCAATTTGTTTTCCTATGATGTTTATGAGAGGTACCGCTCAATCCATTTTGTAAAATATTTTGTAGCTACAAGGATGAATTTGTGTCCATTAGATGAAGAAGGAGTTATCTTTCCTACTAGATCAAGTCCTCATTGACAAAAAGGGCAAGATGTTGCTAAAGCATGTAGTTCTTATGTTGGTGCATGGATTAAATTCCTATGGATCTGACATTGTTTGCATGTTCTTGCTATTTTAAAAGAATCTCATTCCATAGTCAGCCAATAATAGCCCAAGCGTGTGAGTTTTTTGAAAGGGTAAGACCACTTGAATGAGTGCCACAAATGCCATTATGGACTTCATGTAAAGCCTTCTCAAATTTTTCTTGTTCAAGACATTGTAAGAGAGTATTGTCTAGACCTCATTTAAACAGGGTATCCACGACGAGAGTAAAATGAGAGGATTAACAGATAAAGTTTCTCTTTTGGTTCTTCGATAAGTCTGGAGGTAGGATATTATCTTTCAATTATGTGTAAGTTTGGCCATAGCGGGAGGAATCGTGTCCAATAAGTTGACAAATGGTTTGAGAATCAGGACAATTATAGGCGGGATGAAATAACTCTTCAACCAGGAATTCATAACGTTGTTGATTTTTCTATGTCTATAATAGAGAAGCAAGTGTAGCCATGGCATCTACTACTTTGTTGTCATTTCTAGGGATCTTCTCAAAAATTATTTCTACAAATTATTTCTTGAGATCATCTACCATCTTTTTATAAGGCATGAGTTTGTCATCTTTTGTTTGATAGTCATCATTGATTTGATTAATGACAAGCTGAGAGTCTCCAAAGACTTGAAGTTGTTTAATGTTCCATTCTATAGCCATTTTGATACTTGTTACCAATGCTTCATACTCTACTATATTGTTTGTGCACGGAAAGCTTAATTTGTATGCTTTCAGGATTGTATGTCCTTGTGGCATGATGAATAGAATTCCTGGTCCTGATCCATGTTGTGTATGTGAACCATCAAAGTATAGTTGCCATGTTTTTGTTGTGACTGTTAGGATATCAACATCAGGAAATTCAATCTGTAGAGGATGGTCATCTGTATACACCTAAAAATGGTCTGAAGATAATTAATTAAATAAGAAATTATTTAATTAATCTCATCCCCAATTTAATTGAATTCAATAAGCAATTTGATTAAATTCCCCCTTTCATCTACTTATTAATAAATCTAAGGATTTATTAGATAGGTTCATTTCATTTCACCCCTTTAATTAATTAATTCAAATTAATTAATTTCCCCCATCAATTCATTTCTTCTAAATCCCATAATTAATTAAAACAAATCAATTATGAGTTGAGATTAATTATCATTTTCCTATTATTTGAATTTTTAAATTCAAATTCTCCTAACTTCTACCACTCCTAAACCTAACCCATTCTACCTACCACCATGTCCCCTTTCATCCAACATCTTCTAGAACCTTGTGACACTTGTCACTAAGTGTTCCCTTTCATCCTACTCCTTCTAGAAGCCTCTTGACACTTGTCACCATAGAGATGACAGATGTTCCCTTTAATCCAACCCCTTTGCCAACCTTCTCCAATTTACCCATTGATATCTTCAAATCAATTTTGACCGTTGATTCTTGCCACATCACCCCTAGCCTTGGAAAATCCTATAAATAGACCTCATTTGGAGAAATATGTATCCCATCTCATTTTCATCTTATGCATTGTTATTATAGGCATCTAGCTTCTAGTTTATCATTCTTAGCAATGTTATCATGCTCAATTTTAGCTTAATTGCATCTTAATTCTAGTTCATTTTCTAGATCAATCATGAAATCATATAGCTTAATCATTCTATTCTTGTTAGATCATGCATTTTCATCCATCAAATCCTCCATCTAAGTGTAGTCAAGTCACTAGAATATGCATAATCAAATCTAAGAGCATTTTTCATACTCGCATTTACTAGGAGGCAATAAGTCGATTAGCTATGGTTTTATCTTTCATTGTTTCAATTTACTAACTATTTCTTGTAATGATTTATTGAGTGCATTGTTGTTGTAGGTTTAGGTACACTTCATAGAGCATGACAATTAGTAATTTCCAATAGCCTCATATAATATTAAACACATAAATAAGAATACAAATCAATCACTCTGCATACAATTGACATCATACAAATCAATTTACCATATATAAAAGCAAATCCACATAAGCAATTATCATCGTCCTCATTAACTTAATCCATTCATAAGATATGCATCATATTTCTAACATCATAATAAAGTCCTGCAAATCAAATAATGACCTACACCATCTCAATGTTATCCTATTCTAGAATCATATAAAATTCTATATCCACAATGCATAGAAATGAAGCATCAATATATCAATGTTATCAAATCCCTAGGATCATATGAAGTTCTATATCCATAATACATAAAAATAAAGCATCCATAATAGTTCCAACATGAAAATCACTAAAATTCTAGGATAGGTCGGGGTAGGGCCTCACGGGCTAGATAAACCTAGAAGGATGCTATATTGTGAATTTGGCATCTCCCATATAAATTTAGATGTGCCTATGTGGTGTCATATATAGATATAGCACCAATATGGTGATTCCATAAAAAGGCAATATCTGAATGTGTTTATCTATATATAGCACATATCCAATGTAATACCCAAATATGTTATGCAATTTTCAAGTTGTGTCTAGGAATTTTCTACAACCTGCTTGTTCTCTAGGATCATCATTTTGACATGTGGATATCCTAATCACATGTTGGGATTTTGGTCACATGTGAGATTATGATCACATATGGTAATTCATGGTTGCATTTCTGGTGATTTTGACAATGTTTCTATTCTTTCTACCTCATTGTACTTTCTTGGATGTAGAGATCACATAGATATGATCAATTTTTTGGAGACTCATTTTTCTAAAGGTCACAATTCTAGTAATTGCATCGTTATTCTTGAGAGCATGTTCTTCCATCTAGGTTTTCCTACAAACACACCTGCAAGTTCCTCATTGTACTTCTAGATGGGGGCAAATTTTCCAATGAAGAGAAAGTTGTTTCTACCTTGTTGAAGGTTCTTGGTTCTAGAGATCACACATGATCAAGTTTTTGGAGATTGTCATTTTTCATAAGGGCACAACTCTAGTAATTTCATCTTGTAGGCACATTCTCCCATCTAAGATTTCCTACAAACACGGTTGCAAGTTCCTAGTTGTATTTCCAGTAGGGGACACAAATATTCTAACCAAATGCATGGGATTTTTCGAGTCAATCTATAAATTATTACTATATCTTCATTCCAATTCTACATTTCCTTTCTATAATTTTATATTTTTCTAAAGGTGTGCATGTTTGTAGCAAGGATACTTTTGGTATGCACAATTTTTTTTGATTTGTCTACAAAGTTGGAAATTAAGACTCCTTGCCTCTAAAGACACTATCCCCACACAACAAATATGCCAACTTTAGCAAAATGTTATCTAGGATTGAAAAAATTGGCCATGAACTTAGATAATTAATGTCACTATTTTAAAAGCAACTACAAGAAAAGGATGACATCATTGCCAATTTGTAAGTCCATAACACCCATCTAGAACAAGCTCAAGATACAATAGCTTAATACCTAGCATGAATATCTCAAAAAGGAAACAAATCTATCAAAAAACATGTCCAAGAACACAAATTTGTGGGTATAGTTGGATGACACATCCTATGTTTGAGATGGTTGTTTAAACCAAAATTGACAAAGAAAGGGCACAACAAAATAACATGCTAAATCTCTATGTCTAAGGCCTTCTTAACCCCAATGATTCCTTATAGGTTGGTCATGCATTCTTACACAACCTTATATTTGAAGGATCTCTCTCGAGAAGGCTCGGGAATTTTTAAACAACACTCTTGGCATCCTAGTCCAAATTATTGAGGACCATTTACAAGCTCTTAGAGAAAAGAGAAAGCTCTTCTCTCTCCCTTAAAAGATTTATTTAGAGGTAGACCTTACAAGGTACCAAGTAGTGGAACTTTAGAAATCTTGTATCCAAGTTGTAGCTACTAGGAGAAAGAACAAGTGGATTTTTAAATGGAATGTTGGAACCATAAGTCATGACTTGCCTATGTTTGGGTGGTCAAATTCTAGATCGTCAGAATGACAAGGTCCTTGGGTCTTTGTTGATGGAAATGGCATCTTCATTACTTACTGAAACTACAATGGTGCCACATGGTCCTATCCAAGTCCTAGTAAAGATGTGAGTGCTTTACAAAATCTCGTCTTCCTCACTAAGAATCACAAGAGCCTTGAATCAACTCACTGTCCTATTACTAGTTATTTTTTGATCTTGACATTTCACTGAGTGGTGTTTGTGATTCTAGAGGGTTATCTTGTCTCATCTAGAATAACCTCAGGTCTAGAGTTTCACCGGTTACTTTTGATGCCCACTCTAGATACACGTGGTTCTAGATTCACAAGGGCTCCCTTCCAATTCAAGATGTCTTTATTGCAATGGGTTACATCCTCCTTGCCTCATCTTTTGGCATTCACACCGATGTAACCTTTTCCAAGACCTCTATCCAAAAATCTATAAACACTCCACAACTCATAATATAATTCTTTTGGGTGACTTAATGGCCACAACCCTCTAGACATCCATTCATAATCTTCTATATGATGAACTGTGTCTTCATGAGATGAATTCTCAAAATTTTGGTTTGTAAAGAGTTTCTTTTGATGGGAACATTGTTGTCATAGCCTATAGGTGATATCTTTCATTAGAAAAATATCAAAGACTACACATTCTCAATAGGATTCATTTCTTCCTTGGCTCTAATAGATTCACTTTCTTTCCTTATGGTGGTGGTGCAATTGTCATGGATAATGTTCTCACATACATGTCACTCATACCCCACATCTACAATTTCATTTTTTCTCCTCATCTCCTATTCATTGATCACATTGTAGTGTTTTTTATCCTTCTTTATAATTCTCACTCTTTTTCATCCACCCCCTACCACTACATCCCCTATAACTAGACATCTAGCTATATACTTTGTTGATGATTCCCTGATTCCATCTCTCCCTCCCTTGACACATTTCCACTCCCTCCCTCTTCCCACCATCATATCCATCTATAACTTCCTTCATAAAGTCCTTTGGGATGCTACCCTTGAATCTTGTCCCCACACTTTTCATCATCCTCAACCTCCTTTCCTCCATGGACTTAACCTATGAATTGGTGGTTTCATAATGAACAAAATTTCTCCATCAAAGGCTCTAATTCAAACTATCTCATTACCCTCCATCTATTACCCCAATCTATAGGGTTTATCATTGTTTTGTCCATCGCAAGAAGCAAGAATTTATTGCTTCTAAGTGACTTGGACTCCTTATTGATCCTCACCACTCCCCCAAACACTTTTGGCACACTCTTCTACTAAGGTAACCTATAACTATAGCCTCCAACATTAGCCTTAATGAATGGGTTTCCTATGATAGCTCTCTTTACAATGTGTCAGACCAACCTACTATTGTTGTCTCCACTTCATCAACAACTTCTACCATCTTTAGCACAAGTAATGTCAAGAGAGATATTATAAAGTTAATTACTGGCAGGGCAACTAACTACAAAGGCCTCCAAGTTTAATTTATCAAATATGATGTTGATTCCTTGGCCTCACCTTTGGCAAAGGTTTTCAATGAGGTTTTTTGCTCAATCATAGTCTTACCATATAATTCTTCCTATTCATGAGTCTCAGGCTCTCCCTAAACTTGGCAGTTACTATACTATCATGATTGGGCATACATTAAGAAAATTTTATGCCACAATGTTGGATATGCAAACTTTTTATTTCCTAGAAAAAGGCAATCTCTTTGCTTGTGGGCATGCTAGTTTTAGGGGATATTATCAAACCATAGACATCTTCACACTCTAGACTATTATTGAGGCAGCTCACCACCAATTTTATTTAGTCTTTTTTGTTTCATAGACTTTAGGAAGATCTTTGAATTGCTAACACCTACTTTTCCAACAAATAAATGATTGTAATATCCCACCCTGATCTGGATATTTTTTGCCCTTTCACTTTGAGGTATTTTGTTAAACAGTTTTCTTGCAAGACACTATTAACTTATATTTAAACATGCTTAAAGATTGAAAAGTTAAAAATACTTGCAAACAAACTAATACTAATAAAGAGCTCATAATTTCAAATACTAATCTGATTGCAAAGTGTATATTTTACAAATCAGAACTGCTACAAGCATAGATTGTGAATTACATTATGACCTGATTTAGCTACAACAAACTGAGATATCAAATGCATTAATAAGACTGGTCAAACTCAACAAATATTTCATAACTTATGTAAAGCAAATTGCAATGATACTTGTTGTCCTTATTTTTGAACTTTCAAAAATTAGGCAACCCCTATGAATTTTTCCTTGAAATTAATAGTTTTGTTTCTCTAAGGCACGTTTTATGAGGTAAAAAATTGTATTGGTTGGTGTATAATCATGGGTAGGTGGTTTTTTCATCATTGTCCAAGTTTTGGTTGATTTTAGCCTTCATTTTCTTAGCTTTCTAAGCAATTTCAGGTTTCAACTCAATCACTTCAAGTAGGAACTTTTGGTTGTCATTACAAGTAGGTCTTTTGCAAGTATGTGGGTGTTTTTTCTTTCTTTTTAAAAGTTGTAATTACTTGTAATCGGTTCTCTAAGACCCGATTGCAAGTCCTCTTTTCATATTGAAGGTTTTTTATCTTATCATGTTTGTCTTACACTTGCAATCAGGTCTTTGAAACCCAATTGCAAGCCATCATTGCAAGTTTGTGATCTTTCCATTGCATCTAATCTCTTTGTGTTTCCTTGGTTCATTCATCATTAATCACTTATTGATTCTTAGAATTGGGTCTTGAGGGTTTACCTACAAATTTTTCCATCGTCACTTTTTCAAGTGATTCTTCACTTGCATTCGGATCTCTAAGGCCCAATTGGAAGCTTATTCTTCCCTTAGAAATCTTATTTACAGTTGAAATAGGGTCCTAGAGGAATGATTAAAAGTGCTCATTATTATATCCCCCCCCTTTTTTCCTTCAAGTTACATTTTGGGTTTCTTGGGGATGATTGCGAGTTCATCTCACACACATGGAAGTTTTCACTTTCAACCAGGTTTTTGACTCCCGATTACAAGTCTTTCACTACAATTTGTGTGCTTGCAATTGGGTCTCTAAAACCCAATTGCAAGTGATTTTCAATTTTCAAGCATTTCTCATTTGCCTAGAAGATTCCACGTTCCCATTTTAAAGACAAATTATGAAGACTTTTCCCAATCATTTGCAAGCAATTCACCCCTTGCAATCGGATCTTTGAGACCCAATTACAAGTGTGAAATATATCATTTTACCTACCATTCCTTCAAGCTTATTTTCTTGCATCCGGGTCTTAGAGACCCGATTGTAAGTAAGAGTTTTATCATAGCTTTCAAGACTTTCATTCTTCCATTTCCACACACCAAGTTTATTGCAATTCATTTGTACTTGCATTCCAAGCTTCCTTCCATTCACATTTAATCCATCCTTGAAAACCAGAAATTGGTCCAAAATGCACTCAAAAACACTTGAAAATGAGTCTCTAGGATCCAACTATAAGTGCAAACTTGTATTTTCCCATTACACATATGAAGTTGCATGTTCATTCTCCATAATTGCAATTCAAGGCTCTTGTTTTTCCACATATGTAATGCAGTCCTCAAAACCAAAAATTCACTTGTGAGCCCATTTTTGCATCAATTTATCCCTTCCCTTGTCAATCTTGTTTTCACACACAATCTATCAAGCCAAGAAATCAAGGCAAGGGCACTATTTTATAATAATTTCATCTTGAATAAGGTGTTATGGGTTCTTCATCAATGAACAAAAGAAGAAGAGATACAACAATGATTCATGGGGCAGCCCAAGGGTCAATAATCCTCATGAAGTCATCTAGTGACATAGAGAATCAAGCATGGAGAAAGAGAACAACAAAGAGAAGGATTTCCCTCCTAAAGAAATGGTACTACCCCAAGCATGTGATAAGGTTGAAGTTCACTGGGAAAGGACACAAAGACTATTAAGGGTACAAGTTCTTGTTCTGGTTCAAGATCCAATTCCCAAACCCAAGTACTTCAATCATAGAGTGTATTATAATAGCATGTAGATCAAACAAAAGATGATGTAAATAGAGTCGTGTTTTTGGACACTTAGTTTCAATTATGCATTTGTAATTCCATTTTGACAAATTACATGTAATGTCAAAAATTGTAATTGCAGGAGATCATATCACTTGCATTGTTGTAAATTGTAATTGTGTAAGATGCCAACTAGGATTTGGCTCTAATCTGATATGTTTGTTTCAATCTAAGACTTTGGCCAATGTATAGCTATGTGTTTTGGTTTTTTGAAGTAGTTTTGAGTTTTTTAGTGTTTTGAGGAGTTTTTGAATGATGCACCATAGAAGCAATTCAAAATAGAAACTAAACTAATTCTGAAAATTGAAATTAGATCTCTAATTTTTATCACAACAATGCAATATGCAATAAATTAGAATTTTGCTCAAAGTGCAAATTTGCATGTCAGGTGTCTTGAGCTTGCCTGGTTGAGCCTCCTTATTTGATTTTACTTCAATATATATTGATGTAGGAGATTCCTGAGTGTGGTGTTATCTCCAAATGACTTTATTGACTCTAAAATGAATTACCAAAAATAATTGGAGAAGGACTAAGAAGGCCCAGATGGAAATTTATCTCGTTGCCAAGCGTGGCCCTCTAGGAATGAAAGATTTTCTCAAATTAATGAATGTATTGATCACCAATGACCTTATTTCTTCCAAATAACTACTAATATATTATTCTTTATTGCCAACAATGAGAATCAATGCAAATTACAGATTTAAAACCCTTGTATTGATTTTCTTTGAAACCCTAGGCAAAGATAGAAGGTACGACCCAATTAGAAGTGGTATGGATGACTCCAAAATATCTTCAAACTACTGAATTTGTCTTCTTTCTGCACTGATTTAAAGTTTATTGCTGTTGGGTGTTGTTTCTACTCATAAATAACTGATTTTTGCCCTTTTTGGCAAGATTTTTGAACTTCATGGCAAATCGATAAGTAGAAAGATGAGGGGGATTTCTTCCTCTCACCAAGATCTTGGAGGTTTTCATCTCCAAATCTCTCCAAACTCTTGTAAAATTTGTTGCAAACCTGCAATGGCAAAATTGTTCCACAAAAATAATAATCTCAAACACCAAAATGAATTCTCTAGTGCTCTTTTAATTCTCCAACCCTAAATCGAACTTCATAAGGCATCTTTAAAAGATTCCTTAGAATCTTATTCTCCCACAATATGGTGCCAACTTGAGGGTGGGCTCAACATGACATAATTCCCACTTTAAAAAAAAAAACTTTCCTAGGAAATCGAGCCAAGGGGGGTAAAATCATGTTATAACTTTATAAAGTGACTTTTTAATAAATTTTCTATTAATAGAAAAAAGTAACTTATAAAATTTTATAAGCTCTTATTATAAGCTTTTATTGATTTATTTTTCACCAAGATTGAAAATTGACTAAGTATAGCTCCTCTTAGTGAGCCAAACATAACCTGACCTCATCATTTTCTTGCGAAGATGGCTAACAGGCAAATCTACCCTCCTAGATGGTGACTAGAAAAGAGGGGACATTACAGATTGCATGTAAGAAAATTACAAGTCGAAAGACAATAGGACTGTAATTTGAATGTCATAGATAGTTAGTTAGTTGTGGAATAAGTCTCAGATGGTTATACTTCTCCCACATTTTTCTCTTAGAACCTCTCCTATATATAGACGAGGGTGCTCTATGTAATTGATATCTTTTTGGCAAGCAAGAAAACTCTGAAGAATTTTGCACCCTTAGAGATTTTGAGCTTTAAAGTTTTAAATCATTTTCTCTCAAGTAATATCAAAGAGTTTTGAATTTTAGACTTTGTGTTTAAGCCTTACTTTGTGTCCATTGTGTTCTTATGTCATATTGGGACATCTCTTTGTACTTGCTTGAAGTTGTGGAAAGTTGTTAAGAAGAACTTCAATCTAAGTATCTGCAGGCGATGTCGCAAATATTGAAGATTGAATTAGTTTTGTTTGCGATTAGAATCTGAGAAGAGTTGCAAGACCTTGTTCTTGTAGTAATTCCCATTTAAAGTGATTTGAAGGTGCATCATACTTGCAGAAGTTGCGCTGCCATATGTTGTATATTGTTCTTAAGTTATCATTCTTGAAAGGGTAGATAGGATTTGACAAACCCAAGACTTTATGCTTGGTTGTTGTTTTCTCAATTTGGAGGAGGTGACAAAAGTCTTTGTTCTTTCAGGAAACTTCATTTCCTCTCTTGGTTTTGATTTAAGTTGCTGTAATGTTTCCCTAAAAATTGTTGTTACTTTTCTGTGAAGAAAAAAAATAGTTTTTCCTGTAAAAAGAGGAAAGGTTGTTGTCCTACCCATATTAGATTAAGTCAGTTTTAATTAGGTATTATAAAAGGGGTAACCTCCCCTAAATTAGGAGATTTTTATACTCACACACTGTGGCTGAAACCACAATTTTGTACATCTTCCCAGGTGTACAAAATTTTCAAGAAACAGTATTGACCAATACTTCAGCTAATGTTGGAAATGTTGGCAGATTGTGAAAGTCATTAGAGTAATTTTTTGAGTAGTCATACACTAGTAATAAGTCCCACTATCCAGTAGATATGAAAACATTTAAAACAAGGAGTCCCTTCCAAATACAAACTCACTCTTGATATTGCATTTGAATATCTGATAACTACTGTAGTCATTAGTAAAGAGGTGGAAATGAATTATAGATGAAGAATACACCATTACTTCCCAGCTACTATGAAATACACATGCCCAAACCTTAATCGTCCAAGGTATCATGAAAATATGCCACTTAAACCTCCAAAACTGAAGCAATATGTCATCCACCTGCAAACCACCAAGAAACTCTGAGGGTTTTCATCCTGAGATTTTGTGTAATTGAAAGGTAAAGCTCTCAACTTCTCAAAGAGAAAATAAAATAAATTAACAAAGTATATCAAATGACTTCCTCAAATCTACTTTTATAATCCTCTCATTATGTTTCCAAAAACCTTATTTAAATTTCTCTTTTAATATTTTAATATTTAACATGCATATGAGAAATAATAATAAAGTGACCCCTCATATTATTTTTTCATTAATATAATGTCATTTTTATATCTTTATACCTCCATATGTTGGCACTTGTCTCCGTAAATTTTTATCAAATTATTTAAAAATGTACAATTCCCTAAGTGCCAAAATAATGTCACTTTATATAATTTAAATAACGTTAAGTTAAATATATCACTTAAATATTTTAACGTTATTTAAGTAATACCTCATCATGTCAAATGAGGTAAAAAATAATATTAGCACCAAAATCATAGTTTGACCTGAAATAGAAATGCTGCCAGGACCGATCGAATTTGTGTAGTGACAATTGAAGTTTATACGAGCTCATAACATAATAGTAGTGTTCACTAGGGACTAAAGAGAACAAGCCTAGAAAGATATATGTTAGGAAAACACTAACTATAAAAAAAAATTCTCCATGAAAGCTACTTAAATTGTGAAGTGAGCTTGTCAAGAGAATAGGAACATTCCCTATTGACCAATGGGTGTCAAAACTGACACTTACTAAAAATAGGTGGTCCTGGAATAGTAGTCCAAAATCACTCTATAAAGTGTCATCCAACTCCAATAACTACTCCGAACCCATTGGTAGCAATGCAACCCCTCTATTAACCGATTGATACCAACTCAGATCAACAATATAAGCCTCACTACAAAGGACCCTAAAAATGGGAACATTACAATGATATTGGCATTTTTTATTCCATCATTATTGCTGATTGGAGAATTTATCAAACAATTATTGGGTGGTTTTGTACCTCTCGTGGTCTCCCAACTTTGTGAGAAATACCATTGGGGTCAAACAAGGGTCACCTCTCTTCCCAACCTTCTCCAACATCCAATCATGGTTTCACTTTACAAGAGGTGATTATTGTCATTCTACTTTTTGCTAATGATGTTGCTCTCCTTTGTCACTCTACCAAAGGTTTACAATGGAAACGTGATGCCCTTGCTTACCTTTCTGATCTACACAAGCTTGTGGTCAACCTAGAGGTCACATACACTTCTTTTATATCTACAAACACCTTCTTTTCCAATTCTTTTATAAGCGGGCAGCTTGGAGGTCACATTCACTCATTAATAGTTGGAGGTCCAGTTTTTTGGTCCCTCCCTTAGCATGAATGTCATGTCCTTGTCATGACACCAAAACTCAATAAGTTAAGAAACACCTACATGTTGTGACATTTTCACACATCGCTCCATTACAAATGAGGACCCCCACTTTTTAGGGTAGATGTTTTTATTGGGTTGTCTTAGTTTAGCAATAATTTCCTATTGTTTACCTTTTCTTATGATAAGGTGCCATGTCAAAATTCAAAAGGGTGTTAAAATTGCAAGGAAATGATTCTAAGTGTCAGGTTGTCTTAGTTTGTCAGTTTATTTTTCTAAGTGTAAGATTCAATTTGCCTTGAAATTTGAGCAAAAAATCATGAAAATGTTGCAAATTGGTGTGAATTTTGTGGTAAAGTGTTAAAAGTCCCTATAGGAGTAGTTTTTCCACTCCTGTGAGATAAAATAAATTTAAAATGCACAAAGTCTTGACGGACTGCACAAAGTCCTGATGGACTTCTTTTTTCTATCCCCCAAATCTTGAGAAAATGTTAAAAGTCCCAATGGAAATAGAATTTGCATTGCATAAATTGATGAAAATGGGTAAGTTTGGGCTTTATAAGCATGAAAATCAACTAAGTCTTGATGGAAAATGTTTTCCCACTTAGCAATTGAGTCATAATTCACAAAGTTCCGATGGAGGGCATTTTTCCATTGAACAGTGAAGGTGAAGATCAAGAAAGTCCCAATGAAGGATTTTTCTCCACTCCATTTTGAGCATAAAAGTACCAATTTAATGTTAAGGACAAGAAAAGTCTCGATGAAGGTCGAATTTCCACTCCAGGACTTAATTTACATGCAAGTGAAAGTGATAGTGTGAATAGTCCCAATGACTAGAGAATTTCTACTCAGGACAAAACAATAGAAATGAAGAGTCCCAATGGAGGTCGTTTTTCCACTAGGCCTACAAAAGTGAAAATGCACAAGGAAAATGAGTCCCAATGACATATTTTCCACTTGAGGAAAAATGACTGAAGTAGGGTGAGTTTAATGTGTCATAATGGGAGTTGATTTTCCACTTGGAGGAAAAATAATCAAGATGATAAAAAATTACATGAGATTCTTAACGATAATCAATCCTAATGACTAGAGGATTTCCACTTCAGATGAAGTATGCAAGGAAAAGTGAATTTATGGTGAAAATAAAGTCCCAATGGTCATCGATTTTCTTCCAAGGGGTTGGAAACCAACATAACTTGAGAATTTTGAGGGACAAATCAGTCTCGATGAAGTGTGATTTTTCACCAATCCATTTGGTGGACGAAATGAAGAGAAATAAAGCTAAGTTCGAATGTCCCCATGCATATCGATTTTCCACCTTGATGGGTTAACGTTATTTATCTCACTTTCACTGTGTGGCGACAATGAAAGATGAAAGGTTGAATAAAAGTACAGGTCAACAAGCAATAAAATATTATTAGGTGGTTCATTAGACTCCAAGTGAGATGGTAGAGAGGAAGGTTGAGATCGCCTAGAGTATTGAGAGAGATTGTGCCACTATTGAAAAGGGTATTGCGCCTCCATTGGAAGTGTTTTGCGGCACCATTAAAGGCGCAATTGCTAGCTGAGACCACCCTTGCTAGACATTGTTCAAGACAAAAACGTATCACTTCCATCCATAACAAACACAAATCACATGGACCATATGAATTGTGACATGGAAGGGACGATTTCTAGCTGATGTAATACAATTTTCAGAGATGTTTCAAACTTTTATACTTAAAAATCAATTTTGATGCAGCGAACAGGGTTGCAATATCATCCATTTTCTGAGTTTGAAAGGGCATTTTCAGATGTACACATTGATATCAAACCTTTCCTAAGTCTAAAAATTAGGTTTTCTTCAGGAGAATTTTCCATATTTTAATCAAATTGTTTGTATTTTCCAGAATTAAGTTTCATAGTTCCAATTTTCTGATTTTAGAAAGATAATAAGTTTTAAAATCAATTAAAATTAAAACTTAAGTTAATTTTGGAAAATTATTTGTTCAAATTACCTATCACAAGTTGGGACAAAGGTTGGGAACAAAGTCCCTATGAGGTTCTATTTTCCACTCAGGGATCAATGAGGAGTTGCAACAAGGAAAAGGATTAAATATTCCCTATGGAGGTTGATTCTCCACTTGGGGACTAAATTTGCAAAAACATTGAAAGGGAATGTGCAAATTTATTTGTCCCTATACCCATTGATTATCCACCAAGGGACAAATCAATTCAAGTAAATTGCAAGGATTAATTAGTCCCAACAAGAATCAATTTCCCACCAAGGTTGAAACAAGGTTTATCCCATAGGTGTTTGATTCAATATTTGTGTGTTTTGTAGCTCTGCTACAAGGAAGGGAAGATCAACATTTCAAGGATTGGAAGAGGATTTCAAGACAAGGATTTCCAAAAGAATAGATGAGAATTGGCTCAAGAATGAAGAAAGCATTTATGATGAACAAACGAGGGAAAGACAAGTCCAAGACATGATCACAAGGAGATCCAAACATGATGAATAATGTTCAAGGCAAATTTATTAAGTCTACAATGGAAGCTGAGGTGGCATTCCAGTCATCATTCGTTCACAAGGGTTCCAAGTCAGAATTCATTTAAGGAGGGAATATGTCATGTCCCCATTAAAGAATTCAATACAGTAAGAATCAATGTATGATTGAATAAGTTTTAATTAATGATTTAAACTTATTATTAAAAGAACATCACTAATACTAGTCAATAAACATCAATATCATGAGATGAAGGGATTGGCTAATGAAATTATTGCTATGAAGATAAGATTGATAGGAAACAATACAAAAAGACAATCGACGAATAATGAATCATTAATAAATATTCCCAAGTGTCAACAGGAATGGCAATTTCCTATGAAGAATGAAAGCCAAGCAATAAACAATCGATGATCATGAATATTGATCATACACATGATATACAGATCAGTAAATAAACTAAGACATTGATAAGCATTGACAAGTATCAATAAATATTAGTTGGAGACAATGATCAAGAAGACACCAATCAATGTATGACTGAGCAACAATTACATTAATAGTGATGATTAGAGCATACAAGCATTGTTTGATGATATCGTTGAAAGTATTGCAGTCTAAAATTATTATTCGAGTAATTAGATATATGTGAGACTCATTGACATGGTAAGAATATGAAAAATGATATCTTCATGCCACCAATAAATAATAGAATCAGGTCCACTAATGAATGAACCTTTCAAAGAAGACAATACCAAAATCGCGGGTTTTGCAACTATTAATATGTTCACCGTTATAATAACAAATTATAGTGTTATGACACATGATGTCTCAAATGTTATACAACTCTAGAAAGGGCAACCGATTACAAATATTGTCAGCAAAATGGAAAGCACTGTAACTATAGCTATTATAGATAATGATAATAAAGATTATCGCAACTCAGTGGCAGCTAATGGGTACAATATTGGTAATGACAGTTCCTATGAAGAATGAAAGCCAAGCAATAAGCAATTGATGATCATGAATATCGATCATACTATAATGTGGAAAAAGGTGAATGAGAGAGATAAAGAGGAAAACTACTCTTTCCCTCCAAGGAGAGATGAGAGTTTCACTACGGATTTCCCTTCAAACACTTTTCACCTAGTTACATTGGAAGAGGAGAGGAGAATTCACTAGATTCAACCTTCAAGGATGAAGATTGAATTCTGAATGAAATGGGAATGATGAGTTGATCCCCACTTCCTTATTTCAAATGGAAAGGAATTGCTTGAATTATGTAGTGAAAAAGTGACAAAGAACTGATTATAACTTGAGATCGAAATATGGGATGAAGTTGTGCACTGGATCTGACAGTAATATGTCGAGATGAAGTCGCCCTGCGAATTTGAGGAAAAGTTGCCTGGACTGTAGCGAGAATGTACACGGTCCTCCAAAGAATCCACGAAATGAAAAGGGTTTTTCCGCCTCTGCAAATGGAGCCCGAATCTGAAAGTGTAGCTATGTACCTACAACCTATAGACTGGAAAGAGAGGAAAATGGGTTGGGATTGGGGGTTTTCCTTTAGGTCAAACCCCAGTTTTGGAATTGACCAAGTAATGAAAGAAAGTACTTGGAAGTAGATGTAAATGAAAGACTGAATTGTAAATCATCTTAAGGTGGGTTGTGATAGAAATGCTTGTGTGGAATTGAATGTTGGAATCAATCTCCTCTTCAATGGTTGAATCATTGACTTGAATGCAACACCTAGCCTTGAAGGGAGACTTGAGAATGCTCAATGTCGAAAAGGAACGCTTGAATGCTTGAATGCTCTTGAATGCTTGATCTCATGTAAACTTCCCACTTATCCAACTTCAACTTATGCAAATCAGAGGACAAATTCCCCTTAAATACATATTAGTGGATTTGATTTTTGTCACAGGTCGGCATTGAGGGAGTTTCCTGCCCAATGCACAACCCACAATGCATGCTCTAGGAAGGTCTTGCCCCAAAATAAGGCAGGGATAGGGGAGCCATGCCCCTATCTTAGGGGGAACAGGGGCAACACACCCCTTTCCTACCCCTTTCTCTAGGGTAGAGTGCAGACAGGGTGATGCAGAGGCCAAGGTAGAAGTTGTTTCTAAAAGCTGAGCAATCTCCAGTCTCAGATCAAGCTAGAGGATTCAAACTCACATGCGTGAGGACCCTAATGTAGTCAAAAATTGCTAGGGTCAGAATTTTATGACACTACATTTAGCCCCCACTTTAGCAGGAGTATAAGCATGTGCCAATACTATCGATAAAATACAAGGAAATAAGATTGAAAGACTTTTACCATGTCAAGGAGGCAAGATGCGCCAAGCCCCCAGTGGACTTAGGATCTTATGACTTCGATTGACAAAGTAAAAGGGAAGATCGAGAAGTGGAGAACCATGAATGCAAGTAGAAAAGTTCCCTTCACTAGGATTCATGAAAGAAAGGATACCAAAGATTTAAAAGCAAAACAAAGTTTGCTAAGTAATTCTAAGTATCAAAGAAGGAAAATATGAGCGGAGTGTATACCCCCATGTTAAAGCAATCGTGTGCACCTTATCAAGAGCAAATTTTTTCAGGTAAGATACACCCAAGAGAGAGAGAACAAAGGGAGCACATTATCGCAAGGATTTAGCCCCCAATCGAGGAATAAATCCAAGGATATTGAACACAAAACACGAGGTAGTGTCGCTTTCCTCAGGGTCAGTATGCTATATGATAAATCATGTATATCATGTATGTATATGCATATAATAGTCTCCATTCCCCAAAGAAGGACACTACCTTAGAAGAAAGGGAACAGAGGATGTCTTTTGAGTCAACATGAAAGAGACCAGGAAATATCTCAATGTTTTGCATTGTCCCCAAGTAGACATTAAGGGAATAATAGAAGAACATGGATACACATAGAAGAATGGTCACAAAAGAGAAAGATCTTCAGGGCTAATATTGCTAATCTAGCACAACATCCACCTCCTGATCTTGTTGATCACTATTTTGGGAAGGCGAGCAACACACCAGAGGAGCGACATTGAGCATAGTAGATGGAGCTATCACAAGATCCAAACACGGACTATGCTCATGTTGTAAGTCACTTTGTTCAATTCTAGGAGCTAGGATTAAGGTTTGTGAAAATTCATCAGATAAATGCTTGTCCACATCAACATACTCATACTCACTATCAGAAGTGTTAGGAGTTGTATTTCCATTATGAATAATATTTTCACTCATTTCTTCATCAAAGTTTAGAGAAAGAGGGGCAAGAACATGAATAGGAGTAAAACAATCACATGCTTTGTGCAGCTTAGGATTTGGAGATGTTGGTTGAACATCTTGCTTGGGAGAAAAGGGAATCATTTCAACTATCGAAGTCTAAGGAGATTGGGTATTTTGAAGGATAGCTTCACGAGCTTGAACATGATGTCTTCATCGGCGTTCTCTCACACGATTCTATCGAGTCTTAGTGGAAGGATGAGAAAGAGGAGGAACACTTGAAAAAGTAGTAATGTTTCTCTCCTTAATAGTTGAAGGTTTAGGTTGAGGTATTTTTGGTTGAACAATAGGAGAAGCGGGCCTCTTCTCTCAATAAGAGGAAGGAGGTGGAATTGTACCATATAAAGAAGGAATATTAGGTGTAGGAAGGAGACCAGGTCCATCATGAGGAGGAGGTATAGGTCTAATCTTAAGAGAAGGTAAAGTCACATCCATACGTATAGGTTGACGATCTTCCATAGAAGGGAGCTTAGTTCTATCCATGAGGGGAAGAACCTCATCTTGAAGAATAATAGGAATGTCAAGTGTTGGAGATCTAGGTTGACTTAAGGATAAAATCATATCGTTCTTCCATTTTTTATAAGATTGAAAAAGAGCATCGCTCCTTGATGGAAGAGATTGAAATTGTTTAGACCAAAAGAGATCAATAGGAACAATGGGGCTTCTTTCGGATGGACGAAATAAAATATGGTGCAGGGTTATGATTTCTCCATTGTGAGGAAATTTCAGACACTTGTGTATTGGATAAGCAATAGCCTTCATGGAAAATAGATAAGGATAGCCCAACTTCACATAGAATTGCTCAGAAGAAGGTATAATAACAAAGTCAACATCCATGGATTTAGTATAAACTTCAACAAGAAGAGTGATAGAGCTAATGGTAGGACAAGAGAAGCCATCAAATAACTTCACAGCCATATTAGAAGCATCATATATTGGTTTATGCAATCATAAAGTGAAAATATACTCTTCAGTTATGACATTAACCATGCACATGACAAGGGATATCCTTAACCTTCACAACTATGTATAAAGGGCCATCGGGTGCTCTAATGGTCTCACTATGGTCAAATGTAATACAAGGATCCTTAGGTGAATCTTGTGTTTCTACCATATTAACCATGTTTGGATCCATAGAGGTGAATTCTTCAGAAGAGAGAAAATGAGGCACAATCTCAATAATGTTAGAGGTATGAGATGGCAAGGGATCAGTGAAAATCTTAAGATTTTGATTAGGAGCTACTAATTTATTCCCTTTATCATTCACACCTTCCACATATATAGTATTATTAACAATTTATTCTTGAATCTTATTCTTCAATGCAAAACATTTCACAGTATCATGACCAGGTTGACGATGAAATTGGCAAAAAGAATTGTTATCAAAATAAGGGGATGCAAGTTTAGAAGGATCAATTTGTTTTATAGGAGAAAGTTTGATAACAATTATGTGCAAAAATTGAGACATAATACTATACAAAGATTCATTCAAAGGAGTGAATTGTCTTTCTCTTTGGAAACATTTTGAAATAGAAGGCACACCTATTGTAGAATTCACATTGTTGTTGTTGATTGGATCATTGAACTTGATGAACCTTTTTGTTGGTTTGAACTTCACAAATAGTTGTTGAACACTCTCCCCCTTATCACTTGGAGCCATAGGAGTGGATTGCTCCATTTGACTCACAGCCAGTTGATAATTATGGAGTGTTGCGCCTAACTACGGGAAGGAAGTAAACTTAGACAAAAGAAGCTTTTCCCTAATATCACTTTTTCTTTAACACCTTTTTTACAATGCATTAAATCAGTCAAAGTGATTTTAAGACCAATGTTGTTTTGAAATTGTTGGATGAAAGAATTTGCCAATTGTTGAAAGGAACTGATAGAATAAGAAGGCAAAGAGAAATACCATTGTAAATCCTTATCTCTTAGAGTTCTTGTAAACAATTTTGCAAGCAATCTTTGATCACAAGCAAAATCAATACACAAGGTTTGAAATGTTTTGACATGCGTAAGAGGATCACCTTTTCCATTATAGTTCCAATTGAGGGATCTCAACATGTTTAGGTGGCATGACTTTAACAATATCAAGAGAAAATGGGCTCGCAACATCAAAGGTGGGCACACTAAACTTGGATTGACTCATACAAGCAATTTATTGTTGTAAGGAAGAAACGGTTTGAGCAAGATTGTTAATTTTTGCTTCGGTAGAAGAATTGATGTTAGACATAGGTGATTGGGAAGGTGGTGTAATGTTATTGAAAGAAGGCATGGACTGAGAATAAGGTGGTGGGACATTATGATAAGTAGGCATAGGTGATGATTGGGTGGGAAAAGGGACACTTAAAGGAGGAATAAAGTTGTTGAAGGAATTTCCCCCTTGTATCACACTGATTGGTTGAGGAATAGTAGGAATACTTATGGAAGACATAGGTAAAGATGAAGAAGAGGGATTGCCCCCATGACCCATGGTTGTAGGAATGACATGTTGAGTTGATGTAGCCATGATGTTAGAGGTAAAAGTAGGAATACTAGTCATAAGAGTAGTCAAAGGATTAGAAGGATTGACTTGTGTTGAAGGTTGTGAGTAACCTAGGGTTTCAACACAACTCTTGATAGGCATGACATTAGAATCAACAATATGTGCAATGCCATGCAATATATCAATTCCATTCTTATCACTCTGAATCGTGCACTTAAGGCCTTCAATTAATAGAATAGATTCACTATTAGGGTATTCTTGGGACATCCATTGAAAGTTATCAAATTGATTGTCCAATGTGGAAAGTTGATCTAGAGAAACCCTAGTTAAAGCTTCTTCTTCATCATGAGATTTATCAATGGGGTGAATAGGCACATGATTAGGATGAGAAGAATTAGCATGATCCTCATTAAATAAGTCACCCAAATTAGGCTCCATCTCCTCAGTAATTAAACCTTGGGAAGCCTTAATTCTAATGCTTCGTCTAATGAGGATAGGATAGATAGGACTAATAGTGGTAAAACTCATGAACTAGAGGGAAATTTTGAATTTCGAATTGTAGAACAAAGCTTACAAAATTGAGTAATGCAAAATTTAAGAAAATAATGATTACACAATTTGAACTTTGTGGGAAGAAGGGGATGACACAATTTCCAAAAATGAAAGAAAATTGAAATTTTAAAATTAGGGCCAAGGGAATACCACTTAATTTTAAAATCACGACAGACTATAATTAACCTCTTAATTTTAAAAAATTTCTTGAAATTTGAAATGTTGAATTTGGAGGTATTTATGATTCTAGAGGGATCAAAAATCGATAAAATCAACCAATCTTCTCGATTTAGGCTATTAAATACAGTCATAACAATCTCCCAAAATTTCAAAAAAAAGCTGAGGACAATGGCGGGAACGCACATGATCTAACCAACTTTTTTCGAAATTTTCAGTTAAGCTAACCCCAAAAAATTGATGAATTTTACAACCTCTAGATGGGAGAAATGAAGGTGCAAATATAAAAATAGGACCCTTTTAGGGTTTTGAAGAAAAAGAGGAATTGAATTGCAATTTTGAAAAAGGTCAAACCTAATGGATAGGGACATGTTAGAAAATGTTTAGAAACCTGAAATGGAACGAAATTGATTTGAAATTTGCACAAAATCCAATTTAATTTTGAAAATTAGGGTTTTATGACCTAACAACTTAATTTTAAAATTTGAATTTTGGGAAAAAGGGGGGAAATTGAAAATTTGAATTGTAGGAATGAAGACAAATCTGAGAACACTCAGAAATCTGAAAAATTAAATGGAAATCCAATTTTTGCACAAGTTCAAGATGATTTTTAAAAATTAGGGTTTTAACAAGTAACCCTTTAATTTTATAAATTTGATTTGCAAATTGAACAAGACAACAAGGAAATTGAATTTGACAAACAAAACAATTTTCAAATCTAAGATAACCACAAGCAATTTTCTATAAATTACAAGTTCAATTTTAAATTTAAAAACTAGGTTTTTTAATGATTTAACCACTAAATTTGCAGAAATTTGAAACTTGTAAATGAAAAATATGCAATTTTGTTCAAAGGAAAGCATGCAAGACATCGGGTTCACCAAAATATAATGTGGAAAAAGGTGAATGAGAGAGATCAAGAGGAAAACTACTCTTTCCCTCCAGGGAGAGATGAGAGTTTCACTACGGATTTCCCTTCAAACACTTTTCACCTAGTTTTGATTAAGTAAAAGCGGGTTTTTAAAAGGAACCCGAACCTTTTACAAAGAAGGATATATCATAAGGACTAGAAAAATCTGTGCCTGATCACTTCAAAAACTAAAATAGATCCCAACTGAATAAAAAGGGATCACAACCCACATTACATAACATTACATAAAAAAACCAGAAAAAGACAGCATTCGAAAAGCAGAATGACAGTAAAAAGATAGAAAACGAGACCACTGCCAAGACAGAGACAGAGACAACTATATACTTTTCATGATATCCTCATCATGGACAACCATCTTCTTCATGTTGTCCGTCGATGTCTTTAACTCCTCCAACTCATGACCTTTGATGTCACCCTTGATCCTAGTATTGGCTTTGGTCCTCTTCTCGTCACCTTTTTTGTCCGATTGTTCCTTGTCAACACACTTCTCAGTGTTGTTCTCAAATCTATTGATCAAGATGTTTATTTTATCCACTGAAGCTTTGAGGATCTAGAAGTTTTGTTCTGCAATCTTCTTAATAGTGAGTTCCATCTTATCAATTCTGCTACCCAGATTGTTCATAGTAGTTTCCATCCCTTTCACCTCCTTGTTTTCTTCCATCTCTTTAACCTTTTTTTCAATGGAAATAATTTTACCCACCATGCTTTCAATGGCTTCCGCATGATTAATTGCAACTGCCAATTCTTTAACATTTTTTGTCAGGGGTTTCTCGCCAACCATTGCTCTTTTGATAGTCATCATATCTTTCTTCAAGCTGCCTATTTCCCCATTGTACCAATAGTCTCACAGAAGCCCTTTATAGTCACATTTTCACCAACACAATCACTAAATTTACCACTTTTTTCCTCTTTCTCCTCTTTCTGCATACCTTAGGTGTTCAAACCCTCTATGTTTCCTGTGACCGGGTTCTCCTCCCCCTCCTTATCCTATCCCTTATCTTTTTTATTCTCCTCTGCCTCCTCTTTAGAATTAATCAGGATTTGGCTAATATCTTTATTGCTTTCCTTGTTGGTCTTCTTCCTCTACATTTGCTTTCTAGTAACTTTCCCTTTCTTTTTTTTAATAAATTTCCCTTCAAAGGATTCAGCCTCAAACTCTGAAATATCTGAATCCACCATAATCTGTTTCCTCTTAGCCTTGTTCCTACCTTTTTTGCTAGTCTCCTCTGAATTGCCCTCAGTCTCTGAGTCAAAGTTAAAGCCATTGGCTTCACTCTCTATGTCCTCATCTCTTGCATATTTTCCTTTGATAGGTTTTTCAATGCTCCTCCCTTTAAGCACTTTATAGACAAGAGCCATAAGACCCTGGTGAAGGGCATGGTCACCTTTAGGATCTTTCTGAATCTCCTTGATAGTATGGTCCATGGAGCAAGCTAGGTAATATGATAGGCTCACCTTTTCCCCATGGCAGAAATGGTTGAGCAAAACAAAATGATGACCATAGGCTCTAGTAAACCTACCATCCAAAGTAATATAGGTGATAGTATCGAATAAAACAAACCTCCATGGCTTGCATATCCATTTTGGGGAATGATAGGAATTGTTGGCTTTCGCCATCTTCTTCCTCTCATCATCCATGATAGGGAATTTGTCCGCTGCTTTATCAGAGATGTTGCGGTCCCTATTAAATTTCATGCCCTCAATTATCATCCCCATAGCTTCAACAATAATCTCCTCATCTACAGTCATCATCTAGGACCCGACCAGGATTTTTCCATTCTTCTAGTTCTTAATAAAATGTTTGGTAACTATAGGATCTTTCCCACTAAGCCTCTCCATAAACACACTCAAACCCCCCTCCTGAAGGATATCCCACACTTCCTTGTTCTCCCTCCAATCCGAGCAAGAGGTAGGTTTGAACCTTTTTTTAATTTCCTCCCATTTTTCCTTTGCTATCCCTAAATTTCCTTCTCTCGGCTCCAAATATTCTTCTCTGGTTTCTATGGATGCCCTGAAAAAAAGCCTAGAATTCGTGCCAAACAATAATGAAAAGACACTTGAATAAATACTCATTACCTCCATAATAACCTTTCTTCAAAAGAAGAGGAGGAGGCATTTATAAATTATAGTTGATGGTGCCATGTAGCCTCATCTGGATATGGTCCAGATCGAGTAGAGATTTCACTTCACATGTGAGCTCACTCTCACCATAAGTAGTAATAATATCTTCCGTTTGGCAAGCTAGTTGGCAGCCCAGTCTGCGCATGAGTTTGCTTCCCTATACACGTGTGAAAACACACATTTCAAATTCCTCACTAATTTTCTTTGCCGCTTTGATAGCATTGCTTATTGACCAAGAAGGAGGGAACTTCTTATTCAAACAATTGATTATATTCAATGAATCTCCTTCTCACTAGACTCTAGTGCAATTGGCTTCCTTATCCAGGACCATCCCATGGTATGCAGCCATAGCCTCAGCTACATGATTTGTTTGATTTCCTATGGGTATACATTTAATAATTTTTCATTTTCCCCATTCGTCCCTAAGGACCACCCCACATCCTGCTATCTCAAGATTACCCTTTGATGCACCATCAAAGTTTATTTTCATCCATCTATTGGGTGGGCTTACCCATATCACTCCCTCTCTAGGATCATTCTGAAAGTGTTCACGACCTTTTAATCTCCACTTCTTGAAGATTGATTGATCATCCTTGTCTTGAGGATCAGCAATACCACCTATTATATTCATATTTTCCACTATATTTCTTTTAATTTTGTCAAAAATAATTTGAGCCTTAGACACCTTCTCTCTAAAGACTCTCATTTCTCTCTTTCCATATACCCCAACACATATGGGGTAAAGCAAATTTCCACAACAAAGTAGTAAATTTGTTCCTTAAAGGATGATACCAAGAATTAAAAACCTCTTGAGCTGACTCTGGGAAACTCCAACTGATTTTGAAATGATCCAGACATCTTCCCCAGACATCAGCAGAAAAAGGGCAGTGAAAGAGCATAGGGTTGATGGTCTCCTCACTCTGCATGCAAAGAAAACAAACACTAGGCATGCACATACCTCTTTTTCTGAGGTTCTCAATAGTTAGAATTTTATCTTGAAGGGTTGTCCAGAAAAAAATATCAATCTTAGGGTTAAGGCCTTTCACCCAGGCCTTAGCCTAGCAAGGACTCTCCATTTTAGAATACTTATGATAGTTAAGAGAAGCCACAGTGAATTTACCATTTGCTGTGAGTTTCCAAATTAATTGATCTTCCTCTTCCACCACAACCATAGAGTTCATAATTTTATTCAGACTTCCCAAGGACTGATCCACCTGAAATAAATCCTTCCACTATCCATCTTGCCAATAATCACCCACCATTGATCCATATCTTTCCTTGTACTGGTTCTGGAATCTGCTCCACTTTGGACTTTCAGTCAAAGGGGACTCGAGCAGCCAGGAGTCTTCACCTAGTTACATTGGAAGAGGAGAGGATAATTCACTAGATTCAACCTTCAAGGATGAAGATTGATAAGTTGATCCCCTCTTCCTTATTTGAAATGGAAATGAATTGATTGAATTATGTAGTGCAAAAGTGACAAAGAACTGATTATAACTTAAGATTGGAATATGGGATGAAGTTGTGCACCTGGATCTAGCAGTAATATGTCGAGACAAAGTCGCCCTATGAATTTGAGGAAAAGTTGTTTGGATCGTGGTGGGAATGTACACGGTCCTCCAAAAAATCTATGAAATGAAAAGGGTTTTTCTACCTCTACAAATGGAACCTGAATCCAAAAGTATAGTTGCACACCTACAACCTACACACAGAAAAGAGAGGAAAATGGGTTGGGATTGGGGGTTTGCCTTTAGGTCAAACCCTAGTTTTAGAATTAACCAAGTAATGAAAGAAACTACTTGCAAGTTTTAGTTTTAACAAGTAAGCTCTTAATTTTGTAAATTTCATTTGCAAATTGAACAAGACAATGAGGAAATTGAATTTGACAAACAAAACAATTTTCAGTTCTAAGATAACCACAAGCAATTTTGTATAAATTACAAGTTCGTTTTTAAATTTAAAAACTATGTTTTTTAATGATTTAAACACTAAATTTGTAGAAATTTGAAACTTGTAAATGAAAAATATGCAATTTTGTTCAAAGGAAAGCATGCAAGATGTCGGGTTCACCAAAATGTAATGTGGAAAAAGGTGAATGAGAGAGATCAAGAGGAAAACTACTCTTTCCCTCCAAGGAGAGATGAAATAAAGGAAATTCCCAAAAGGGGACATTACAAAATAAGTGATACATGGCGTTACATCAAATATTATTTATCTTACCTATCCTCATCTCTCATTGGTCAATGTAATGGTGGTTGTAAAAAGCCCTTTTTAGGGGTTCTATCTTTTGATCTTGGCCATTGATTGCGAATCAATCTGGGTTGTTCATTGTAATGGGACTTCTCTAAAAGGGATATGCTCTCTCATTTGTAAAGGTTAATGTTAGAAGAGTAGAAGAATAGTTGCTAAGGCAATTAGGCATTAGAAGTTTGAGTAGAGTAGAGTAGGAGAAGAAGAAATTGCTGCTAAGAATTGTAAATGAATATACTCTTTTCATTGAAGATATGGTGAAATGTGTTGTTTCAACAAGTTGCATGGTTTTCACTTCTCATTTGCTTTAATGTTGATTATATGAATGAAAGATTATGTGGATGAGTAATGGTGAAATTCTCATATCCATACTACTAGTAGTTTTCCAATTGTAAACTTGCCTTGCGTGGTCAACCAAAATCCTTATTCAGGCTTAATTCCAATTGTTATTCACACATTGATATGCATTGCCTTGATGTTGTCTATGTTGTTGGTGGTAATTTTAACATCATATATTTACCTTAGAAGATTGCACTAGCTTTGTGGAGTTGTTCATTGATGTCAAAGAAAAGTCTAGTAGAATCTCACCAAGTCATGCATCTTTCTTACATTCCTAGGATTAGATTAGTCTTCCTAAACCCTTCCCCTTTTTACCTTTTTTTAATTCAAGATAGTTTAGAATAGAAAGCATCATAGGATTGTAATATCAGATGATCAAGTTCCAACAACATTCAATCATTCTTATGAAACATAAGTCCCCTTGTGATTCCAACATTATCACATCAAACATTGAGCTTACCCACACGTCAATACTTGACATTAGGAACCTTGGAGTCTTCCAATTGATCATATAATTTAGCATTTGGGAATATTTTGATCAAGAGAGGATAAGATACCTTGGTATTTTGTTTTGTGTTTGAGGTACATAAAAAACACATCAACACTACACAAAAAGGCACTCACATTATTTATTGAGCATTAATCTTAATCTCATGAATTTATTAAACAATGGTCTTATTATTATTAAGTGGTGATCATCTTGTATAACAAGAAAATCACATCTTTAATTACAATTGTTAAGATACAATGCACTAAAACAATAGTTCTATTAAGGGTCGCTTAATAGATTCAAGATAACAATGATCAAATATAAAATCTAAGAAGTCGTGACTTATTTGTTGGCATTATTGACATTAAGTTATCATTGATTTCAACTAGTTTGACCAGGTCACCAGTAAGTAAAAAACAGTGACCAGTATAAGAAGAGCAAGACAGAAGGAAGGCTATTGGTAAATATCACGTGTGTCATCTACCGGTAAAGAAGGCTTACCGGTGAGACATAAATGGGGATCAAGGTTTTTTGTTTGTTATGAAGGCACAACAACCGGTGAACAGAACAGAGAGGATGTTTGTTGGTCATACCGGTAAGATAAACTAAACCAATAGTCAACCTTAGTTGACAAAGAATTTCAAATCAACATAAGAATCTGAGAAAAGGTGGATGTCAACAAGCATGGCAGCTGAATGCTAGGTGGAGGTATTGCACAGGTCGGTGGAGTGTGCATCGATGTAACAAATCTACAAGTAGGTCAGCTTTTATGAGGAACCTACAAGTCACGGAGGATGCCAAAGGATTGCAACTCGAGGAAGGCAATCTGACAGAGCAACTGAACTGATCTTGCAAGAATATTTGATCTTTGTACCTGTTTGGTGAAGGAAACATCAAAGCCATTAATGGCGAATGATAGAGAAAAGCAAAAAAGCATGGTCCAGACCTCAAGATTTAGAAAATTCACATTGGAATGTGAAGCTTTGCTGGTGATTGATCGATGTCATGAAGATCTTATCTCTGGAAAAGAAAATCAAATCAAATCGGATTCGGATCGAGTTGGAGAAGGAAAACCTAACATGACAGTGTTTGAATGCATTCTTGGCAGAATCCATGATTATAAATACATGAGCTCGAAATAGAAAAGGTTGATGCTTAAGGAGAAGAAGACGAGTGAATAGAGCTTGAGTGCATAGAAGAATCATCCCCCTTAGAGTTTATTCTAAGTTGCAGAGTGAGTTAACAAGAAAACCAGTGAGAGGGTTTAACCAGTAGGGATAGAGTACCAGTATAACTGTAGCAGGTTCAACAGTGGTGTGGTTGAGAAAGGGGGCATCCAAGTGTGACACAGTGAGTTGTGAGGTTGTGTGTGAGAGAGAGAGAGAAGAGAGGCCAGGAATCATAGAGAGTGATCCTATAACTGGTAGTGTGAGATCCAGTAAAGAAAAGAAGATCGTTAACCAACAGAGACCTATTTAATCAAGAGTTGCAAACTTCATTTGCAACAAGAAGCAATAACTATGTCTAAATTGTATTTCAATATACATCACCAAGTTGGATCTTGGTGCAAGGGTTGGTGCTCCTTGGGTTGGTTCCCTAAATCAGAAGGGGTTGGTGCTCATTGGGTTGGTGCCCTAAATCTTTGTAATTTAGTGTTTTACTTGTGAGGTTGGATTGGAGCAGTAGCCTCTAGCAGCATTTCTCACCGAGGTTTTTCCCATATTCGGTTTTCCTTGTACATCTTGTGTTTTCCTTGTACATCTTGTGTTGTGGGTTGCATTTATGTGGTTGTCTTCTTTTGTTTCCTCATCTTCTTTACTAGTTTGATTATTTAGTGCTTAAGATAACAACCGGTATTCTGAAGTTGCTTTAAAAGTGAAAAGATTTTAGGAACCACTGATTCACCCCCGTCTGAGTCGTACTTTGTGTTCAACAATTAGTATTAGAGCCTAGATTCTTGGTTATTTAAAAACCTTGGGTAGATTCTAGACTTAGAACAGAATGGCAAGAAATGAGTCTGCTTCCTTAAAACCCCCATATTTGATGGATCCAGCTATGCCTTCTGGAGTAGAAGAATGGAGACCTATATTTCCTCCCTTGGTTTTGATGTGTGGATGTCTGTCAAGAATGGGTATGTTGTCCCTAGTGTTCCTCCCACTGAATCAGATGTCAAGGAGTATGAGAACAATGCAAAGGACAAACATGCTATCTTGATCGAGCTATCTGATAATTAGTTTGTCAAGGTCATGCATTGTGCATCTGCCAAGGAGACATGGGATAAAATGCAAAGGTTATTTGAAGGAGATGAAAAAGTCAAAGAGGCCAAGCTGCAACCACTAAGCATCAAGATGAAGGATGATGAAAAGATTGCAGACTACCTTCATAGATTTGATAAAACTGTGAACACCATCAAAGGATGTGGAGAAGAAATTGTAGATGAGATCCTTGTCAAGAAGGTGCTTACGTCCCTTACACCTAACTATGATACAAAGGTGTTTGTCATAGAAGAAGCCAAGGATCTGAAGATCTTTACAATGGATGAGCTATTTGGCTCACTAACAACCTATGAGATGAGAACAACCAGTGATGCTTCCTTAAGGAAAGAGGCATCATTCAACACCACCTAGAAGGGCAAAGAAGTAGGTTCTCATAAAGGATCCAATGAAGACTCTGATGCAAAGGTAGAAAAATTTGTCAAAAAACTCAAAAGAGGATCCAGAAAATATAAAGGAAAGGTACCACTCAAATGTTCCAACTGTGGTAAAGTTGGACACTTTACTGCAAAATGTCCTTATAATGAAACTGGTGGAGATGAGTCTAGAGGGTTTACCAGATCTACTGGAAAATATAGAGAAAGAAATGTCTATCAACAAGGAAGAAGAGGCTATCGGAAGTAGAACAACCTCTATACTATTGAGGATGATGCCACAAATGAAGAAAGTGTATCAAAAGATGACTACCATGAGAATGATAAAAAAATTAATCTCTTTATGGCACTTGATGAACCGGTTGATGAAGATGAGGAAGAAGAGGATATTTAGGCTGAAGTGGACTTATAAGGAGAGATTATAAGTGCTCTTGAGGAACTGAGTAAAACAAGAAGAGAACTCAAGAAGGTCAAGCAAGCTGCAGTAGATGAACAAGGTCTCTTGAAGCAATCCCTAGATGAGTCCAATCAAGTTATATCTGACTTGAAACTACAATTAGAAGAAGCCAAGAGGATATGTGAAGTTACATCCTCTGATCTAATGAAGAAGGAAAAGGACATCAAGATCTGGAAGAAAAAATAGTGAAGCTCATAAAGGAACTTGAAGAAAGTAAGGAAGAAATAAAAGTAAGAAGCAAATATGAAGGCAACACCGCAGCCTTAGATAAGATGTTGAGAAAACAAAAGAAATACAAAGATACCAGTGGCTTAGGCTTTGAAGAAGATCAAAGTTCAAACAACAAAGACACATCCGGTAAAGAAATAAAGTTCACCTCTTGAAATGAAGGTGAAGAAAAGAAGACATTCACTATAAGCAAGGATACCGGTAAAAAGACATATGCAGATGTTGTTGGAAATCGCCACACAAACCAATATACACAAGCAATGAACCGAAGGTCACACTCATTGTACCAACATGCAGATCCAAGGAGAAATTCAAGAGTTGACCATGAAGGATTCACTAGAGTCAACAACATGAAGGGGAGACCCCCAATGAGGCATTCCTTTGCAGGACCAAGGCAACCTAATGAGTATGTTTCAAAATTTCATGGTTATTGTTACTGGTGTAACAAATATGGGCATAGAATAGTTGATTGTAGATTAACCAATAAGCCCCCTATGAGTTATGAAAGTAGAAATCCTTTTAATGCACTCTGGGATATGAATGTTGTCTGTTATCAATGCAATGGATATGGTCATAGGAGTTTTGAATGTAGGAAGAATAAACCGATGCCCTACAATAATTTAAGGATTTATCTTTAAATGAAAATGTGAAATTCTATAACTATCAAGAGTATGGACATATAACAAAGTTTTGTAAAAATGGGAAGATCAAGCATAAGACAAATCATGATCAAGAACTGGTAGTTGAACCAGAGCACAAAATAGCAGCTGACAAGAAGAAGGAAACCAAACTAGTATGGGTTGAGAAAGAAAAGGACAAGGCAGAATCAATTATGATAGTGTAGACTACCTTACATGCTGAAAGAAAAAATCTATGGGTTGTAGATAGTGGTTGTTCCAACCAAATGACTAGTGATAAAAAGAAATTTATTAAACTTGAAGACTGGAATGGTGGTTCAGTAAGATTCGGAGACAACTCATCCATCAAAATAAAGGGAAAAGTTACTCTAAATATTGATGGAAAATTGAAGGCATGTGATGTATATTATGTGGAAGGCCTAAAGAACAATCTGCTGAGTGTGAGTCAAATGTGTGACAAAGGTTATAAATTCACCTTTGACTCACATGATTGCCAAATAAAGAAAGATAGTATCGGTTAGGTTGTGGCATAAGGAAAGAGAACAGATGGAAATGTTTACAATCTGAAGGAACTCTATGAGTCCCAATACATGATAGGACAGGTTGATGAAAGTTGGTTGTGGAACCAAAGATTAGGCCACATAAACTTTGATAACTTAGTTGCAGTAAGTAGAAAGGGGTGTGTGAGGAATATTCCACCCATCATCAAACCGGTAAGCACATTGTGTGATGAATATCTAAAAGGAAAGAAAACTAAGGTGATTTTCAGGACAAAAGAGCACAACACCTCCAGACCACTTGAAATTGTGCATACAAATCTGTGTGGTCCAACTAGGACAAGAGTACTTGCCGGTGAAAGATATTTTATGCTCTTTATTGATGATTATTCAAGAATGACATGGGCCACCTTCCTACAAGATAAGTCACAAGCATTTGACAGATTCAATATCTTTAGGAAGATGGTGGAGAAAGAAAGTGGGTACAAGCTAAAATGTCTAAGATCATATCGGGCTGGAGAGTTTACATCAAATGAATTTGAAAATAATTGTGAAAAACATGGAATTAGAAGGCAATACTCAACCCCTAGAACACCACAACAAAAACGTGTGGTAGAAAGGAAGAACATAACAGTTAAGGAGATGGCCAGAACCATGTTAAATGAGGCCATTCTACCAAACACATATTAGAAGGAAGCTGTTCATGCTGCTACATATACTTTGAACCGGGTTCAATTAAGAACAAACAACAGAATGACACCTTATGAGTTGTGGTATGATTGGAAGCCATCAGTCAAATACTTCAAAGTATTTGGACATAAGTATTTTATCAAAAGAGATATGGATGGTCTAAGTAGTTTTGACTCTATGAGTGATGAAGGAATCTTCCTTGGTTACTCATCTAACAACAAGGCCTACAAATGCTACAACAAAAGACTAAGAAGAGTCATTGAGAGTGTTCATGTAAAAGTTGATGAGGATATGCACAAAGGAAGTCAACCACAAGTAAACTAGTATGATGGTTCTGGTGATTCTGGTGATGAAGCTTAGTCAAACAATGAACCAAAAGAAGCATCCAAGAAGGCTCCCAATTGGTATGTGCAGTTGAATCACCCAGAACAAAAAATTCTAGGAAATAAGAATGATGGTGAGCAGACTAGAAGAAGACTTGCTCGAAATGATGAACAAGTCAACTTATGCCTCATGACTGAAGTAGAACCTAAAACATTCAATGAGGCCAACAATAGACAAGAATGGATGGATTCCATGGAAGAAGAACTGCAACAAATTCAGAAGAACAAGACTTGGGAATTGGTCCCTAGACCGGAAGACAAGAACATCATTGGCACTAAGTGGGTCTACTAGAATAATATGAATGAACAAGGTAAAATTTTTAGGCATAAAGCTAGACTTGTGTGCAAAGGATACTCTCAAGTAGAGGGCATTGACTTTGAAGAAACATTTGCACTGGTAACTAGATTAGAAGTAATTAGGATGTTTCTAGCCTTTTTTGCCTACAAGGGTTATAAAATATATCAAATGGATGTAAAATCTGCCTTCCTAAATGGAAATTTGGAAGAAGAAGTGTAGATGGAGCAACCAAAAGGTTTTCTGCTACATGATGAAACATTTGTGTGCCGATTGAAGAAGGCCCTGTATGGTTTAAAGCAAGCTCCTAGAGCATGGTATTAAAGATTAGATCGGTACCTGAAGGAGAAGGGATTCAAAAAGTGGAGTGCTAACAACAATTTATACATAAAGAAAGATGGAAACCACATGATTATTTAGGTTGTGTATGTCGATGACATTATCTTTGAAGGCAATAAGGACACCCTTTGCAAAGAATTTTCTGATCAAATGCAGTTAGAATTTGAGATGTCAATGCTTGGTAAATTGACATACTTCCTTGGTTTGTAGATATTATAGCAAGATAAGGGAATATTTATCTCACAAACCAAGTATGCAAAGGATATGTTGAAGAAATTTCAACTGGAGGATTGCAAACCAGTAAGTACCCCCATGGTGACCGGAAGTAAATTAAGCAAGAATGATGAATCGTTGATGGTGGATTGGACTTTGTATAGATCCATGATAGGTAGTCTATTGTATGTAACTACTTCTAGACTGGATATAGTACATGCAGTGTGCATGGTGGCCAGCTTTCAAGCCGCACCTAACCAGTCACATATGAATGTTGTAAGTAGAATCTTTAGGTACCTACAAGGAACACTCGGTTATGGATTATGGTACCCTAAACAAGGGGAATTAATCTTGGAGGCATACACTAATGTTGATTGCGCAGGTTGCATTATGACCGGAAGAGCACAAGTGGTGGTGCATTCTTCCTAGGTGACTAGTTGGTCTCATGGCATAGCAAGAATGTCTCCCTATCAATTGGTTAAGCAGGATACATTGTTGTTGCTACATGCTACTCTTAGGTTCTTTGCATGAAGAAAACCCTCAAAGACATACAAGTGGACATCACTGATCCTATACTCATCTGGTGTGATAATTCGAGTGCTATCAACATAGCCAAGAATCTAGTGATGCATTTCAGGACAAAGCATATAGCCATCAAGTATCATTTTCTCAGAGAGAAGTTTGAAGGACAAGAAGTAAAGATGGACTATGTTCCTATCAGGTAAGCACCTTTGAGTACGTACGACACAAGTTGGGAGTTGTGTCATCTACCTTATGCACTTGAGAAAGGAAGGATTCTTATGGTTTAGGGGGAATTAATAGTAGCATCTATAACTCTTGAACCACATCTCAGTACCGGCTACAATCACTCGTCTAAGGGGGAGCTCGATATGGATCAAAGGGGGAGTCTACAGTACCTTTTGTCATTGTGTCAAAGGGGGAGAAATGTACCGGTATGAAGTGTCTTGCAGTAAGTTGACATCAATGCCAAAGGGGGAGATTGTTGGCATTATTGACATTAAGTTGTCATTGATATCAACCAGTTTGACCAAGTCGCCAGTAAGTAAGAAATGGTGACCGATATAAGAAGAGAAAGACACAAGGAAGGCTATCGGTAAATATGACGTGTGTCATCTACTGGTAAAGAAGGCTTACCAATAAGGCATAAACCAAGATCAAGGTTGTTTGTTTGTTATGAAGGCACAACAACCAGTGAACAAAACAAAGAGGATGTTTGATGGTCATACCTATAAGATAAACTAAACCGATAGTCAGCCTTAGTCGAAAAAGAATGTCAAACCGACATAGGAATCCAAGCAAAGGTGGATGTCAACAAGCATGATAGCTGGATGCCAGGTGGAGGTATTACACAAGTCGGTGGAGTATGCATCGACATAACAAATCTGCAAGCAAGTCGGCTTTTATGAGGAACCCGCAAGTCACAGAGGTTGCAAAAGGATTGCGGCTTTAGGAAGGAAAGCTGATAGAGCAACTGAATTGATCCTGCAGGAAGATTTGATCTTCGTACCTGTTTGGTGAAGGAAACAACAAAGCCATTAATGGTGAATGATAGAGAAAAGAAGAAAAGCATGGTGCACACCTCTAGATTTAGAAAATGCACATTGGAATGCGAAGCTTTGCTAGTGATTGATCGATGTCATGAAGATCTTATCTCTGGAAAAGAATATCAAATCAATTCAGATTTGGATTGAGTTGGAGAAGGAAAACCTAACATGACAGTGTTTGAATGTGTTCATGGTGAGAATCCATGATTATGAATACATGAGCTCGAAACAAAAAAGGTTGATGCTTAAGGAGAAGAAGATGAGTGAAGAGAGCTTGAGTTCATAGAATAATCATCCCCCTTAGAGTTTATTCTAAGTTGTTGAGTGAGTTAACAAGCAAATCAGTGAGACAGTTTAACCGACAAGGATAGAGTACCGGTATAACTGTAGCAGGTTCAACAATTAATAAAACCGATGAGGTGTGGTTGAGAAAGGAGGCATCCAAGTGTGACACGGTAAGTTGTGCGGTTGTGAGAGAGAGATAGAGAGAGAAGAGAGGCCAAGAATCACAGAGAGTGATCCCATAACCGGTAGTGTGAGATCCAGTAAAGAAGAGAAGACTGTTAACCGGCAAAGACCTATTTAATCAAGAGTTGCAAAATTCATTTGCAACAAGAAGCAATAACTGTATCTAAATTGTATTTCAATATAAATCACCAAGTTGGAGCTTGGTACAGGGGTTGGTGCCCTAAATCAAAAGGGGTTGGTGCTCCTTGGGTTGGTGCCCTAAATATTTGTAATTCAATGCTTTACATGTGAGGCTGGATTGGAGCAGTAGTCTCCAGCAGCATTTATCACTGAGGTTTTTCCCATATTGGGTTTTCCTCGTACATTTGGTGTTGTGGGTTGCATTTGTGTGGTTGTCTTCTTTGGTTTCCTCATCTTCTTTACTAGTTTGATTGTTTAGTGCTTAAGATAACAACTGGTATTCTGAAGTTGCTTTAAAAGTGAAAATATTTTAGGAACCATTGATTTACCCCCCTCTCAGTGGTACTTTGTGTTCAACATTATTCTCCTGTACTTAGCAATTACTTTTAACATTGTCTTGTCCTTCATGATTGTCTAGAAAATTTAATCAGATCAGCATGTAAATCAGTAAAGAGACATTAGTGCCAATATTGGTTAGAAAATCATCAACATAACAATTAGAGAAGATAATGATTGGTTATGAATAGATCAAATGTGAAGAGACACATCCTTGTTGAGAGGGCAACTATTTTCCAAGGGATGTCTCCCTTGATTAAGTCATCAAGGTATATATGTGAAAGATCTAGGATATAAAAGGAAGATAATATGAAAAAAGATATCAAAAGTTAATGAATATAGCACGGTGCTCACTAAAAAGGTTGAGTAGTAGCATTGGCAATCAAAACTACAACCATCAGTGCTTCCAAGTAGAAGACATCACACCAGCTAAGGTATCAGGTAAGGAAATATGTAAAGACCTATTCTATATTTCTTTACTGTTTAAAATACAACATTCATCAATTTTATAATAGGGACTATTCTTATCCTAATACAAATGCTAATGATATAATATAAAGAAACCAGTACAAAATTCATTAACAATCATTTTTAACCTTATATAAGACATAAGAATGTAAAAGTAGTTTGGATGTATTAATGATAACTTCATGATGAAAAGATATAAAGGGTGATTAATATGAATTTAATACTATTAATACAAGACAAATTTGATAACATCAAAACATTGTCAATACAGATATCATTCACTACATAAAAGATAAAATAACATATTATTGTTAAGGAATATAATAATGTTAAAAAATTACCTAATACAGATAATGATAATTCATTAATATTATAGTGAGCATAAATATTTATTACAACATTTCTAAACATGGTGAAGGGAAGTGTGAGAGTATTGTGAGAGGGGTACAGTGTGTGGACACTCTTCTAGATATGCCACCTCAAAGTGGGACAAGATGAGCCCATAGAGGTTAAAGGAGTACAAAAGGTATGGTCTCTGGGTCGAGGAAGAGATGGTTTTTGAGGCACTCTCCACAATCTCCACCCTCTTCTCCACCATGGCTCACAAATGCAAGAAGCTCAATCACAAAGGAATTAGGATGATGACCTGATGAGGGGGTAAGGATGGGAGGCATATCACTTGGTAAGCCACCCCATATGGATGGCATGGGCCACATGGGGCCAAAAGGGATGGTATATCCACTTTTGGGCCTAGGATAGGGTCTTCAAGGACTCCCCATCGAGGTCACCCACTCCCACAATTTCTTATATGGTTGTGTTCCTAGTTAAATGATTGTTAAGTAGATAATTCAATTATTTTAGAATTCCTAATGTTGATTGTTTACTTTCAATAATATGATTATGATTATCTCCTAGCCTATGTGCGGGGATTTTATCTAAACATGGTATTCTTTTAACCTATTTTAATATTTTTAATTAATATTTTGATAGCTTTAGGACATTTGTAATTTAGGCACATTACAAGATATCACTTCAATGATGTCTTTTTGGTACCATCAAGCCTACAATTTTGTATGGCTCAAAGATTTGTTGATTGGGCCCATACTGAGAAGGTCCTAACTCTCATGTTTTAGTGCATTAAATTGTTCCTCAAAGCATTATCCAAGCTAAGTTTTCTTCCTAGCGACTACATCTCAATTCTATCATCTGGTTCACTTTCTACATAAATAGACTCAAAGTCATAGGTAACTCTACTACCATTCATGCTAGAAATCTTTATTTGACTTCTCTTTCCTGTAAAAGGAATGCGAGTGCTTCACTAGGTCCAATTTGGCATCATAGGTGTTGGTACTCGATGAATAGCTCACTCCTTTCTATTGGAACCTCTATATTAAAACTACCTCCTTTCATGTATTTGTTGGATGATTCTCCTAAACTCTTTCCTTTGAAGGAGAATATAATCGAACATCCTAGAAGAGACATCTATAAGCACTTTCTATGCCACTTAGCCTCAAGTTTTCTTTTTATGTTGTGCATGTCCTACAGGTCAAAGGAAATAGACTATGCTACCCTCAATATCTCCAACATCATTGGTCAAATGGCTTACAATTTCCCCTTGGCCAAATGAGGGCATTTTCCCATTGGCTAAAAGTTAAGATTAGATCATCATATTCCTCATAACTAAATCTATTTCCTTTGGTCCTCCAAGAGTTTGAGAGTTGAAACCAAGGAGCATTTTATCTTCAAATGCCTCATTTATTATGAGATTCGAGGTAGATATTACCATCTCTACAAGCACTCAAACAACAATCTCTCTACTTTATTTAGATATTCAAACTAAAAGTGTTTGTCTCTTTACCTTCAAGAAGCCATCATCCATTGACACAAATCCTTATGTGCAATTTATCTAGATTATAGATCCCCCACATTGATCACCTCCTTTCAACACATCCAAGAGACCAACAACCCTAAATAACCTTTGGATACCAGTACTTCTCTTATAGATGAAAATAGAATTGTGAGACAACATCTCTCACAACTTGTGCCTCAAAAATTTCCCCTTCAACATATTGGTCTTATTTCTTCCCAATGGTGTGGCCCAAGTTCTTCTCACTAACATAGATCTACCCATCTCCAGCCAGCTCTCTATTCATAAGGGTAGAATAATATGAGTTGTATCACTAATACAAAGGTGACTTCATATTTGGAAGTTAGATGTGATCCTAAAGGGAGTACCTCTCCCAACCCTTGGTACTCCTAAATTAGCATTATCAGGTCTTGCATTGGTCCCTTAACAATGATCAATGATGGCACTATGACTTCACCATCTCTCATCTAGACATTGGTACTTGATGATCTATAGTTTCTCTATGATTTCTCTTTCTCTTTAGGGTTTGTGTTCCTCTTTTGTGGATATTTGAACTTATTTCCGAAACCATTTTACTCTTCCCCTTGGCAAGACTTTTCTAGGTTTCTCTACCTAGAACTTTCTATTGTATATTGTTGTTTCCTTGGGTCCATTCACCTACTTTTGGTCATCCATGGACATTAATATAATTTCTTTCTTTAATATTTTATATATTTTATTTTCAATATATTTCATAAGGACATATTGATGTCACTATGCTAGGTTGTCCCTAAAAATTCTAGCATCCCATATCAATGTTCAACTCCAAATTTATATCCTCCTAACTTAGAAAATTAGCAATGTGTGGCTTCTTAAAATGTCCTCATTTTTAGGGTCTATGACATTGTATTTGTTGTTGACTTAAAGGGTTTGTGTTATCTTGTTCAAAGGGGTAGTTTGATATAACCAGTGAACTTAGATCTTTTAGAGGAGTCATATGATGCTTTCAGATTATATTTTTGACTGTTGGTTTGGGCTCCAAGATTCTTGGAGGGAGTGTCTATTTTTAGTAAATCACACAATCAGATTTATTTATCATCTTTAATCACTAAGATCAGTCCTATGTAGTTAGCTTTCAATTCCAATACATTTCGACCATTTCGCTAATTAGGTGCATTATTAAGCTATATTAAATTATTTTCAGTAAGATTATCTTTTTATTTAAATTTGTTTATCAGGCACCTCAGTGTTATAGCTCGTTGGAAAGAGAATGGAAAGTTTTAAATAATGGGACACATAAAAGTGACTTTAAGTGCCAAAAAAAATTGAAAAGTAAATTGAATCACTTTTTGGAGTTAAAAGGCTTAATAAATTAATAAAGTGATTTTTAAAAGGGAGATTCTAAAAAAGTTCTCTAAAAGGCTTATAAAAAGGGGAATTGAGAGCTCATGTGGCAGGTTGAGTTTATTATTTCTAATATTTCTCTCTAAGAAAACTTTGTTTGGTTTCTTCAATTGAATATGGTTCAACTCATTCTTTGTGAGGACAAAAACCCTTGCAAGGAATATCTTCTACACTAGTGAAAGATCCAATTTGAAGGACTACTTGGTGATTTCACATAGAGATCATAGCTAGATTTCATTGTGAAAGATTTTTGTCGTATTTGCAATCTTGAAGGAGCAGATTGAAAGAATTATTTGTAGGTTTATTTCCTTTATTTGTTGGCTGTACAACCTAGGGAGTGGTGTGAGTATAGATTTGGGACAACTATGGAGTTACTACTGACGGGTATGACATATGGTTTGATTTTTGTAATTATCATAGCAACAATTCACTTTCTTTGCATAATCAATTTGTGGTATTTGTTGATAACCCATTGTTTGAGATGGCAGTTGAGAAGACATGATGATCCACTTTTTGAGTTGCATGATGGGACATCACTTAGTTCTAGCACTACACTTGGTGAAAATAGCAAGGTGTGGGATCCATGAGAAGATTCAATAATTCCGTTGGAGTATGGTTTTCATCCTATTGATCTATGTCCACTTTATTGGGTGATTGATTACCTTCTTGGCAGACCACCAAATATGAAATATGCAAATGAGGAGATAGACGAAGACTGCATTTGTAGTGATATGACACTAGGAGGCTTCATCTTTCCTTACTACATGAGGAAAGAGAAGGTAACTTGGTTATGCAAATTAATGACTTCAATTGGGTGTTATTTCTTTGTTGATGTTCCTTTGAGTTGCTTCATTCTTGCATGAAGACTAGTCTTGAATCTTGGAGTTGGCCAAAAAGTGGGACAATTCTTACCTTATTTGAATTGATTAGTAGTATAATATACCTTTCATATGTAGTTGGAGATTTGGTTCCTTCATGGGATGTATTGATTCTTGGAGACTTTTATATTTCAAATTTTGAAAGGTTCCAAACATGGTGGTTGACCTTGCTAGAATTTTCAGAACAACAGCATAGAAAGGAGGTTTCAAGCTTGATATTTGTAGCTCTGGAGTAAGAAGGAACTAGACATGATTTTTACATGTTTGGCAATCCATCCCTTGGATTGAGTAATATTTTATCATATACTAATGTAATGTCCCCTTTTTAGCTCATTCCTATTCTTGAGTGACTAGCCTATCATTTTCACCCTCGTAGGCTAATAATTATGGATAGAGGGTCTTCTGAGGTAGAGGTATGGTTAATGGAGGTTCTTGTCTTCTCTAGAATTTAATATGTTCCAGTTTGGTCTCTGTTTGGCTTAGATTGGACTTTGTTTGGGCTCAATTTCATATGCTTACTATTTTTAGTAAGTTAGGAAACGATCAAGAGGGACCCTTTCTATTTTTAGTAAGTCAGTGGGTTGGACAAAGGACAAATGGTCAACTCCCCGGTGCAAACAAAGTGAAGAAATATTGATTAATCACGAAGTTATGCTTATTTGATTATTAATAAAGTGATAACTTTATTAATAAATTTTATTATGAGGTCATTTAATGTTATATTATAAGTCATTATTATTTCATAAAGAAAGGGTCATATTCATCATTAAAATGGGGCCATTTTTTAATAAATTATTGAGTGCCTAGCCAAGGAGGAAATTAAATGACATAAAGTGTAAATATAAAATTATATTATTAATGATTTATTAGAAGATTCTAGATGGCCAACTTCAAGAGGAGGAAAAATAATAAATAGGGGGTGACACTCATTGTTTTGGCATCGAATTTTTTGACACCTTCTTTGTTTGATAGCTAGTGGAGCCAAGGGTTTCTATAGCTTATCATCAGCCATTTGGAATGGAAACTCTCATTTGGTAGTGCAATTTTGAGGTTGTGAAATATCTTCCAAATTATCGTTGGTTGTGGGCAATACTTCAGGAGTTCAACTTGGGTTAAATTTTGTTGCCAAGGGCCAAATTTACTTACAGACTCGATGATTCAAATTGAGACAATAATTGGGAGGGTTTATCCTCCATCGATTTGTGCTAGAGAACCAGATATCTATCTTGAGTAATCTGATTTATTTATCAGACATTTCTAGTAATTCAAACCAGCTTATAAGTGCCACGATTTTGTAAATAGCACCCAATTGATGCATCGATTTCACCCCTCGACTGGAGTGCTCACTTTGGGAGAAGCCAACGATGATTTTTGATGCCTGAAAGGTGACGTGGAAGTTGTAATTTATTTATTACTAGCTGAAGCAAGTAGAACATGGGTGGCAGTTAGAGAGCCACAATTTGGGCACTTGAAGGGGGTCAACTTCATTGGAGTTGCATTGTAACTCATCCTCTCTCTAAGGTGGCTTCTCTTACTAGGTTTTCATGTATTTTTGTAGTGCATTGATCATGTGTCATCAATAAGGAATTGTTGTTGTAGATGTCTTTAATCAGACATGTCATTGTAGTTGATTTATGAATGTAAGCCAATAATCAAGGCATCTGCATGTTCTATTGTATTTGGTGATTGCATATAATAAAGGAGAAATAAGTTGCATGCCATTATTTGTTGATATGTTCATATTCATGATGATAGCAGTTTGCATGCCAAGTGTTTGTGAAAATGCCTCTTGGTCGTAGGTGCACATTCTTCATTTGGAAATCATATATATGCATTGGGAGGGTGAAAGGGTAGTTATTTATGCATTGAGCTTATAGTTTGGATCTTAGAGAAATTATTTGCAAGCATCACTTGTGCCTTGGTCTCAATAACACACAATTATATCGGACTGATAACTCAGACCAGCAAACTAGAAGATTATATGTGAATTGTTTGACAATATTCCTCAGGCCTTAAACAACAAGTTTAATATCAGATTAGGGAAGTGATATCACAACTAATCTTTCTTGGTGGTTAGTTTTGAAGATAGAAATTTCTCCTTGCATCTTATTTGTTGATGCCTTCATGAATGCACTAAATGAGATTAAGAAGTCACGAATTTATTTCATGTGCATGTTTATTTGGATGGCACTTGGTGTTCTAGTGTGCACCTTTCTAGGTATGCAAGAGATTATTCTTGGTTGGTTATCCATTCTTGGGATTTTCGACAAGAATTGATAGAGATTATTGAGAGTCATAGGAGTGACCTTTGGAGTTATAAGAATAAAAATTTCAGACTTAAAGGTGTTGTTATTTTTTTTAGCCAGCCACTATGTGATTCAATTTCTTCAGCTACAGGTGGATTGGAGCTTTGATCAAATGGATACTCTTGGAAGTGTTTTTTGGCAAATAATGGCTCAAATTTCTAGTTGTGAGCTTGTTGGTTGGTTGCAGGCCAGTCACTTCATTTCATGGGTTTCTCTCATTCAGGGAAGTTGTCACACTATTCTTTGTCAAGGTAGTAAGGATTTTCAATTGGTGATTGTTTGGAGGTGTTTTCCAAACACTTTTGAGTTGACTTGGTACAACACTCTATTTATCACACATGCTTATACTTAAAAAAAATCATTGCTAATATTGTTTTCCTTTGAGTTGAGCACTATTTAATTAGATTTTATTTCACTAATTTCAATTTTGAACAATGGTGCTTTTTATTTACTTTAGACCTTCCAAAATCAAATAGTTAATCTTATGAAAGTTTGTGTTGTAAAATTTGGTAGTTTACTTGCAATATAGTTCAAGATAGTGAACTTCTGCATGCTTTGGTTCATCGTTCAGAGACCCTTGGAGTTGGAACAGAGAGAGGTTTCACAAGTCTTGATGGTTGTATTAGGATAATACAATGGATGCGTGTTAGATCCATGTGGTGTTGTGTTGGATTCTTGTAAAGGATTATTTTCCTTTTAGCAAGAAGATTGGAGGAGTTTGCATTTGTAGTTATGACTTTGTGTGACACCTTGAGGAGATATATTGAGGATTGGTGTTGTGAGTAAAATCCCAATGTTAGTATTGCTGTCCATTTTCCAATCAGCCTATACATGACTTTGGTTCTTGTCCCACAGATGAGTTGGATGACTTCTTCAAACCAACAGCTAAGTACTTTATGGTTGTGGCTGGCTAGTTGGCAGATGTGATTTGATCATAGGAGATGACTCTCCAATTACTTCCATATTCATATCCTTTATATTTTTAGTGGTAATTTAGATTGATTACTGATGTCCTTGTATTTTCATGTTGGTTATGGTGACATCATTTAGTGAGAAAATTGACTATGAGCCTTGGCAAGCTTTAGGACAGCTGTTTGTGAGTGTTTTTTTCTGACACGATTCATTTATTTATTGCTTCAACTCTAGTGAGTGAAAGTCACTACAAATACTTCATGGAGATGGTAAGCATATATTTAGATGATGCCTTTTTTATTTTAGTGGGTTGGGTGTGTTGGTGTGTTCGAAAATGTTTTTTTGACACTTTGAGGTTAAGTTTGATGACATGAGTTTAGTTGGTGACAACAAAGACATTCCCTAGTTGACTGTAATTGTTCTACTTCATTTTTGGGATGTCGTGAGGGGATATGATAAATTTTATTCTTTATGGTTATGTAGATTTTCTCTCCAATGCCCTAGATTGAGTTTGGCAGTTGGATTGTTGTGTTGGATTTCACTAAGATGCCTCTGTAGGAGAAATTTCATGATTTAGACTTCAACCCTTTTAGGTATTTTAATTTGGGTTTCAATGATGATTACATTTTTTGAGTTTCAAGAGAGAAAAGTGCAACTTGGGCACAATGGTTTGATAGTTATGATCAGAGTGGCACGATATCAACATGGTGGTTCCTTTCCTAGGTTGACTAGGAACCCTGGGATCACTTTGGTTTGTATTGCAACAATTGTTAAGGATGAGAGAGCTAGTACTAACTTTCTAGGGTTTACTCCTATGGTGCATCTATTTGGCTCTCTCCAAGACCAATCTCTAAGAAGTTGACTGAGTGTATGCAATATTTGATTGCTCTAATAATAGAATGTTTTTAGGAGGTCTTTTGTGTTGGTATCTTGCAAGATAGAGCATTTTGCATATGGTACATATCTCCTAGGTTGACTTGGGACCTAGAGATCATTCTTGGTTTCAGTCTGAATCAATTTGATGATTGTAGGATTATGTTGGCATTGCTTATGGACAAGTAATTTTTTTTGGAAGGGCGACTATAATGTCCCCATTTTGAGGTTCTCTAACAGTGCACTTATCAATGCCTTTTTGTGTTTGTGTTAGCTTGTTTAGTGTGGTAGTTTGTGTTACTGGTGAGCTTAGATGGTTTAGAGGAGTCACGTGACACTTTCAAATGTTGTTTCTGACTTCAGATTTGGGCTTCAAGATTCTTGGGGAGAGCATCTTTTTTTAGTAAGTCGCCCAATTAGGTCCATTTATCATCTTTTATCATCGAGATCACTCCTATGCAATTAGTTTTCAATTTTGATGCATTTTGACCATTGTTGCTAATTGGGTTCATTATTGAACTATATTTAATTATTTTCGCTAAGGTTGTCTTTTTAATTAATTTTTTTATTGGGCACCTCAATGTTATAGCTCATTGAAAAGAGCATGGAAAATTTTAAATGATGGAATGCCTAAAGGTGATTTTAAGTGCCAAAAATGTTTGGAAAGCAAATTAAATCAGTTTTTGGAATTTAAGCTTAAATAAATTTTAAAAATAATTTTTCAAAGCGAATTTCTAAAAAGCTCCCTAAAACAACTAAAAACAGGGGAATTGAGAGCTCATTTGGTAGGTGAGTTTTTTATTTATAATATCTCTTAGAGAAAACCATTTGTCATTTCTTGAGTTGGATTTGGTTCAGCTCAAGCTTTGTGAGGACAAAAACTCTTGCAAGAAACATCTTCTATGTTGATGATGTTTTGTCATTAATGTCAAATGTTGATGATCAAGGTTGTATGAGTGCTAGTCAAGTTGTTGATCATTAATTAGAGTCTCATCAATTGTTCAGCTGAGCTATCCGGTTTGGTGCTTGAGTTGCTTGATTGTCTACTTGAGCTACTTGGGTGTCTACTTTAGTTGTTTGTTTGTGTGTTTCAGCTACCTACCTATCTAGTTGAGCATCTAGTGTGTGTGACTAAGATAATGCTAGTGATAGTTTGTCTACCTCAGCAGTTTGTCAACTCCTTGCTTGCATTTTATCAGTTGAATTTTCAAATAAATTATTAAGCATGCGTTGAAATTATATTTTGAGGGGTGTGATATTAAATAACCTATGTGGCTGCTAGATATCGTGCTTCAACTAACAGTTTGTGGTGGTGTTAAAAATAGTGTATGTAATAACTACACAGGCAGGTGTGTCAAATCCTTTTTGAAAATGCAAGTGACAATGTTCAGAATTGAAGTCATGGGAATATATATCGTGTTTATTTATTGGCAAATTCAATCCACCTTCTATGCATGGTGTAATTCCTTAAGAAGTATCATGAGGTCCTTGTTTGGATAAATAATACATGCGTTGTTGCTTGTAACATCTTTAAAGGAGGACTTGGTTAGAATTTTTGTATACGACTTCATTGTTTTGAGAAGCATATGGTATTTGTTGTAGGAGTATTATTAGCATAACCTCTATGTCATATTGTGGATGTTCATGATAGGAGTTGTTCCTACCAAGGAAAATATAGTGACTTATTGGTGCATCCAACTGGGCTATCATGTTTCCACAGATGGGGTTGCATTTCAAAACGTGGAGTGCAATTTCTAGAGTGAGTGAAATTGGGGTCTCGATGAACAAGCAGAAAGAGTTGTTGTGACTCAATGTTGAGTGAAGCCTCATGTTTGTATAGCAACTCTTTGATTCTATTCGTGGGTTTTTATAAGACAGATAAATATTGTTATGTTGGTTGAAAAAAGGCACCGTAGACATATAGTATTTGTGGTAAATATTATTAATATCATTTTTTTCTTGAAGTAAGTTGGTTGGTTTAATCCCTCATATAGTGCATGGTCTCTACTATTGGGTCAATAAGCTACAACAACGTATGTGCAAAAAAAAGGTTTGAAGATAATTTATCCAAGTTGGTCCAAGATTTAAGTGCTTTTTCAAAATCTATGAGTTGATGCTTAAATTGAGGTTGGTGCCTTAGAGAATTGGAGTTGGTGTTTCAACAAGAGTCGGTGCTCTCAGTGAGTTGGGGCTCACTTTTGTATTTTGGGTTGGTGCCCAAGTTCAATTAATGAAAAACATTTGTTTGTCATGGTTTTTTATCCAAAAGGATTTTCCACAAGAATTTTTGGTGTTGCTTCATACTGTTTGATCTCTCAAATTTTATGTGACTTGATGTTTAAAAAATTTTAAAATACTAATTCACACCCCCCCCCTCCTAGCATTTTTTGTGTGCTTCTCAACTAGTATCAGAGCTAGATACCTTTAGAAATAGAGCTTAAAATCTTGGAGATTGATCTTTATAGCACACAATGAATGCTCTTCAAGGACTTGCTACAAACAGAGCACCCTTGTTTGATGGCTCTAATTATGCATTCTAGTGTGTTCAAATGCAAGCCTTTCTTATGTCTCTTGGATTTGATGTTTGGAATAACATAGTTTTTGGTTATACAATTCATCAAAATTCTCCAACTAATGCTAATGGGAAGAGGGCTTTTGAATGCAATGCTAAAGTCATGAATGAAATTCCATGTGGTTTATCAAAGATAGAATTTGTGAAGTTCATGCATGGTTGTATTAGGATAATACAATGGATGCGTGTTAGATCCATGTGGTGTTATGTTGGATTCTTGTAAAGGATTATTTTCCTTTTAGCAAGAAGATTGGAGGAGTTTGCATTTGTAGTTATGACTTTGTGTGACACCTTGAGGAGATATATTGAGGATTGGAGTTGTGAGTAAAATCCCAATGTTAGTATTGCTGTCCATTTTCCAATCAGCCTATACATGACTTTGGTTCTTGTCCCACAGATGAGTTGGATGAGTTCTTCAAACCAATAGCTAAGTACTTTATGGTTGTGGTTGGCTGGTTGGCAGATGTGATTTGATCATAGGAGACGACTCTACAATTACTTCCATAGTCATATCCTTTATATTTTTAGTGGTAATTTAGATTGATTACCGATGTCCTTATATTTTCATGTTGGTTATGGTGACATCGTTTAGTGAGAAAATTGACTATGAGCCTTGGCAAGCTTTAGGGCAGCTGTTTGTGAGTGTTTTTTTCTAACACGATTCATTTATTTATTGCTTCAACTCTAGTGAGTGAAAGTCACTGCAAATACTTCATGGAGATGGTAAGCATATATTTAGTTGATGCCTTTTTTATTTTAGTGGGTTGGGTGTGTTGGTGTGTTCGAAAATATGTTTTTGACACTTCAAGGTTAAGTTTGATGACATGATTTTAGTTGGTGACAACAAATACATTCCCTGGTTGACTGTAATTGTTCTACTTCATTTTTGGGATGTCGTGAGGGGATATGATAAGTTTTATTCTTTACGGTTATGTAGATTTTTTTTCCAATGCCCAAGATTGAGTTTTGCAGTTGGATTGTTATGTTAGATTTCACTAAGATGCCTCGGTAGGAGAAATTTCATGATTTAGACTTCAACCCTTTTAGGTATTTTAATTTGGGTTTCAATGATGATTACATTTTTTGAGTTTCAGGAGAGAAGAGTGCAACTTGGGCACAGTGGTTTGATAGTTATGATCAAAGTGGCACAATATCAACATGGTGATTCCTTTCCTAAGTTGACTAGGAACCCTAGGATCACTTTGGTTTGTATTGCAACAATTGTTAAGGATGAGAGAGCTAGTACTAAATTTCTAGGGTTTACTCCTATGCTGCATCTATTTGGCTCTCTCCAAGAGCAATCTCTAAGAAGTTGACTGAGTCTATGCAATATCTAATTACTCTAATTATAGAAGTTTTTTAGGAGGTCTTTTGTGTTGGTATCTTGCAAGATAGTGCCTTTTGCAAATGGTGCTACATATCTCCTAGGTTGACTTGGGACCTGGAGATCATTCTTGGTTTCAGTCTGAATAAATTTGATGATTGTAGGATTTTGTTGGCATTGCTTGAGGACAAGTAATTTTTTTCGGAAGGGCGACTATAATGTCCCCATTTTGAGGTTCTCTAACAGTGCACTTATCAATGACTTTTTGTGTTTGTTTCAACTTGTTTAGTGTGGTAGTTTGTGTTACTAGTGAGCTTAGATGGTTTAGAGGAGTCACATGACACTTTCAAATGTTGTTTCTGACTTCAGATTTGGGCTTCAAGATTCTTGGAGAGAGCGTCGTCTTTTTTTAGTAATTCACCCAATTAGGTCCATTTATCATCTTTCATCGTCGAAATGACTCCTATGCAACTAGTTTTCAATTTTGATGCATTTTGACCATTGTTGCTAATTGGGTTCATTATTGAACTATATTTAATTATTTTCGCTAAAGTTGTCTTTTTAATTAATTTTTTTTATTGGGCACCTCAATGTTATAGCTCATTGAAAAGAGCATGGAAAGTTTTAAATGATGGAATGCTTAAAGGTGATTTTAAGTGCCAAAAATGTTTGAAAAGAAAATTAAATCACTTTTTGGAATTTAAAGGCTTAAATAAATTTTAAAAATTATTTTTAAAACGGAATTTTTAAAAAGCTCCCTAAAACAACTAAAAAAGGGTGAATTGAGAGCTCATTTGGTAGGTGAGTTTTTTATTTATAATATCTCTTAGAGAAAACCATGTGTCATTTCTTGAGTTGGATTTGGTTCAGCTCAAGCTTTGTGAGGACAAAAACTCTTTTAAGAAACATCTTCTATGTTGATGATGTTTTGTCATTAATGTCAAATGTTGATGATCAAGGTTGTATGAGTGCTAGTCAAGTTGTTGATTATTAATTAGAGTCTCATCAATTATTCAGCTGAGCTATCTGGTTTGGTGCTTGAGTTGCTTGGTTGACTACTTGAGCTACTTGGGTGTCTACTTTAGTTGTTTGTTTGTGTGTTTCAGCTACCTGCCTGTCTAGTTGAGCATCTAGTGTGCGTGACTAAGATAGTGCTAGTGACGATTTGTCTACCTCAGCAGTTTGTCAACTCCTTGCTTGTGGGCCATGTTATCAGTTGAATTTTCAAAAAAATTATTAAGCATGCATTGAAATTATATTTTGAGGGGTGTGATATTAAATAACCTATGTGGCTACTAGATATCGTGCTTCAAATAACAGTGTGTGGTGGTGTTAAAACTAGTGTATGTAATAACTACACAGGTAGGTGCGTCAAATCCTTTTTGAAAATGCAAGTGACAATGTTCATAACTGAAGTCATGGGAATATATATCGTGTTTATTTATTGGCAAATTCAATCCACCTTGTGTGCATGGTGTAATTCCTTAAGAAGTATTGTGAGGTCCTTGTTTGGATAAATAATACATGCGTTGTTGCTTGTAACGTCTTTAAAGGAGGACTTGGTTAGAATTTTTGTATACAACTTCTTTGTTTTGAGAAACATATGGTATTTGTTGTAGGAGTATTATTAGCACAACCTCTATGTCATGTTGTAGATGTTCGTGATAGGAGTTGTTCCTACTAAGGAAAATATAGTGACTTATTGGTGCATCCAACTGGGCTATCACGTTTCCACAGATGGGGTTGCATTTCAAAACGTGGAGTGCAATTTCTGGAGTGAGTGAAATTGGGGTCTCGATGAACAAGCAGAAAGAGTTGTTGTGACTCGATGTTGAGTGAAACCTCATGTTTGTATAGCAACTCTTTGAGTCTATGCATGGGTTTTTAAAAGACAGATAAATATTGCTATGTTGGTTGAAAAAAAGGCACCGTAGACATATAATATTTGTGGCAAATATTATTAATATCATTTTTTTCTTGAAGTAAGTTGGTTGGTTTAATCCCTCATATAGTGCATGGTCTCTACTATTGGGTCAATAAGCTACAACAACGTATGTCAACAAGTTGGTCTAAGATTTAAGTGAAGCCTCTTGTGTGATATTGAATAACCTATGTGGCTGCTAGATATCGTGCTTCAAATAACGGTTTGTGGTGATCTTAAAAATAGTGTATGTAATAACTACACAGGCAAGTGTGTCAAATCCTTTTTGAAAATGCAAGTGACAATGTTCAGAAGTGAAGTCATGGGAATATATATCGTGTTTATTTATTGGCAAATTCAATCCACCTTGTGTGCATGATGTAATTCCTTTGGAAGTATCGTGAGGTCCTTGTTTGGATAAATAATACATGCATTGTTGCTTGTAACGTCTTTAAAGGAGGACTTGGTTAGAAGTTTTGTATACAGCTTCTTTGTTTTGAGAAACATATGGTATTTGTTGTAGGAGTATTATTAGCACAACCTTTATGTCATATTATGGATGTTTGTGATAGGAGTTGTTCCTACCAAGGAAAATATAGTGACTTATTGGTGCAGCCAACTGGGATATCGCGTTTCCATAGATGGGACTGCATTTCAAAACGTTGAGTGCAATTTCTGGAGTGAGTGAAATTGGGGTCTTGATGAACAAGAAGAAAGAGTTGTTGTGACTCGATGTTGAGTGAAGCCTTATGTTTGTATAGCAACTCTTTGAGTCTATGCATGGGTTTTTATAAGACAGATAAATATTGTTATGTTGGTTGAAAAAAGGCACCGTAGACATATAATTTTTGTGGTAAATATTATTAATATCATTTTTTTCTTGAAGTAAGTTGGTTGGTTTAGTCCCTCATATAGTGCATGGTCTCTACTATTGGGTCAATAAGCTACAACAACGTATGTCCAAAAAAAAGGTTTGAAGATAATTTATCCAAGTTGGTCCAAGATTTAAGTGCTTTTTCAAAATCTATGAGTTGATGCTTAAATTGAGGTTGGTGCCTTAGAGAATCAGAGTTGGTGATTCAAGAAGAGTTGGTGCTCTCAGTGAGTTGGGCCTCACTTTTGTATTTTGGGTTGGTGTCCAAGTTCAATTAATGAAAAACATTTGTTTGTCATGGTTTTTTATCCAAAAGGATTTTCCACAAGAATTTTTGGTGTTGCTTCATACTGTTTGATCTCTCAAATTTTATGTGACTTGATGTTTAAAATTTTTTTAAATACTAATTCACCCCCCCCCCCCTCCTAGCATTTTTTGTGTGCTTCTCAACTAGTATCAGAGCTAGATACCTTCAGAAATAGAGCTTAATATCTTGGAGATTGATCTTGATAGCACACAATGAATGCTCTTCAAGGACTTGCTACAAACAGAGCACCCTTGTTTGATGGCTCTAATTATGCATTCTAGTGTGTTCAAATGCAAGTCTTTCTTATGTCTCTTGGATTTGATGTTTGGAATAGCATAGTTTTCGATTATACAATTCATCAAAATTCTCCAACTAATGCTAATGGGAAGAGGGCTTTTGAATGCAATGCTAAAGTCATGAATGCAATTCCATGTGGTTTATCAAAGATAGAATTTGTGAAGGTCATGCATTGTGATACAACAAGTGCCATCTGGGAGAAACTCCAAAATGCATATGAAGGAGATGACAAAGTTAAAAAGGCCATACCATAGACTCATAGGATGCAATTTGAAAGTCTTAGGATACATAAAGAAGAGAATGTCGCCGCTTATTTCTTGAAATTTGATGAAGTTGTGAACTCTTTTAAGGGTCTAGGTGAAAAGATTGAAGACAATGTTGTTGTTCAAAAAATCTTAAGTCTCTACCTTTGAGGTTTGATGCAAAAGTTTCAGCAATTGAAGAGATGGTAGATCTTGGCAAGATGACTATTGATAAGCTACATGGTATTTTAATAGCCTATGAGATGAGAACACATATGAATTCCTTATCTAAAATGGAGACAACTTTCAAAGCCTCAAACAAAGGTAAAGATAATAAACGTGTGCCCGGTGAGAGTTCTGATGGAGAATTTGATTTTGAAGAGGCACACTTCATAAGAAAATTAAAAAAGAGTTATGGCAAAGATAAAGGCAAGCTACCTTTTAATGTTTCAATTGTGGCAAAGTAGGCAATTTTGTAGCCAAATGTCCATATGAAAAGAATGGAGATAGAATATTTCGAAAGAAGCCAAGGTTCAATAAAAAGAAATACAAGGGAAAGGAAAAGGATACTCAGAACTTCAAAAAGAGTCTCTACTCTAAGGAGGAAAGTTGTTCATCGAATACTAGTGATGATGAGTCTTTAAATGATGAGATTCTATTCATGGCCCTAGAACAAACTATCATTGAAAATCAAGAAGATGAAGACTATTTTAATGCAGAGGGAGAAGTTGATCCGGAACAAGAGTTGATAAGTGCTCTTGATGAAATAAAAAAAAATTAGGAAAAAAATCAGAACTTGAAGTTGTTGTTACAAGAAGGAAATAAAGAAAAGAACATGACATCTCAAGCTTTAGGAAATGTAGAGAAGTTGATAGTTGACTAAGATTGAAGAAGAAAAGAAAATTGACGAAGAAATTAGAAGTCAACTCAAGCTTAAGAAGAAAGTTGTGAGAGACATGAAGCTGAAGTTGTCTCTCTTAGGAAGCTGGACAAATCCTTGACACAGTTGAATCATGAGAATATTGATCAGAAAAGTTACATGCCCTTGGAAAAGATCTTAAGATCACAAAAACAATCTACTAATAAAGGTGGAGTTGGCCTTGAAGAGGGTCAAAGTTCTAAATCTACAAATGAAGAACAACAAAAAATCAATGGTGACAGCACAAAGGATTCATCAAAAATAAAAAAATAATGCATTCAAAAGGCCCTCTATCTCAAGACAACGTCTCATGACCAGGTCTAATAGTTATTTCTTTTATGGTTATTGTTTTTGCAATTATTTTGGGCACAAGGCACTTAACTACAGTTTTTTGCAAGAAATAATTTCATATTTATGAGCAAAAGTTCCTTTGCTCCTCTAAGAAACTACAATGTCATATGTTATTTGTGTAATAACTTTGGTCACATTGCAAAAGTCTGTAAAAGTGTTTTGACAGATTACTCCAAGTATAACAAGAAGGGTGAAAAATAAAATAAAACAAAGGAGGTTACCAAGGTTTGAAGGATGAAGGATACCCAGTCGAATCTTTGATTGTGCAAACAACCCTTCTTGCACAAAACGAAAAAGATATATGATATTTTGACAATGGTTTTTCAAGGCATATGATTGAAGATAAAAATAAGTTTTGACTCTCAAGATGACAAATGGAAGCAAGGTGAGATTTGGCGGTAACTCATCTGCAAAACTAGCAAGTAAAGGCACACTAGTTTTGAATGATGGTGAGAATAAAGTTGAAAATGTTTTATATGTAGAAGGTCTAAAACATAATTTGTTAAGGGTAAGTTAGTTATGTGATCAAGGACATAATTTGATTTTTAATTCAGATTGTTGTGAAATCAACAAAGATGGTAAACATATTGCTGATGCAAGTAGGTCAACTAACAATTTGTACATTCTTGATGATATCAAGAGTGTAAAATGTTGTTTTAGTTAGCTAGATGAAATGTGGCTATGGCATAGGAGGTTGGGACACATAAACTTTGATAGTCTTATTCAAGTCAATAAAAATGAAGTTGCCAGAGATATGCCACGACTTACTAAACCTTCAGACATAGTGTGTAAGGAGTGTCAATTTGGCAAACAAACAAGGAAGAGCTTCAAATCAAAGGAGTATTCAAGTACAAAACCTCTTGAGTTGATTGACACTCATTTTTGTGGACCTACAAGAACCACAAGTTTGTCAAGCGAGAAGTATTTTATGCTCTTATTTGATGATTCTTCACATATGACTTGAGTTACATTTTTAAGGAGAAATCAGAGGCACTTGAGAAGTTTAAGGCTTTTAAAGCCTTAGTTGAAAATGAAAAAGGTCTGAAAATCAAATATTTACATTCAAACAATGGACAAGAATTCACATCCAATGAGTTCATAAGTTTTTGTGAAAAAACATGGTATAAAGAGACAATACTCAACTAATAGGACACCTCAACAAAATGGTGTTGTTGAGAGAAAGAATAGATCATTCCAAGAAACAACTCGTAGTATGATGAATGTTGGAAAGAGGCAGCCAATACTGTTGTATATTCCAAATAGAGGGCTGATTAGAGCAAAGCATTACAAGACACCATATGAACTATGGAAAGGTAAGGCAACCTTAGTTAAGTATTTTCGAGCTTTGGTAGTGTGCTTGTTACATTAAGAGGGATGAAGACAATCTTGACAAATTTGATCCCAAGGCTAATGAAGGTATTTTCATAGGATATTCTTCCAAAAGTAAAGCTTATAGATGTTTTAACAAAAGATTACATAAGATTGTTGAAAGTGCTAATGTGAAACTTCTTGAGAATGCTAACACTTGTTATAATTTGCAAAATGGTGATGATAGCCCTCAAAGAGATGAAGTAGAAAGTGTTGTTCAACAATCTTCCTCAAATATACATGCTAGGAAAACAAGTGGAAATTTTGGAAATACTGTTGAAAGTGTTCAACATAAAGCAACAGATGCACTTCCTGATAATGCTCCTTCAAATTTTTCAATTTGGCACAACAGGTGTATCAAATGAAAATACACCTACAATTGATCAAAACAAGACCACATTCAAAACATCCTTGAAGACTTCATCCAAATTTGTTCAAAAGAGTCATCCTATCAATTAGATTTTGCAAGAGGACAGACCTAGAGCTACAATCAGAAATATGAATTATCTTGAAGATGAAGATATCTCTTTGTTGTCCATGTTTGAGCCTAATAGTTTTGAGGAGACAACTTAAGACAAACACTTGGTGGCATCCATGTAAGAGTCTTGATCAAATTCAGAAGAGTGAAACTTGGAAACTTGTCCCAAGGCCCAAAGACAAGAATGTAATAGGTACAAAGTGGGTCTATAGGAACAAGTTGAATGAAGATGATAAAGTGGTGAGAAACAAGGCAAGACTTGTGTGCAAAGATTATGCACAAGTAGAAGGTACTAACTTTGATGAAACCTTTGCTCCAATTGCACATTTAGAAGTAATTAAAATGTTCTTAGTTTTTCCTTCTTTCAAAGGTTTTAGGATTTTTCAAATGGATGTTAAATTTTCTTTTCTCAATGGTAATTTGAATGAAGAAGTGTGCACAAAACAACCTGATGGGTTTATTCTATTAGAAAATTAGAACTATGTTTGTAAGAAAAAAAAGGGCTCTTTATGGTGTTAAACAAGCCTCACATGCTTGATATGATAGACTTGGTAGTTATCTACAATAGAAAGGATTCAAAAGAGGAATAACGGACAACAATCTATATGTCAAAGAAGGTAATCACATGTTGATTGTTGTAGTTTAAGTTGATGATTTGATTTTTGATAGCACTAGTGAAGAGATGTGTCAAGTGTTTGCTACCAATATGAATGAGTTTGAAATGTCCATGTTTGGTGAGCTATCTTTCTTCCTTGGCTTACAAATTCATCAATCAGAGAAAGGTATTTTTATTTTCCAAGCAAAATATATTAGAAAAATGCTAAAAATGTTTAAGATGGAAGATTGTAATCTAGTAAGCACACCTATGGTGAGAGACTGTAAACTTAGTAAAGATGATAAGTCTCCAGAATCTAATCAAACAATTTACATGTCTATGATAGGAAGTTTATTGTATGTTATAACTACTAGACCTAACATTATGCGAGTTGTTGGTTATGTTGCTAGATTTCAGGATACTCCAAAGGATACTCATGTTCATACAATTAAAAGAATCTTGAAATATCTTAAGGGTACTATATGGATTATGGGCATTGGTATCCTAAAGGTAATGACTTTACACTTACAACTTATACTAATGCAAATTGGGGTGGTTCAATTGATGCTAGGAAAAGCACAAGTGGATGTGCATTCTTCCTAGGTGGCTGTCTTGCTTGATTGAGTAAAAAGAAAGCTTCTACTTCATTATCTATAGTTGAAGCAGAGTATACTACAGTAGTGTCTTGTTGTACACAAGTTCTTTGGATGAAACAAACACTAAAGGATATTAAGATAGAGTATGATCATCTTATATCTATCCTTTTTGACAACATCAATGCTATTAACATTTCTAAAGATCTAGTTATGCACTCTAGGACTAAGCATATTACTATCAAGTATGATTTTCTGAGAGAACGAGTTAGTAATTAGCAGGTTAAGTTGGAATATGTTTCTATTAAAGATGAGATTGCAGATTTGTTCACTAAGCCTTTGCCAAGGGAGTCTTTTGAATGCTTGAGGAAGAAGTTGGGAGTGATTTCACTTCATTTTTGAATTGTTGTTCTAACTCGGGGGGAGTTTTTATTGACACTCTTTCAACCTCATTTCAGTTTTGCAGATTGTTTCAGTCATTGATGTTAAAGGGGGAGTAGTAAGTTAGTGAAAGATGCTGACTAGGAGATGACTCAATTCTGATTTGTTTGTTTCAATATTAACCTTTGACCACCATATTAATGCCTTGAGGTTTTGAAGAAATTTTATGTTGTTTGTGTTTTTTGAAGTTTATGCTTTGGGATTTGACAATGTAGAAATGAATAACAATAACAACACATAAAACAATAGACTGGAAATGAATTTTAGACCTCTGATTTTATCTATAAGCAAAGAACAAATGGAAATAAATGATTATTTTTAACAACCCAAGCCAATAATGGCCTACCAAGAGTCCAGTGTTGGGAATTGAAGGTGATTTATTGGTCTGAACAGGTGGAAAGATTGAATGAAGCACCTCCAATTGCAACTAATGGATCCAATAAGATTTATTCACCTATTGAATAATTATCTAAAACAAATTTGTGAATAAATCCTAATTCCAATGCAATTCCTGAACTTTCTCTAGGAGAGACTTCAATTTGGGGTGCTTTCTACCCACTAATTTGCTCCTGTAGCTCCAATATAAACCAATTTCACCAAAAAAACATTGGGATTCTTCTTATTTGCTACTAACAATAAATTTTGAACATAAATATTGCTATTAAACCCCTTATTTTAATTTTATTTTATTGAAAACTCCAGGCAAGATTTGGTGGTATGACTAGCTTGGGGAAGGTGCAATTTGCTAATTGGGGTTACAAACTTGCTAGATATTGTGACCTCTCTACTCATATCTGAAATTTATTCCCCTATGAAGCTGAAGTTCTCTTATTTGCTATGAAATTTTGTCCCAATGACCTGAAAAGAGCCTCTACAATATACTAATAGGTGGAAGGTTTTTCGTCCTACGCCTGTAATTTGAAGGTTTTCATGTTCAAATCTGCTCCAGAATTCTGCCAAATTGCTCCAAACCTGGTGAAAGTAAAGGATTCTCCAAAAATTCATCAAACATAATGCACAAATGAACTCCCAAATTCTCTTTTAACATTCCTCAAACCCTAATTCGAATTTGGGGTTAGGGTTGAACTTTTGGCATCATAAAACATGTTAAAATGTTTATTTTTATTAAAAAAATGCTTCCCCTAAGTGGTTTGACCCATTGAGAGTCTAATTCTTCATTAAAAGTGGTCATATATTTAAGTTGTAACTTCTAGGGAAATGTGCCAAGGGGCCACTTTATTATAATATAAACTTACTTTTAAAACACCATTTAAATAAACTTTTTCCTATTTTTAGAAAAAATAACTTTATAACATGATACTCTAAAGTTTATTTGATATATTTCCACTCAAGCCCACTTTTGGCTAGGTATAAACCTTTTGCACCAATCATCCCCTATCCACTAAATTCACCCGTGGAGATGGCTAACAAATGAATCTATGACTCCTAAGTCTTCACTGGAAAAATGGGGACATTATATTCCTCCCTTCCTGGGATTGATTTCCCTCAAGCAACATCAAGCAATCTGTTGCTCCACTCTGATAAAATTTCCCAATCAAAATAATACCCAAATCCCATACGAAAATGAAGAATCTGTTGTAGGTGCTGATGTAGAAGAAGTTTGTCCACAAATCGCTCTGAAGTAACTGTTCATGTAAGTAGGACATCATGATGGTGTAAAAATGAACTCTCGTATACCTATAAGCCAACACCAAATGCCAGCTAACCTTGTTGTCATAACTCTAGCAAGCAACATAGAAGTCCTCAAGCATAGCATCAACCCAATGCAAATCTTGGAAACCCATCTCAAACTTTGAGTCCATCCTATAGGCAAACTTTCTTACACTCCCAAGTAACTGGGTAGTTGATGTAGACCATAAAAGATCAAGGAGTGCAACATAACCCCAACTAGGACAACGGTTAATCCATATGGAGTCAAGTAAAATGAAGTCACCTATCAACATTGTTAGTGTTGCTATATCATCAAGATTCGGTGACAAAATGAAAGGTGCATTAGGAACACCTTTTGTGTCAATCATGGCTAACTCATTAGTGGCTGATCCACTATGAACCTCCTTATCAATTTCACCATCAACACGTAGAGGATAACCAATATCAGCTAAAAAATCATGAAGACCTATGTGTGCTCCTTTTGCAGGGGCAATGGTTGATTCTTATTGGTCCAAATCTTCATAGGTAAGATGGAACACCTCTTTGTTCTCTTATTCCACCATAGGGCTCTCACATGACTGAATTTTGTTTCTATTTTGAAGATGGATTGACCGAAGCCAATCTTCTTTCCTTCTCCTTGTGTAGTACCTATCAAAAGGTTTGATAGCCTTGATCTCCTCAGGTTCACATGTGTACTCATCAAAGATTCTAATAACTTCCTCATGCACATGTATACTTTTCCTCGTTAGAGCTAGATACTCTTGAAATGTTAGATGGTTCTTCTTCTTCTGATACTTGTTATACCAACTAGCAATTTTGATGGTTGCTAATTCATTTTCCCACTCTTCCATTTATGTAACCAATTAGCAATTAGCAATTAGCAATTTTGATGGTTGCTAATTCATTTTCCCACTCTTCCATTTATGTAACCATTCTTAAGCATACCACAAGCTAGCAAGGTCTTGGCTCTGATACAACTGAAAAATGTCGACTAGGAGATGTCTCAATTCTGATTTGTTTGTTTCAATATTAACCTTTGACCACCGTATTAATGCCTTGAGGTTTTGAAGGAATTTTATGTTTTTTGAGTTTTTTGAAGTTTATGCTTTGAAATTTGACAATGCAGAAATGAATAACAATAACAACACATAATAAAATAGCCTGGAAATGAATTTCAGACCTCTAATTTTATTTATCCGCAAAGAACAAATGAAAATAAATGATTATTTTTAACAACCCAGGCCAATAATGGTCTACTTGGAGTCCAGTGCTGAGAATTGAAGGTGATTTACTAGCCTGAGTGGGTGGAAAGATTGAATGAAGCACCTCCAACTGCAACTAATGGCTCCAATGAGCTTTATTCACCTACTAAATAATTATCTAAAACAAATTTGGGAAGAAATCCTGATTCCAATGCAATTCCTGAACTTTCCCCAGGAGACTCCAATTTGGTGTGCTTTCTAACCACTGATTTGCTCTTGTAGCTCCAATATGAACCAATTTCACCAAATAAACATTGGGATTCTTCTTATTTGCTGCTAACAATAAATTTTGAACAGAAATAATGTTGTTAAACCCCTTATTTTATTTTATTTTATTGAAAACTCCAAGCAAGATTTGGTGGTATGACTAGCTTGGGGAAGGTACAATCTGTTGATTGGGATCACAAACTTGTTGGAAATTGTGACCTCTCTGCTCAAATTTGAAATTTATTCCTCTGTAAAGCTGAATTTTGCTGAAATTTGGTCCCAATGACCTGAAAAGAGCCTCCAATGAAGATCAATATGTTGATAGGTGGAAGGGTTTTCATCCTACACCTGCAATTTGAAGGTTTTTGTCTTCAAATCTGCTCTAGAATTCTGCAAAATTGTTGTAAACTTGCTGAAAGTAAAGGATTCTCCAAAACTTCATCAAACATAATGCACAAATGAACTCCCAAATGCTCTTTTAACATTCCTCAAACCCTAATTCGAATTTGGGGTTAGGGTTGGACTTATAGGGAAATGTGTCAATGGGCCATTTTATTATAATATAAAGTTACTTTTAAAACACCATTTAAATAAACATTTTTCTATTTTTAGAAAAAATAACTTTATAACATGATATTATAAAGTTTAATTGATATAAATCCACTCAAGCCCAAATTTGGCTAAGTATAAACCTTTTGCACACAAAATCATCCCCTCACCACTAAATTCACCTGCAGAGATGGCTAACAGATGAATCTATGACTCTTGAGTGTTCACTGGAAAAATGGGGACATAACAGTTAGGGGGAGCAACTTTGTTTCAGAGCTATTTTGGTTCTAGTTTTGGTTGCCATCAATGACAAAGGACAAGATTGTTGGATATTTTGTCATTGATGTCAAATGTTGATGATCAAAATTGTATGAATGCTTGTCAAGTTGATTATTTATTAGAGTTTCATAAATTATTTAATTGAGCTATTGTGTTAGGTGCTTGAGCTACTTGGGTGTCTGCTTGAGTTGTGTGTCTGTGTGTTTCAACCATCTGGCTGTCTGGTTGAGCAACTTGTGTGTGTGACTAGGTTGGTTGGGTGTCAGCTTAAGCTGACTATTTGTCTGCCTAAACGATTTGTCAACTGCTTGACTGTGCACCATGTCATCAGTTGAATTCTCAACGAATTTGTTAAGCATGCGTTGAAAGTATATTTTGAGGGGCACGATATTGAATACCCTGTGTGGCACCTGGATATCGTGCTTCAAATAACGGTTTGTGATGGTTTTAAAAATAGTGTATGTAATAACTACACAGGCTGGTGTGTCGAATCCTTTTTGAAAATGCAAGTGACGGTGTTTAGAGTTGAAGTCGTGGGAATTTATATCGTGTTTATTTATTGGCAAAGTCAATCGACCTTGTGTGCGTGGCATAGTTCCTTTGGAAGTATCGTGAGGTCTGTGTTTGAATAAATAAGACGTGTTGCTGCTTGTAACGTCTTTAAAGAAATGATGACTTCGTCAGAATATTTGTATACAGCTTCTCCGTTTTGAGAAACGCAATATGGTATTTTCTATAGGAGTATTATTAGCATGACCTCTATATCATATCGTGGATGCTGATGATAGGAGTTCCTACCTACCAAGGAAAATATGGTGACTTTATTGGTGCAGCTGATTGGGCTATCACATCTCCATAGACGGGGTTGCATTTCAAAACGTAGAGTGCGATTTTTGTAGTGAGTGAAGTTGGGGTCTTGATGAACACGCAGAAAGAGTCAGTGCAACTTGATGTCAGGTGAAGCCTCATGTTTGTATGGGGACTCTTTGAGTCTGCATGGGTTTTTATAAGACAACTAAATATTGTTATGTTGTTTCAAAAAAAAGCACCAGACATAATTTTTGTGGCAATCAATTTGTTCTTGAAGTAGGTCGGTTGCTTTAATCCTTCATATAGTGCATGGTCTCTACTATTGGGTCAATAAGCTACAGCAGTGTATGTGCAAAAAAAACAAAGGTTTGAAGATCATTTGCCTAAGTTGGACCAAGATTCAAGTGCTTTTTCAAAATCTCTGAGTTCATGCTCAATTTGAGGTTGGTGCCTTAAAGAATTGAAATTGGTGCTTAAAGAAGAGTCAGTGCCCCCAATGAGTTGGTGCCCACTTTTGTATTTTGAGTTGGTACCCAAGTTCAGTTAATAAAAACTTTTTGTGTCGTGGTTTCTTACGAAAGGGCTTTCCACAAGAATTTTTGGTGTTTGCTTTTTGTTGTTTGATCTCTCAAGTTTTATGTGGCTTCATATTGTAAAAAGTTTAATATATTGATTCACCCCTCTCCCCCTCCCCCTCCTCCTCCCCCTCTGAGTATTTTCTATTTGCTTCTCAAGTGAAAGATCCAATTTGGAGGATTACTAGGTGATTTCACACAAAAATCATAGTTGGGCTTCATCGTGAAAGATTTTAGTTGTATTTACAATCTTGAAGGAGCAGACTGAAAGAATTATTTGCAGGATTCTTTCTTTTATTTGCTAGTCGTATAGCCTAGAGAGTGGTGTGAGCATAAAGGAAGGTGGTGCTTGGGGTTTGAAGAGGTTTCCGTTGTTGTTTGGAGGCGTTTAGGGTCTGCACTACTATTTCTATCCAATTCATGACATTTGGATAAGTTATTGAAAATTGGCATGCAAACTACAAGTTCCGATTAGCTGATTTCAATACCAATTCAGTCTATTTCATTGCTGCATTTTCTGAGTATATTTGAATTAGATATGTAATGCTATTTAATGATCTAAGTTGCTCTTACCTTTGAGAAAAAGTGTATTTTCAGTTTAGAAATAATCTAGAATTTTCAGCTTCACATGTTTCTGAATTTTGTCAATTTTCTGAGTTTTCAAATTGTTGCAAGTTAATTTATTACATGCACTTTGTTTATCATCTCAAAACCATTGCAAAAAAAAAAAACTACGGCAAAACAAGGCAGCATATTACACTTTCAAAACAGTGTAATAAGCAAAATCCTTGGCGAAGAAGTAACAACAACCTTTCTTAATGGTGAAATAAACATGTTTCAAACTCTACTAAATGGTGAGAGGGGTAGGAAGTCACTTAGCTGCACGCTGCACGCAATTAAGAGAGAACTCTGCTAGCTGTGAATGTGTATTCTCTTATAAACAGATGAATTATTAAGTTAATAAACATATGAAGAGTTTTAAAGATGGAAATAAAATTTTATGTCCATTTATTGCTGCCAGATTCCCTCTAACATATTCTTTAGTTAAATCCTTTGCAATTGATGAGACAAGTTTTAGGTTGATGAATACTTAGTTGCTTTACTTGATACTACAATATTCATGTAGTTTCTAATGTTGTTGAATCATCCTTTCCTGAGATGAATTCCTACAAAATTAATAGTCATGTGTCTTTCCTTTGTTTTAAAGGTTTAAACCACATGCTACTTCCCCCGATTTAGCTGTAATACAGTTAGGAGTCAGACCATAGAATTGCTGTTGGAACTTTACCTTTAGTATTGTTCTAGTGTGGCTTGCTTATGTGCTTGGCATCATATGAATATTGTGTTGCCAATTTTGAAGCTAGGTTTCCTGCGCCCAAAAACTGATTGCTTGATTTATGTTCATAATTTGGTATGGTTGCTCTGTATCTCTAATGTTGTGGTTTTGACCTTTCACATTAATGTTCATCGTAATAAAGATTTTGTAGGAATTCGTCTCAGGCTACCTGTACGAAGGCCAGGGTATAGACATAGTAGTATTAAGTATGCATCTTAAGAATATTGAAAAGCTTCACTTGTTCACATTCATGTATGTTTGTAGGCTCCAAAATTAGTCATCTTGGTATGTCTAAGCATACCTATCATATGCTTTATATCATAAAGTTGATAAACATGGAAAGATATTGACAATAGCAATGGTAAATTTCAACCAGAAATCAGAGCCTCGGTCCATGATTGTGTTCAGTGCAATATAATTCCAAGAACAAGATTTTTCTGAAAAAAACGGCATTCAATGCTTAATTACATTGGGACATTGTTTGATGTAAATAGGTAGTGTCAAACTTCATTCTGAACACAACTTGTACACATTTAAACTGAAGTTGAATCATTCATGTAATTGGGAAAACAACATATATTCAACTACTATGATAATTCTTGTTATACATCCAATTTCTTAGGAACCAACAATACACAATTTTCTCTAGTACTTCTCACTTCGCTTCCTGTTATATCCATTAACATAATTCTTGTTTACTTTCAGTGTATGACAAGACAGTGCATACTGGTTGATTAGCCATAATGAATTTGAAGTTTTAGTCCTGCGAGTACAATTATAACTAATGTTGAGTGAAGTTTAAGGTATCATTCACAGATTTTATAAGTATTAAATAATATATTGTATATGCTTCAAGGGCATATACATACTTGCAACCAATTATAATTCCAGAAATAACTAGTTTTGAGTAAAAGCATAAATAAAGCTTCCATTAACTTTCCTGTGAGATTGTCAGGGATAATATGGTTTACCTTTGTATATATTATCATTTAGAACAATTTTTATGATTCATTGCTCCTTTCCAGGACAGTTTAACTCAGAGAAAGTCCAATGGCAATAGCATAGCCCTACAAATTAATCCAATATAGAGGATTTTACAAAGCCATCAACATCATCACTTGCCATCATCCAATACTAACCTGTAAATGGCTGGCCTGTCAAGAGAGTATGGATATGAAAATAATTATTGGTTCATGTTTTATGGGGGCTTCCTACAAAACAGACAAAACAAGTTGAATTTTATGTTTCCTTGTTCTAGTGACTTCAAGATGCTTCTTGACATTTAATACTCATTCCTTCTCATGCAGCTTGACCCAAATTTTAAGAGTCATAATTTAATAGTTTTAATTAAAATGATTTTGCAGTATATCTTAAGAACCAGTGTTCGTAGGCCCCCCTAATATTGGCACAATGGCCATTTGGGCCTTTACATATTCTCATGAAAAAGGGCCTTTATGCACTCTCATAAGTCTCGAAGGGAAGAGAGAGTCAAGTCTTGCATAAATCATCAAAAAGTACAAAATATTGAAATATTATTTGCTAGTAGAATGGTGATAGTTATGAAGCTTCCATTGTTTAGTTCTAAAATAATATATATTCTAACAATACCCTGCACAGAATGATCCAAGATTATGAATAATCATCATAGTATTAATGACAATAAATGAGCTTAAAAAATTATAAACGAAAAGAGCCTCTTTCTAAATAAATGCAAGAGTGATATCTGGAATTTTAAGCATATAAATGATTACTGATAACTTTTCAGATCCATTAGGATTGGAAATAATTGTAGATTTTTACTTCAAGGTTGCCAATTAGTGTGTAAAATAGCACACAGCTTTCTTTGTGTGTTGCATAATTCCATATTAATATATTGTTTGCACCATGCAAAATATACATCTTCAATATTATTTAAAACTACCCACTCTCCCTGTTTACGGACACATGCCGACGAGTGTCTGTGTTATGGTGGACATGGCTTGATCTTTTCCTTTTCAATGTTTTCCAAGTAATATGATCTTCTTGATATATAGGGACATTATGTCCAGTTTGGCACTCTGCATATTCTTCTACTTTATCTCCATAAGGAGCAGCTTTGTTGTTGTGTAAACTGGATATTTTTGATTTAACAGACTTTAATTTCTTTGGTACTCTTTTCAGGAAGTCCATATTATTCTCCTCGTACTCAAGTGACCCATGGCAATTGATGCTTTTCTTGGAATGCTCAGCTTCCAATCTGTCTCCCTCAGCTCCATCAATTCCCTCACTTTCATTGTCAATACCATTATTAAGTAGATCTGTATCCAGCAGCTGTTGTTTTTTCTTTATTCTCTTTGCCAGCTGTGATTTAGCCATTTGAGTCATGTCTGCCCCACCTTCAACAGCTTTCATCCACTGTGTTTCACTCAATATATCAGTGTAGATAACCTCCTTTCTGCGCCGTTTACCTGAAATCTGGTCAATACCATCTAAATTTTGATTACTCTTCTCATTGTTAGTTACACAAAATGCCCATTCTGGAACTTCATGCTCTTCCATTAACCTTGACCTGTAACCCTCTTTCTGTCGTCTTTCCTCATCCATTTTTTCAAATAGCCAGAATTCATCATCATTGCGAGAAGCAAGGCGGTTTATTTCTCTTTCGCTTGGTACATCTACTCCCAATGAGTTAGTTCCCCTTCGCATAATTTCCCTCAGCATTGCTCTTCTCTCTTCTTCTGCAGTGTTGAAAGAGACAAGGTTAAGTCGGAGAGTAAGAATTGCAGAATTCATCAAGTAAAATGTCATCACAGGGTTTTAACTTACGTGTGGAGGTGTTATTGAAAAGGCCAGCTTGGATAACTTTAGCATCAATGCCCATTTTTTGTTTTGCACGCTCAAGAATTTCCTCTTCAACAGAACCAACACTCACCAACACAAAAACACGAACTTCCTTCTTTTGGCCAATTCGATGAGCTCGATCTTCTGCCTGCTGATCCATTTGAGGATTCCAATCACTATCAAATAATATCACAGTATCAGCAGTTTGCAGATTGAGCCCAAGCCCACCAGCTCGAGTGCTTAAAAGAAACATAAAGTATGGTGAATCAGGAGCATTAAATTTCCGAAGCAAGGAACCTCGTTCATCTGTTTTGGTTGTTCCATCAAGTCTCAGATACATGAATCCATGCAGAGACAAGTAAATTTCTAGGATATCCATAAGGCGTGTCATTTGTGAAAAAAGTAGCACCCTATGCCCTGCCCTTTGCAGCTTAGGTAGCAAGCGATCAAGCAATTCAAATTTGCCTGATGCTCTAACTATCTCTTCTTTCCGATACATGTTGTATTCCCCAACAAACAGGTATGGATGATTGCAACACTTTCTCAATTGCATAGATAAGTTCAATAAACTTTTTGATTTACCAGTACCTGTATTAAAGATTTTGAAAGAATAAGCAACCTGTATGGGAGTAATTTTCAATTAACTATAATAGTCCAGAAACCAATTTGACTGCAATAAATGATGAGTTTCATTACGGAAATATATTTTGACAGTTGCAATGAATTTGATAATAAAAAATGAATGTTCCAAGAACCTCGTGTTCAACAAGAAAATGCATTGATATTTCAAAATGATCATCCAGTTTTCATGGAGGCAACATAAACACAAATATAAATCAATCCCAGACCAAATCCAGTGATTTTACAACAGATAAAGAATGAGACAAACATTTCACTGAACCCAGTGATTTTACTCAACAGATCCAATCGGATACAAAATTTCCAAATGGCAATTGTGAATCTCTCAAGTTACATATCTTCCAGTATATGGCTGGATCGAAATAAAATAAGATGACAAGGCAAAAATAGCATAAATATTAAATTTTGAATAATAAAGTGATTTAAAGAGAGGCCATGTTGCTCTCAAAATAATAAAGAAATGCATAAAGAAATAAAATGCTTACTAATAACCAATGACATTAAGCCCACATTACTAGTTTGAGTTCAGATTGAGTTGCATCAATATGGCAAAGGAAAATTGTGTTTGGGTGTGTTTTGGTTACATCCATACAAAAAGATATAAAAAGAATATAGATATAGATATACAAGTCAATAGCATTGAGCATAAATGTTGAAAGCATTTGCTTCTCACTGTGGAGACAAAAGTTAAAATCCACAAAACAAACATGTAAAGGTGAATTTTTAAATGGTGGCTCTTGGGCTTCAATCATTTAACTCTAATCTACGAATCTAAGATGTTATCAAATGTTAATATCTAAATTAGCTTGAGTGGTGTGGTTGCTGCATCTAAGTGTTTGGTTGGCTGCCCAGGTGTGATCACTGCCTCTTAGGCTGTGGTGTGCCACCCTAATGTGGTCACCGTGCCTCTCAGTGTATGGTTCATCACCTAAATGTGGTTGCAAAGATTATATGCATACACAAGATAATTGTATTATATTGAAACATTTATTTCAGAAATGTCTTAGCCTATCATGCACTCATCATTACCAATGGAACTGCACTCCACAAGCTCCTGCAAAAGCATCTGATTTGTCAATAACATGAGGCTCCAAACAAATATGTTGAAAAAATCAGTAACGGGTTTCAAAAAGAAAGCAGAAAGCAGAAAATTGTTGTTCTTCATCAAATATGAAAGAAACTTACATATTTAAATATAAGGTGTAACCCTTGCATGTATGACACATGTCAAGATAAGAGACATTTGACCTAAAGATGAGAAGTACAGGATATCAGCATAAAGGAGAATATGGCAATAACCCTTTAAGGTCCTCAATTACTTTTAATTAAATAAAAAATATATTTTAACAGTCCCTTTATTTTTTATTTATGCCACATAAACCAAAAAGCTCTAAAGATATAAAACTTCTCTTTACTCATTGGCTTGGTGAAGATGTCAGCTGTCTGTTCTGAGCTGGGACAATATGGCAACTTCGTTTCCTTGGTTTGAATCTTCTAGCTAATCAAATGGTGATGCACTTCAATGTGTTTGGTTCTTGCATAAAATATATGATTCTTTGCCAAATTTATTACATTTTCATTATCAGTGTGATACAATTGGATTGTGATGTGTATGGTTCAAATGTTTTAGTGGTATTTTCAGCCAAACTGCTTCACATGTGGCACTGACAACAACTTTGTGTTAGGCTTCTACTGGAAAAAGCACCACTGTAGCCGGTTTTCTATTACTCTGTGAAATGACTGATAAACCAGGACTGAAGATGTAGGTTTCCTATCCTCAATTATTTGTGCCCAGTCTGAATCTTTGTAACCAATTAATCTTGTTTCTTTTGCCTTCATGAATTCTAAACCAAGATTTGATGTTCCCTAAATGCATCCCAGTACTACTTTCCCGCTTTCTAATGTGATTCTATTTGGGAAGCCCTAAACCTGGATACAAATCCTAATACATAGAAAATATCTGGCCTGGTTGTTAGATAAATTAAACTACCAATCAGCTGTCAATTCATTCATAGGTTATCTGTTTAACCTGCAACCAAGGCATTACTTGTGCGTTCAAACTGATTGCCCCACTCCAGAACCATATCCCTTCTCCAGAAGACCACATTAACCTCCTTAGCTCAGGAGTCTATAAGATTTTGCTCCTGTGGTCTTCCTTGTATTGGTGAGACAGATCATTCCTTCAAAACCAAACTCAGGGAACATAGTGCCAACATTAAACATTGCTGTCACCAAGTCAGCTCTGGCTGAGCATTCTTCCTACTTATAGAACCATATCTGCCAAGAAAATTCTCAGATCCTAGCTAAGAAAAATAACATTTTAAAAAGGAAACTCTTGGAAGCCATCAAAATTAATAACCACCCCTCCAATCTAAATCATGAGGCAGGTTGGAATGTGAGTATATCTTGGAATCCATTGCTTGCCCATCGTAGAAACCAAGCTTCCCACCCCTTCTTATTGTATCTCACCTCTCATCCTCTTTGTTTACTCATTCCTTCCCCCTACCCCTCTTCCCTCACTCTTCATCTAATTGTATCCCAATTGAGTGCTGGTTCCTGGTTTCTTCTTTTTGTCATCTGTTTTCTCGCCTATCTCCAAGTTTCCCCCTTTTCATCCCTTGGTATGCTATGATTTTATTTATTGTCTTTACCTTGGTATTTTTATTTTTCTTTTGATGCATATATAGAGTTATACTCATATATACAGATATAAACTTGTTCTGGTGCTTTTGTAGGATGTGGCATTCATTTGCTCATATTTTCTCTCGTCTTTAATATTTTATTACTTGTGAAGTTATTTTTATTTTGTTACTTTTCATCTCTATTGCTTTTATTCTCTAGAAAGCTATTATTTTTTCCTTGTTTGCTTTCCTTTTTTGACATTTTATCACTTTTTTCTTCTTCGTACATAATGATATAAAATTTATATGATTATTATGTGTGCTATTATGCAATAATTATAAATGTTTTCAGTTTTCACTTTATTTTGCATTCCCTTTTATTCCTGTGTTACAAGGGGATGCCTCCCCACCCCTCAAACCCCAATTCCCATCCTCTGCGGCATTTTGGGGATGAGATGTTAGGGAACATCCCCTAGCCATCCCGCCAAATTTGAGAAATGAGGAAAATCCCAGAATGCATCCCTCAAATCAGAGATAACAGGAAACACATATGGGACACCTGGCCATCCCCAAGGTGGCCGAGGACATCTCAGACGTTCCTCAACTGTCCCAGGAACGGCCAGGTGTCCCCTGCAAAAAACAATTTTGTTTTAACATTTAAAAAAAAATTCATTCATAACATTAAAAAAAGACTGTTAAATATATCATGACAACATTATAACAGAAGCAATAAACATACCGCGAGAGCAGTATAACAGAAAATAAATTAAACATAACAGTAGTGACAGAAACAACTGTAGTGTAATAGCAATAAATATATCATAACTCAAATTCATAGCTAACAGCATAAGTTATATTATAGTTGAGACTAACAGTAATATTTTAGATTTCTGATTTCGTTGTCCATAGAAGTCTCAAACCTCAAAATTCTTGATATGTTATTGGAATCGCTTATTATTGTCAGTTGCAAAAGACATTAAAAGTGCATTTGCCATGGTCTGGTATGGTGTGGTATTGTGTGAGAAGTACAGAAACAATTTCTTTTTGGAATGTGTTTGGCATGCAGGTTTTCATTTTTCTACTTTATATATAATAACTTATTATTTTATTTCTCAATCTGTTATTCACTTCCATTATTTTAATTTATTTTTAGTTTTGTTCAACCATTTGGGTTCTTTTTATTTTAGCCTTTACTTCCTTGTTTTGTGTGATCGGTATTTATAATTGCTTGAGGCTTGCAATCTTTCTCTTGATGTTGGATCATGTAGTATGATCTGAAATGTCAAATTCTTAAATAATTTAACACACCTTTATCCAGAAAAATTGTTTAAAAAATTTACAACTTGTTTCCATAGGAGTTGAAACAGGATTACAACCTGCCATATTGAACTTCCTTAACAGTTCCTTAAGATGAATTTTGCCTGCTTTAACAAAACCACGTGATTGCTCCATATAAGCATCTTCAGCAAGATCTCCATTTAAAAAAGCGATCTTTACATATAATTGGAATTTTCCAGTTGAACAATCCTGCAAGTGCAATAACTGTTTGTCCTGTAAACATCTTTGCAAATGGCACAAAAATTTATTTATAAGCAATTCTTGCAGTTTGAGTAACACCTGTTGCAACCAAACAAGATTTATATTGGAAGATAATCTCACTTGGATTTTCCTGGATTTTATACACCCATCATTTACAAGCCACTATAGGTTTACCTTTTGTGATCTTTACCAGATCCTATGTATTATTTTAAATTTTCTATATGATTGACATCAAAGTTGCATGGACACGGATACGGATACAAATACGGATACGGTATCAGATACGGATACGGCCATTTTCAAGACCCCCAATATGGATATGGCTGGATACGTCATTCATAAAAAAACACATACACATATTTGACACAATTTTCTAAGTTATTCAAGGAGATTTTCATTACTTCGAAAGCAATATTGACACATAATTGCTACATTAATAATGATAAGTTGAATTAACATTTTACAATATGCAAAAATAGTAGAGTTGCATTGGAAGATTGTAATATTCCCACTAATTTTTTCGGTTTTTGAACACAACAAATACTACAATGCACTGGTTAAAGTTAGGAAATATAATCTCAACACTGCTGAAAGTAACCCTTCCACTTTCTGATCATCAAGAGCCAATGTGGGAAGGTGAGAGCATACGGTGATTAGGGGTTCATTAGCTCACTGATCTGCTGGAAATTACAATGCAAGTACAATACTGGGCGGCAAGCCAGCCCCTTCCACTTTTCAGCAGGATGAAGACCAAGAATTTGGCAGTAAACCAGCCAAGGTAACAAGAGCATAACCAAAACCAAATCACTCTACCGCTTATGCAGCGGGAGGACTTTTACATAAAAACTATCACTCAACCACATATTTCAGCAGGAGGGAGAGGCTTCACAACGGCATCTACCTCTTGCTCGCCCTACTATTCTAAGGGGTCGGTCAATCGAGCAATAAATCCCTTGGGTATTGTTGACAGCTTTCCGTGAGTGACCTCTACTCGATAGTTGGCGAGAAAGGTTTTGTAGCTTGGAGTTTCGCCCTTAGGGCCGATAAGAGCCCCTACTATTCTAAGGTTATACTGTAATCTGGCACTCCTGTTTTAGCATTAGTCGGCTCAAGGTTTTACACATATCAGTTTTGGCCCCCGCACGAATGAATAGCTTTGCTAGAAGTGATTAAAACATAAAATTTGTCCGTAGTTTCTTCAGACTAGCTTCCACTTTAGGAACAGAGAAATTAAGTTTCCGTCTAGGGTCCAGATGAAGCAGTTCTTCCTGTCGTTTAAGCAGTTTATTCAGACTTTTATCCAGTTGCCCCCTACAATTCTATGGGGTTGTCGATTACGGGTCGGACCATCAATTGATAGGGATGGTATGGATGCCAACAAAGCTTCTCTTCGGAGAATCCCATCGATATCACTCAACCACTTACTCAGTGGGAGGACAAAGCTGAATTACAAAACAAGAAGGCGGCTAAGCCATCCTCTTCCACTTGTTCAGTGGGAAATCCGAAATACCATATAATGCAACTAGAATGATTGATCAGTACTACTGAAACAATCTTACAAAGATAGAGATGCGAGAGAAGATAGAGTTAAGTACATATCTCAAGTATTCAATATCAAATTCTCACAACAAAATCACTACTTGCTGTTCTAAAATCAGAGTCAATAAAAAACGCAGAACCAGCCACACCCAAATACACTAAAATGCACGTAACTTTCTCAAAACTGAATGAAATCATGCCAAACCAAATGCAAATGAATATAGTATAACACAGGGGATCAGTTCAATACCTTGAAACAGCAACTTGAGAGAAGCAAAAGTGATGCACACAACCCAATGCAAATCTAGAAATGGCGATTTAGCTGAATATTTCGATTTGCAACCATAAATTGGAGAGTCCCCCACATGCCACGCCAATGTAGGAGAACTATTGTCTCTCCGATACGCTTCCAATGAGCCTTCACCCAAAACGATGTACCCAACACGTAGATAGCTACGAACAAATTACACTTCCAGCCAACACACACCAGCAACACCAAAAAACGCCTTCACAAGAACACCCAATGCAATCCCAAGTATCACCAAATAGTTCACAAATTCGAACCACAGCTAGGAGTGATATCTCACACTCAAAACTGGAAAGAAGGAACTAGGAGGTTTTCACCCTCGAAGAAGTCTGGAGTCGTTCCGACAGCATAACGATATATTTTCTCTGGATAATCAAATGAGGAGCCAAACACCTACCTGTATATATAGCTTTGCAAGTCTGGAATTCAAATGAAATTGCCTCCAAATTCACCTCATTCAAATTGTATTTCATTTCAAGTGGTGGAGCCAAGTATGGTGCCCACTTCCCAAGTCAAAAATCGCGCCTAGGAGAGAGGACCACGATTTTGTCATAAAATAAAGTCTTCTTTCAATCATCAAATAATTCGCCCAGGCATGACTTAGGAAAAATATCACATTATGCACAATTCCCCATAACATCAATCAGTAATAAAATAATTAAATATTAAACCTTAGGATAAGGAAATAATATTTAATTAAATCGCTTATAACTCCAATACTGATTATCAACAAAATCTGGATGAGGCCGAGCAATGAGGATCATTGAACTGCGTTGGATCAGGACCAAATCCAGGACTGCCAAAAATAGAATGCCCAAATTGCCACTTACTAAAAATAGTAAGTCATGAAATAATGCTCCGAAAATCATGATCTTCGCAACTAGAGAAAGAGCTTGGCAAGCTTAGTAACACTGCACCATCCAGACAGCCAAACCCTAACTTACTAAAAATAGTAAGTTCACATTCCACCCCTGAAAAGCTTGGTCAGAACTCCATAGAACATGGAAACCCTAATTCTCCTTTCCACATAGCCTACGAGTCTCTGGAATAGGCCAATGGACCACTGAATGCATCATCACAAGGAAGGGGACATTACAAAGATAACCCAAAAAGTGGGTCACTCAAATAGAAAAATATTTCATTTGTCTTTCTTAGTGGGTGTAGATTTTGTTTATAGCAATTTTTTTTTTTTAAAATCTATGTTACCTCAAGTTTTCGGGACGGGGACGGCAGGGGATGGGGACAACGGGGGACGGGGGTACGCATTTTCGGGATAGTGATTGTTTTTTTGCCAATCTTGGGGATGACAAAGGGGATGGCTACATAAAAGTAGGGAAAATTAAAATATATAGGGAAATTTAAAATATTCATATGAAAACATGGATAAAACATGCACATATCCATTATAGAACCTTAACATATAAGAACTAGTAGAGTTCTTATGGCAAATTTGTGTTAAATTGAGAGTCAAAGTCAAATTGCTCATAGAATTCATTGTCAAAATTCATTGTCTATATGCAGAATTTATGGGGACGTCCCCTAGGAGTCCCTTGTCCCCGAGACGGGGATGGCTGAAAAAAATACCGAGGACGCGTCCCCGGGTAACATAGAAAAAAATGCATGAATGAAGTTTTTGAAATTAAATTTAAGAAGATTTTTGTCAAATTTTAAAAAAATCAAATCAATGTGGGCACATGTAGGTACAGTATTCAATGTGTATCTGGGCTGTATTGGATACGTATTTGTTTCGAATACGAGAACAGATACGGGGATACGCATGCCCAGGGAGAGACAAAGGAGTTTCCGGCTACTCTGATTGACATTTCTTCTTTCATAATTTTTAGGGTTGAAAAAGCCAGCATTAAAGCTCAAATTTTGATGTCTTCGAAGCCTGGTTCTTATTCCATTTTTAAGCTGATCTGAAGAATTAATGACAGATTGTTGAATTGTGGTGGTCTTAGTTTTTCTTCTTCTAATGTAGCTAACTCATAACAAACAACGCTAAAATTGTAGGGCAATTGGGTTTATAGTGGAGGGCACATATAATCACATTAATCACATTAATTGGACACCATGTGTACTCAACTCACCCAATTTGACCTTGCAGAAGAGTGGCACACGAATTCAGTGGGTCAAACATATCTACACAGTGGGCAAGGAGATCCAAATGTTTGTGACTAATCATCATAAGTCACAAGGCAACTTCAAAACCTTCTCCAAGTTGGACTTGTTGAAGGTAAATCAATTTTATTTTTTAATATATTTTTAATTCCTTTGACTATTATTTTTTATTGGTGATATGTTACATGTGTTTTTTTATACCATGCTAGGTTGCCAAAAATCGATTGGCATCTCACACAATCATCTTAAGACAATTTATGAAGGTACAAGAGGTCTCAAGTTTTGTGGTCATTAACAACTTGTTAAGTGTAGGAAGGCAGTCAAGCATAGAAAGAGCTCAAAAAGTAAAAGTATTGATCCTTGATGATGAGTGGTGGTCTTGTGTGGATATGCTTTCAAATTCATTGAGCCCATCATAAGCATGATTAGATATGTTGATACTAATTTCCCATGTTTGGGTGAAATTTATGATGGCGTGGAATCTATGGTGAAGAAAATAATAGTAATAAATGCCAAAGAATATGACACAATGGAAATAATTTTCAAGGTTGTGCAAAAGATTATCGTGACCATTGGAGCAAGATGACCACCCCCTTTACATCTCTTAGCATTTGCTTTGTCACCAAAGTATTATAGCAAAGAGGTACTTTCATTACCAAGGGTGCCACCATATAGGGATGGGGAGGGTGCTGTTGGCTATAAGGCTGCATTTAACAAGATATTTTCAGATGAAGATATCCAGTATTGTCTTGAGTGAGTTTAGCCACTTCATATCTTCAAGAAATTATGATGTAGCCTCTATAGATGAGACAGTTTCTACACTTGACACAACTAGTGAGAGTGGCAATCCAATTGATTGTGGTTCAAATGGTGACCTTGATGCTTTTGATGAAGAAAAATATGAAGACTGTTCATTATTGATTGTGATTTGAATTTTCAATGTGTCATGACATTTTGAGACATGAATATTATTATTACTGCAAATTATGAATATGAGATATTTAAATATATATATATATATATATATATATATATATATATATATATATATATATATATATATATATATATCAAGTTTTGGTATTTGTACCCACATCCATACCCGATCGATAACTTAGGATCTAAACTATCTAAATGTTACTCTAAACAAACGATAGATGTAGTGGTGTTTATCGATGTCCCTTGTGGCTAGGGTTACAACAAACATACAAGGATCGACCTGTGACCATGTGTCCTCCATAACCATCTACATGAAAGCGATCCCACAATCTTCGGCACATTGGGTATCACGTGGCAACCAACTCAAATCCCCTCATGCATTGCTATGTACAATCTCCATAACTTAACCTCTTTTTCATCACTTTAACGATGTTTTGTCAAGCCCATTGATTTGTGATAGAAGGCTCTTCCTTCATTTTCGATATTGCTTTTTGGAAAAGGCTATGCCCAAGCATACTTTGCTCCCAGCACTAGGAAAGCAATTATACTTTTTGATACTATTGACTCTCTTTATACTTTTTGATACTTTTCAATATTGCTTTTTGGCAAAGGCTATGCCCAGGCATACTTTGCTCCCAGCACTAGGGAAACAATTATACTTTTTGATACTATTGACTCTCTTACCTCAACATCCAATGCACCTTTCTAGCAGCATTAAGAAATAGCCATTCATTGATAACTTCTAAAACAACTTCAAAGTTATGATGTATCTTATAGCTCTCTGCTAAAATTGTCATCGTACTGAAAAGGTGTGAATTAGGCAAGACCAAGAAATAGACATCATTATTATGTGCTTAATGCCCCTTGTATAAGTCAAAAATTGTAAGCTTTACTACTGCTTGTTGGAATCTTTTGACAACCATACAATTGAGTGTGTAAAGGAAATCATGCACTACTCTCTAATCTACCAGTTTTGCTCATCTGCTCAAGGGAAGCCATTGCATGAGCCTATTCATACAAAATTCATGTCAGACTGTTGCTCGAAAGTTCCTGAAGAAATTCTATTGCTATCTTTTCAATCAGTGTTTCTTGCATAATATGCTCAGTGAGATATGCACCTTCAAAGGAAAATTACAATGCAAATTATAGTTTCCTTGAACTTCCCATTCATGCCTATGTTGAAAGCATCATAGTTTTCAGTGTCTTCGATAAATATTAGAATCCTATTAAAAAACAATTTACCTTGATTACTTTACAGAATACTTCCGGCAGAAGAAAATACAATGTATCCATGCCTAACATAGAATTTTTAATTCTAGAGTTATATATGGAAATTTCGTTCACAAAAGTACAAGTCAGAATTGTGTCATGTAATGCCTTCTATGAACATTACATAAAATTTGATGCCCTTAGTTAAAGCCATTTTGCAAGAAAGAATGAGTTTCTTATTGGTCGCGTTGGCACACTTTGTATTAGAGAGAAATGTTGAGAATAAGATAGGGAAAAAATAAAGCTCCCAAATCCTCTGATTTTTTATACTATTCTGATCATGTTTGCCCTCAATTTTATGGGACTTTCACTAGATTGTATCATTAATATCTCAAGATCATCCACCTCCACTATACAACCATTTAGTTTACGCTTTAGACTACATAGTTGTGGCCATTGTATAGTCTTCTTCTGCTCATGTCTGCCCTCAATTTTTATCCGAGTTTCACTTGGTACTTACACTAGAATCTCAAGATCATCATATGATACCAGTGTTTTAGTTTATGGTTTTGAAACCTTCAATGTATATTCTAAAACTTATTGGCTGCATAAAAGCATAGTTTCAGTGTATGATTGAGCATGCATTAGGATGCACAAAGCAAAATCAGCATTCAACATTGAGCATCAAATTAAATGCCACAACCAAACTCCAATAAGGAATTCACCAAGTAGGAGATGATTAAAGACCATGAACAGGGAGCCACACAGCATAATTTCAAGCAGTCTGACAGCCCATCAAAATCTGAGTACTTTGCAACTAGCACTTAAAATATGGTAAATAGTAAATACCATAGTCCTAAACAGAAATCTTACCCTTTATCAGCATCTAAAAGTTGAACGAAAAAGGAGAAAATATCATAAGTATTTCCAGGGTCGTCACAGAATAATATAATTGTAGAAGCATTTTTGTCATTGGTACTGTTGTGATCATGTGCCCTAACAAAGCTAAACATTTCAGTAAGAATGATATTGAACATAATTCATAGGAAATGCATATGAACCCTTTTGGTTGTTGGTCTAATTTCAATGAGAGAGTCCTGCCCATTATTTAGATTTCAGTAACATAAACAAAAAAGTAAAATGACCTTTCCATATAAAATTTAAAAAATTAAAATTGTCTCTGTGTCATATTGCTTACCAGAATCCAACCCAACCCTCCCAATCTCTGTGACTTGCTGATAGTAAACCTTCTGCCAGGCTGACAAGTCACATTTCAAAATGACTTGAGTTTTACCAGGTAAGAACTTTTCCACCTCATTTTTCTTCCTTCTCAGTAGAAACGGCCGGATAACCTGGGCCCACAAAGTCAGTGTTTAGGTATACCTTGTTCCATGCATCAGGAAACATAATGCAACAAAGTGTTGATGAGCTACACCACTTAAGTTCATAAGATGCTAGCAGATGCATAGAAGCTTTCTTTCTAAATTGGTAAATAAAACATTATATTTTGATAAAAGCCTTTTACCTCCATTTATTGCGGAAATGCTACTTACATGATGTAGGCGGTTTATAACAAGAAGTTGCTCTTCTTCTGTCAGAGAAATGTCACAACGGTCTGCAAATGGTGCATTGAACCAGTCCTCAAAATTTTGGACAGAGTTAAAAATACTAGGTAATAAGTAGTTGAGCAGAGCCCACAGTTCCTGAAGACTGTTCTGTATAGGAGTACCAGTCAACAGAAGCCTCCGTCGAATACGGTACCTGCACAATTAGGTAGAAAATCATTGGTTGCAAAGCTTCTAACTTTTAGTCTCTTCTATTTGAACCAACTGATGTGTACAAATCTAAGTTTTCATCAAAATAGATGGCTTATTATATAAGATTACATAAAAAATTGGACCAAGTTATGTAGGTACAATCTAGTCCATGTCAGAGCTGATAAATTTCTTAAAAAATCTAGAGTTGAATTCATGGCAAGAGGCACAGTTGCCAAGCAGCAGTTGTCACAGCTCCCCACAGAGTTCAAGGCTGAGGCATTGCATTAGCAGCAGCATTTCTTGCACTTCTAAACCAAAGCACAGCAATCATTTGGCAGACAACAGGTCAAATTACAGCAACAATGTGACAAACCTACACAGCCATACAGACAAATATAACAATTTTTAGGGGTAAAACAGCTGGCTTTTGAAATTTCATGGATGAAACCTGGCGAAATCCATGACTTAGATTACCATCCTGAAAAATAGATGACTAATATCGATTCATGGTCCAGCATTTCTGCTTTCTAAAAATATGTTCCTCTCATTTGGATCAGATGAACTACTCAAATTTCACTTTTTAGTTGACAAGAAATTTTGTTTGACTAAATGCTGCCAAAGATAGGAGCAAACATAGAATAACCAAAATTCAAAAACTTTAAAACATCTATTGCAATGTCCCTATCAAGGAATTTTAAACACATTAGCAATTTTCAGAATTTTAGCTCACAAGCATTTTGTCAAACAATTGGTGTAACATGAAAACCATTCAACATTTTTACAAGAATTGGTGCTTTCCAAAAATAGCAATTTTCTCCAAGAAATGTGGAGTGCTCCCACAATGTAAAAACTGCACCAAGAAAGTATCATTGGACCCATCTTGATCTCTTGAGATCACTACCACTATTAGAATTCCTTTTCAAAAATGTAAGAACTCTACAAGGAAGTTCGACTTTCCTCAGATGTTGGTATGGGCTAGAAAAAGGGGACATTAATAATTTTAGCTACCATATTAGCTTATATTAATTTGAAACATAATAAATGAGTAATTTTACAACCATGCATACAAGTAAACTTGTCATATACCAATGGAGCCATTGATGGTGAGGTTTTTACTTGAATGGTAGTTGAGTTAATAACTGTTGCTTGTACAATGGCTATGCTCACCCTCTTGTTACTATTCATTATTGCTCCTCCCAAAACAAATTCTCCAAGAGTTAAAAAAATGCTGATTTAATGGAAATAAAAGTACAATGTGCTTCTTGAACGTTTTGATGTCATACTCCCAAAAAAAAATTATCCTTAGTATGCAAAGTATCTCTGCAAATCATTCAAGTAAAACCCATGTCTGCAGACAAAATATCTGACATATTAAATAATAAGCCAGGGTTACCAAAGCACGACTTTCATATAATCAATTTGTTGAGCATGACTGAGAGAGAGAAATGAAGTTCGATATGCCTATTGCACATAATACTACTCAATACAAAGGAAATTACTAAAGTTTCAAGAGGACACATCCCCTCCTCCCAAAACCCACAATCTTATTCCCAAGACATGAGGACATTCTCTGGCCATCTTCTATCCCTATAGATTTATGGGATGCATCCTAAATGCCACTTGATATGACTGATTCCTTGGGACGTCAAACAGTCTCTCGAATGGCTGAAGACATCTCTGATATCTCCTAACCATCCTAGGGGCATCAAACATCCATTTTTTGTACATTAAAGAAAAATCGTTTAATATTTTTATTTGAAAAGAAAACAACAATGTGGGTGCCCCAAGAGCTCCCCCACAGCCGTATCAAACTCAAAACCCTCCCTATGTCTAACCAAACCATCCTTTTGCAACTCACAAATACCACATCAACTTGCAATTTCACATTTTCCACTTGCAGCTATGAAGAGAAAGGAAAGATCAATTATTAACAAAATTTGTCATCACTGAGTATGCAACCATTTTTGCCAAGTGTGCTACAATCACCATGACTAAAATAAGTAATTTTCTTTCAAAGATCTTAGACCCTTTTCCTTCAAAGATCTTTTACACCGATGGTCAAATATTATGCATAGGCCCATTCAAACCTATGAAACCCTAATAGCAATATGTGACCATTTTTGCCAAATACAAGTCTAAAAATTTAAGGGGGGGCAAGATGTCATGAGGATAGAAAGTTCTAGTCATAGTTACTTGTAGTCTCATGCCACAACCTATGACACCCATTTTTAGAGACATATTATGAAATCTCTACACATTAGGAGACATCAAATGAAGTTCCTTTGCATCTCCATACGTCTCCTAGAACCACCCTTTAAAAAATCATATTAAATTAAAATATACTAGATTTTCATAGTTGTGCTGGTATGTGATTGACAAAAGTTAAAAGAACTAAATAAATTCACTAACAGACTTGTAATTTTTTATTTTTAGCATAAAATTACAAGCTTTTCTGTTGCAAAATATTTTCTTATCAAATCTCAAAAAAGTAATAGTATGAGGCGTAACCATATTAAGGCCAAAGATGTGTACATGCATTTTAATTTTTTACATATGATTGGAAATATAGTCAACTCCAAGGAGACCTATACCAAGCTTCTAAAATAATGGCCTTCCCTTACCAATCCCTATCTACCATATCAAGGCAATTATGGTTTACAATTTAATTGCTTATATCATGAAATTGAATATCAAATATAATTTTAATTAGTCTTTGTTGTCTTTGAAATCTATTTCAATACTTTAAAATGATAATATTTTTACTTTAAAGCATTTTAGTATTATACATTTATTAAAGTTGCATATCCATTGTATGATATAAGTTTTATATTTATAATAAATTTGTGATCTCCAACATTTTTGAAGATGGTGTACCATTACTTCTCCCCATCTATGTGATAACAAAATGTTGCAAGATTTCTTCAACTGTTCATAATATAATTTCATTGAACCACTTTACAAAGAAAGAACATAAAAGACTATGTCTGCTGCTCCGATTTACCAAGTACAAATGCATAAGTATAAACCTGAACTTAAAATTAGTTAAACAGGGACCAAACTGTTGTTACCAATCAGCAAGACAACAAGCACAGTTTGTTGCAAATGGCAAAGAACAGGGATAGAACAAGTGAAGAATGATCTGACCTTGGCAGTAATAGTATAAGCTTGGAAAAAAGCAGATTGATATGCAAAATTTTCATCCAGATAAGGGAAAGAGTGCTTCTCAACAAAAAGGACCTTCATAGACAGATCTGGAACTGATTTTCTGATCCCAGCCACAAATTAATTTGATGCATACATGGGTCTGTACACACTCAAAGTCCAGTTACACGCTGAAATGATACCCGGCAGCCACTGATCAGTCTGAAAATCGTTAAATATACTCAATCCTCAGTGGTCATCACTAAAAAAACATCCAGTATTACTAACTTCAGTTTCTGCTACTGGAAAGGGTACAAAACAGCAGTTGACCAGGCCTTTAATACAATCAAACACCCATTAATGGTCGCTTCTATACAGAGAAAATGATATTAAGGTAGCCCTAAAGCTCAGATCAGTATCCATGATCTCCTATCTGCAGCAATAGACCACTCTTCTTTCCATTAAGAGCTGAGTCAAGTTGAACCTCCCAAACTCCAATGCACCTACTCCCACAAGCACCACATACAGAAAGCAATATTAAAATAATCCATCCTTGAATAGCTGCACTGTCTCTTCTTTCATAAATTGAATCCTTCAAAGGCCTCAATTCTATCTTATAAAACTATGACCAACTCAACCAGATTTTGTGTCCACCCACTCAGCCAGGCCAATATGACCACTCCGACTTGGTCTTCTTTTTCACGTTTGGCTTACTCAAGGTTTCACAACTTCAGAAACTTAAATATCGCCCAGGAATATTTCTATATACTCAGCCAGCAAGAAGAACAAACAAACCTCACATTTTTAATCTCATTTTCTAACATGAGCTGGCAATTTTTTATTTTTTTTTAAACCTGATGTGGCACTAGAAAGCAACAAGTTTTGTCCTTATTCAAACTCTGGATGAGCCAAATCAGACCTTGATCATACCTGCAAGAAATTCTCTTTTAACACAAGCTGAGACTCTGGATGAGCCACACTGTAATAACCAGGGTGGATCTTTGACCACTGTGACTATTCTTCTCCAAGACGGTTCCCATCCTCTAGAAGGCTGAGACAAACTGTATTCTATCTCAAACCCCAAGGATTTCACTAGAGACAAATAGCACAATCTGCTTCATGCCCAATGAGTCCCTCAACTCCCTTTAATACTCTTTTCCTGCCAACTTCCAGAAAACACCATTTATAAATCAATTTCTTAATTTAAACTTGATTTTTGGCTCCAAACAAGACCTTTTCATTTTAATAATGAAGATTTGACATGTAAGGTCCCTGTTATACGTGCCCATGATTTAAAACTCTTTCCCCTGCTTTCGACGAGCTATGACAATAAGGTGCTTGTAAAATATTTTAATATAATTTTAACATCCTTAGTCAAAATAATTAAAATAAACCATTAATGCACCAAATTTGCAAAAATTGCCGGAACACATCAAAATTGAAATCTAACTATGCTAAAGAGATCTCGATGTATAATAATGATAAACAGAACCATCTAGGTGACTTAATAAAAATAGATAGCCTCTCCAAGATTCTTGGAGAATGCACCAAAAGTTAGAAATCACCATGGAAAGTGGCATGTGTCCTCTAGAGTAGCTGAGCTCATTGGCGACATCAAATAACTCATCTAACAAATAGGCACCCATCAAGAAAGTCAAAGTCAACTGCAGTGCAAGGGAACCCTAAAACGGGGACATTACAAAGGAAGATGAAGGCTAGTTGTGATGAATTAAATACTGTTCTAACGTTCTTGAACATGCAAAGAACATGTGGAGGATAATGATATAGCAAAATTCTTCAATGGTCACACCAACCCATTTCATGTGGCATATTTTTTATATTTAAAAAAAAAATTGAAAAGGGCAAACACAATTCAATCCTCATATGGGGCCCATGGAGAACAAAGCTCATGTACCAGCCTCCTAGATAAACAACATTCAAGGGTGTACTTGTTGATGGAAGACATGAGGTGATCATGATTTAAGGTAAGCTGCTCCATTCTGATGGACTGGTGAACCAATATTACACATCCTCCACTCACTAATATTATTGTTACATGTTTGTTTGGCTCATATTTTCTTAAATATGATGATTGCTTCAAGAAATAAAATGACTAATTCAGCTCAAGTTTATTAGTTAGTTGGTTTGATGCTAAAGATTGCTCACAGATATATTTTTTACACCCTACATTGTTTTTACCAATTGAATAATGTTTTGAAATTCATTAGGAAAATAGTTTAGGTGAAGACAATGGTGGCCAAAACAAGAGCCATACAAATGTTAGAGAGGATCTTGGAGGTGCAAGAGGCTCTAAAAAACATGGTAGCTTGTGCAAAGTGGAAATTTTAAATTGAGGCCAAGTCAAAAGAAGGGAAGAAGGTGAGACATATAGTATTCAATGATGCTCAGTGGTCCACCTTGAGGTAAACAAATTTGGAAAGTAATTTATCAATTTTGTGTATTAAATTTTTATTTCTCTTACTTATATTTTTATTTTACCTTTAATTGTGATTTTGAAAAAAATTAGCATTCACTTTTATAATTTTTATTTGTTTTTAAAGGTTTCTTCAAAATAAGTTTATTTTGTCATATCACCTGTTTTGGAGGTAGTTAGGTATGTTGATACAAACTCTCCTAGCCTTGGAGAGATTTATGAGACAATTGATAGCATGCTTGACCAAATTATGCAAGCAATTCGATTGTAACATGGAGTTGGAACATAACGAACACTCCATATGGCAACATATGCTTTTAACCTCAACTGGTATCCCATATACTTTCCTTCATTCCTAGCTATCTGCTTCTCACAAGAGTTCACCTATCTCAGAGGCAGTTAGGTATGTTGATACAAACTCAACTAACCTTGGAGAGATTTATGAGACATTTGATAGCATACTTTTGACCAAATGAAGTAAGCAATTTGCAAATTCTAAAATATGCATATTAGGCCTATTACGACATGGAAGTGGAACACAATGAACACTCCATATGGAAACATATGCTCTTAAACTCAAGTGGTATATGTCATATACTTTCCTTCATTTTTGGTTAAATGCCTCTCACAAGAGTTCACAACAATGATCTTAGGTTATAAAGTTGAACTCGACTGGATAAATTTGTCCACAAGAGCTCAATAAGATACAAGAATCAAAATCAACAACGAACCCAAAGCAACTAATCATACATGACCATATTGCGTGTCATTTGTCAACACCAATCTGGAAACTATTGCTCATATTGAGGACATCAAAGCTGGGGAAGCAAGCAATAAAGATGAGAATTTGATAAATTGATGATAACCTACTCTTGTAGTGACTCAAAAGATCAATATGTTCAAGGAAAGGGATCTTGTCATTGATTGTTTAAATGGAGAACTTGTGCCTCCCCCAGTTGCGAAAAAGGAGGAACATAAATTTGATGGCCTCTATGAGATTTGTTTTAATGGCATCAAAAGAAAAATGGTGCTAGAGATAGAGTAATGCTTGTTTCCTTTTATGAAAGCAAGACTTACCATGCTTATAGGGTGCAAATCAATGGCATGAACAATGTTACTCAATATGAAGCTCTTATCCTTGGTCTCCAAATGGTCACCAAAAGAGAAATCAAGTTGTTATCCACCTTTGGAGAGATTGAGCTAATGATCGGGCAAATTAGATCGATCTGTTGGTGTTGGAAATAAGCCACACCCGGACCGACGATGGACTGGTCCAAGAGGGGCCAGTAGCTCAGTGGTAGAGCACTCCAGCAGCGTATGGAAGGTCCTAGGTTCGAGTCCTAGCTGGGGCATGTCTCAACACAATCTACTCCCAAAGCGCCATTAATTGCAAGCATTCAAACATTGGGTATGGGACATGCTTGAATGCTTCAAGTATGTTAACATCCAAGCAATCTCAAAAGAATTGAACAAGAAAAAAAAGTCTACGACAACATTTATTTAATAGGTCTACATTTGATCCCATTGCTGATCTCTTCCAAAAAAAGGTAAACGTAGCAAAACAACCCATTTCAACTAATGGTCCACCAATAAGGTCATGCAATTCTTCAACAAGCATTCAACAATGACACAAACATGGTCATATTTTAATAGAGTTGAGTGAACATCTCAACAAGGTATATAGCAACCAGCTCTTGTAGATGAATTCAAACAAGATTAGGATGGGCCTAATCATGCTAGACAATATTTTCATCCCGAATGATGAATTTAGAAATACGAAGTTTTACTCTATAAGATCAAGCCTAACCTTTATAGAGACAAAGAGCTTACTCCTAGAAAATAAATTTAAGTTGGGCAAGCAAAGTGTAATATCCCCAAATAGGATACCAAAAACAATAAAATAATTTCTGCAAACTAGGGCACAAATCTGATACAAAAAACTTTTACATCTAGGGCATAAATCTGGTAATTTATTTTGCATATAAACATTTTCATTACAGCCCAAAATTCTGATCAGATTTCAGTTCAGAATTAAAACTGAAGGATAGCAAATACTGATTATTATTAAACTCAAGAAAATAACAATTCAAACCCTTATGACTACCCAGAAAATTCCAAAACTAAATTTCACACCTATCCATCAAATAAATGTGCAAAACTCATACCAAATTAGTCCAGATCTAGGTCAGAATATTTTTCTAACCCCGGCCGTCCTTCCAAAGTGATGCCAAGTTCCCAAATTGACCAGCTCTAAGTCTGGAATTGATGCTCTTTAACAGCTGTCCATAGAAAACCTAGAAATGAAGGATTTGCAGCAGTAAACATTCCCAAATCTGAGTCTCCAGCACTGATATTATCCTTAATCCAAGATGCAGTAGCAATAAACAGAAATCTCAGATCAGAAGATAACCTTATTACTATCAAATTTGTCTTCGAATGAAGATTTCACAAATTTGACCTGATGTAGACTACGTTGCGAATCCAGCCCTTTTTAGGAAGAACTAGATTTTCGTCCAATCCTTCTGTTGAACTCTTGAAGGTTTTCATCTCCAGAATTCACCGAAATATTTATCAGATCAGAAACATCATAACAAGCATGCCTTCTTTCTTTCATTCAGATTCCTTATAAAGAACTCCAAGAAGCATCTAGAACATTAGGCCAACCTGGCCGACCAAAATATTTATTATATTTTGGAAAAATTTATTTAATAAAGTGACATAATAATATTTTATTATTTATTAAATTAATTAATATTAAGTCATCATTTAAATATTTTATTTGTTTTTTTTTCGACAACTTAATAAAATTAGAGAGATAAGATTTGCACATCGGAATCAGTAATTCCCATCACATAGAAATCATCCTTGATGGTGTAGTCATCAAACTCAATGTTCAACTATGGTATCCTCTTGTTGCATCTCATCTTAAATCCATCAGCCATCATGACATGGAATCCTGGAAAATCTTCCAATGGCAAACTACTCTTAACCGCCAAATTATCACTCCCAAAATTGTGAGTTGCACCGCTATCCACCAAACATGTCACTTGCTGTCCATTCACAATTCCTCTTACCTTGAATGGTTGATACTTGGGTATTCCTAGAAGTAGGGCAGTAGCTACATGTGCTAAGGCTGTACTAAGTATGATCAATGGTGTCTTCATTGTCAGATGAAACTTCAACATAATATATTTTACCTTTCTCAAGGCATCTATGACCGGGCACCCATGGTTCATGACAATGAAAAGACAACTTCTTCCTAAGCAACTCATTCTTGCTCACAACTTCCCTACTTCGTTTGGATAGAATGCTAGAATCCTCTTGAGATGATTTCTTTTGATTACTATTTATATCCTCATGATAGTGCTTACTCTTAGGAGTAGAAAATTCCATGTGGCGTGCTCTCTTAATGGCATTGGCAAGAGTAGGAGGACCAAAAGCTTTGACCCAACCCGTAAGAGGTTCTGTCAAACCCTCTATGAACCAAGCAATCAGCCTATTCTCAGTCACATCAGAAACCATCACTGAAAAACGTTGAAATTCTGAAATGTATGCATCGAGTGTCCCCACTTGTTTCAGCTGAGCTAACGCCCTTGAGTGTGCCTCTGAATGCTTACAGTCAAACCACTCCATCAATGTAGTTCAAAACTGATTATATGAAACTATTGAACCATGACCTTGTGTGACTAATCCATGATACCACCACTCATGTGCAACTCCTTCAAGGTGACGAGTAGCAAAGTTCATGGCTTTACTCTCCTTCATCTTATTTAGATCAAGGTAAGTATCTAATTTTTGAATCCAAGCTCTAGTCGTACACTTGGATGATCCATCAAATGTAGGTAAGGATAGATGTTCCAACCTTTTCTGCAACCCATAGTTCAACTTCCCTTGATCCCATTGTTTCTTCTTTGGCTTTGCGTGTTTAGTGACCTCCAAATAATCTTTAAAAGTGATTGCTGCATGAAAATCTACCCCCAAAGCTTGATGCTTAGCCAAAATCTCAGCATACTCATTACCATTAATGGGTTCCTCTTGTGTAGGCCCATTCTCTGGTATAAAAGTAGGCATAAAAGGTCTGGATTGTGATGAACCATGGTTTTGCTCATAAAATGTTCCTTGTTCTCTACAGCTTTGCTACTTTCTTCCCTTTCTGTATGCACCAAGGTCCTTCCATATGCTGTGTTATGAGCCAACTGACTCAAATAAAGGTTGTTGTCATTCAGCAATCTTAGCATGTCTGAAAACATTCATTTTGCTTCGTCACTTGATGACGGTGGCTAGTCTGCACCCACCATTACTCCCTTATGTTTTTCCAAGATATGACCACCTTTTCCACGCATGCAATCAACCTAGACAAGCTACCAAGATTTGCAGCTCTGATATCATTGTAATATCCCCAAATAGTATACCAAAAACAATACAATAAATACTGCAAACTAGGGCGCAAATTTGATACAAAAAACTTTTACATCTAGGGCATAAATCTGGTAATTTATTTTGCATATAAACATTTTCATTACAACCCAAAATTCTCATCAGATTTCAGTTCAGAATTAAAACTGAAGGATAGCAAATACTGATTATTATTAAAATCAGGAAAATAACAATTCAAACCCTTATGACTGCCCAGAAAATTCCAAAACTAAATTTCACACCTGTCCATCAAATAAATGTGCAAATCTCATACTAAATTAGTCCAGATCTAGGTCAGAATATTTTTCTAACCCTGGCCGTCCTTCCAAAGTGATGTTGGGTTCCCAGATTGACCAGCTCTAAATCTGGAATTGATGCTCTTTAACAGCTGTCTGTAGAAAACCCAGAAATGAAGGATTTGCAGCAGTAAACATTCCCAAATCTGAGTCTCCAGCACTGATATTATCCTTAATCCAAGATGCAACAGCAATAAATAGAAATATCAGATCAGAAGATAACCTTATTACTATCAAATTTGTCTTTGAATGAAGACTTCACAAATTTGACCTGATGTAGACTCTGTTGCGAATCCACCCCTTAGGGAGAACTAGGTTTTCGTCCAGTCCTCCTGTCGAACTCCTGAAGGTTTTCGTCCAGTCCTCCTGTCGAACTCCTGAAGGTTTTCGTCTCCAGAATTCAGCAAAATATTTATCAGATCAGAAACATCATATCAAGCATGCCTTCTTTCTTTCATTCAGCTTCCTTATAAAGAACTCCAAGAAGCATCTAGAACATTAGGCTGACTTGGCCAACTAAAATATTTATTATATTTTGGAGAACTTTATTTATTAAAGTGAAAGATAATAATATTTTATTATTTAATTAAATTAATTAATATTAAGTCATCATTTAAATTTTTTTTTTTTTTTTACAACTTAATAAAATTAGAGAGATAAGATTTGCACAATCCATGCTAAATTCACATATATGCTTCTGGATTCAGTTGTGTAAGAATTATTTTGCATCAACGTTTTGAATCACACTCAGTGATTCATCATTAGGATGATAGAGCTGTAGGAGAAAATGGATAAAAACTGCAAACCAGTGCAAGAAAAAGAGGATGAGAGAGGAGAAGGGTGGCACAAAGTCCAAGGTAGGGGACACAAAAATCAAGAGAGGAAGGAAAAATTAAGATAAGAAAACTGAAAAATAAATAAAAAGAGACCCAATAAATAAACAACAAAAATAAAATAAACAACAAATGAAAAAAAAAGAAAAGAAAGAATGACAACAATCAAAGTAAAAAGACCAAAATATAAAATATAAAGACCACAGCAAGCAAAAATGAAGAAAAAGACATGCGGAAATATATATATATATATATGGATAAGAATATATATGTACATATATACATATAAATTCATACTCATATATGAAACGACCAATATATACATATATATGAATATATATGTATATATATGTATAAATATATACATATACATATAAATTCATATTCATATATATATATATATATACAAAAATGCAAAATGACCGAAAGATATATATTACGTTTTTAGTTTTTACGCTTCTTCATTTTTTGTTTTCTGTCTTTTATTCTTTTTGCTTTTTTGTATATATATATATATACAAAGATATATATGTATAAAGATATATATATATATATACAAAGATATATATGTATAAAGATATATATATATATATTTCCGCATTTCTTTGTTTTCATTTTTGCTTGCTGTGGTCTTTATATTTTATATTTTGGTCTTTTTACTTTGATTGTTGTCTTTCTTTCCTTTTCGTTTTTTCATTTCTTGTTTGTTTTATTTTTGTTATTTATTTATTGGGTCTCTTTTTATTTATTTTTCAGTTTTCTTATCTCAATTTTTCCTTCCTCTCTTGATTTTAGTTTCTCCTACCTTGGACTTTGTGCCACCCTTCCCCCTCTCTCATCCTCTTTTTCTTGCATTGGTCTGCAGTTTTTATCAATTTTTCTCCTACATCTCTATCATCCTGATGATGAATCACGGAGTGTGATTCGAGACATTGATGCAAAAACTACACAGCTGAATCCAAAAGCATATATGTGAACTTAATAAAAATCAATTTTATTAATTGTCGCTAAGAAAATTGGGGACATTACAAAATACAACACTAGCATCTTTAATATGTTTACATAACTACTACAAGAGTTTGATAACATTCTCACCAAGACATACAAAGACTCCAAGGTATATAATAAAAGTATCATCCAATGTATCAATGAGCTTGAGTCACATGCTTGCACAATCCATCAAAAGAAGTGGCCACTCAACCTGCTCATAGAATTGATGCAGAAAGCTCTAACCAAGGTAATGGAACTATACTCAACCATAGTTCTCTAGCTTGAACTTGAAGAGTTCTTGGCAAGCCAAAAAAAATTGACTCAAAGATTACTCCAAAAAAACTCGACATATAAATTTTATGCAAAATATAGCTACAAAATATATCAAATTAGTTTGGTAGGGTCTAGCAGCAACACTACCAATGGGGTTTAGGGGCAGCGCCCCTCACAAGGGTCTAGGCCTAGCACATCCCTTGTCACAATATAGGGTTGGGTTTAGGGGCTGAGCCCTCGCCACAAAGCCGAAATGAAGACCTTCAAAAGCACAAAAACCTTAATGGCACACACCATTTTCATAATTTTTTAAAAGACAATAAACGATTCTCATAAACCAAAAAAAAAAAAGATTTCGTAGTGTCTAACCCACATATTTTTCCTCAATTTTTACAAGTTAGCGCCAAGAATTAAATAGGAAAACTCATCATTATTTTGGCGAGATTTGATGATACTCAAGTTCTTCAAGAAAAACTTGACAAGTAAACCTTGCCAAAACTCGCTGGTTATGTAAACTATTCAACTTTTCAGTCAAGCATTTGACATCAGTTCCAAGTCTAGTCCATTTCCAAAAAATATGTACACATTTGCTTGTGTTGATTTCTGCAACCCCAATCAAACATTGTTGAAAGAGCATTATCCTCTCTCATTTATGGACAAATACTCAAAAATTATTATGAAATCCACAATGTTTTCTATATGCAATAGCTTCTTCACTTACAATCAGGTTTGGGTATGAGATTTGGATCGATACAAGATGACATTCACCACCAAACAAAGAACATTTGTGAATCAGTGCATGCCTTTTGAGTTATCACATGCAAGTGTCACTTTCTAGCGAGCCATGGATGTCACACTTAAAAGATTAAGCAAAGTTTTCATCCTAGTCTACTTGGATGATATTACAATGTTTCCGATGAGCAAAGTGGATCAACTTAAGCACCTTCCTCACCTCTTTGAACAGTATTAGGAAATCACCTCAGTCCTAAAAAATCAATCTTTCTGATCCTTGAAGGTATGTTATTAGGGTACATGATATCCAAGACAAGTCTAGAAATTGACCCTAATTAAATGGAAGCTATTCCCTAGCTTTTGATTCTACATGTAAGAAATAAGTTCATTTTTTCATTGAAAAGAATAGCTTTGTGAGGAAGTTCATCACCAATTTTGTTGGCCTACTAACGTATATTACCCTAAACATTAAAGAATGCAATATTCAAATGGACTAATAAAGCACAAAGAAATTTTAAACTCATAAAGAAAAGCCATCTTGAAAGCTCTCATCCTCATAGATCCTAAATTTGGGTAAAACTTCATCCCATATACCTTCAAATTTGAGCATAGCATCACAGTCGTCCTCACACAAAAGGGCATGAATTAAAATGAGAATCTTTGTGCCAGTCACGAGTGTCACTTTCAAAGATTATGAGGGAATTTATACCTTTATTATGAAGCATGCCTATGCCCTTATGAAATCCTTGAGTTTTTGCAACCTCATCTCTCAAAGCAAGGTTATAGCACTCATGCATTACCCTCATGTCATTGCTTTTATTATGCATTGAGAGATGAGTGAAATGAGAGTGGGTTGCACTACTTGTCTCATGGAGTATGATATTGACATCACCCCACCAAATTAGTCCATTGTCATATTTTGTGTTAGCACCCGATTAATGAATTGATCCAGCCAAACAAGCTCTAATTTAGAGAAGTGAATGTGACAAAAGACTCTTCAAGACAAATAGTCACCTTCTTCGATAGCAAGTATGATGCAATCTTGAAGATACCAAATTATATCTAGACCAAAATTACTCTATCAAAGCTTAATAAATTGCAAAGAGAAAAGTTGTCTATCTTACACAGCTATCAACTAAACGAAGGACTTCATTTCAAAAAAAAAAAAACCATTGATGAATTCCTTCTCAAATGAATCTAACATAGCCTAATAGAGCATCTACTTGGTGAGTTCTATGATGGACTACTAAGAGGGCATTGTTTTAATGAAAATCTAGTAGAAAAGATTATGCACACAATGCACTTCTAACCTACAATGTTTGAAGAAGCTCACAAATGGGTTTGTGCTTGTAAACCCTTAAAAAGAGTTCATTGAAAGAATGATAAATGCTCCACTTCTTCTGAATTCTATTTTCAATGATACCACTTTCCAATAATGAAATATGAACTTCATAGGAATGATCAATCCTCCAAATGCTAGACACAAATGGGTACTCCTTAACACAAATTATTTCAGCGGGTGGAATGTGTTGCAAATTTAACAAATGTGGCCTATGTGTGCAATGCAACAAGGAAGTTGGTTGAGGCAGCCTACAAATGCATTTGGAAAACTCCTTATTGTGTGAATGCCATGACTAATGCACTTAAGGCCATGGAAAAATTAACATCAAACAAGTCACTCTTGATGCTACAACTACTGAACATTACATGCACTATTCTCGAACTTCTCCAAGAAGAATGTTTTTAAACATTTAAAGACTAAATATGTATCATACTTCATTCTCTTAGATAGGATTCTTGAATTGCAGGAGGACTACAACTAATGGTTGTGACACAAGTGTGGAATCAATGCTTGATTCTATATCAAAACAGGGGACGAGGGTGAAGGAAGTGGTGAAGAGCAACACTTTTTGGATTGATGTTAAATACATTGTCTCTATCATAACTCTAATCTTCACAATCATCAAATATGAGGACATTGATCTACCTAACCTTGCAGAGGTGCATGTGTGCATCAATGGTATGCTCGTATAAATGAAAGACCCTACCTTGCTATTCTATCATGAACATATTTGGCCTTTCATTGAACAAAGGTGGGAAAAGTTCAACACTCCCTTGCACATGGCTTCCTATACATTGAAGCCCATGTGCTTTTTGTGAAATCTTAGTAGAATTAGCACTATGGAAAATGCTAAGGTGAATGCAAAATTTATGAAAACTATTGAAAATATGCAAATGTTGAGAATGCTGCCACCATCCATAATAAATAGACAAAATTTGCCACTCTTAGGTAATATCCAAGTTAAGCCAAGTTGGATAGGGTGACTATGGCACAGGAGGGCCCAATACTATGGCAAACTATGCATAGGCCTCATTCTTTGACAAACAGACTAGCCATTTTCTTGTTGTCCTAGGTTTCAAATTTTTCTACTACTAAGAGTAATTGATCCACATACTTTATCCACTTCATTAATAGGAATAGGCTTACTTCTTGGAAGGTGGAGTAGCTTGTAGTTGTACATAACACCTTACATCCAATTGACTACAACATGCTTACATACAAGGAGAATTCGATGACATAATGGAATGTAGAGACAAAGGAACCAACGAAAGTTGATGATGATGCAACAAAAAATAAGTTGATTGATATTGGTTTGGAGGAGCTTGAGCTCAATGGCTCCAACAATTCTAGTGTTGAGGAATTCGCCACAAACTTTGGAGACATTGGCCAATTGTGATTCAATTTTGAACATAATAATCATACTGACATTTTAAATATAATAATACATTCCAGCCTTTTCATTGTTCAATGCAATGTGATTAGTATTAGGTATTGTATAGTTTCAATTATTAATTATACATTAATTATAGCTAATTTTTCAACTACCATATTATATTTGCATTGTTGTCTCCCCGTTATCTACAAATTTAGACCACCTCATCCCCAATACTCATTCCCCCAATCCAAAACCCCACAAAACTATGGTTTTAACATTGCTTTTGTTTTCCAAGGTTTAGCCATCTTAGGTTTACACATTCTTGTGCTTTTTTAGTACATAGTGTTTTATTGACTTTTTACTGCAACCTTATTGTTTGAATATTTCTAAACTTGATACTCTTAGTACTACCTGTTGTGACCATTTCACACATCGCTCCATCAAAATGGGGGCCCCCCTTTTTTTTTCAAGTCCTAGCCTCTTAGTCTAGTCTCTCTCCTTTTCACAGGTGAAATGAGTAAGTTTATAGGGTTTAGATGTCATGTCAGTTAATTAGGAGTCCAACTGAAGAGTCTTAGGAGGTTGCTAATTAGTGACACACCAAGAGTTCAAAGTGAAAACTCCAATTACTTCTCATTAGAAGCAAAATTCACTTTAGATATCCTTGGTTGAAGTTGTTTCCAAGAGGCATCATCTCACAAGATTGAAGGGGGGAAATGAAACAAGGTGATATGCAAATGAGCTAGCTTGCCGGTTCGGGTTCGAAGAACCGGTATGCCAGTACGACAAAATTTTGAAAAGGGGTTTGGGTTTGTTTGGGTTTGTTAGTACAAAAACATGTATATATATATATATATATATATATATATATATATATATATATATATATATATATATATATATATATATATATATATATATATATATATATATATATATATATATATATATATATATATATATATATATGTGCAGCCTATAAGCATGAATTAAGATTAGCATGTCACATAGCATCATATAAACAACAAAACAAACATAAACTTGTAAACATAGCATCATGATCATACCATAATAGCATCATATACATCAAGTTTAATATCAAAATGACAAAATATTCAAGTATCATTGTTTCAACTTTCAACAATATAAAGTTTAATCATCAAATGGATCAACTGATTCATCCTCCTCCTCCTCATCCTCCTCATCATTGACATTGACATTAGATGAGCCAATACCACTTGCACTATAAGTTTGCTTGCTCTCCGAGTCTTTAAGTGTCAATGCAAGAAGCTGAAAAGCGGGAGCATCCAAATCAGTATGCTTTGGCTCTATATCCCACATCTTTGTTTCCCCTTGTGTGTAGTCACATTGTTTGTGTGAAAGAAGATGTAGGTTGGAATGCACATATACTAAATTCTCCACTCTTTTTGATAGCAACCTATTGCGCTTTATTGAGTGCATGAAAGAGTATGTGCTCCAATTTCTTTCTGAAGCAGATGAACTAGCAACCTATGAAGACAAAGTAAACTATAAATAAACTTGTGATAAATTTCAATTAATTAAACTTACTTGTAATAAAACTTTTACAGCAAGGGGTTGTAGGTGTTGGAAGCATGCACCATGGAAGTACCACCAGCTATGAGCGTCCTTCTTGGATCTCTGACGAAGTGCATCAACACTTAGACCATTCCCATTTGCGAATTCTATGAACTCATTTGTAATATTATCTTGCAAATCATCATCAGGATATAGCCTAAGAAATGCTGCCTTGTACCCATCAGATACTTCTAGATCTCTCCATGGTGGAATCCTTCTTGGTTTATCAAGAAACTAATTGCTATAGTACTTTGGTGTCAAGGCATAGGCAAGAAGATGCAAAGGAGTGGTCATCTTATTCCACCTTTCTACAATAATTGCTTTCACTTCTTCGAAGAATTTCTCCTTGGGGTCATTCTCTTTTGCATTTATAGTGAGCTTTAGTTTTCCAAGCATTGACTCAATGCCATCATAAATCTCACCAATGCAAGGCCTATCCATGTCGGTATAGCGAATCATAATCATAATGGGCTCAGTGATACTTAGGAGATATGTAACAAGATCCCACCATTTCTCATTCAATATTCTCTCCCTAATTTTTTCTGCCCTCTCACTGCTACTCTGCTTCCATACAGTCCAATTGTTGTTGATCACCATATTGCATAGTGTCACTCTAACTTTCATAAGTCGTCTTAAGACAATTGTGTTTGATGCAAAACGGGTCTCAGCAACCTATAACACAAATTAATGCCAAAATGATTAAAAAATAAAGCCAAACTTTAAAGAAGAATACACAATATAGCTTACACAATGATATTATGAACATTGAAATTAAAAAAATCAGAAAATGTAAAATTAAATTACTATTTCGCTTACCTTCAATAGCTCCAAATTCGAAAAAGATCTAAAAATCCCTTGAGACATGTGGTGGTTTGTGATGAACATCTGGATGTCCTCAGCCTCTGCATACACATCTCTGATCCATTTTATTTTAGTCCCAATCCTTTGTAGCATAAGATTGAGTGAATGGACCGCACAAGGTGTCCAAAAGATGTGATCATAGCGTTCCTCAACCAACAAACCAGCAGCTCTACAATTTCTTGCATTGTCCGTTATGACTTGGACAACATTGCGGGGTCCCACTGACTCAATGGCGGAGATGAGAATTTCTGCAATAAATTGGCCATCTTTTACTTGGCCCTCACAATCCACAGCTTTCAAAAACATTGCCCCTTTAGGGGACACCGCTATGAAATTGATCAAGGGACGATTTTTAGCATCTTTCCACCTATCTGAAACAATTGTTACACTTGTCTCAGCCCATGAATCCCTTATGGGTTTCAATGCATCTTCAACCCTCTTCACCTCTTTGTCCAATAATGTTCCACGTACCTTCTCATAACTTGGGCCCTTATACCCTCTTGGAGCTTCATTAACACTATTTATCATTTGCTTTCAATATGGAGAGCGAACAACATTGAAAGCCAACCCATTTGCACAAATGCACCTTTCTACATCTTGGTCAGCAATGTCTCTACTCTCATCTTGAAATGCAGTTTCTAAAGGCCCCTTTGTTCTTTTCCATGTTAAGGGTGGTTCACGATCAGGTTCATTTGTGGAAAAGAAAAGGTGGTCTTCTACTACAACATCGGGATTAGATGGGGCTTGCATTCCCCTTGTTTTCTTTGGTGCAGTTTGATTCAATCTACAGGCTTCTCTCTCTTCTGCCTCCTCATGCTCCCTAATATATTTCATCACTGTCTCATCTGGTATAGGTTTACCATCTTTTCCAAGGCATTTTTTTATGCCTCTTCTTTTTATTCCACACAAATGGCCTACCACCCGATAATATGAACTATTTCAATACCACATCCTTGGCATCTCCAACGGAATCCCCCACCTCTTGGAAGTGGTTTTAAAATGTCAACATACTTCCATAAGGGAGAATTTGGATCATTTCTTTGTTTTGTAATTGTTTGTTCATTGCCAATGGAGGAAAAGGTAGATGCCATTCTAGTTCCTATGGCAAGAAATAACATAAACACATTCAAAAACAAAAACAAAATAATGAAAAACAATTAATGTTTCATGTTTGACAATTTGTGAAACAAAAATAGTTGGAAAAAAATGTTCAAAATCCTACCTCTTCTAGCCAATGGGAGCTTGCAAATGTATGGAAATGATGCTGCAACACTTGTTGAAGCTTGAAAAATCAGTCTTCAACTCCTCCTATTTGATCTTGGAAGCCAAACTTTGCTCACCCTTTCTTCAACCTACTGTCAAAAAACTTTTGTTTGCAACACAAATGAGGAGAAATGAGCCAAGATTATGTTTCAGAAGTCACTTTTAGGATATAAAATTCAATTTTTATATGGCAGATTCCAAAAAAAAAATTAAATTTTGCATAAAATATTGCTTTTGGGGCGCCCGGATTCGACCTCGTTCAATCTTGGTCCACCCGGGTTCGAGCCAGGTCGAACCCCCACTAAGAAATTCGAACCCTAGTCGAACCAAGGCCGGACCGGACCCAAACCAGGGGTGTCTAGGGGTGAACCCGGTAAGCTAGCAATGGCATCTCACCTCATCCTCCAAGCCTCAAAACCACACTTCATGTTGAGTGGTAGATGAGCGAATTTTTTCCTTGAGTGCATTGTTTGAGAATAGGTGTAAGTATGAGTTTGAGCATTTGAATGAGTCATTCCAAGGATTGAATTCATGTGCAATGAAATGATTGACAAGCTCATTTGCAATCTACTTCGTCTCTAAGTTTTCCAGAGGTTTTAACTTCATGACTTAGCATTTTGGAGCGAACTTCATCAGTTGGGAATTTGGAGCGAACCTTACCTTCAAGCCTTCATGAACGAAACGAAGGCAATTTGAGAACACTCAAGAGCGAGTGTAATTGCAGATTAAACTTATCTCAGATTTTCTTATGCTTCTATCATGATTTTACTTTCAGAATATAAGTGAAATAATCTAATAATGTTTTGTGTAACTGCAGGTTTCCGAACAAGCCTGAGTATTAATTGATTTCAATACTTCTTGATGCCTTATCGAATTGCAATAAGTATCTTGTCTAACAGTCATGTCTTGGGTGGACATGACTCCACAAAGTGGAGGCATGTCTACTCAAGGTGTGACCTTTCATTGACGGCACAATCTTAGTATAATAATGTCGATTCTCAAAGGCTGTTAACTATTAGTTAAGTGCTTAACAAATACATTGTCGAAAGGTAGATATTGAATGCACATTTGATCGATCATGACTTGATCGATAGTGATTGGGAATCAATGAGGTTCTAATACGATCATGTAGATCAATAATACTCTTATTCTTATTCGATCAAGTTGATCAATAATGCAATTTGCTTAATACAGAAAAATGATAAGCAATGAGATTAAATCTATATGAATATATATATTTCTCATGATTCATCCTTTATCTGAACGAAGCTATTTAGTTTCAACACTCCCTCTTAGCTAGGGAAGATAAAGAGTATATACAAGAACACATCACAATAACCTCCGTGAGTATAGATATCACCTAACTCGTGATAAAAGTTATCACATAACTCGTGATAAGATATATCACCTAACTCGTGATATGAAGTATCACCTAACTCGTGATACTAAAGGATATAATATGCTCAAGAACATAACATTCTTCTCATATATCCAAGTTATGGTATGTGCACTGACATTAAGTCTCATAATGTCTACCATAACAAATCATGGCAAATCCATGAATGATATCAAGTTTCATGATATCAACCAAATGATATACTAAACATCATAAAGTCGTCACCTTACAATGTTAAATACAAGTGTTCATTATCTGAAAGATTGTCACCTTTCAGTAATGTACACAGGGGGCCCATTGAGTCATAGAGTCACACATATGACAATAGAAGTTTACACATTAAACATCTTTAATACATTAGTACAAATTAAAATTGAAAATTTATATTTCAATCATACCAAGATTCTTCCTGAAGTGTTCAACTTACACTCTGGAGAGAGGTTTGGTAAGTATGTCTGTTGTTTGATCACCTGTACTAATATACTCCAACTAGATCACATTCCTTTCTACCATGTCTCTTACATAGTGATAAGGAATCTCGATATGTTTTGATCTATCATGGAATACTGGATTCACAAAAAGCTTAATACAACTCTGATTGTCACAATGGATAATAGTAGGTTTCAAGGGCTCACCAAATAACCCCACAAGCAGTTTTATGAGCCATACTGCTTCTCTTGCTGCCATGGAAGTTGCAAAGTATTCGGCTTTGGTTGAGCTTTGTGTCACTGAAGACTGTTTCCTGCTTATCCACGATATCATAGCTGATCCTAAACTGAAGCAGCATCCTGATGTGCTTTTACGATCGGTCACACTTCCAATCCAGTCTGAATCAGAGTATCCATGAAGGTTTAGGTCAACATTTCCATATTTGAGGCCACAACCAAGAGTACCTTGAAGGTACCTCATTATATGCTTTACAACAAGAAGATGTATCTCCTTTGGTTCACACATAAACTGACTTAAAGCATTTACTGCATAACAAATATTTGGTCTAGTGTTGACCAAGTACATCAAAGATCCAATCATTTGTCTGTATAGGGTAGGATCTGCAAATTTAGAATCTGTTGTTGCTTCCTTCAATTTGTGTAAATTGGTTTCCATAGGTGAGGACATAGGTCTACAATTCATCATTCCAAATCTCTTCAGGATGTCAATAGTATACTTTCCTTGGTTCAAAACAATACCATCTAATTTCTGCCAGACTTCTAATCCAAGGAAGTAGTGCAATAGTCCTAAGTCCTTCATATCAAACTCTGAGGCTAGGTCCTTCTTACACTAATCAATAAGGTGATCTTCTCCTATAATTAACAGATCGTCAACATATAAGATCAATATTAGCATATCACCTTTAATTATCTTAAAATAGAGATTTGGATCTGCATCATTTTTTGAGAAGCCTAATCCCACAAGATAATTGTCAATTCTTTCATACCAGGCTCTAGGAGCCTATTTAAGTCCATACAAGGCTTTCTTCAATTTACACACGTGATTCTGCATTGTGAATCTCAAAGCCTTCAGGTTGCTCTAAGTAGACTTCCTCTTCAATAGTTCCATTCAAGAATGCAATTTTCACATCCATTTGATGGATCCTCCAACCTTTGGTTGCTGCTATGGCTAGGACTGCTCTGACTGAGGTATATCGGGCAACAGGTGCAAAAGTCTCTTCATAATCAATGCCTTCCTTTTGTGAAAACCCCCTTGCAACAAACCTTGCTTTGTGTTTTTCTATACTGCCATCTGCAGCATGCTTTATTTTGAAAAGCCATTTGGAGGAAACAACATATTTCTCTTTCGATCTAGGTACTATATCCCACACATCATTTTTCAAGATGGATTGATACTCTTATGTCATGGCATCTTTCCATACCTGGTGCTTGAGAACTTTTGTAACACTAGAAGGTTCTGATTTGATGAATTCATTCATCAAGGCAACATAACTTGAGAATCTGTTAGGCCTTTTTTTTTCTCTAAAAGTCCCTTTAGGTGCTACATAAATCTCTGCTTCTTCCATTGTTTTTGTAGCCTAGAGTGGTCTCTTTCTAGGATTTTCTGCTGAGATGGTTTGATTTTCATTTACATTTCCTTCAGGATACTCCCTCTGAATCTCAGGAGTAGGATCCTCTTCCAAGTTTTTAGGGGAATCTTGTACTTCAATCTCAATAGAACTTCTTGCCCTTTTGAAGGCTATATCTTCCTCAAAAATGACATCTCTACTTAGTTCTATCTGTCTCTGACCAGGTATATATATTCTGTAGGCTTTTGAGGTTTCAGTATAGCCTACAAAAATCCCTTTCTTCCCAGTAGGTTCTAATTTAGTCCTCTTTTCTTTGGGCACATGAATGTAGACAGGACAACCAAATATCCTCAAGTGGCTTATGTCAAGTTTTACACCAATAAACGCTTCTTCAAGGGTTTTGTCATCAATATGAGAATGAGGACATCTATTTTGAATGTAGACAGTTGTACTAGAGACTTCTACCCAAAGTGAAGTTTCTATGTTTTGGTCAAACAACATAGCTCTAGCAGCTTCTACAATAGTTCTATTTTTCCTCTCAGCAACCCCATTTTGTTGTGGGTTGTAAGGTACAATGAACTCCCTCTTAATCCTAGCATTTATACAAAATTCTTTAAAGAGGTCTGTGTTGAAATATGTAGCTAGAATCGGATTCTAGTTTAAGTTATTCATGTAATTGTGTTGGGCCCCATTGTAACTTATAATAATAGGGCAAGCCCTATTTGGGCGTTCAACTTGTGTATTATGTAATTGTTATGGGGCAAGACCTATCAAATATGTAGCTTGTAATTTGACCTTGACCTATATAATTGTAACGTGTAAAACTCTTGGCATAATATATGCAAGACGACTTAGGGTTATTGAAGGCATGTGTCACCTATATCTACAAGGTGATTTGAAGACAAACAATTATCCAATACAAGCGATGTATGTCTGCAAAAACAGTGAATTTACTACTAAACTATCAGCGATTGTTCAAGAAGTCAGTGAACTACTTCTGTGATCAGCGAAGTATAAAACAAGGTCAGCGAACTGTTGTAGAGACAGCAAATCATATCCCTAGGACAGCGAACTGGTTCCAGTGGCAGCGAACCTTATTGTAGGGTATGCAAACATCATCTTGAAGACAGCAAACAATTGATAAGATCTGCAATTCACCTTGCAGTGACAGCAAGCTCCAACAAACTCCCCTGTGGCAGCAAACATATTGTGTTTTGCAGATAAGTTCATCATTTGTGTGTTTGCCCTAATTTGCAGACTTAATACTATTGTGCTGATGTTAAATGCTTCATGTGCTGAAGCTAAATTGTAAAGATACCTACTGATTATTGAATAATAAGATCTGAGAATTGTTGCTGGGTTTTTCCTCCAGGAGGGAGGTTTTCCCAGGGTATTGTTGTGTTGTTCTTGTGTTGTTTTGTGCCTTAATGTGTTGCATTTTCAGTTTCTGTTATTTACTTTAAATCTGATTACTAAAATCAACATGGTATCAGAGCTTGGTTCGAATTAGGGGTAATCAGATTGATTGTAGTTGTTCCTCCTCTTCCTATTTGCTCTTATCACTTCATTCGAAATGTTGAACTGTCTCAGGGTTGAAGATAGATTGGATGGTGCATCCAACTTCACGTCATGGAGATTCCGAATCATGCTTGCATTGAATGGAAGTGATCTTGCAGACTTTGTGGATAGATCATCAATTGAACGTGAGGCAGAAGAGGAAAAGACTTCATGGAGGAAGAAAGATTTTCAAGCTCAGAGAATGCTAGTTGACTCTGTGAAGGATCATATTGTACCTATCATCTCCAAGCTGAAGACTGCCAGCAAAATGTTCAAGACATTGGAAGAGATTTACGAAATCAACAACACCAGTCATGCCCTAGCCAAGCAGCAACTTCATCACATCAAGATGATGAAAGGTGAATCTGTCATAGCATACTTCATGAGGATTGCTGATTTGAGAGATCAGCTCTCATCCATTGGGAAAGTTGTTGATGACAATGACTTGACCATGCTTGCTCTCAATGGTCTTCCGACATCTTGGGAGTCTTACATTCAAGGAATTAGTGCAAGATCAAAACTTCCCAAGTTCGATCGTTTGAGAGTAGATTGCATAAAAGAAGAGTCACGGTTGATAGCACAAGGAATTGAGCGTGATCATTATGATGTAGAAAATCAAGTCCTTGCTTCGCATATGGTTAAAGGCAAAGGAAGGAAGTGGGATAGAGACAAAGATTCAGATCCTGCCCCTAAATCAGAAGGAAGAAGGACTTGTCTCATATCCAGTGCTTTGAGTGTGACAAGTATGGTCATTTTGCTCGGGATTGCAAATTCAGGTCTACTCCTCTTGCTTCTTCTACAGAAGTTGGCATAGGGACATCTCAGGAGGAGCAAAGGTTAAATGAAGACTTCCTTTTCTAAAAGGAGGAAATATTAGAGGGAGCTTGACATTTTTAGCTTCAGAGGGAGCTTGTCAAGCTCAGAGGTAGCCAGTTTCTTACAGCTTCAGAGGAAGCCGCATTCTTTGGTTAATGCATTCTTCTATGGGAGAAGTTTGAGGTGAAAGCCCTCGTTCCACCCTCTGCGAGTAGGCATGGTGGACCCACCCTCTGCGACTAGGTATGGTGGGTATCATTGAAGAAATTCTACCCTCTGCGAGTAGGCATGGCGGTCCCACCCTCTGCGAGAAGGTATGGTGGGTATCATGGAAGAAATTCCATGATGAGTTCGTTCACCCTCTGGGAGTAGCTATGGTGAACGTATCATGTGTTTCATCCATGGGAGTAACCATGGTGGTAGCCACTATGTGACTTGATTATTCATCGAATCCTCTCTAGCTAAGAGGGAGTGTTGAAATATGTAGCAAGACTCGGATTCTAGTTTAAGTTATTCATGTAATTGGGTTGGGCCCCATTGTAACTTATAATAATAGGGCGGGCCCTATTTGGGTGTTCAACTTATGTATTATGTAATTGTTATGGGGCAAGGCCTATCAAATATGTAGCTTGTAATTAGACCTTGACCTATATAATTGTAACGTGTAAAACTCTTGGCATAATATATGCAAGCCGACTTAGGGTTATTGAAGGCATGTGTCACCTACATCTACAAGGTGATTTGAAGACAAACAATTATCCAATACAAGCGATGTATGTCTGCAAAAACAGCGAATTTCCTAGTAAACTATCAGTGATTGTTCAAGAAGTCAGTGAACTACTTCTGCGATCAGCGAAGTATAAAACAAGGTCAGCGAACTGTTGCAAACACAGCGAATCATATCCCTAGGACAGCGAACTGGTTCCAATGGCAGCGAACCTTATTGTAGGGTCTGCAAACATCATCTTGAAGACAGCAAACAGTTGATAAGATCTGCAATTCACCTTCAGTGACAGCAAGCTCCAACGAACTCCCCTGTGGCAGCAAACATCTTGTGTTTTGCAGATAAGTTCATCAATTGTGTGTTCCCCCTAATTTGCAGACTTAATACTATTGTGCTGATGTTAAATGCTTCATGTGCTGAAGCTAAATTGTAAAGATACCCACTGATTATTGAATAATAAGATCTGAGAATTGTTGTTGGGTTTTTCCTCCAGGAGGGAGGTTTTCCCAAGGTACTGATGTGTTGTTCTTGTGTTGTTTTCTGCCATAATGTGTTGCATTTTCAGTTTCTGTTATTTAATTTCAATCCGATTACTAAAATTAACAGTCTGATGTGAATTCCTTCCCATTGTCTGTTCTTAAAATTTTGATTTTTATAACATAATAGTTTTTTGTAAGGGATTTGAATTCCTTAAATCTTTTAAGGATGTCCTCAGATTCTTTACATTTAAGAAAGTAGATCCAGGTCTTTCTGGAGAAGTCATCTACAAAAATTACATAATATAAGAAACCTCCTATGGAGGTCCTATGGAGGGTACAGACATGGGTCCACACAAGTCAGAGTGGACTAGTTCTAATACATTCTTGGTTCTACTTGAATTATTTTGAAAAGACCCCTTGGAGTTTTTCTCCAAGGCACACCCCTTGCATGCCCCTGAATGATTTTGATTTAGTTTGGGTAGACCTATAACTAGGTTTTCCATAGAAGATAGGGGACGAAAATGAAGGTGTCCTAATCTTCGATGCCATATCTCATTAGAGTCTGAAGTTTCATGAATTAGGGCTTGATCTGATTCAGTACATAGTTTATATAGATACCCTTGTCTAGTCCCTAAGGTTTGAGCCTTTTTTATGGTAGAGTTCTTTGGCCATGCCAATACTTTTCCATACATGAGGGTGACTCTGTATCCGTTGTCTTCAAGAGCAGATATGGAAACCAAGTTCCTCTTGATACCTGGTACAAACAATACTCTAGTAAGTTGGATAGAGATGCCAAACTTCAATCTGATAGTGCATGTTCCAACACCTTTGACTGGATGTGCAGAGTTGTCTCCAATTGTTACTTCTTCATCAGTTTCTTCTATCATGGAGTCTAAATGTTCTCTGAACCCAGTGATGTGTCTTGATGAGCCACTATCTATCACCCATGTGTTGAATTTGTTTGATATTTGATTTGATAGTGCAAAGTAGAAGACAAATTTCTTAGAGTCATGATCTATCTTTGTCTTCCCTACTTTGGCAAATGTTGCTAGCTGTTTTGTTCTATCAGGACATTTGACTACATAGTGTCCATACTGATCACATCTGAAGCATTGTATTTGAGAAACATCTTTCTTCTTAATGGATGAACCCTTTCCATGGTAATTTTTCCTCTTCTTAAAATTTTTCTTCTTACCTTTCTTGTGAGAATTTGTGTTCAAGACATAGAGATCTTCATCTATGTTTTTCTGGTTGAATCCTTTCTTCATCTGTCTTGATTCCTCTTGTAGACAGTTTGATCTCAGCCGATCAAATTTTTGGAATTTTGATCTTGCACTTATGCCTTGAACAAATTTCTCCCATGAATTTGGTAGACCATCTAAGGCAATAACTGTTAATTCTTTGCTTTCGATTTGATATCCAAGTGATGATAGTTGGTCCCTTAGTGCAGAAATTCTCATAAAGTATGCATTGATGGATTCTCCCTTATTCATGCTTATATGATTGATTTGTCTTTTCAGAGCCAAGGTTCTGCTAAAGTTGTTTAAACTTTATCTCATAAGTACTTTCATGAGATTTGAACATGCGATATGCAGTCTCATATTTCGATAAAATCGGTACAATGTGATCTCTGACCGCATTCACTATAATCTTCATGGCCTTTTCATTACTTTCAATCCACGCAGTCTTTTCTGGATCATGCTCAGGTTCAGCTCTGTTTTCTTTCACGAATGAATCCAATTTATTTTCCTTTAATATCATCATAATTCTGAATTTCCATGATGAGGAGTTGTTTGCTCCCTCAAGCCTATCTTTAAATATTATAGCACTCGCCATTTGTAATGTATTACAATTCGATTTGGAAAATCTGAATGTCTCAAGTTTAATCGGATCCTTCTTAACCTGGCTCTGATACCATGTAATTGCAGATTAAACTTATCCCAGATTTTCTTATACTTCTATCGTGATTTTACTTTCAGAATATAAGTGAAATAATCTAATAATGTTTTGTGTAGTTACAGGTTTTCGAACAAGGCCGAGTATTAATTGATTTCAATACTTCTTGATGCCTTATTGAATTGCAATATGTATCTTGTCTAACAGTCATGTCTTGGGTGGACATGACTCCACAAAGTGGAGGCATGTCTACTCAAGACGTGACCTTTCACGGATGGCAGAGTCTTAGTATAATAACGCTGATTCTCAAAGGCTGTTAACTATTAGTTAAGTGCTTAACAAATACATTGCCGAAAGTAAGATATCGAATGCACACTTGATCGATCATGACTTGATCGATCAAGTGTGCATTCGATATCTTACTTTCGGCAATGTATTTGTTAAGCACTTAACTAATAGTTAACAGCCTTTGAGAATCAGCGTTATTATACTAAGACTCTGCCATCCGTGAAAGGTCACGTCTTGAGTAGACATGCTTTGTGGAGTCATGTCTACTCAAGACGTGACCTTTCACGGATGGCAGAGTCTTAGTATAATAACGCTGATTCTCAAAGGCTGTTAACTATTAGTTAAGTGCTTAACAAATACATTGCCGAAAGTAAGATATCGAATGCACACTTGATCGATCAAGTCATGATCGATCAAGTGATTGGGAATCAATGAGGTTCTAATACGATCATGTAGATCAATAATACTCTTATTCTTATTCGATCAAGTTGATCGATAATGCAATTTGCTTAATACAGAAAAATGATAACCAATGGGATTAAATCTATATGAATATATAGATTTCTCATGATTCATCCTTTATCTGAACGAAGCTATTTAGTTTCAACAGCGAGCTTCATGAGTTACACTCAAGAGCTAACTTCATGAGTTGCACTTTTGGAGCGAACTTCATGACTTGCACTTTTGCAGCGAACTTCATGACTTCACAATTTGGAGCGAACTTCATCAATGAGCACACATGAGCAAGCCTACATGAGCAAAATTGAAAGAGAAGCGATGGATGTTTGATAGCACTTGCCTTGAATGAATTCAATTTGAAATGAACTTCACAAACTCAACAACACAAGCGAACTTCATGAGTTGATCATTTCAAGCGAACTTCATGAGTTGACAAATTGAAGCAAACTTCATGAGTTGACGAATTGGAGCGAATTTCATGTTTGAGACATTTGGAGCAAACTTCACGAGTCAAGAAAATGGAGCGAAGACAAGTATACTTCATGAATTAAGAAAATGGAGCAAATTTCGTACAAGGAGAACTTCATGAATTTGAAATTTGGAGCGAGCTTCATGAGTTGTAAATTTGGAGCGAAATTCATGATTAAAGGAAGAAGAGCGAATTTCAAGTGTATTGAGAAGCATGAGTCAACTTCATGAGTTTGAAAATTGGAGCGAACTTCATGATTTGAGAAAATAAAGTGAATTTTCTACGAAGGTGAACTTCACAAGTTCAAAAATCAGAGCGAACTTCATTGATTTATAATACATTAAATTTAACTAAACATTACTACTAGCGCTCAAATAAAATTTGAAATTGATTAAGATGTAAGTCGGCCAAGGTAAATTGTTGATTTAATTTTAATTTAGCCAAGTCGGCCTTCATAGGAAAAGACATAACTTTTCACCTTAATCACCTATAAGAGGGAGTTTGAATCATTTCATTTCACCATCAAAACAAACAACTCTTCTCCTTCTTCAGCGAATTTTGAGTTAGCAATCTGTGTTTGATAGCAAATTTTGAATCAGCAATTAGCAAATTTCAAGTGTCGATCAGCGAATTTAGCAGCAAGAGGACGAATTTACTCCAAAGGACCAGCAACATCATCCTCACAAGGACGAATTTAAGCAGATTGGAAGACGAATTTCATCCTTCAACAGCAAGGAATTAAGAAGACAGAAACCCCTTGAGCATTAGCAGTCTTATCATTGATTAGATTTTGAAGTTAAAGTTCAGAAATCAGAAGTAAGTGCATCATTTAGACTGATATAAAGTCAGGAGCAGGTCTGATTTAGGTTTGATAGTGATTTTGTTAAGGCAAATTAGACCTTCCTAATGCATATAATGAGTAAATCAGTCTTATTTAGCAATTAAGTTCATATTTTAGATGCAAGATTCATTTCATGCTTGAGTAAATATGCTTTAGTACATCAATATTTCACCACTACTCTAACTTGCATATCTCTCACAGGTGAAAGATGGCAGCTCCTAAACCAAACAATACCCTCTCCCGCCAAGCGCTCATCAAGGAAGACTTGAAGGGAAGTGCATTCGAAAGTAAGATCACGTCGCATTGGAGCAAAGTAGGAGACACTAATCTCGGGAAGTTCAACACCAAGAAGTTCCGGCACCCATCATACATAAATGAACCTACTGCTACAGCCAAGAAGATGATTGAAAGCGGGATCATAACTGCACCTGGTTTTCCTCCCGCGGTGCAATGCTACGAGCTGACTGTAGAATGTGCTCAACACTATGACTCTACCTCAAGGGGAATTGTGACGAAGGATGGAACAGTGCTCGCATATCTCTCGGAGACGGCAATCAGCGAGACATTTCATCTACCTGGGCCCAAGGACATGACCTACATAAGCATAGAAGGAGCTAAATCCGCATATGATGATGATCCAGATGCTTGTGCGAAGATCATTGACAAGTTTTGGTTGAAGAAGTGAAGAAGAGTAGAGGCGGAAGGAGCAGATGGCCCGATAAGCTACATAGGATAGACTTCAATGATGAATTGAGAGACTTCATCACCTTATTCCATCGTTTGGTTGGTGCACCTGCGGCTTCGTATTTTGAAGATTGGATGTTCTACTTCATTGGGACTGTTACTCATGGCAAGAACGCAGTCAAATGGGCGACGCTCATTAGCAACAGCATTGATCAATAGTTAAGGAAGCTAATGCACACTAAAACGTTCTATATGAGTTCCTACGTCATATACTCCATTGCAAGAAATTATGAGTATCCAGGACTCATGTATATGGGCGTAGTTGGAAGAAGACCTAGAGAGATTATGGTGTATGATTGTTACCCACGGCTTAAGAATCCACCAAAACAACACTACAAGAGAGTGAATGATGCTTTCACTATGCATATCATGAGGACACTTCGAGGTGGCTTGCAACAAAGACTCTCCAGAAGCACAGGCATTGATAGAACAACATGGTGCGTGGTTCATCCAATTCCCGCAGTTCACATATATCAGAGTTCAAGGATCTCCTGTTCCTCCCTACATGTTGCCACACTACCCAACGAATAGAGTGGTGTTACTCGAGGTGGTGAGACAGTTATTGGCGTATATCAAGGCATATAGGCATAAACATGGAGTCAATGTCTCTTTTCCTATCATACTTGGAAATTCCATTGAAGTATGCCCATCCACTCGTGCAGTGAAAGATGCCGAGAAAGAGTTAGTATTACATTCACTCAAGCCATTCACAGCTAGAGATTACTTCGATCCATATGGTAATGTGAAAGAAGTTTTGGGAAGAAAGCATGGACACCGGTGACATCTTGAGGATTATTGGATGAACGTTCAAAATGACGTGGAAGTGAAGAAGATGTATTCCCAGGTACCTCTTGATTTCATCTAGAAATACAAGTTGTTTCATGTTGCCGACCAAGTTCAAGATAGTGGCAAATATCTCCAAGCAGCCTACGCCAAAGAAGATAAAGAGATCAAATTCAATGGGCGGATATGGAAGTTGATGACTTGAAGGAGTTAATGAAACCAGTTTTGGAATACACCCGCATATGGATGGATATACAACACCAGAAGTTGAAAGAGCAGAATATAACACCAACATTCCACTCAGAAGAAAGAGCAGAAGATGAAGATGAAGCAAGCGCAAGTGGGAGCGCACCTCGACCATCTCATTCAAGAGGATTGAAGAGAAAAGAGGATTGTGGAGAAAAGGAACCCTCAAGGAAGAAGCATAAATCAAGTACAAGTCATCCTTCCTCCAAACAAGAAAGATTGTACCCAAAACGATTATAGAAGCTAAGGAGTTGGAGGAAAGAATAAGAGCTATCTTTCATGGAGCTGATGCAATCATCACCAGACAACAATTGAATGGTATGCTAGAGTTTGTGGTTTTAACAAGCAAAACTCAAGAACTCGAACCTGAATGGGAGGATGCTATCGTCAAAGCTTTCGACGAAGTCATGCACATGGAGGAATAGTTGAGGTCTCTACCTGAGATCCCGATGGCAGAGATAGAAGGCATGGTGACCAAATTCATCGAATATGCCAAAAAGGAACGTGAGAAAGGGAACCAGATTCTAGAAGATAGTTTGTTATGATCCCACTTGGCATTTCATTTTCCTATTGGAGGATGCTTCCTCGGTTTTTGTGTCGACACATGCTTTTCTCTCATTGGTTGATTTTGTGATGATGTTTATCTAGATAGGGTTTCATTTGCATCAAACCCTAATTAGGGTTTAGGTGGCGAAATCTTAGCCCTTGATCTCCATTTGATCTCGGCCCTTCATTGTATTTGGGAGTCCTATATAAACTCCACTCATTTCTTTTGTAAAGGTTAATAGAATAATAATAGAGAATAGAAGAGAGAGTAATAATAGTGCTAGAATAGATATTTTGATTAAAAGTCGAGAGATAAGAGGACTTGAAGAATTGTTGTTGTTTGGCTATTAGATTAATAAAACATTGAAGTTATGGTGTTTCTATTCAATCCTTCAAGCCTATTGCATGGTTCTTTATCTTCTCAAGTCAATCTTTGATATTAGTTTAAGTATTTAGATTAAATGATGGAATGTTGCACTTGATGTATTGTGAAACTCATTATCCATACCACTAGCTTCTTGTTGATTGTAAGTTAGTTTCGTGTGGTCAACTGGAACATTTGAAATTGCTTAAGTTCGATTATTGCTCAACCATTGATATGCATTCAAGAAATGGTATCTATGCTTAGTAATGATTTCAAAATATCCAAACATCCTTAGAAGATTGCACTAGTTTTAGTGGAGTTGTTCTTGTATGACGAAACTAAGACTAGTAGAGTTTCACTTGTGTCATTCTTCATCCATTCATTCTAGTATAATTTAGAAATTCTCTAAACCCTTATCTTTTGCCATATTTTGACAATCATTCAGTAGTGCTAGGAAAGAACTTCACTGCATATCATCCGCAAAGTATTTCATGAAATCTTTCCTAACCATAAATGCCCTTTGATGAAACAGCAATTACAACAACCAACAGAGCTTATCCACACATAGTGACCCTACATTCATGAACCTTGGAGTCTTCTCAATTGATCCTTAAGGTAATCTTCAGCATTTGAGAGATTCGTTCAAGAGAGGATAAGATACTTTAGGTATTTTATTATGTGTTCGTATGTGCCTAAAAACCACATTAACACTACCCATCCCCAAAACCCACTCCCACAATCCAAAACCCACAAAATTATGGCTTTTATATTACTTTTACATTTCAAGGTTTAGCCGTTTTTGGTCTACACATTGTTCGTTGTGTTTCTTTAGTGTGTAGAGTTTCACTAAGTTGCTCTATTACAACTTTATCTTTTGAATATTTTTAAAATTTATACTCTTGATACTGTTGGTTTCTTAATTTCAACTATATCTAGTTAGAGCTCCCAATAGTCTCATCATTCAATTCTTATCTTCTTACTTTGTTTTCTTCAACTTTTGCTTAATAAATAACTCTTGCCATCCTTTGTTTCAAACATCCACCCAAATTTGATTTTTTCATCAAATCCTAGATAAAGAGTCCACATTAGCTCAATTTTAAAAATATCCTAAGATTTTACACCGTCTTCAAGGAAATGGAGATAAAGCAAACATTAGATTCAACCTAAAACTAATTTGGGAAGCAATCCCACAAAGTCATTATAGACAGTATAAAAAAAATTGGCACTTTAAATTCAAATTACCCTCATGCACTTCTATCTGTTGAAGTTACTAATCCTTCCCTTAGCTTGACAATGCAAACACATTTCCCCCACATAGAGAACTAATGTTTTTTTATAGTATGAATCATGCATGCCAATTTAGCCAGGTTAATAGTTAATCCACTACATTGCCCACATTTGGGTCCAATTCATATCTAGTTCATATTTTGGGCCAATTTAGGCAAAGATTTTGCCAAGGCATGCAAGTGAAGCTATGGGTTCCTCCCAAATGGTTCCAAGTGAATCCATGATGAACCTAGATGAATATAACTTTTCTAAGCCAAATCTACTCTGAAAAACACATTTAAAAAAAATGTTTTTTTATAATTTTAACATATCAACCATCCACATTGCATCTAAGGCCCCATTTACCCAGAAGTTAGGATACTAGAGGCTACGATCCAAATAGCCAACCTAGAGAGCTCAACCTTCCTTTTGGATCAGATGCCCTTCATCAAAGGGTAGGGCTCTCAGGTGGTATGGGAATATTTCAACTCCAATTGAAACTCGAACTAATCCTTCCTAGGGACTACCAAAACCCAGCTAATTCCCCTACACTATACAAATGACATTGCCCGAGGAAATGAATGGAAATGGAAGGACTGCCACGAATGTTGCATTTCTCTATTAAATTATTGGCTTCCTGTTATTAAAGAAGACATCCACTATAGGAGCTTAAAAAACTTAGAACAAATAGTGTAGGTGTAGATATTTCCAAAGAATTTAGAGTACATCTACACCATCCCATACAAGAATTGTGATTTATTTGAGACACTTTAGACAATTCTATTATGTTTTACTTTTTAGCACCTTTTTAGTGTCCATACGAAGGGGGCCACGACATCCAATATTGAAGTCCACAAAATCTTATAGAACTTTTATTATTGTTTTGTTTATTTACTATTATATTAATATGCATATCCACTATTCTGGTTTAACATTGTATATTGTTTATAATTTATTATTCTATCAATATGCATATGTGGTATTATGGTGTAATTACTGTTCCAAAATGAATGACGTTGACATTAGTAATTGATTTTGTTGTTCATGGTATCAATTTCCAACCCAAAACAACCAATATGATATCAAAAATCTGTTTTGAGGCTGCAAATACATTTATAACTTTTATTTCAGTTTGTATGGACAAACATGAAACAAACCCAACCACGCAAAACAATTGCCAAATCTGGATCTAGAGAGTACCCAAAAACCCGAACTGGCAACTCAATCTTCTAGCAAAATTTTTTCAATGATTCTTAGGATGCATTGAAATCTCCTCCTTGTATCCAATGTGCATTGCCCTAGTTCATTTCGTTTACAATTATCTTCAATCTCCTTGGAGCCATACACATTTGTGACCAAAATAAATAGATCTCAATGAACTTTTGTAGTGTCATTTCCCTCAACTATTTCCTAGTCACAATTTCTCCATTATGAAGGCTAATCTTGCAAATATTTCATTATGTAACTGAGATTCTTGAACAAATACTATATCAGGTTTTCTATCTTGAAATTGCTGCCACAATAGGAAACGTATTATTAGGGGTATTCGAGGCCAAACATTTTGATGTCATGATACTCACATTTTCTTGTTTAGGGTCTTTACCCTATCAAAAAAGTTAATTTTACATGCTTGTGTGTCATATTACCTCGTATAATGCTTGTGAAGCCATTTTACAGCTTTACTTTTTCTACCCCTATCTTGATTTGTTCCTATGCATGCTAAGGCCAATGCTGCATAGAATGTTGCTCTTGTAAAGTCACTCCTTCAGACTTGTTTACTTGTTCATTGCCTATATTGAGAATCAGATGAAATCTGCATCTCACTTTATTTTTATTTTTTCACATAGTTAAATATATCAAAAAAATAGTTTCATTGGGTAGATCTTCCTTTTCCTCTACATGAACTTATCCTTCCATTCCGAAGCTAGAATGTCTTCAGTAGCCCTTTCCTTTCTTTTATAAAGTGTTTCCTTCTATTTTCCATCTCAAAGAGTTGAGGAGCGTTTTCTGCCATAATATCCTCCAAAAACAGCCAATTTTTTCTCTTGATTTCTTTATTTCCAGATTGCTTTTTTTTAATCATTATCTTGCATTATGGACCTTCATGCCTTTCTATCGAACTTCCTAGGATGTTTAGGTTTTCCTCGTTCCTTTCTCTCCTCCCATACCTTGAGGAAATTTAGATCTAAGTGATAAGTTACATAGCATACAACATCTATCTGAATGGTATTTATAATGTATGTTTTGAACCCATGTATCCACCACGGTTTTTAACATTATATATTTCAAAACCGATTGGGATAAATCAACACTGACTCATATTCAAACTATGTTCCACAGTGTTTGCAAGATGGGGATGCAAGAAACACAAGGACACATTCCTACAACAGTAGGGCACGGGAGACCATTTAAGAGTATAGAAAATTTCAAATATTCATATGATTAGGCATTTAACATATTCATTATATACCCATATTATGAAACATTCGAGCTCAATTGCATATTCACATGACTCAACATACAAATTCAAAATGACATTATGTTCCACAGCATTTCAGGGACATGGACAGCAATCTTGTTGACGTGTTTTTTATGACAGCATCCAACACAGAATAAAGTTGCCTAACAGTCACTTCACTCTCTCTTGATCAAAGTACGATTGTATGCTAAGATTGCCATGAGTTCAAACAATCAACTCCAAGGTTCCTTTTTGCTTTGGACATGACTCAGTTGGTTGATGTGATTTCTCGTAATCCAAGGGGACTTACGTTTGAATCATTCTTTCACCTCTTTGTTGTGGCTTGAACTTCATCATCGGATATAGCAATGTTGCGATGCTTCTGCTTCAAACAGACTAAAATGAACTAAAAATAAAGGGGAAAGGGTTTCAGAAGGATCTAAATCTACTCCTAAGTGCAGTGATATCAATAGATAATGCTCTAGTGGACAAATTCCAAATAAACCAAGCTCTGATTCGCCAAGATTAACTACAACTCTACAAGAACTAGTGCAATCTTCTGAGGATGTTGAAGGATTTTCACATTGAGAAAGTGCATTTGAATATTCACCCAACGCAGTGAAATCCAAACGACTATTCACAATCGAACTTAGCACAAATTTGAGGGTTCAAACTAACTTTACATTGCAACTTATAATCAACAAGATGCAAAAAGTATGAACCATGGAAATTCATCAAACACCATTACATTCTCCATTGAAATCAAAGCACTACTCTCTTTCTACTCTAAGTGATGAAGGTGAAACTATGCAAGTTTTGGAAAATAACTTAAGTGAACACCATTAGAGAACAATGCATCACTATTATTATCTCAAAAACTTATCGCAACAATTTCATACAAGTCTCCCTCCTCTACAAATGAGGGGGTCACCCTTTTATATAGGCTTCAAGCCTTGGCCACATGCAAAACCCTAATTAGGGTTTTCCCTAAAAGATTCTCCACACATGATGCAACAAGGTGGGAATCAACAATAAATACCCATGATGCCCATATACAATTAATTCCAACTTATTACAACTGGTAACCAGAATGCGATAAATGCACCACTTCCCACTAAATATGTCCAACATGCAATTGATATTTTTCCATGCAAAAAAATCGCCTCATCATGCCATAAATGCACCATCATCTCCACATGCGATGGCTGCATGCAAAAGGAATCTGCCCTAAATGTGACGGCTACATGCAAAGAGATGCTCCATTAATTCAGCATGCGTTGACTTGGCTGCCACTTGGCGAGAAACTCTTGGAGAGAGAAAACTTTATCTAGGAAGAATTTTCTTGAGATTTTGAATTTGCCCTATCTTGGAGGATATTTTTCATCAATTTTCAACATCTCCTATTTTTTAGGAATTTGAGTTCTGAGGTGCAAGAGAGAAATTTCTCTCACGATTCCAAATCTGCCATCATTTTTAAATTTGGATGATTTATTATGCCTGAAAATGGATTTTTTCAAAAAATTTACCGAGGGGAATTTTCTTGTTCAGTTCATCCTTGATTCTTTCCTTGCCTTAGAATTTTTTTTCAACTTCAATTCTTCCCGACGTGGAATTCATGTTATGAACGAATTCTCCTTTGGAAAGAAATTTCTTCCTTACTCCTGTCCAACACTTCATCTCCAACTTGGGTGCTAAAAACACATGGTGAAGGAATTTTGCTTAAGGAGGAAAAATCCTTCATACCCTTCAATTGGTGCCCATTCTTGACCTTGATTCTACTTTACACCTAAGGAAGGAAATTCTTCATGCCTTAGCCAATATTTTATGATTTCCAAGAACTGTCCTGAAGAAAGGAATTTCCAACACTTAGTCCATTTTGCACTTTCCTAGAATTTTGTCCTAAGGAAGGAATTTCCAACACAGTCAATTTTTCACTTTCCTGTAATTCTGTCCTAAAGGAACGAATTTCCAACACTTAGTCAATTTTTCACCTTTTCTATTTTTTAGGATTTTTTCCATTTTTACCTTCGAGATTCAATTTAGAGAAAACTTCTCACTTGGCTAATTTTTCTTCTCGTCTTGAAATTTCTTTATTCTTTGGCGAATTTCCATGCCTCGGAAGGGAATTTTGAATTCTTCCTTGAGGGGATTTTCCTTCTCTCAATTTCTTCCTTGCTTAGAATTCCAATCTTGGGTGCTGGAATGACCATATGGAGGAATTTACATTTCTTGCTTTCCCTTCCTACCTTGCATTCAGCGCTCTGGCTTGGACTTAGGCATGGAAATCATATGGCGAAGGAATTTGACCTTTCCATGATGCCCTAGGATTCAACTTTCTTTCCTTGACTTGGGCATGAATTTGATGTCTCACAGGAATTTTTATCAATTTTCTTGTTTTTCCATGACCTCTTCATTTTAGCGTCCATCACTCTCCTTGGGCGCTAAATCACGTTGGGCAAGGAATTTTGGTTTTGAGCATTTTTTCTTCATCACCTCCATTCAGCACCCTAATGCACACTTGGGCACCAAAATCATCTTGAGGAGGAAATTTTTGGAATTTCTTAGTTTTCCATGGCATCACCATTTTGGCACCCAACATCTTGACTTGGGCACTAAAACACTGTAGAGGAGGAATTTGCAAATTTTTCACTTTCCATGGCCACCTCTGTTTGGCGCCTGACACTTGACTTGGGAATTAATTTCCTTGGGTGCAGGAATTTTAACATTTTTGGATTTTCCATGGCACACTCAATTTGGCGTCGAACTCCGGACTTGGGCACCATTTTCACTATGTCAAGGAATTTTCCATTTTTTAAAATTTCCTTGACTCCATTTCAGCGCCCATACCTGAACTTGGGCACTATTTCCACTTGATGAAGGAATTGGACTTGCTTCTTTCCAAACTTAGTCAATTTCAAACATTTTCGGATCAGGATGCCATATCTAGGAGTTAAAGTGATTTTGCCAAAACTTTGAACATTTTCACGCTTTCCACTTTTGCAATGGATGCTCACTTAGCCATGTTTTGATCAATTTTGCCTACTTTTTGACTTTCTGGATTCAGGAGTGTTCAAGAATGTTCAGTTTCTAGTGTCTGCAACGAAGAAACTGCCACAAATAGACTTTCCAAAAACCGAAAATGTTTCAAAATTTCTAAGTTAGGGTGAAATAGAACACAGGGACACTTACTATAAATAGAAACTTACTAAAAATAATAAGTTTGATTTTTTGGGAAAATTAGACCAATCAGGAAGGCAATGAAATCCCTAAACATAAGAACTTTCTAAAAATAGAAAGTTGCTCAGAATTCACTCAAATTTCACGTGCAGGTTCCTTAAAGGGTTCAAATTCCAATGCAACATTCAGTTTTTCCAAAACCCTAAAGGAAATGGCCTCAGATTCAAGTCTAAAGGTCAAAACCCTAAAACAAGCTCCAAACTTGGCCAAATTTGCTCAAACGAGTTGCAGACTTGATCAAACTGACCCCCAAATGCTTGCAAACTCAAAGGATTGATGAGATTGCAGCGAAAAGACCTAAAAACCAAAACCAAAAGACCGAGAGGGTGGAAAAGTAGGGGGTCCCCATTTGCAATGGAGCGATGTGTGAAAACGTCACAACAAGCCCAATGACCACTTTGGGGGGACAGTGGGAGGAATACACACACACACACACACACACACACACACACACACACACACAGATTTCTACAAATTAATGAACAGAAAAATAACAGCAGCAATAAAACATGACAATGTTAGAAATGATGTTTGGATAACATGTGCAGAAGCCAACGTGCCAACCACATTACAAAAAGAAATTGTTTGCTTGCACTTCTGACACAATACCACATTGTATCGAACCACGGAAAATGCACCTTTGATATCTCTTGCAACTGACAATAATAATGAATCTAATACCATATCAACAATTTTGAAGATTGAGACTATTTTGAATAATGAAATCAGAAATCAAAACTATTACTGTTAGTGTTAACTGCTATACAAATTAAATTGTTAGGCATGAATCTGAATCATGATATAATTATTGCTGGTACACTACAGTTGTTTCTGTCACTTCTGTCATGATTCATTTAATTGCTGTTACACTGCTGTCATGATTAATTTAATTGCTGTTATGCTGCTGTCACGATGTGTTTATTGCTGCTGTTGTAATGCTGTCATGGTATACTGCTCTTACAATGCTGTCATGATATATTTAACAGTCTTTTATTATATGTTATGAATGATTTTTTTAACCATTACAAAGATTGTTTTGCTGCAGGGGATGGTGGCCATCCCCAGGATGGTTGAGGAATGTCTCATCAAAACTCGCCGCGAGTCAGGCGAGTTTGTCAAGTTGGCGAGTCGAGCCAAGATCGGCGAGTTTTGCTCATAAATCACCTGACTCGCCTGGGTCAAGTGAGTTATGGTAAAACTCGCCGAGTCCGAGCTCCAGGACTCGCGCCACGGCATGTCAGACATGGCAGAGGATGAGGATAGAGCACGATCCGGCACAAGCACATCTGATGTTGATCATTGTGGTACCTCACAGGCGGAGACTATGGCTACTTAGTCATCCAAGACCTACCTTAGACGCCTTTGTAGGAGGCAGATAGACTACTCTGAGGCTGAGGCTGAGGATGAGCTAGAGCCTGAGCCATTGACTTGTTTTTGTTTACAATTACATATATGTTTGGGAACATTTGATGTCATGGATTTTATATACATTTGACAACATTTATAACTCTATATATCTATGTTTTCTATTTCCTTCAGCTACAATTTACATTTCTATGCATGTGATGGATGTATGTTTATGTATGTGATCAAATTAGCTTCTATTTGATGATGTTATAGTGTCTTTAAGCTTTATTCAATAATGGGTGCATGAAACGAGTTTTAACTCGTTAAAAATCTCTAAATTTCAAGGGTTTTTTAATTTTGCCGAGTCATAGCCGAGTCACGAGTCGAGTCGACCTTGCCGAGTCCAAGCCAAGTCTGAGTCTCGGAACTTTGTGGTTGAGGGACATCTGAGACATCCCCAGCTGCTTTGGGGATGGCCAGGTGTCCCCTATGTATTTCCTCTCCTCCCCAATTTTAGGGATGCATTCCAAGACGTTTCCTCATTTTTTCAGTTTCAGGGGTACAGCATCCCCAAAATGCCTCAAGGGATCAGGACAGGGGTTTGAGGTCTCAGGACACATCCCTGTGTTACACAAAAATGACATAATGTAGAAATTATGAAAAAAAAAACATTTCATAATAAGAAAATATCTCCTGGATAGGCATTTTACTAAGTTGGTAACCATGCCTTCTACAAATTTGTATTATGTATTTTATTGATTTGGTTCTAGGAAGCCCAATTCCTAGAACTTTTTATTGTTAACTGCTGTAATCTCTATTCCTATCAACCTACTTTAGGTCATCTGTGGACATTGATATGACTAATCTCTCTCTCTCTCTCTCTCTCTCTCTCTCTCTCTGAATCACTTTTAATTTAATTCTTACTGTTTAGGCAGCTGACAATCATCGTATTATTGTACTTTTATAATGCAATATCATTGAAATTGAAAAAATCCCTGTAATACTCCATTATTGATGGCACAGGGCATTGCAGTAGAGGTTCTTTCAGATCTATTCAGAGCCATTTTATCCACACAAAAGTTGTTGTAAATGAAGGAACTGAAAATTTCGATATGCAATACAAAGAGTACATTATAACTGAGATTATCAACCTTCTACTGCCATACTGTAGAATTTTTTGTTTTAACTTTCAGCCATGGTGACATCATATCCACAGTAAATTATGGCAAGGACAGCAATAACAGTTTAATCCACACGGTAGTGTATGGACATAGCTCTAACAAAGGCAGTCAACATTTCATCGTCCCATTCTTTAATAAAGAGTTCAAATTATGGTATACTACACAGTATAGTAGCTCAAAATCAATCATAAATCCATTTCAGAATATTCAAAAGAGCATATTTTTTTTTTTAATCTTTTGGGAGTATAGTAGCTCAAAATCAATCATAAATCCATTTCAGAATATTCAAAAGAGCATTTTTTTTTTTTAATCTTTTGGGAGAAATTTGACAGCCATCAATTAAAAATTTGATTGTTGTCCTCCCTAGAACAGCAAGGGTATATCCCCAACCGTCCCCAAAATGGCTAGCCATCCCTAGAGTTTCCAGGCCCTTTCTGGACAGGTGAGGGTTTCAGGGTACGATGGGGGGGCATCCAAGGCATCTCTGAGTAGCTAGAACATCCCAGTATGGAGGAGCCTGATAAGGGGCAGGGACACATCCCTGGGTTTCCTTCTATTCAAGTGAATGTGATCAAAAGCCTTTGTGATGCTTATTATTTCCTCAATTTGTATCCCATCATTTTCAGAATTGATAACTTCGAAAATTCCTACAGGAGTCTATAGGCACAATCCAAAACTAGATTTTATGAACAGCTATGTTTCTGGAATGAACTAAGGAGTTTGTAGTTAGAAACCTAAGTACCCCGAGTATAAAGCTCATGTTTTTCTAGCGTATCAAAATTGAGCAACATAAATCCTTTGCTAGAAACCTAAGTTCATGTGTTTTCTGTATTCTTTATTTGCTTCTTATCCATCCCAACAGTGTCTCAGTTGCAGACAAGATGCCTGTAAACCTACAGATCAAAATATAAAGCTAGTGATTTTCAAAGTGGTAAAAATTACTCATCCACCAAATCAATCCAGAGATCTTCTGTTGTTGTTTGAAAAGTCAAATTTCCTGCCTCTGCTTGAAAATGATACAGATTCTTCTCCTTATGCAGGTGGGTCATTAAAGTATGTCAGCAGCGAAATCTGCAATTGAGGTAAGTCATGAAACAAGATGATTTTCAGAAATTCATCATATACCAAATCAATCTGGAGGTCTTTAAAAGGATGCCAATGGCAATATCTGCACTTGAGATGGTGTCTTCATTACACTTGTCATCTTTTTATCACATACATAGTTGTTTCCTGCTCTTCTTCAATTACCAGATACCTCACTAGCCATCTTTTGTATGATGCTTTTTATTAGGTGAAAGCATGTGCTTACATTTAACAAATTTTAGCATCAATTTCATTATAAAAGTTATACTTGCAAGATACAATACTCATTTCACATCTATATAAACATTACTCTTTGATAGCCTAAATTTGCAGTTGAATGAACTTATAAGAGAGACACAAAAATATAGACAAAGTTTAAAAAAACTATTTTTCACATACCCTGTCACTAGAGTCCGTGCAAGAGCACACTCATGGTTCTTAAGGCGGTGCCCTTCATCCACAATCATGTAGTGCCAATGTATTCTTTTTAAAAATGATTTATCACGCATGATGAGATCATAATGAGTAACCAGCACATTGAATTTTCCATCCCCTCCATACTCTTCCCTCAAAGCCTTACGCTCATCCAAGCGACCATCATACATAACTATAGTAATGCTGCACACCAATCATTAAATTAAAAATGGAACACAGATTAGTTAAGCTATCTAACAAAGAAATGAGTACAAAACCAGGCAAATGGATGAACAAAAGCAGCATGCATTGATAACAGTTCAAAAATTTCAAACTGTCTTATTATTTATTAATTCTCAGATATACATACCATAAATCCATAATGTATTTACAACTAATGGATGTTATGTTAAAGATCCGATTATTTCTGAATTAGTGAAGAGTTCATCTAATCAATGAGATACGAAAAATTGTAACTAATTTTAAGACAATGTATTTTCAAAGATTAGAATAAATAGGATGAACTTTAAAGCAGAGTGTTGAGAGTTGGTGAGGACCCTTGGATCCAAGTCCAAGTCAAGCTTGATGAGACTGCAGCCTCAACCTCCAGACTTAATGAGTCTGACAACCAAGACTCATGAACGTTGATTGTCAGACAGTCGAGTCTGAAATTCTTAAAAAATCAACTTGATATTTCAAAAAGAAAAAATATTTAAAACATTTTTTCATATAATATATTTATTTTTTCCAAGTTTTTCCACCAAGTTTGAGTTTTGAGTCTGAATCTGAATCAAAAAATAGTTTCCTTTCACAAAGTTGAATCTCAACAGCAAATTTTAAATTAAAAATTTTACAGAGAAAGAATGCTACCATCCCTGCTATAATTATATTCTATAGCAGTTGTTATAGAGAACTTCATAGCTGTGTAATCTCATTCTTGGAATGTCTAATAAACAAATATAGTTAACAATCTCAACTCATTGACTGTAATGTCCCCTACCTGATTAATATAATTAATCTATTTCAATATACTAAAATTGATTGAGAGAATAATCATGAAGCTAATCATCAATATTCTTCAATCTATTAGTTATTAACAAGTGATTATTTATTTTCCTCATTAGATGATTAATTTCATTATTCATAGTTCTTAATATAGATATTGTAATGTCCCCTACCTGATTAACATAATTAATCTATTACAATATACTAAAATTGATTGAGAGACTAATCATGAAGCTAGTCATTGATATTATTATTATTATTATTATTATTATTAAATTATATTTCAAAGTAGGGACATTACAAATATCAGACCCTGCTACTACTTCAATTTTAAGGGAGAAGGGTTTATGTATGTTATCAAAGTGCTTAGAGACCAAATACAATAGGTTCCCTCAAGTTTACAGATCCAAGCCCTTACCTATATTGGGTTTATACCGTAAAGGCTTATGGGTCATTGATCCCCACCCTATCCTGGGACTTAACCTATTGCTTGGATTTAGACTGCCCCTCTTTGGAACATCTCATCCCATCTTCTTAAATACTGACAGTAATAACATGATTTAGACTATAAGTATACTAACTTCTCATGTATTATGAATATATATAAAATTAAGTATGACCGTATTGTAGTATATATTAATATTACTATTAAATTCTGTATAAGAACATTATCAGGCATCATATATTAAGAACATCCTCATGCATACCACTGAGAGCAAGGATGCTACTGCCTGTAACTTAATAACAGTTTTGATCTGATTTGATCTGATCTAATCGATGGTGATCTCACTGGATCCTTTTGATTCCTTTCCTTTATATCTCTCAATGTGAGGGAGAGATCACACCTCTTCATCATGTATGCCCTTTGGCAAGAGACACACTTTCACCATTAGCACCCTTTGAAAGAGTAACTCTTCATTATTTCTGTCTTTTGAAAGGGACACAACCTTTCATAATCAGATCTGCACTTCTGATTTTCAAATTGTCCCCCTCTTAAATGAGGTTATCTTCATCCTTTTATTTCTCATTGTTGAGGGAGTCGCAGATTTTCCTTCCATGTCTTTTGACCATTCATTAACTTAATTAAATTTAATTAATTATATTTAATTATATTCTTTCATATTTTTATTTTTTATTTTTATTCATTTGTATTTTAATTTTTATTATTATTAGATTATATTTCAAAGTAGGGACATTACATTGACAACCAATAATTCTGTCCTTCCTGGCTTAAAGCCCTGAAACTAGTATTTGTCCCAGTATATATACATATATATACATACATATCATACATACATAAGTACATACATTATATACACATATCAAACACACACACACACACACACACACACACACACACACACATTATGTACACATATCATATATATGCATGTGTATGTAATGTCCCATTTTAAGGAAAATGCAAAATAACCACAGAATGTAATGTGCTCGGATACCACTTGTAATGTGCCCTTCAGTTATTATTTATGAAAAAGGAACATTTATTAACTCATTATAATCAATGCAAGAATGATTTGATACACAATGATTTTCACTTATAATATGATAATATTAAGTCAATATCACTGCTATCTCTGATTTGACAGCTAGGTGTATGCAAAATGATCTTGATCAGTATATATATATATATATATATATATATATATACTATGTGCAATGCAACCAATCTTATGTATAGATGGATTATCTCTGCTCTTCCTAATATGTTCGATGATGCTTATGCAAGCTCTGATCTGCAACTCCGCTTTGTCTGATATAATAGTGTGGAATATACTGTCAATTAGATGTTTCAATCTGCAAATTTAGATGAGATTTCTGCTCTCTCTGATATAGTAATTGTTGAATATATTCTTTGAATCTCATTCTTGAATTATAGAAATAATGTTTGCAAGGAATGTCTGACTTGACAATGGTATTATGCTGATAAACTTTCCCTTTCATGTCTATTGATGAAGGATGAATTGCTGTCTCAGATTTATACTTGATAAATATGCAATTGTCTTGGTGCTATTTCTGATATAAACTTTGATGTATGCAACCGCTATGCCAAAGGAAAAATGCTCAAGAGAGCCGATCCAAATAGGATACAAATAAAGAAGACAAAGTCCAATTCAATGCTTTGGAGGAGGAGTTCAGTTTTCATCTTATATGTTGGAAAAGGTTGCATTCAAAGAGATATGTCCTTTATTAATCATGTTTCCTCATAACTAGATCACACCTCTTCATAACATGGATTCTCTTAATGCACTCGCACCCCTTTCTCTAATTAATTACAGTTAACTTAGTCATCCTTAATTGCACCATCTCCATGCTTTGTCTGATCGCTATCATTATGTGTTCATAATCGTCTCAATCGATGCTGTTAGCTACTGTTTGAAATCACCAATCTTGTATTAATCGTTCCTTCTTATGCCACGATCATGTCTCTTGATCAAATTGACCCCATGGTTTCTTCATCAATTGCTCACATCCTTGTTTCATGCATGATCGATCTGTAATACAGATATCAATATGTACTTCATCTCTTGGCATACTTCCTTAATCTGATAATATCTCTTTATCAATGATAATTGAGTTTCAAAAATGGTTGAACTTCTTAATCAATACCTCTTGCAAATGATCACTGAGATAATCTCGAAATGCTTGCTAACTGTTATTTATCTTCGTGTGATAAGGATTCATATATGATCAATGGATAGATGCTATGAAGTGATCTCCTTATGTGATCGGTATGTCATTGAAATGAGCTGCCTTCACAGTGAAGAGGGATTTATATAAGAGATCTTCATCACTACTTTTGTATCATATTCTGATTACTGCTTCAGTATGGATCATATTTGACATTATGTACTTGGTGTGTTGCATGCTCATGAAGCCTTTCTCCCTTGATGGATGGATAACATATCGAGTTGCTTGTCTTCATTACATCTTGATCTATTGTGCTTCTCTTTGAGACCTGATAGGAAAATCATGAAGTCTAATGGAATAAGACAATTTTCCACAATGTTTCTATGTTATAATTGATATAAATATGCAACTAACTATTAGTATTATCTACAAATTGTTATCTTCCAACTCCTAGCTAATTGAAGATGCTATTCAAGGCTGCCACCCTTGATCACATAATTGTTTATTGTTGGTTAACTTTCTAGGTTAAAGATGGGGACATAAAAGTGTATATGTATGTATGTAGTGTAAGTATAATATCTGTATATAATGTATGTATGTGTATATATATGTATGTATATACACACACACACAAATATCATTTCTTCAAAAGTGTATATGTATGTATGTAGTGTAAGTATAATATGTGTATATAATGTATGTATGTGTATATATATGTATGTATACACACACACACACACAAATATCATTTCTTCATTCGAGGAAAATACATCCTAAATGATTCTTTTATAAAATTTGTAAGGCTGCCTAGCCCACTTCCTATAGTGCATCTAAGGATCTTCTAGTATGTGGTAACAATGTACCTCATAAGTATAGAGTTCATACTTTCATGGTGGATTTCCTCATTCACTCGAAGATCGTTCTGCTTGGACCCTTACAGCTCCATGTACATATCCAGCCACAATCTACCAAAATAATTGATTATCTAAACAAAATTTATTAGGTGAGCTATTGATTGTAAGATCATTTGTTGCTATGTTTTCACAAAGTACATAATTTGGAAACAAAACTTTTGCGAGTTAGTAAGGTGAATGTGGTCAAAATTTGGAGTTTAGTGTTGTGTCATTAGTTGAGTTTTTGATTGAGTGTTAAGGAACTACAAAAATGATGACACTTATGAATAGCAATGTTAGATGGGTACACATTTATAAACATATGATATCCCTGTCTTTAGTTGAGTTTTTGGTTGAGCGTTAAGGAACAACAAAAATGATGACACTTATGAATAGCAGTGTTAGATAGGTACACATTTATGAACATATGATATCCCCAAAACAAGAATGTCCACTTAAAAACCAAAACAAAGATAGGGCAAATCTCTTTAATCAGAAACTGTCCACAACAGAGATGTTGTATAATGTCAAAAACAGAAAGAATAATGTTTCCTGTGGATAGAAAGGAAAAAAGATTTGCATGCCAGACTGTAAACAGAACAGCTATAGTGTTGTATATTCACCTCATTGCTAATATTAAAACATAACACCTATAGATCTATAAACAGTTACTATAAGCATCCTATAAATTTGCTTCAACTACAGCTTTCTAAATCACTCTTCATCACATGTAATTATATTTTATTTGTCATTCTGGTTTATAGAAGAGAAATCCCTAGCCAAAACCCAGTTTAATAAACTTAGCCTCTAAGTCACATATTCAACTTAATCAGACATTGTAACATTCCCCAGTATTCTTTTCAAACAGTACTAAGGGAGAATTCCCTCTTCCCTATCATTTTTGCAGTATTGATATCTCATGCCCTTTTTTTATGTTTGCAACAAGGAAAATTCTATCAAATTCCAGTAATCACCTCCTGAATTCATCAAAAGAAAAGTGTTTTCATCATACGACTAGTCAAAACAGGAAGGCCAAAAACATGAAAGAAGAAAACAAACAAACAAAACATAACTTCCACCCCATTGTTAATAATTTTGCATGCCAATCTCATTTAACGTCAAGGAATGTTGCACAAAATCTACGAAGCATATAAAAAAAAGCCACATTCTTAGAACACCCATAACAATGGATATCAACAAGATATGACCATACTCACCTGCATATTTGGTTGTTTTCCAAGGACGAAAATTGAAATATGTACAGCTAGCAAAGATATTCAACGAATTGATCAGACTCATTTTTGTCATTCTCGATTCCCTTTCTCAACCTCATCTTCATTATTGTTTCTCAAAAAAAAAATTATGTTACTGTGCTCTCTCAATGGATATTCTCTCTGCAGATTGGGAGTGACGGACACCAAATCATATCGCATTTGGAATGTAGCTATCATTGCATGTCAAAATGTTTGTGAATTTCCATTTTGCATCCTATCGTAGAGCCTATATACCATGGTAGCCAACAATGGTTTACTGCTATATATTTACACTACCAATTGCAATAACGTACACAAACTAAAGTACACACTACATACCAGAATGATTCTACAAGTATAACAGATTAAATATTTTATCAGAAGTGGTGTTTAGTTACAAATTAAAAATTACAGTAGATCAGAGAGGACCATTCAAGGATCAAAATCCCTTCCTTGACTATGAGAAACATATGTCAAGTGGCTAATGGTTGCTAATTAGACCACATGAATTGGCAAACACTCACAATGATCTCATGACAAAAGTGAGCTAAACAAAAAATAACAAATTAAGCTGTTCAAAATAGACTAACTACATCATCCAGCCCAAACCAAAATTCAGTTTCCTAGATGACAAGCAGAGAACAAAATAAAACATGCTAGGTGTTGATGTGTTTTTTATGCACTTCATACAAAGAATAAAATACCAAGTGTTTTATCCTCTCTTGAACAAAATCATCTTGAATGCTGAGTTATGTGATCATACAAAATGACTCCAAGGTTTATACTGTCAGGTCTTGACTTTATTCATGGATAGACTCAATGGTTTGATGTGATATTGCTAGAATCTACTCTATTGAAAGCCAAGAAACCATGCTAACTTGCAAAAGTAGACAAAATTCACCAACAATTGAACAATGAATAATATCTTAGCACTTAAGTAGTATCACTACAACAATTTCTCAAAACAACTTTCCCTTCAAAAATGAGGGGAGGGTTTACATAGACACCCCATTACAAAGCAATGGCCAAGATTGATCCAAGATCAACGGCCAAGATTAAACAAAAAACCTAATTAGGGCAAACTAGCAAAGTTATCCAAATTGGACCAATGAAAAAATTACAATGCTTTGGACAACCAATGAGAAAATAGGAGCCATTTAATATCTTTCACTTATTGAGTTTGGTTCATTGCACTTGGACATGTTTGACATGGAACCCTTGGATTGGTTGATTGATGACTAGGATGCCACCTTAGCTTGCATTGCAGATTTGATTCTCCATTATTAAGAAGTGTTGATGTAGTATTCCACCCCCGGTTGGCTGATGCGAATTTGACTTTTTTCTTTTTGAAAGTTATTTCTTGATTTTTTGAGTTTTGCATTGTTTGCGAATTGGAAAAGAATGCAATAAAGAGATATGATTGCTGGAAATGAAAGGAGCAAATACAATAGTAAGCAATAACAATTTTTTTATATTTATTTGACAAGAGGGCTGGTTACACACCGCTAACAGCAAACATAGGTCTGATACAAAATCTGGGTCAGCAAATAAATCACCAATGGTTTGTGGAAACACCATAGAACACCTCCATTAAGTATGATCCAGTTTATAGTCTGATTCCTAAGTCTGTTCTGCCACAAAGAGGCCTGAAAGCCCTAGTTTCCAGCTAGGGTTTGGCTGGAAATGATCATTAGATGGTACGGCCAGCTGGGGAAATTAAAGTAATGCTGATATATGCTGAAAAGAGACCCCGATCTGAATTAATGCCTTCAAGTCTGCAACACCATCTCAAATAGAAACCCTGTGATGCCTGCAAATGTCCTCCAAAATGCTGATAACCTGTAAAAAAATGGATATTTATGACCCTTAGAGTGTCTTTCACCTCTGTAGGCCACTGAATTGTGAAGGGATTCCGTCCTCCACAACAGATCTGAGAAGAAACTTTTCCAAGCTGCTGCTGTTCTCCAAAATCAGACTTAAAGAATGAATGAAATGAACCCTCAAAAGTTACTTTTATTCTCACTCCAAAGGCTCACTTTATTTTTCCCTCCAAAACTCATTTTATTTTCCCTCCTTGCTAATCAAACTTTCTCAAAGTCCTCTTTTATTTTTATTAAGTTTTTTTTAAAAAAACTTATTTGAGCCTCCCTAGGTATCATGACCCATGGTGGTCCCCTTATTAGTTACATTATTAAAATTATATAAAGTAACTTTATTAAACCAATACTTTATTATGATTATTTATTTATTAAAGTCGTCACCTTAATTTTCAGCCTCTTATTCTGAAACCAGCGATTGGCCATTCCAATTGAAAATTGAAGTTGCCACTGATACTAAGGTGCTGACTAAATGAGGCAGACCAATTGCTAGTCCCTTCCTAGAAAATAGGGATCCTCTCCAAAGACTAAGGAACTGCCTTTGACAATTAAAATTCGCTCCACTGCCTCTCTACCAATCTTCCTGACATCCTAAAAAATAGGAGAGAATCCTCGAACAACTGAAAAATGCTCATAGGGTCTCCTGCGGCTGCTATGCTCTATAGGCTCCTGGTGATCTCCGGGTGAACTGTCAGTCCCTCCCTAAAAAATGGGATCTCCCTAAAATCTGGGAAACTATCTCCAAACATCCAAAACGGATCACAGAACCTTATGCCAATCTCCTCCACAAAATTAGGCCCCCTCCTAAAAAATGGGAGACCCTCCTAAAATTTAGGAGGTTGTCTCTGACCCTTGGAAATGTCAAATAAACTCTCGAAATGCAGTGAGAAGATGTCCTATGTGAATCTGCAACCCCTGAATGAGTTCCTTATCCATCTCATTGGCCTACGGGACCTTGCTGATAGGCCAATCCCTAGAAAATAGATAATGTTCAAGAAGGGTCGGAAATAGGGACATTACAGTTGATACCTTACTCTTGGATTTCCGAAGGAAATTCAAGATGATTAGAACTTAACTCTGATTTTCTGATTGAATTCTTCAAATCAGACTAAGTCTGAAAAACGAAAATCAGAAGTAGAAAAAACTTGGAATTAATGTCTGATTGCAAACCTTAGAAATGAAAATCAGGCTTAGTTACGTTCTGAAATTTAAAATCAGACTTAGAAAAACTCTTGAAATCATGGAATTAAGTCTGATTTTTAAATTTTCTTTCTTCAAAATTTAAAAAAGCACAAAAAGCAAAATGCTTTCCCTAATGAAATTAAAAAAAAATTGTGAAGGAAATCCATGTGCAGGTCTGAGAATCAGAAATTCAGACTAAGAAAAGAATTTTGAAGGACTGTGATTTCGAAAATCTGCTTTGAGAATGTTTCTAGACCTGGAAAATATTGAAGCAATCCTTCAACTTTGTCTGATTTCATCATTGAAATTATCTTGCACCTGCGATTTCACTCTAACAATCAACTTCACAACCTGGAAAAATTTCTTGGAAGAGTTTGAATTCCTCTTGCCTTGTTTTTTTCATGTTTTAAAGAGTTTTAAAACTTATTGGCAATTCCTCTTTTCCTTCTCTTAGGCAAACTCTTGCTTTATTTCTTTTTCAAGTTCTTCAACACTTTTCAAACCTAAGCGAATTCTTGCTTTAATTGTTTTTTTCCTTTTTCCAATACTTTGCTATGTTCAGATTTTTCCCTTTCATGGCTTAGGCAAATTCTCATGCCTAGCTTTTGTGTTTTAATCAAATAAAATTTCAACTCTTTTTCTGAAATCCTCAAGTTGGGCGATTTGTCTTTTTGTTTTCCTCCTTGCTTTATTAACTTTTTCAACTTGCCAAAACATTTGCCTCCTAGGGCAGACTTTGCAAGTGATTAAGGAGGTTTTGGCCATGGCATGGGCAGACTTGAGGTGTGTGCCAGGAATGTTTGCCAAGGGGAGGGGCGGACTTTGTTTTCTCACAAGGAAAACTTTCCCATGTCTCAAAAATTTTGACTCTTTTCCTTGTCCAAGTGCTCACCCTTAACCATTTTCTGATTTTCTTTCATTTTTCATCCACTCCTACAGCGGACTTTGCATAGTCATGAGGAACTTTTTCATGCCTTGGGGCGGACTATGCTGGTTGACAGGGAACTTTGCTCATGAGGTAAGGCAGACTTTGCCATCATTTGGAAATATTTATATGTGCCTAAGGCGGACTTGTCTTGTTGCTGAGGAAGATTTCATGATTTTGCCAACACTTAAGAGTTTTTCTTATCCTCCTCCCAACACTTAATCCCTTTTCATACCCACTCCTTGAGCGGACTTTGCACATGGCCAAAGAAGTTTTCAATCATGCTTGGGCAGACTTTGCATGTGCAAACATATGATTGCCCACCTAGAGAGGGCAGACTTTGAATATGCCCACGTATAATTTAGCATAGAGAGGGTGGACTTTGCATATGGCTTGGTCTTCAATTGAAAACTTTGTTCTTTCCAAGCGATCTCTATGATTTAAACAAAGAAATTCTTCATTTTGATTCTAGAATTAACCATTTACATATGATTTTCAACCAGCCTTTTAGGATACAACTTCTGGATTCGAAAGCCATTTCATAATTTCTTTACTCTGGATAAATTCTTCCAACTTGAGGCTTCTCCTGACCCAGAAACCATCCATGACCCCGAAAAAAGCAAAAAGCAACTTTCTACTTTTAGAAAAAAAGAAAACCATAATTAGGTTCTCGGATTGGCCCCAAAATGCAAAAAACAAAACTTTCTAAATTTAGAAAAAAAGTAAAAAAACAAATTTCTTAAAAAAAGCAAGTTGTCTGAATTGACCCTGAGAAATTGTGATTTTACTCCTGCAACCTACCTAAGCACATCCATAGTATCAACACACTCTTTTGACCATTGCTACACTTTTCTAACTCTCGTGACTCCTCCAAATTTTGAAACCCTGACTCATTTGCAAAGACGAGAAAACGGAGACAAAATGCTAAGACACCAAAACCGGAACCTAAAAAGCAAAAAAAGGGGGTCCCCATTTTCAATGGAGTGATGTGTGAAAACGTCACAACAGGACCCCCACTTCTTCACTTTCTAGCATAGTTGTTTTAGCTTAGTTGTTTGGTTTGGCAATAGTTACTTGAGTTATTAACCTCTTGCTTGTGAGGGGCAGCAATGCCTTTGTCTTCAAGATGTGATCAAGTCAGGCCATCTAGCAGCAGTTAGGTCCCCCTCTAGACTAGTTCTGGAGTCTTTGCGACTCCCAGTGCTTAAGTAATGAATAGAGGTCAAGATGGTCATTAAGGCATGCTTCACAGTGTAGCCTCTAGGTCAAGTAAGGTGAGTCCTAGATGAGATGAGCAGTCAAGTGAGCAATTGGACACCCTTAGGTTGGAGCATAGAGGTGATAATCAATTTGAGATGAGGCGATTGATCAAGATGATTCAAGATCTAAGTGATGATGAAGAGAACAGATGCACCAAGTCAACCCTACGAACAAGTTACCGCTGGCTGGAACTAGTTGAGCTTTAAAGCTACATTTGAGATTTGTTAGATATCTCATAATTCAAAAATCCAAAAAAGAAAGTGAAAAATTCCAAAAATACCAAAAAAAAAAACATAAAATTCAAAAAGAAAAGATTTCTCAATGGAAGGGCAACAGCATCGCCAAGATCCTCAGCAAGTTGATATCTTTCAACTTTGGTGGACTTTGAATGTGTAGCTACACCCACGTAGCTTGTTAGAGTTTACAATGCCAAGACAGAGTAGGATTCATGAGACAACCGAGCACGATGAAATACATTGCTTAACATCCTATCAAGAATGGAGTTAGCACTACAAGGGAAAATCTTCTTTTGGGATGTTCCCAAGCCAGAGGTGGAATCAAGCAATTTCAATGTCCCAGAGAGCAATGATCCTTTTTCAAGATTCATAGGGATGATCGAAAATCAGCTTGGTCTTAAAGGTGAAATATGCCTAGAAAGCACATTGCTACCATTATGGTGCAGGATTCATAATGCGCCCCACTCCGAATTCACTTGCTTATTGTGCAAAGAAACTATCAATCAAGCCAGATGCCAATTCGGATTGTTGATCCTATCCAAGGACAAGTGTATCATGGATAAATCTTGGAGTGCATATCTTGCAGCTGATGAATATAGAAGAACAAAAGAAGAATACAATGCAACATCATCATGCAATGAAGGTAGTACAATTCAGCTTGACAGTCAATCTGCTATTGTGGAAGACAAATTTGAGTACCTTGTGTGCAAGGAAGGATGTAGTGAGGAAGAGAATGTTCAAGCTAAAGAAGTAGCGATAAGTGATGATCATAGTGTTGATACAACAATCAAGCAAGAAGAGGAATTCCTTGAGGAATACTTGTCCAAGCTACAAAAGGAGATCCTTGAGAATGAATTGCAAGAAGTTTCAAATAGCAGCCTTGAAGGAGAAAACAATCATATGGACGTGCTGAATGAGGAATTTCAAGTTATCACAAAAGAATCTAAATATGAAGAACAATTCAAAGGGGCGCTAAAAGATCTCATGGAAGAAGTACAAGAGGAGTCACTACCGACGTCGTTCCAAGACAAATGAATTGTTGTAAGGGGCATGATCCATCAACAACTTCAACCTCCTAAAGCATTATTGGACGAATTGCAAGAAGATAGTACGAATGAGACAAGTACTCAAGACGACACAATTGAGGGTAACCTTGTGTCCAAGGAAGAAGGCGTTAGAGTTGAAGTTAAAGAAACAATTGAAAATGCTCAAGTTAGCAAGAGGGTGGCAAGTGAAGATCAATGCTTGGTAACATCAAGGCATGAAGTACTACAAACCATGGGCACTTGCGAAGAGGATCATCAAGAGATTATGAAGGAAAATGTAGCCGAAAGCATAGGTGACTTGAAAGATTATTACACATTCGATACCTCACTGTTTCAAGAACAAGTGGCTGCAATACACTCCAAGAAGAAGTAATCCTTGATGATGATTCAAATAGGCAATCATCCTTACAACAACAAGAATCAAATGAAGAATTTCAAGTCATCCTAAAGGCAGAACTTTCAAGCACCCTTGAAGATGAACAAATGGAGCTAGAGAGTGACGGGTACTTTGAGGTGGTGCTACCATCAATGTCAGCATTTGAGCAACCACTACAAGAAATTTGAAGATCAATCACTCAAGGAAACTCTCATTTTCAAAGATATGCTTATGGAGTTTCAAAAGGATGCATGGTTTATGCAAGATGGTGAACCTATTGTCACAACAAAAGTGAAGAATGGTGTAAGATCCCCAGCTCTATTTCTGCCCTGAATTCTGAGTTTAGGTTTGAATGATAGTCTTTGTCCAGCATAAGCAAACAGGTGATTGATTTATTGATTTTTTGTTGTTTACCAATACAATATGGAATTTGAATGCAAACATAAACTAACAATGGACTGATGATAAATTGCAGACTTCTGATTTTTGTTGCAGCAAACGCCAAAACCAAAATTTGAACAATTTATAACATCCAAATCAGAAGTGGCATACCAAGAGTCCTCGCTGACTTGGGAAGGGCTTATTTATTGCCAAAACTAACGAATTGAGCAATACAGGAGCTTCCAAGCGAAGACAATGGCTCCAATGCTATTTATTTGCTATTACTATAATTATCAAAGACTTTTATTGCAATAACAGGTAGATCACAAGCAAATTCCTCCAAGTCGACGGGCAAGGTGCCCAAATTGAGCAAAATTCCTCAATGTTTTGCTGATTCCACTCATGTATACCTTGCAGATACTGTAGAAACCTTTATTTAATTATTTGCTGCTACTAACAATGAGATTCCAACTATTTTCCAACCCTAAATACTGAAGATTGCTGCTGCAGGTGCCACGTGGGCGTCTAGGGAGGTATGGCTGGCATGAACGGTCTAAGAAACCCCAATTCAATTGCAACAAATCTGATCTGTATCTTTTGAATAAGATTTCTGCCCCCTTACTTACCAATATGAATTATCAAAACAAATTCAACCACCAATCTTCTCAAAAAGCTGATAAATCAATGTAACTTCTTCCACAAGCGGGCTGGGGTATCGTCCAACCTGAAAATTCTTCAAAAGTTTTCATTCTTGAAGAGAAATGCTGCTGCAATCTCTATGACCAGAGCTCTACCTCAATTTGTAATGAATAAAAATAACCAAGGATGATCCAAAATGATCTCAAAATGCCTTTTTAAAAGGCTCCAAACCCTAGGCATCACTTTTAGGGTTTCCATATTTTCAACTTATTATTTTTAATAAAATACAAGTCTACCTTTAAAAATCAACCCCTTAGGCATTATATTTTATTATTATAATGTTTTCCGCTTTCTATTACACAACTTTAATATAATTTATTTAAATCCATAACTTGGAAAAAAATGATTTCTTATTTACTCATAAAATGCAATCCGAGACTCAGATTTGAATTTTGCCTGAAGCACTATGGTCACTGATGCCACCTAAGTCCTCCAGGCTAACTGGCAGTTCCCCCTAAAAAATAGGAACTTGCCCTAAAAAATAGGAACCTCACTCCAAACTCCGAAAACAGCTCAAAAAGCTCTATGGTCCCCTGGTTGGTCATCTAGTCAACTACCAGTTCTCCCTAAAAAATAGGAGACTTCCCTAAAAAGTAGGAACTGTCATGTAAACGCTCAAAATAGCTCACAGAGCCCTTGCAAAACTCTATGCCCCTCAGAATGAGTCCCCTAACCAACTGGTTGACCTACAGGAACTCGAGTGATAGATCAAACCTCTGCTCATCTCCTGTCACCTAGAAAGGGGACATTACAAGTGAAGAACAATTCAAGGTTGCACTAGGTCCATTCCTAAGGACTCAGGAAGAACATACAAGTGAAAATCAACATGTGATCGATGCAAGTGGAATGATACATCACCAATGGCGACCTCCTAGGGCGACTGATGATCTCTCTTCCTATTAAGTGATGGTGGATGGCGAGCAAGAGTTTCTATTTGAGAACGAACAGTATCAGGTTGTTTCTTTCCTTAATCTAAGTTTCTAAAGTTATGATTTTGATTATGGGGGTTTTGGGAAAACAACCTGCATTTGGATTGACGAAGGACTCGATGAATTTCCATAATTGGCAATCTTGCGTGAGGTGTTGCTTGACTATGAGAGATGTATTGTGAGAGCCTACTTCTTCGAGTTTAAAGATTTGCACATCTTCGAACCATCGTTGTTGTCATACTCTTGTTGCACATTCTGAGAAATCATGTGAGGTCTTGTATATATGTTGCTCTTTTAAGTCGTGTTCGCTATGCAAGTCTTGTATATAGTTTAGTATAGCTTAGAGTACATTTTAATTTTGTTTACTGGTTTTGCTGAGCCAGGTTATTAGTTTTCCTTAAGTCATTTAACCCAAGATTCTTAGGTGGCTCAGGTTTAGTTTAGATAAGTTTGCTTTAGTCTTAGTTTGCTTTGGTTAGTCGGTTTACCTAGTTTAGGTTTCTTAGTGGGAACCTTTGTTTGTGAGAAAGGTGTTTGTATTGATTTTCTCACGCACCGGAACAATTTGGATCTCATGGTCGTGGATTTGAGCAACTCGAGGATAAACCTCATTGAGGTCATGGATTTCAGCAACTCAAGGATAAACTTCATTAAGGTCGTGGATTTGAGCAACTCAAGGACAACAGTCATCTAGGTCGAGAATTTGAGCAACCCAAGAATAAACTTCATCAAGGTCATGGATTTGAGCAACCCCAGGATAAACTTCATCAAGGTCATGGATTTGAGCAACCCAAGGATAAAAGTCAATGACTTGCACTTCAAGTTGATCACTTTGTTGCCTATCTAAGTTGATCATTTCAACGTCTTCAATTGCAAACCTGGAGGATGCAAGGGGTAAACTCAATCATTGCCACTTTCATTTAACATTATCACCGAGACCTTCAAAGTCGTGGATTTTGGCAACTCATGGATAATTCAGTCTGACCTCATCACTCACTGATTTCACCTAGTGTACAATGACTTCATCGTAGGGTTGACTTGGTGCTTTCTTTCCATCTCATTGCTAAGACCTTGATTCATCTTCATTTTTTTATCGTTCCTTGCTTCTATGTTCTATAACCTAAGGGTGTCCATTTGCTCACTTGATTGCTCATCACACTTAAGACTCACCTTGACCTGACTTGAAGGTCACACTATGAAGCATCATTCGGTGATCATCTTGACCTTGATCTATTACTTAATATTTGAAATCTATAATGACCTCAACCTAATCTAGAGGGGGACTTGGTTGTTGCTAGACCGCTTGACTTGATCACATCCTGACGACAAAGGCACTGCATCCCCTAACAAGCAAGAGGTTAATAACTAAACAAACTACTGCCAAGCAAAGCAAACTAAGCAAAGGAACTAACCTACGAGCAAAAAGTGGGGGTCCCTGTTTGCAATGGCACGATGTGTGAAAACGTCAAACACCAGGTAACATCAGGGGAAGTGTTCGATAATTTTGTGCAATGTCCCCTATAAAGACTTAATTTGCCCTAGAATTCCTAATTGAAGCCAACATTAATGCCTTGATTTAGATCCTACAACCAAGTTAGCCATCAATAGAAAAATAAACATATATTTCAACAATATTCCAAAGTGAATTCTACTCATCATTATAATACTCAATGTACATGAGATTCCTATAGGGCTTTTCCCAACATTCCATCCACACTATAAGCACTTGTGAGATCATACCAACCCCATTCGGGGTTACCAGTACTTGAATGGACCTTTTTACTACTTGCCCTCCTTGTATGTCCTACCTCCTCTCCATAATGGGATGGTGGATTGGCTATAAGCTTAAATGAATACCATCCACATTAATCATACATTCCTATTATTAATCATACATTAGAAGCCCTAGAATCTCTGCACACATTCATATTTCTTATCAAATGAAGACATATAATGAGTTATTTAAATCATATGATAATGCATTATATTCATACCACAATTCTGCTAGTTGTGTACCTATGTACCTATTGTTTGATATGTGTGTATGTGCACGTGCATGTATGTGCATGTGTGTGTGTGTGCGTTTGCATGTGTGTGTGTGTGCGTGTGTGCATGTGCGCATGCGTGTGTGTGTGCATGTGTGTGCACGTGCACGTGTGTGTGTGTGTGCATGCAAGTGTGTGTGTGTGCATGCAAGTGCATGTCTGTGCATGTGTGCGTGTGCATGCGTGTGCGTGTGCATGTGCGTGTGTGTGAATTTCTAACTTTGTAACTTGTATTGTCTTGAGAGATGGTTGATCTTTCCTGGATGCCCATTTCAAATGGATTCTTCAACCTTTTATATCTTCCAATATTAGGGAGAAGTCATGCTTTTTCATTAGAGTCACAACTCTTGACCCTTAATTAATTAAATTATTTTTTATTCTAGGAAATTTTTGCTGCCAAGGCTCGAATTCGACAACAATAAAAATTGAATGAAGTTCGGCAAGGTAAAAAATTTGACATAAAATTCATCTATATAAATTTAAATTTTTAAAATGTATAAATAATAAATTCATTAAATTGTAAAAATAATTTAACATTTTTAAATATACTTGAAACAATATTTTAAAATAAAATATATTTGAAATAAAATGATGAAATTTATTATTTATTAAGAAAAAATAATATTATATTAAATTAAATAATTAATATAATTATTTTACATTTATTAAATTAAAATTATTAAAAAAAAACTATATTATGAATTTTTTAATACACTATAATAAAAAAAATTTAAAATATAATATAAATGTGTTTAAAATTTTAATTTTTTAATTTATTAAAATATAAATAATAAATATATTAAATGTTTTATATTAAATAGGAAATATATTTTAAGATTACAATGGAGTTTCCCATTCATCGTGGGCTTATAATATATTTATTATTAATATCTCTTCAACTATACATGGCATCATGTTCCGAAAAACTCCTTGGGCATTTTTCGCTGCAATTTTCATCAAAATGACGATGTCTCCTACAATCATGCTATTGTTTGTGGCACCTTTCATCGGGTTTTTAGGGCAAAAGCCCTTGTTCCAGCATGACATGCTACCCAAGATTCATGTGTATTCCTCCAATCTGAGTTTCAGACGGCTGAATATTTCAATTTAAAATGCCTTAACTTTGTTCCGTATGAATTTTGGGCCAAATTAGAATGAAAAATTAATATTTTATTGGAATTCGCCAAATTTCGAATTTCATACATGAAATTTGGCGAATGTTGTGACATAGTCTTGATGTATTTTCTTTATCTATTTTAATAATCATTATTTCCCTTAATTAATATCAAATGACTCTTAATTAAACTACTGCTATTTTTAAGCCAATCATCTGGAATGCAATTTAAAGGCTGCAATTTGATTTAATAAGACTGACAATGTTGTGATCTAGTACATTCTTTGACAGGGGCATGACAGTCTGCCCTTCCCTCAAGATTGCTTGTCCTCAAACAAATATTAAATTGGGATGGTTAAATTGACTCCTCAAAGGATATGGATTGGTCTTCCCAACTTATAACTTTCTTTGTATGAAAATTTATCACACAATTCACTTTTGCTGCACTTTTATGATATTACGACAAGTTATCAATTTGAACAACTTAACCAAGGCATCAAAATTTTGCAAGGTTTGTAATTTTAAGACAAGTTTTCTCTCATCTTTCTGAGAAAAGGGACAAGGTCATTTTGTAATGGCATCAATAATATTTGCAAGAAACTGATTTCGTTGGCCCTATGTTTGCACAATGTCATGGATATCTCTTTGACCTTAATGCAATTAATTCACACCTTGTTTGTTTCATTTTTGTTATTCTTACATTTTGAAATTAAACCAATCGGGGAGTTTCCAAAATGCTGCTCTTTCATATGTATGATATTAGATTTTGACCTTTAAGAGAAGAAGAATTATCTTGATCATGTTAGTTAAAAGATTGTGATCATTTATCAAGTTGACTCTAATAAAGTCTGCATTTACCATAGGTGGGCATGTGCTGTGTAATGTATACAAGTTCATGTATTCATTTTGCATAAACTGTTCAGGCCATGATATTTTTCCTGGTTTGGACATCCCCGTTACTGGTTGGGGGCTTTATTCCAATCCGTCTGAATTCCTGCAGAAATAAGGAGTTGCAATCTTTGCCTTGCCTAGTCTTTTGGATAGATGAAAGAATGGCTTGCATGTATATTATTTTCATAACCTTGTGTAAGGTGATCATCAAACCTACAACATACAGTATCTGCTTTTAATCAGGAGGATGCAGTTTGAAATCTCCATTCCATTTGAATATTCTGTAAGGCAGGCATTTATAACTTGTATTATGATTGTTCTACAATATTCTAACTTGTGTATTGTGTAGGGACTCGGTGCATGTATCTTCTTCCAAGGATACAATGAAAAGTTCTGGTGTCACTTTAACCATTGCTTGTTCTTTTATTAAATACCTTCTCCCCACTACAAGGGTCACAACAACTCAGTCATCCCTTGATATACATTAATTATCATTCCTTTTTATTATATTACTTAAATCACCATTAAGGTTGGAATCGCATCTCTTTGTAATAAAATCTTTTCCATAATAGAGACATGGTTCTCATCAAATCTCATCGCAACCTTAATTTCAAGCAGTTGCAAGGATGAGATCGCTAAGAAGTGTATTCAGTGCACTTAAGCACCTTGTTCTAAAATTTGTATGCCTTGGACAATAGAAATGAGGTAGAAATCCTTATAATCTATTAAGAGGATATCCCTAAAGAATGTTTTTCATCTTCAAAACCCTAATGTAGTTCCAAGATTCCATAAATGTTCAGCTCCATGAAGCCTTAATCACTCTTCTCTAGTGACCCTTCTCTGAAGTCCAAATTGGATAAATTTGACTGCTACCAACCAACCCCAAACCCAAAACTATATCATATGCATTCTTACATAATGAGATGCCAACAATATTTAATAGAAACGCTTGCATTTCAATATTACTTTTTATGTTGATAAGAACTCTAAGCACTTCTATTTCTTGTTGGTCTACACTTACCAAAAAGAAAATTGGAAGCCAAATAGTTAACTAATCTACACTTCAACAAGCATATTTTAGAAGTACACTCATGTCACACCCACTATTAATTATAGTTTTTTTCAAATCTTTCCTAAGAATCTCTATGTATTATTGGTCTTCAAGCCAAATTCATAGTAAGAAGAATGGGATCAATCCCTTGTTCTCCAAAATATGGAGGTTCTATTATTGAGTCCTTGTTATTCCCACTTGTGAATGCTAAATAGGCGATAGCATGCATCATGTATTCCCTCTCAATTATAGTATTAGCTATAGCATTACTATGTTTGGGAATGCTATGCAATTAATCAATTACCTTAACTAGTACAATGACTTGAGGTACTTATTTTGCAATAATTTTATCTAGCTCCAATTAGTTTGTTACCTACATGTTCATCTGAGTGGTCTAGGTCATTTTTCATACCAAAGTCTTTATTTTTTTGTTTATAGGGCATTCTTTGCTTGAGCACATGTAATGGCCAATACTTTTTCATCCTTCGATACATCAATCACGTTGACATTTATGCTGGATTTTCGCTTTGGACATCTAGTGTCATCATAATCACGCAAAGTAATCTTGTAATACCCTAATTTCTTGGGTAGTCCCACACAAGTCCTCATTCACTGCATTCTTGACATTGTATGGTCAACACTTGGAGTCATATGGTATTCAACTTTGACCTCCCTCATTATTATTTTCGTGTGTAGAAACACTATTCCTCTTAATATGATAGTCGCCTGGAGATGTACCTTTATTGTTCTATGGCTTCAAAGGTGCAGTTGTGGGATTGAGTGCTCCCCTAGGTAAAAAGTATTTGTATTCTTGTATTCTTCAAGTTGTATAGTCCACCCTTGATTATATAGCCTATCATTTAACAAATTTCACAAAACATCATTTTGGGACATTTAGCATTGGTGTGGCTTTTTGTCTTACAATTTGTACACCATAAGTCCTTGGCTCTTTGTTCTTGTCACCTTTGAATTCATTCATCATTCACAGCATGTCTCTTCTTAAAGCTTGAACATTTTTAGTTCACTACCATTGCTTATCTAACTCATCATCCACTTCATTCCTTCTTTGCAAGAGTGAGAACATTTTACTTTTTCCTTCAATGTCCACCTTATTGTACGCTTCTTCAAGTTATGAAAGTGGCACAACCTTCATTTTCATTTGTAATCAATGTTTCTTCAATCCATCTACCATTCCTTCTGCAAATTCCCTAGAACTTCTTTGAGCCTACAATTATATGCCTACACATTCTCATTTTTCCCTTGTACGGCATTGTATATTTCAGCAACAATTTCATTGTCATCTCAAAATAGTTTAACTTCTTTTTTGAAGCCTTCTCATAGCTTCTCCAATGAACATTTGTCAATTGTTTTGACATTTGTCGCCACTCCCCTAAGGGTGGCTAGAAGTAAACGTAACCAATGATTTTGATTAGTTCACCCATTGGCTATCCAAAATTATAGTCACACGTCTTGCAATCCCACACTAGATCCTCAAATGCATTACCATTAAATTTAGCCAATTTTTGTCTTTCCACATGGCTAGTGGAGTCACCATTGCTAGTTGTCTTTGACACAAGTATAGTGACCAAAAACCTTCTCCTCAAAAAGTTTCAATCCATATGTTCCTTTGCTCTCTTGGCACTATCAAACATGTCTAAATCTCTCAACCCTTTTAAAGACCTCAATAATCTATACACTATTATTATATGTTGGAAACACATGGACACTCACGCACTAGTACCATGTTTAAGTGAGCACCCAAGACCATTAATCTGCAACAACAAATAATCTCCACAAGACGAGAGAGAAGCATCAACAGAAGATGCTATTCCACCAATCAAGAATACAATAATATGATGATATTATACATACAAGATGATTTACAATGCTAAAGGTACCTTCCTTATAGAGGCAAGGTAAGGGAATAGGATTAAACAAGATCATGACATGTGTCTTAATCCTATGACATGAGACAACTAACATAACAAATATTAAATTCCTTGGACTCTATAAGTAAATAAGATAAGATCTTTATCAAGACAACTAAGACTTCTAGAAAGATTCCTAGGACCTAAGTAAACTTAACCCGTGACTAGGACCTACTAGGTGAACTAGATAGGTAAAAGATTTTGTTCACACCAACAATATCACCCTAAGCTATCTTCTCTCCAATCCAATCCCTTCTCCTTGTTTCTTTGTCTCAGTATACTAAATTAGCAATTCTTCAATACCTCAAACATCGCTCCTAGCTTCTGTATCTTCTCCTGCAATGTAGTCCTCTATCTCACAATGCAGACTTCCATTGCTAAGGGGGGCTTTGTCTGCTTCAATAATATTGTTGAATTTTTAACTCAAACTTCTGCCCTGACTTGGTTAGAAAGATTGGCACACTCATCTTCAGAAAGGGGTAGTCTGGCAGCAACTACCCACTCTTCTTTCATGAGTTGTTTCTCTAAAGTCAGTTGGATGTATAGATTTAGATTTCTTCATTCATGATTGCAAGATTAGCTTATACTTCTACTTCAGATTTTACTTTGGCTTCAACTTTCACTTTGGCTATGAAAATGAACTAATGGATTTATGAAGTAGGTTGCCACTAGTAGCCTCCTTCATTCTCGCTGTTCCATCAATCGAAGAGATTGTCTGATTTTGTGGTCTCCCCCCAACCACGTTATGTATTTTCCAACCTCTTTTCATGCTCAATGGCATTAATTTAATCATTTACAACACCATTCTTCAATGGAGTCATCAATAGGTATTGCTGACTAACTTTTGTATCTATTAAAATCTGACCCAACTTTCCAAAGGCAACAATGCCAGATGTTTGCTGCCATAGTGTCACACTACCAATAGATAATATACAAAACCTAAGCACACATACCAGAATGATTCTATGAATTTGTAAAAAATTTATCAAAAGTGGTCCTTATTTACAGTGATAATAGATCAAGGGAGACTGTTCAAGGCTCAGCTCCCTTCCCTAACTACAAGAAACTTACATAACATCCAATAGTTGCCAGTTAAACCACAACTGTTGGAAACCACTCTATTCAATCTCATAACAACCACCCAAACCGAACAAAAAATTGGCAAAATAGTGAACAAAACAAATACTAACAAATTACAAAGTTCAAAATAGACTAGCTAAAACAATAATTTCATAATATACAATGGATCTTGGAAAGGTAAACTAAACTCGCATGAACTATAATCAAAGAATTTGAGATTTTAGCAATCATTTTTTTCAAATTAGAAGATACATAATCTGTATGCATCCATTGTTGTGGATTATTGTATGTATTGGGTAAAATACCCATCAACAATGCAATTATAGGATCCTATAGGACACCTTATCCTTAAAAGTTTGGTGTGAAAAAAGAAATGAACGTGTATGTTGTAACTTGTACCCATATGAAATTTTTCATGATGTGACAAGTTACAAACTAAATCCTCGTTTTCCCATCAAATTGTCACACATGTTTCAAACACTATCCCATCTGTCAATGTCATTTTTGTTGTATTTATGTCATATCATGGCAAGAAAAATGAAAAAGGGCCTTCAAGTGCACCTATTAGGGCAATTAATAAAATCAAATGATAAAGAGGTACCAGAGATACATAAAGAAATTAAAATTGTCTTTCAATGGCAGAGAGCTCACCATAGAATGAAGGAGATGGAAGTTTTGCATAAGAAGTGTTAGTCATTATGAAGTGAATATGAGTTTTCAAGGCAAAGATATGACCACACATATGGTAGCATGCCCTACTACAAATAGGCACCATCAAACTAAAAACATGACAAGTCATATGCCCAGCATAAGCCAATAATAGAGGGAATTAGATTTTGCAATTTGAAATTAGCAAGGCAGCATATAGGTGCAATCCACCATAAACAACAACACGAGATGCTTTCAAGATCAAACAGTTGCACTTCACCCTATTCAGTGTGTCTTCTAGGATGCATTGGTTAGCTTTGGAGTTCAAAATATGAGTAGTAACATGTTAATGTATGCCCATGTAAAAAAGGAGATGAGTTGAAGATTAAAAACTTCTGAGCTAGCATCAATGCATGAGCCTATGATGTAGACAAGTTGGAAGTTTTTGAAGTCTGCATCTACATGTGAGTGAGTGCACCTTATGGAGGAAAGATGCAAAACTTAAATTTCAAAACATGCAAATACACAACAAAGTGCATAACCATACATCAGGGAATGTGGATTCAAACATATCAAGTTGGTACAAACATGTATAGGCGTATACCTAAAAATGCAGAGTGCATGTTTCATCAAAAGTGTGTAATTCTTTGTTTAAGCATGTACCAATGAAAGTGATCTTTAAATGGAGCCAACTAGTATATGTGAAAGCATGCATTTGCATGCTATGAAATGTATAATTATAACAAAATTGAATGGATTTCCAAAAATAGACTAATTCAAACTATATATAGAGGGCACTCCTTCATGACCAGTCATGATCACTAGAAATAGAACTTCCTTTAGAAGATCTTTCATCATTCAAGAGAGAATCTAGTTTTAAAAGTCAGAAAAGGAAAAGCAAATAATATACATCGAGGAAAAAGAAAAGCAAATAATATATATCAAGGAAAAAGAAAAGCAAATAATGTATATCGAGAGCAATCATATTAGGAAGTGCAAGCATGGAGTTTTACATCATTCTTCATTAGATTAGCAGGGTCTCTTTGACAATCAATGGAGCACTGTTCATATATTCATCCCCTGTTCACTGAATTCCCCATCTATTTTTGTCAAAAGGTGACTGGATTTTAAAGCAATGTTACCCAGAAACACATTTCCGGCCTCAAGGCACCCGTCTCGGAAACGGAAACCGTTTCGGGGACTTGGGGACAGCCGGAAACGTTTCCAAGCCATCCCTGATCCAAAAAAAAATTTCGAAAACTGTCCCGAAATCTCGGGAACAGTCAACTTTTTTCCCGAAGACCGTTGACCGTCCTCGAGACGGCATGAGATGCCCAAGTCGTCCCGGGGACGGGTAGCCGTTTCCGGCTATAAGGCAAGTAAAAATTAACTTTTTTTATAAAAAATTCAAAAAAATATTATTATTCAGTTTTGAGAGCAATTAATTTTTTTTTAAATTCAGATCCCTGATTATTATAATAATTTTTTTATAAAAAAAAAAGTAGTTTTTTTTATTTTTAAAAAATCGCTTGTAAATTATTATAATATTTATTATTTATTAATTTAATAATTATTAATAAATAATAAATATTATAATAATTTTATAATTTACAAATTACAAACGATAATCATAATATTAATAATTTAATATCGATATAGTCTGATGACTGATATCAATATAGTTAATAAGTTTCCACCTTATCTTAAAGTTACTTTACTAATATATGATATCAATATATATAATATCGATATCATATATATGATATCAATATAATATATATCGATATCATAATTCTCCCAAAGTTAAAACGCATACGGCAAAACTAAAGGCCAAAAAAACACTGAACAAAAAATTAAAAACAGTGTTGGGCGTGCGACGACAGGCAGGGAGGAGTTCACGGCAGCAGGGAGGAATTCACGCAGGCAGGCAAGGAGAAGGAGATGAATGATTGATTCAAATTTCAATGATATTAGATAATTAGAATTAGAATCAAGACTCTAATTTATAAATGTTATTATCTTGCTATGATTAAATTTCAAAGATACACACACACACACACATACATATAGTCGTCCCCTACTGTCCCCTATTCCGGGGAAAAAAAACGTCTTGGAAACCCGTTTACCCATCCCCTCGTCCCGGAAACTCGGGGTAACATAGTTTTAAAGGATTTTTATCATTACTAGTGATTTTTCAGTCGCCTACTCCAGTAAATATCATTCATAGCCATTTTTCAGTCGCACCTAATTTCTAGTGATTTTCACCAATTCATATTGATAATTTCCATTGAAGGCACCTGATTTCAGCAGATTTTTCACCAAAGACACCTGATTATAGCAATTTTTTCATTAAACTCAGCGAGTTTTCAAAGTATGTTTTGCTGGAATCATCAACCCCCATCAAAGGCACCTGATATCAGCAATAACTTGGATCAGATTTGATCAATTTTCATTCTTTTGGCAAGGACTTTGTTTTGCACAAAGTCAGCGCCTAGGGTTTTGATAGGCAATTGGTCCTTATTTCTAAAAGGTCTTGTTGTGACCATTTCACATATCGCCCCATCACAAATGGGGACCCCTCTTTTGCTTTCGGTTTTAGGAGTTAGTTAGGTTAGATATCTAAACTGATCCTTTGACAATAAGTAGGTTTGACTTGATCTTGCAATTGGCACTTTGAAGGTCAAGAATCCACACCATTCGTTAGGTTTGATTGAAATGAGGCACGAATTTGACTAAGGTAAGTTACTATTGGGGGAAAGTATTTTATATTTGCATTTTGAGGATCAGTCGTTGACCCCTCAAAAGTGCGATATAAGCTTCCAAGCACAGTCATTGCCACCTTGAAGTGAGACTTAAGCATTTTTAGGCATTTCTTTGCTTCAGTCTTGCACAATGTATTTTCGATTGAAGATCATCATTGTTTGATAAGGACTTGCTAGGATCAAGTAATATCAAGTGAACAAGGAAAGCAGCTACTTCAAGTATATGATCAAATCCATGGACTTAAGGTTTTCATCACTTTTCTTTTGCTTCCTCCAATCAGCGACTTGGGAGATCAAACGATTTCCTTTGCTAGGCTAGATGAGCGACTAAGACTTCCTTTAATCATTCCAATCAGCAAATGGGTATTTCCTTTGACCCCTTGAAAGTGTGACATAAGGATTAAGGCATTTCCTTTGATCCCTTGGAGGTGTGACATAAGGATTGTTTGATTTCCTTTGCTATGTCAAAAGTGCGACATAAGGATTGCTTGATTTCCTTTGCTATGTCAAAAGTGCGACAGAAGGAATCACATTACTTCCTTTGATAGGTGAAATGTGCAACTTAAGGATGAAGGTGATTTCCTACGCTACCCAAGATGTGTGACATAAGGTTTTAGTCACTTCCTTTGCCCTGTTAGAAGTGCGACTTTCATGAAATCACTTCCTTTGCCCCCCAAGAAGTGCGACTTAAGGATAGGCGATTGTCATTGACCCTCAAGAAGTGCGACTTAAGGAAATAATGTTTGCATGGGCCCCACAATAAGAGAAGAAACGTTTTATTTAAATATGAAATTCAGGTTGGCCTTATAAGTTTTATTCCAAATCATTCAATGATGCCGGCCTTATGATGAATTATCATCCCCCTCAAATGCTATAAACAGAAGTTTGATCATTGCATTTGATCACAATAAGATCAATTTTGCATAAGTTTTATTGCAGATACAGCGATTCTTTACATGCTACAGCGAATTCACTCCTTGAGCAAAGACAATTTGATTTAGAGCAAAGGCAAAGTCATTGGAGGAATCAAAATTAACCATCCTTTTCAGCAAATTTGTCTCCAAGCAAAGCAATTCTAATTCTGATCAAACATTGTTAAGATCATTATTGTAACACACAGTGAATTCACTTCTGATTGAGGGCGGTTTTGACTAAAACTGAGGTAAAGACATTCAAGGCATCAAACTTGATCATCAACCACAGCAAACTAACTTCTTGAAACAGCAATTTTGTCTTTAGAGACAGCAACATTGTTCCTTCAAACATCAGCAAGTTGATCAATAGTGAATTCTGGATACAAGTTTATCACATCTACATCAGCAACTTGACGAAATCCAGCAGTTGATATCAAAGGCGAACTCATTTAGAAAGACAATTTTGTCAAAGGACAATCAAATTGAAGTTTCCAGTCTGTTTTGAAACAATTTACAGGTCTGAAATAGGCTCATTTGATGAATTTTTTACACAAAATCAGACTTTGTTTGAGGACTGATCCAGCTTCTTGCTTACAACTTCCATGAGATTTTTGGTATAGGAGGCTTTAATTCAACAGATTTTAATCATCTAAGCATAATTCGAGATATAATCTATTGATTTAGATGGTTATGTTAAGATTTTGCAAGCTAGGGTTTCGATATATGTACCTAGGGTTTTAGGCCATATTGAGATTTTGATGAATTGATGAATTATCAGCTTTAGAGCTGAAATTCTTAGCCTAGGTGATTGATTTACACTTCCAAGCATTCATATCCTATCATAAAGCTAACTTGGACAACTCTCACAGGTAGGACATGGCTGGAGCATGGCAAACTCTCATAAAGGAGAACTTAAAGGAAGATGCAATGGTTTCCAAGATTGTGTCATTTTGGAGCAATGTAGGAGATATCAACTTTGGTCAATTCCAAATGAAGAAATTCCATAGACCACTATACACCACCAAGCCTTCCGGATACTCCAAGATGATGATCGAAAGCAAGATAGTCAAAGTGGCAGGCTTCCCTCCAGCAGTGCAGTGCAATGAACTGATTGTTGTGTGCGCCAAGCATTACGATACAAGCAAGACAATGATGGTGCTTGGCCTCTCATTTGGTATCCAAAGAAAATATATCGTTATGCTGTCGGAATGACTTTAGACTTCTTCAAGGGTGAAAACCTCCTAGATCCTTCTTTCCAGTTTCGAGTGTGAGACATCACTCCTAGCCGTGGTTCCAATTTGTGAACTATTTGGTGATACTTGAGATTGCATTGGGTGTGTTTGTGAAGAGTTGTGTGCTGCTGCGTTTTTTTGGTGTTGCTGGTGTGTGTTGGCTGGAAGTGTAATTTGTTCGTAGCTATCTGCATGTTGGGTACATCGTTCTGGGTGAAGGCTCATTGGACGTGTATCGGAGAGACAATAGTTCTCCTACATTGACATGGCATTTGGGGGACTCTCCAATTTATGGTTACAAATCAAAATATTCAGCTAAATTGCCATTTCCAGATTTGCATTGGGTTGCGTGCATCACTTTTTCTACTCTCGAGTTGTCGTTTCAAGGTATTGAGCTGATCGCCTATGTTATACTATTCATTTGCATTTGGTTTGGCATGATTTCATTCACTTTTGAGAAAGTTACAAGCATTTTAGTGGATTTGGGTGTGGCTGGTTCTGCGTTTTATTGACTCTAATTTCAGAACAGCAAGTAGTGACTTTGTTGTGAGAATTTGATATTGAATACTTGAGATATGTACTTAACTCTATCTTCTCTCGCATATCTATCTTTGTAAGATTGTTTCAGTAGTACTAATCAATCATTCTAGTTGCCTTATATGGTATTTCCCACTGAACAAGTGCAAGAGGATGGCTTAGCCGCCTTCATGTTTTGTAATTCAGCTTTGTCCTCCCACTGAGTAAGTGGTTGAGTGATATTGTCCTCCCGCTGAAATATGCGGTTGAGTGATAGTTTTATGTAAAGGTCCTCCCGCTGCATAAGCGGTAGAGTGATTTGGTTTTGGTTATGCTCTTGTTACCTTGGCTGGTTTACTGCCAAGTTCTTGGTCTTCATCCCGCTGAAAAGTGGAAGGGGTTGGCTTGTCGCCCAGTATTGTACTTGCATTGTAATTTCCCGCAGATCAGTGAGCTAACAAACCCCTTATCACTGTATGCTCTCACCTTCCCACACTAGGCTCTTGGTGATCAGAAAGTGGAAGGGTTACTTTCAGTAGTATTGAGATTATATTTCCTAGCTTTAACGGGTGCATTGTAGTATTTGTTGTGTTCAAAAACCGAAAAAATTAGTGGGAATATTACAATGGTATCAGAGCTGGTTTTCCTACCAACCTGTGTGTTCCGAGTGATCACAGTTCTCCTTGAGTGACAGAGAAACAGTGGTTGATTCAATGGCAGAGAGAACATCAAATCGGAAGGTTGCCATTGGGGTTGTGGAGAGAGTTGAGAAAAAGTTCGACACTATGATGGACATGATATCCCAGTTGATCAAATTCTCCATGAGTGATAGAGAAATCGGTTTTTCCTACCATCCTGTGCTTTCAGCAGAAATTCAGAGTTTAATGACGGGTTCATATGAGGAGAAGATTAGAGAAGAAATTCTTGGCATGTTTGAGGAATATGATACACTTCCTCAAGTCATTAAGGAAGAATTATCTTTCAATTGTTTCATGAACCACCATCCAAAATTATGCTACAAGATTGAGTTTGCACAGAAAAAATACCATATGATAGCTCTTACTCTGTTTGCTCAAGAGGAGGAAAGAAAAACTTCAAGTGAGGAGCTTGAGAAGGTTGATGATGATTCCCATGTCATGCATGCAACTACCATTGATGAGGTTGTCATTTAAGAAGAGGAAAAAACAATATTTGAGGTTGTGCATGATGAATCTCTTAATGTTTCTTATGGAGCTAGTGACAGTGTCGAATGCACTCATGTGCTTCTAGAGGAAGAGAAGATGAAAATTGAAGATGTTAAACAAGAGGAAAAGGTTAACACATTGTTGTGTGGAGATCCATATTATGAAGCTGAAAATATTGCAGCTAATGATGAAGTTCCTAATGACCAAGAGGCTGTCCTATTTTCTGAGTTTAAAATATGCCAAAATGATGACATTCAAGGGCAGATTTAGAGGACCAATCAGAAATTGCATTTCAGAACAATGGTGTTGAGACTCATAGTTTGAAGAATGAGCTTGAACAAATTCTAAAAGTCTGTGAGCAATGTCTTAAATTGGAATTTTCAGATTTAGGACAGCAGGATTGTTGGTCTAAGTTGGAAAAAGGAAATACTTTTCAGATTGTTGATAACCCATTGTTTGAGATGGGTATAATAGTGAAAACATATGACAATCCACTTTTTGAGTAGGAAGATGGAACGTCACTTGGTTCTAGCCTTGCACTTGGTGAAAATAACAATGTGTGGAAACCAAGAGAAGAATCAAGATTGAAGTTGGATGATACGTGGAGCTATGGTGAGCACTTTTTAACTAAACAAAGTAATCAACCCTTTAGCACTTGGGATCCAGGTGTGATGGCACCTAGCGAAGACAAGGAACCTGTGTGGGATGAATTTCCCTTTGACCCTGATGAGGCTCAAAAAACAGATTGTGTTGTAGAGTTAGAGGACCATATGGTTCTTGATGAAGGAAAACTTAAAGAAGTTTTGAAATACAAATCTGATTTACCCATTCATGAAGTTGGTGGTAAGCAAAAACTTGAAGATCTAGTAGAATCTAATCCTCTTCATGATATTGAGCAATTGCAGCTAGTGGGTGGTAAAGAAAAGGAGTCTTGGAGCAGCTTTGCGGGCAGCGAAGACAAGAAACAAAGTTTTGATTTTCAGTTACAGCCAATGACCAGTACACCACCTTTAAATATTCACGAGTGGAAGGATAAATTCATGAGGTCCTTTGAGAATGAGGTGCGAGTTCTATCTGGGTTTGACCATACACATAGTTTGATAGAAGAACTATATTGGAAGGCTCAAATTGAAGATAGACGGAAAGGAGTTAAGGATGAAGTTACTCTCCCCAATCTGCAACTCATCAAAGACTCTTTGGAGACATTGAAATTAGAGTGCATACAATTGATCACAGATTGTGGTTATGCCATCAAATCTGCAAAGAAGATCCTTAGTGCTTTCCAAGGAAAAGAGAGGAAGCTTGAAGAGCTTACTCTTGAGCTTGAGTCAACAAAGGACATGTTAGAAAATACTCAGTTGGTTCTAATGCAGGTAGAAGATCATTTTGCTGATTTCAAACATTTAAGAGAGCAAGAGAATAGAGAAATGGCCAAGGAGATCAATCATGTAATGGAGGAGCTTGATTGCATTCAGGAGGAGAATGATCTTGCTCTTTATCCCCAAAGATCAGAAAAAGTGATTTTGGAGCAAAAGATGTTTGGGTGGAACATGACTCTGATAGTAATCAAGAGGTTGATAGGCCGTTGTTCGATACAGATGTTGATTGGACATTTGTTAATCCACTTTTCAAGTTTGATGTGGGAATTCCTTTTCACTTCAGTGATGAGGGTGGATCACATTGCAGAGTCTGGGATCTAGGTGCAATTTGCAACCATGAGACATTGTTTCAAAATTGGAGCATTGATCAAATGCATACTCTTGGGCATCTTCTTTGGAAAAGAATGGATCAGATTTTCAGATTTGGGCTTGTTGATTGGTTGCAGATTAGCCACTTCACTTTATGGTTTGCTCTCATTCAGGGGATTTGGTGCAATTTCTTTGGTCATACAAGTAATGGTTTTCAACTGGAGATTGCTTGGAGATGGTTTCCAGCCTTGGACATGAGCAGATGTGTTGTTTTGGACGACGATTTCCTGTGTTGCAGCAGTTGTTCATCTTTTGGATGCTGACTTTCCTAAAATCGGATCTCAAGACAATCATTTCAAACTTGGTGGGCTACTGGTGTACTCTTTTCCAGACTTATAGTCTCCTGGCAGGACGGGTTTGTGGTCTCAAGTGAGAGGTATGACGAGTAGGGGCAATCAGTATCCGTGTATGGGAAGTGTTCAAGCTCTAACTAGAGGCTATCCTTATGCCCTTTCTTCTTCTTATGGTTGGGACAACGAACCTTTGCTCTCTTTGGTTCAATTTTTCGAGGTGCTTGGGGTGGGAACTATAAGAGTTTTCAGAAATCTCCATGGTTGTAACAGAATAATTCAATTGAGGCCTAGTAGATTCATGTGCAGATATGAGTATGAGTTTGTTGAGCTCTTGCAAAGGACTGCTTTCCTCTTTGCAAAAAGATTTGGAGATGTCACATTGACAGTCGTGGATCTATTAGATACCATATGGAGATGTGTTGTGGAGTTTGAACGTGAGTTGAGTAGACCTTATTTTCTATTGCCCAAGCTTGTGATAGACAGTGGCACTGTTAATGTTGATTACTTAGAGCCTTATGGGCACGAGATGTTGCATGATATTGATTTAAGTCCTTCAGGAATTTTCAGTTTGAGTATCATAGATGGTAACATTTTGGAGTTACAAGGGAGGTTAGTGCAATTTTGGCGTGATGTTTTCACTGATGTGATCAGGGTGGCGCAGCGTCGACATCGTGGGTTCTTCTTGAGATGGATATGGTACCCTGGGCTCGTACTTGTTTGGGTGTGGATCAATTTAAAATTTTCTAGAGTTGTAGTGGCATTGCTTGAGGACAAGAAATTTTGGGAAGGGTGGATTGTAATGTCCCCTTCTTAGTGATGTGCATTTAGTGGTCCATTGACCTATTCCGGAGACCCGTAGGCTATTTGGAAAGGAGAATTAGGGTTTCCAACTTTTGTGGAGTTCTGCACGAGCTTTTTAGGGTTTGTCACGAGGGAATTCTTCAGTTCTGCTTATGGATCCCTTCTGGGTTTTCCATGAACTCCAGGGTGGCATAACATGCATTTAATTATTTGGTGAAGTCAGAACTTACTATTTTTAGTAAGTTAGGGATTGGTTGTTTGGAATCTTAGATGATGCAGTTCTACTGATCTTTCCAAGCTCTTTCTCTGGGTGCAAAGATTATGTTTTTCGGGGAAGTATTTCTTGACTTACTATATTTAGTAAGTGGCTGTGTTGAGCATTTCTATTTTTGGCAGTCTCGGACAAGGTCCTGACTCAGCACAGTTCAGTGGTCTTCATCGCACAACTTCATCCTTGATTTTGGTATTAATCAGTATTGGAGTTATAAGTTATTTAATTAAGTATTAATTCCTTATCCTAAGGTTTGATATTTAATTATTTTTATTACTGATTAATTGTGTTATGGGCAACTTAGGAAAAATATCTATATGCCAGCAATATTGTTATTTTCCTAAGTCAGTGGCATTAAAAAGGTGGCGTTGAGAAAGATGAAATATATCATGTTTATATTATTTTATATTGCAAAGTTGTCACCTAGGAAAAAGTTTGAGCTTTGCCTAGGGAGTTTGGGAAAATTAACGCCATGTCTAGGGGAGGCTATCACATGAAATGAAATTGAATTTCAATGGTTTTGGGCACCATTTGCATTTGAATTTCAGAGGCAAAAAACTATAAATACAGGTGCTTGGCCTCTCATTTGGTATCCAGAGAAAATATATCGTTATGTTGTCGGAATGACTCCAGACTTCTTCGAAGGTGAAAACCTCCTAGATCCTTCTTTCCAGTTTCGAGTGTGAGACATCACTCCTAGTTGTGGTTCGAATTTGTGAACTATTTGGTGATACTTGGGATTGCATTGGGTGTGTTTGGGAAGAGTTGTGTGCTGCTGCGTTTTATTGGTGTTGCTGGTGTGTGTTGGCTGGAAGTGTAATTTGTTCGTAGCTATCTGCGTGTTGGGTGCAACGTTCTGGGTGAAGGCTCATTGGAAGCGTATCAGAGAGACAATAGTTCTCCTACATTGGCGTGGCATTTGGGGGACTCTCCAATTTATGGTTGCAAATCGAAATATTCAACTAAATCCCCATTTCCAGATTTGCATTGGGTTGCGTGCATCACTTTTGCTGCTCTCAAGTTGTCGTTTCAAGGTATTGAACTGATCGCCTATGTTATACTATTCATTTGCATTTGGTTTGGCATGATTTCATTCACTTTTGAGAAAGTTACGAGCATTTTAGTGGATTTGGGTGTGGTTGGTTCTGTGTTTTATTGACTCTGATTTCAGAACAGCAAGTAGTGATTTTGTTGTGAGAATTTGATATTGAATACTTGAGATATGTACTTAACTCTATCTCCTCTCGCATCTCTATCTTTGTAAGATTGTTTCAATAGTACTGATCAATCATTCTAGTTGCCTTATATGGTATTGTCCTCCCGCTGAAATATGCGGTTGAGTAAGTTGTAGAGTGATATTGTCCTCCCGCTGAAATATGCGATTGAGTGATAGTTTTATGTAAAGGTCCTCTCGCTACATAAGCGGTAGAGTGATTTGGTTCTGGTTATGCTCTTGTTACCTTGGTTGGTTTACTGCCAAGTTCTTGGTCTTCATCCCACTGAAAAGTGGAAGGGGTGGCTTGCCACCCAGTATTGTACTTGCATTGTAATTTCCATCAAATCAGTGAGCTGACGAACCCCTTATCACCGTATGCTCTCTCACCCATAGTTGAAAAACTCGGACTTGCCACGGACTCGACAAACCAAAAATTTGGACTCGGACTCACCACAGACTCGGCAAACCAAAAATTTGGACTCGGACTCAGACTTGTGAAAGACTCGTGAAAGACTCGAGAAGGACTCCGCAAAAAAAAAAACCGTAGTTTTACAAAAAAACATAAAGAAATTAATGCATTTAGAGAACATAAGAGCCATAATTGAAACATTACACATGTCACATACTCATAGTTTCAAACTTTCAACTCTAAAATGTATAATACCAAGATTTCTTCAATGCTAATTATGCTTTTATATGGAGCCTAATCAGACTCAGAGGTTAAATTTTCCCTACTTCCATCGGCACAATTTCTCCGTATATTTTTCGATGGGGGTTTGGGGGCAGCGCCCCCAAGTTGGGGTCAAGGGGCATCACCGAAGGATCCTAAAATTTGACTAAGTCTAGAAAATTGAAGAATCCTCCAAAAACTAGATTTTGCATTATAACTCCTGGAGGTCCGAAACCACTCTCAAACATCCTGACAGTATATATGGAATATAACTTAAAGTATAAGAAAATCTTTCTTCTTTCTTATACTTAAATGTTATATTCCATTTATGAATCCTGATGGAGAGACCAAATTTTTTCACATGTTTCGGCCTCTTTTTTTAGTCTACCCGAATTTTAATAAAGGCGTCTGGTGTTATTTTTCTTTTATTTTTCACTCCCTCGGTTATGCCAAATGAAGGCAAAAAAAATTTTAAAAAACTCAATTTTAAAGCTTGCATGACTTTTTTTCTGGGTCGCGCGAGTCCATGCAAAAGACTCGCATGAGTCTTTCATATGGACTCGCCAGGACTCGCCTCGCGAGTCCTTGGCGAGCCAACTCGTGGCTCCCATGAACTCGCGAGTCCGTGGCGAGTCCACGAGTTTTAAAACTATGCTCTCACCTTCCCACATTGGGCTCTTGGTGATCAGAAAGTGGAAGGATTACTGTCAGTAGTATTGAGATTATATTTCCTAACTTTAACGGGTGCATTGTAGTATTTGTTGTGTTCAAAAACAGAAAAAATTAGTGGGAATATAACAAAGAGCAAGGATTCAGCACATGCATTCTATGATGATGATCCCATAATCAACAAATACTTGCTATTGAAGAGCAAGCTTGCCTTATCCAAGATACCCACCAAGCTCCGCCAAATCGACTTCAAAGAAGAATTCAATGATCTAATCACATTGCTTAACCAGATTGTAGGAGCTCCTCACACTTCTCAATTTGAGAACTGGATGTTTTAGTTCATGGAGATCATATCAACTGGAAAGGAGGGAATCAATTGGGCAATGATTATTAGTAGTAACATTGATATACAACTCAAGAGACTTGAGCGAACCAAGACAGTCTACATGAGCACATACATCATCTATTCACTTGCCAGAGCTCAAGAATATGCAGGATTAATCTATAGAGGTCCAATCGGTACAAGAGTCGCAGAATGGAGGGCATGTGAGTCATACACACAATTGCAATACCCTGGTAAGACACATTATAGGAGGGTGAATGATGCATTCACTATGCACAACACCAGAACATTGCAATGTGGCATTCATCAAAGACTATCCCCACAAGCGAAGGAGCTAATAGAGAAGTTCAGTGCTTGGTTTATTCAGTTTCCCAAATTCACCTACATAAGAATACAAGGATGCTCTTGCCCTCCCTACATGCTACCATGATATCCTACCAACAGGCTAGTATTGCTTGAGTTGGTGAGGCAATTGATAGTGTACAACAAAGTTCAAAAGAATAAACACAAGACAAGGATTCCATTTCCCATCTTAGTAGGACAGTCATTGGAGGTGTGCCCGTCTTTACAAGTGGCACAGAATGTGGATGAAGAATTGAACTCTCTCCATTTAATTACATACTCTTCAAGAGATAGCTTTGATCCCTACGACAGCATCAAAAGATCGAGTGGAAGAAGACAAAAGCATAAGTTGCAACTGGAAGATCATTTCATGAATGCTAAGGATGATCTTGATATAAGGAAAAGAATGTGTTCGAGGCTACCTATTGATATTGTTAGAGCAAGAAAGGTCTTTGATGTTCCTAACCAAGCACAAGGTAGTGGAAGGCACCTCTTACCAGTATATGAGCAAGAGAAAGATAAAGAAGTAAAGATCAATTCGATTGAGGTAGAAGTCACCAACCTGAAAGAATTAATGAGGCCAGTCCTTTCATATACAAAGCGATGGGTAGATGCTCAAACCCATGCATTAAAGACCCAAGGCACTTAGCTGACATTTAAATTAATGGGAGAAGTAGAGTCTTCCGATGATGAGAATCGAAGAGAAAGGAAGTGCCACCCAGTCCACTCATTCCAAAGAATCGAAGAGAAAGGAAATCAACAAAGAAGAACCTACAAAGAAAAGGCATAAATCAGGTTTACACCGCCCTTCTACCAATACCTCTTTCGTGCACGAAATAGAAACAAATCAAGCAACTACCTAGGAGGATCACCCACCAAGAGGAAGTATAGATCATGAATTAAACAAGTTTATGGAATCTACAATTCAAAAGAACAAGTGCGAAAGGAAGGACAAGGGAAAGCAACCAGTGGATCAAGACAAGGCAATCCCACCTAAGCAAATCAATGAGAAGGCAAGCAATGATGCATATGTAAGTATTGAAGATGAAGATCAGAAGTTACATCCTCACCTCGAGAAGATCAGCAATTGAAAGAACTGCAAGTCAGACAAGAAAGATCAGCTACTCCTGTATGGCTAAGGGAGAGATTGGCAAAGGAAGTGATAGTAGAAGAGGAAGATGATCCCATTGAGTTAGACAGCCTCCTGGATAGAACTCGAGAGATTGAGAAGAAGGTAGTAAACATGTCCAAGATGACAAGAGATGGTGAAGGATCCAGAATAATACAAATTGCCACTCCAAGGGTAGACAAGCCAGAAGATGAGATCACAACAGAGGAATATGACTTGGAGACTATTGATTTAGGTCCTCCGACTACTGATCAGGCATTGGAAGATATGAATGACACAGTGAAGACAGTTCACAACATGCTAAAGTTGTAAGTAGAAAAGAATAAGAAGTTGGAGAAAGAAAACAGCATATTGAGAAGTCAACTACAACAACTCAAGCAACCGATAAGGCAGCATGATCCTTTGGCTACACCACCACCATTGCCTCCTCCCAACTCGATGATTTTGAAAAAATGAAAGCTTCAACACAACTGATGGATACTTGGATCAACAAGACTTTCAAGAGAGTGAATGCATTTGTAAAGGAGTTGCTGGATATATTTGATAGAGCTATGAGCATTCTTGAAAGAACTCAAGTGCTCATGACGACATATGATACTTTTGTCTACACTAGAGATTTCACCAAACCTATATTACAAGTAATAAAGAGTACGTCGAGGCAAACATTAATGAAAGAAAGAATATTGAAAGATGGACAATCACCTGATTTCCAACAATGGTGTAATTTGCTTTGCACGAGAAAAGTCATTTTTGAAGATATCACTAGAGGATGGACTCAAGTTGATCAAGCAATTCTTAAGATCTTGGATGTAGCCGAGATCATTCTTAAGGAGAAGAAAAATGAAGGAATTGATATTGATGCTGATCAGCTAGCTGAGCGAGTGAAGGTCATATTCATCGGAACAGATGGATCAACTTCCGAGAGGCAATTGGATGATATCCATTCATTTACCGTACTTGCTGGCAAGACAAGAGATTCCAGGCCAAGATGGGAGGTGACCTTTGCTTTAAGCTTGGATGAAGTCAGTTACTTAGAAGAACAATTGAAGAACCTGTCAACGGCTCCAATAACTGAGATTGAATCAGTGACGTCCAGATTCATTGAATTTGCCAAAAGAGAAAAGGATAAGGGCAATAGGATTCTAGAAGATAGTTTGTTATGATCCTATGTGGCGTCAATTTTTCCTATTGGGGGATTTTTCGTCGTATTTTGTGCCAAATGGATGTCACATTTACATTGGCTGACATTTAATAATTTGCAATAATTAGGTATTTTGGTTGTTACAAACCCTAATTAGGGTCTAGGTGGCAAAATCTGGGACCTCGATTCTAATTTAATCTTGGCCATTCATTGTAATTGAGAGCTCTATATAAGCTCAATTCATTTCATTTGTAAGGATCAATTAGAAGAGTTTTGAAGAATTGTTGCTAGATGCTGAAAAAATTTAATAAAATCATTGAAGTATTTGTGACCTATTGAGTTTTGAAGCATTTGCTTGTTTCTTCAACCCTTTTATGAGAGAAGTTAATATTTGAATGAAAGATGCATGTGCATGATTGAAAGTGAAGCTAGTTGTTCATACTACTAGTACTCCATCGATGGTGAAGTATCTTGCGTAGTCGACTGAACCTATTTCAGCCAAAGCTTAACTTCAATTACTATTCCATCATTGATATGCTTCATCTTGAAGGTGTCTATGTTTGTGGTAGTGATTTTAAAATCACCAAGCTACCCCTAGAAGATTGCACTAGCATTGTGGATATGTTTATAACATGTCAAAGCAAGTTGAGCTCACTTGAAATTGTCCATTGTCTTAAATTCTTAGCATTAGCGTAGCATTCCTAAACCTTACTCTTTTTTAATTTTTTTATCAAAGACCAGTAGTAGTAGGAAAGAGAGCGATATGGCAACATCATTCGGAGACCTTCATTCCATTGAACTTGAATTTAGCAAAGAACAACTACATAAGTCCCCTCGTAGGTACAGCAAATCGCATCAATACCATTGAAGCTATCCAACACGTCAAGACCTAACATCAAGAACCTTGGACTTGTCTCAAGTAATCCTTTTGCTAATCTTCAGCATTTGAGAAGTCTTTGTTCAAGAGAGGTTAGAGTATTCAATACTTTTATTTTGTGTTCGATCGTGCATAAAAAAACCACCAACAGGTCTATTGTTAAGCTGTTAATTACCAACATTGGAAATCTATTTGAATATTGCCTGAGCTAGATTTAGTATTTGTGCAGAAAATTGTGTAACAAGCTTGCTTTGTATGCAAGCAATCTACTCCTAGTGCAGGAATGTTTTTAATTATTTTTCAGGCAATTTTTTTGTATAAAATTATTATAAGTGTTCGAACTGTGTATTTTGCAGCTCAAATAGTAAATGAAATGTTTTGTCATTATGTGTTATTGCACTTCTATGAGTTGAATATGACTTAACAATCATTGGAAGCTTCGTACCGCAGTAGCTACTAAATTGATTGTTGTAACTTCAAATGCAATTATCATGTTTAGCTCATAATGTCTTCTGTACATTATATGGTATTATGGAGTGAATTGAAGTGCTTTTTTCTGCTGATTTCAATATTTGTATAGCAGGTCATAGTGCAAGGGCTCATATAGATCTGTATGTCATCCCCTCTTCTAATTTAAGTAGTAGTTTTAGTTTAAATGAATCCTAGCCTTATGTGTATTTGTTCTGTTCAGTTTCTACCTTTAGCCAAATAATGCAAGCGTGGTTCTTGATGTAGGACTTACTACCAATCAAAAGGCATAAAAACCTACCACCTTGAGCACAAGCACTAAATAACCTTGTGCCCTCATTTGTGAACTAAAAAGAAAGGTTTCAGTTTTAAGTTAGTTTGTATTGCATGCTTAAAAACCCAGCCCAAAAAGCATTGTGCATAAAGTAAATAGCAAGCATATATCGTTCGGAATAGGGTTTTAGATTGGTTTTTGTTAACAAGGAGCTTCACTTTCTAATTTAAAGAGCAGTTCTACCACGCATCTGTTCTGTTTTGTGTCACACTCAAAGGTGCAAATTGAAACACTAACAAAGTATAGCATAAGTCATTTTAAGGGGAATCCTAGACATGGTGGCTGACTGTTAACATAACTCAAAGCACCTTATATATCAATGTTCGCCAAGAATGGCATTATGCCACTCCAGCTGCTTGAGGCACAATTTCAAGTGAAATGCTGTCAAGTTATGGTGCTGCAAATATCAGATGTCTAAAATACATCTTCCATTTTATGGCATTCAAATCAAATTATTATCTAAAAGGCAAACATTAACAAATATAGAAAATATTCTTGCAGCTGCCTTTTAGATCCGATGAGAAATAACCTTCAAATTTTAAGAGGTTTTAGAAGAAACGAGGAACAAAGGTCTGCCTAAATGGCAAAGGCAGTTTATTAACATCACATGTGAAGACCTCATTTGTTCCTTACAAAAAAACATTACAATCACACTTAAAAATGCTCATATTGAGCAGAAATACCTTGGAGCCCAGGTTGAAAATTCATGGGCCCAATTTGGCAACACAGCTTTCGGTGCAATAATCATATGTGGCCCTGTCACTCCCTTATTTTCCATCAAGTAGGCAATCAATGCTATTGTCTGGATTGTCTTTCCTAGACCCATTTCATCGGCCAGAATTCCATTCAAATTGTTGTTGAATAAAGAAAGCATCCATTGAAGACCCTCTAGTTGATAAGGGCGAAGTTCTCCACCTACAAGCATTGCAGGTTGCTCGGTGACCTGCAAATATTTTTAAATAGGAGAAGCAGTCAGGCAAAAACTAGCTACAACGCCCATCATCAAACAACTATAAGAAATGAAGCTCAAACATTTTTTATTACAACAATCTAAGCTTTCTGGTTGCTAAAGGCCATATTCATGAACACAAGTACTGCTAATAAATGTATGAATTATCTCAGTTAGCAACCATCTCAATTGACTTCATTGATCTTAATCATGAAAAGAATTAGCATAAAAAAAATTAAGATGCCAGCCGCATCATCTTAGTCCAATCAAATAAAGCGTTTAACAGGTTAAGTTGCAATTAAATGACCAAAAGAATTATAATTAAATATAAACCTACATATAAAGAGAGACCTGAGATGATGAAATATTATTTTCTTGATTGATAAATATGATTTAAGACAGAATTAGAGCATTCTCTGAGTACTCCTCAAACCCTGGGGTCCTCTGAGCCCAAGTCCTGGTTCAAGTCTGAGAAGACCTAAACAAGGCCTCCAGTGTCTGTCACATAATGTTGTGCTCGTAGAAACTTTCTAGATATCATATTTAGAAATTTACTGTGTTGATATCAAATCCGTGACAGTTTATTGTTGAGATTTTTGGCAGACTGAATAAAAGCGAATTTTCAGCCTGCCAAATCAGAATCCGGTAACACTGATTCAAACAACAATAAACTTTTCCTTGCCCAACTTATTCCTAAATTATTCCATCCAACTGAAACAACAAACCAAAAACAAAATAGGGAAACAAAACAAAACTAGAAACAGTTCATTTTAATTACTTCAGAAGTGAACATAAGATTTTTAAGGTATATTCAGAAGACAAAAAGGGTAAAGATGTTTAGCAAGACACAAAATCCAAATTATGTGTCAACAAATAATACGGCAATTATAACTAGAGAAATATATTTTCTTTATGTAAGAGGATCTGATATTGTATTCTTTTCTGAAGAAGGCAAAATCATGACTTCAGGAAAGAAGAAATGTTACCTCACCTCTTTGGATACCACGTCTTCACACATAGAGGCAGATATAACAACATAAGATAAGGAACAATTATGTATAAATTAAGAATTAAAGAATATAAGATAGTGGAAATTATGTATCAATATAAGGGCATAACAAAATGCCATGTCAATCAAAGGCATGCGCTTAAGCAAGGGATGCGCAAGTTTTAACAAGAATTGTAAACTTTCTTCATCATTGCAAGCGCAATATATAAGATAATGCACTACACATTTTATCATTTCTTCCAGTGTTCATTCAAAGTGCTCCAAGGTTATTGATCTAATTTTCAACAAAGGATATCCTATAGAAGTTGCCATCAAGAAGAGGATGCATTGTCAAGGTTTCAAGTTTCTTCTAAGGATCTGTCATGGTCAAAACAAAGGTGCTACATAAGAATCATTGGGACGAGCCAACTATCAAACTAGTTATTTTTAGTTCATTTCTATTATAGGAGTATCACTATTTTGAGATGATCTCCTAGTAGATCCATTCAAAGGCATTCTATTTAGGGCGTTCTTGTTTTAAATAATCTATTTCAGACAATTTCATATTGTCTTTCTTGGATTGCAAGCAAAACCATTTTTAGCATAGGAACTGCACTATGTTTTTTATCTATTTCAGACAATTTCACCATTTGTCTTTCTTGGCCGTCCATTTTCATTTTTGGGGCCTCTATAAGGGGTTCGCCCCTTCATTTGTAAAAGAGGGAAAATTTGTATGAGATTGTTCCTATAAGCTATCAGGGTAATAAGAAGTAACTCATTGCTTTTGGTGATTACTTGGGTTATTTTGAAAGTTTGCATGGTTTCTCTTCCTCAAGTTGTTAGATTTGTTTTCGAGTAATTAGATGAATGAAATAGATAATATTGCTTCATGGTGAAATCATTTGCTCATACCTTTTGCAAATAGATGATTTCTGTTTGCAATGTAAGGTTGGACTGAGCCCTTTTACGTGTATGTTTAACTTCGATCATTGAATGAACATTGTTTGTCTTGATGGAGTTCATTAATGATAGGAAAATCTTTTGCACAACCCTTGAAGATTGCACCTCCCTTTGCATAGTTGTCTAAAGTTGGCGAAACAAAGTGTCATCGATTTCACCTAAGCAATTGTTGTCTTTCAAGTTCTTTAGATTTAGATTACAACCTCTCAATCCCTTCACTCATTTACTTCCCACATATTCCATTGAGAAAACATTCCAAAAAATACTTATCATTGCTAAATCATTCACCCTTTTCCCTTGAAATCCAAATTTGTTCATGTCTTCTTAAAGGATTCTTCCACTTTACACAAAGTTTCCCTTGGATTACCAGCATACATCAAGCCAAACAAGCTCATATCCATCACAAAGTCACAAGTTCGCAGTAGGAACCTTGGAATCACTTGTATGATCTTCCGCAATCTTAGCAAACACGGGATTTTGCTCAAAACAGGATAGTGTTCGTTGGAAACTTTATTCTATGTTGGTGGCCGTAAAACACCCATCAACAGGTACCTTGCAAGAAGTCTCCAGATGCAAAAGGGATGAATATGAGTCAAAATGTTTTTTCTCTTTAGTCAAGGTACTATTTGAAACACTTTAATGTTTCATTCTATACTGTCCCCTAATTAGTTATACTTTAATTTAACCTAAATTTGGCCAAATCTATAAACAAAGTAATTGGGTTTTATAGGCATACCTTTGTATACTGTTTTCCTGCAACAAAATTACAGAACATATATGAAATATATTTAAAACTGAAATATAAATTATATTAAATGATGCCAAAACTGCTATATTAATGACTGTTAGAATTATAATTGTCAAATATAATCAGATTATTATATTTCCCAGATGAAATCAGATTATTATATAAAGTCAGTTAGTAATCAATTCCTTTAGTCCATTAGTTAGATAGGGTGTCCAAGAAACCATCCCTCCTAGGCCCAAGGGCAGAATACCATATCCCCCCTTGGCTCCATGTGGCACGTGTTAGGCATCCATCATGGAGTGGCGTACCCAGTGAGATGTTCTATCATCATTCCCCCTCATCTCAACTACCTTCTCTCTTAAGCCCAAGAGAAGATGCTTCACCCCTCTTGGCTCCATGTGGCAGGTGTTAGGCATCCAATATGGAGTGGCATACTTAAGAGAGAGAGTCCATCATTTACAGTGAATCATTTATTATATTTATTCGATCCATCTTATGATGATAATCAATTATATTTGACATAATTACCATTTTACATTAATTTACATTATTGCCTTATATTATCAGACATTACATTAGTTTACATTATTTGTATCAGTATTAATCATTTATTCCATTACAGGCAATCTATTATTACTTATGTTATTAGCATTATATGAATTTAAAACATTACAATAATTGGTGTAAACTGTATTTGATTGTACTTTGTATTCTTGGACTTATGTGCAGATATATATATTTATAACAGTATTGTAATTTTAATATTGTCTAAATAATTTCATATAATTTGCCTCTCAAATTAATATCATAATAATACCTTTCATTTGATTAAGATACAACAATTATATTTTAATGATACAGATAGATTTTAATATAATTATAATTTACTGACAGCTATATCTTAATATTAAATCAGAACTTAGACTTCTACTTACCTGTCCACTGCTGTCTCCTATTTATTTCTGCTGGCAGACCCGATTCTGTTTTCCCTGGGAGACTTTTTTCTGTTCTTCTTTTGTGCTTCCTTCTTATATTTTTCCCCATGTCCCGATTGGCACAAGGAGGGGGGTATTTAACCTCTCCCATATCATGGTGAACAGCCACGATGTTTCTCTTTGCCAGCGCCTATATGAAGGGACATTACTTTTTCCTAGCGGGGCCCTCCATAATCTGACGTGGGTCCAATTAATCCCCTCATCAATTCACAAGGAGTTATCAGGCCTTTGGGAAATTGGTATATTATATATATATATATGTATATATTTTTAATACATCCTTTATATATTGTTAATTATAATAACATTAATCAACACAAAGTGTAAATTAGTAATTTGATATCATTTTAAAATAACAATGTAAAAAAATTAGTAATTTGATATCACTTTAAAATAACAATGTAATATAATGATTTTAATATGGTTTTACATAATATATGGCAACAAATATATTAATTATTTCTACTATTAATGTGGGGACATGACAGTCCTCCCTTCCTGATATTGCTTGTCCTCAAGCAATTTCAAGTTTGGGTTGTCAAATATCTCGGGTCCTTCCCAAGTTGCATCCTCCATTGGTAGTCCTTTCCATTTGACTAGGTATTCTTCAATAATTTTGTTCCTTAGCCTCTTTTCTCATACATTGACGATAGTTTCTGGTTCCAAGATCAACTTCCCTTCATCATCCAAGGGCGGCAATTCAGAGCATGGAAGGGTGTGCTGCCCCAACACCTTTTTGAGGCGGGATACGTGAAATACATTGTGAATTCTGCTAGTGGGGGGGAGTTCCAATTCATAAGCAACTTCTCCTATCTTCTTCAATACCTTGTATGGTCCATAAAATCGGGGTTTGAGTTTTTCAGCCCCACTGCCCTTGATGGATGATTGCTTATATGGCTGTAATCTCGAAAAAACCATATCTCCAATCTCAAATGAGCGTTCAGTCCTCTTCCTGTCAGCATATACCTTCTGCTGGTTCTGGGCTTGCTGCAGGTTGTCCTTGAGTGAGTTCATGATGTCCATATTCTGCTATATGAAGTCCTTGGCTCCGAAACACGACTCTCTATCCGAACCAAATCTCCAAAGGATGTGGTCTCATATCCATATAACGCTCGGAAGGGGCTCATCCCCATAGACATATGGTGAGTAGCATTATAGCAATACTCTCCCAAGTGCAACCATCTAACCCAACTGTTATGCTGTCCTGTGACATAGTTTCTCAAATATCCTTCCAGCCATTTGTTCACAATCTCAATCTGTCCCTCTGTTTGGGGATGATAACTGGTGCTAGGGGTTAATTTTGTCCCTGCTAATTTGAACAATTCTTGCCAAAAAATGCTAAGGAAGCATTTGTCCCAATCACTAACAATATTTCGAGGTAGACCATGTAGCTTGAATACCTCCTTAAAGAATATCTCAGCCACTTGAGGAGCTCTAAAATCTGTTGATATGGCCATAAAGTGTGCATATTTAGTGAGGTGGTCTACCACTACATAGATGCAATCCTTGCCCTACACCTTGGGCAACCCGGTGATGAAATCCATAGAGATGCTCTCCCATTTTTGGTCTGTTATGGGCAAAGGCTGCAGTAGACCTATTGGGAAAGTGTGCTCTTCTTTGTTCTTCTGACACACAAGACACTCATTGGTGTGTTTTAGCACATCTCCCTTAAGTCCTTTCCATGTGCATCTTTCCCTAATCTGCTTGTAAGTTTTAAAGTACCCCTGATGCCCAGATAATGGATTGTCATGGTAGGTTTTCAAAATTTCCTGTTTTAGTCGAGACCCTGGGGTGATGTAGATTCTTCCCTTGTAGAGGATGAGGCCTTCAACAATTTGGAATTTATCATCCTGAATTTAACCTTCTATCAAATCACTTGAGAACTGATCCTTGGCGTATTCAGTGATCAAAGATGTTTTCCATTCTATGGATACTGTCGACATGGAACCAAGATGTGGTCTCTCTGATAATACACAGCTACTACATTGTTCTTACCCTTCATGTACTCAATGTTGAAGTCATATGCCTGCAACTTGGTCACCCACTTTTGTCGCCTATCATTCAAATCCTTCTGACTTGAGAAAAATTTAAGGTTGTTGTGATCTGTCCTCACAATGAACCTCCCACAGATTAGATATTGCCTAAATTTTTCCAGAGCATGCATTATGACTAACATTTCCTTGTCATATACTGAATATGTCCTTTCCATATCTTTGAGTTTCCTGCTTTCAAAAGCTATGGGATGTCTATTTTGCATCAATATTGCTCCGATGCTTTCTCCTGAAGCGTCACAATATAGTTCCAAGGGTGAGTTAAAGTCAAGAGTTGCCAATACAAGGCACGAACTCGTCACTTCCTTCAATCTATCGACAATTGATTGTGCCTTTTCACTCCAAGAGAAAACTCCCTTTATGGTTAAATCGGTGAGTGGTGAGGTCAATTTTGAGAAACCCCTTCATGAACCTCCTGTAATAACTGCACAGCCCCAACAATCCCCTGAGCTGTGTTAGGGTTTTGGGTTTGGGCCAACTTCAGATAGCCTCAATCTTCTCCTCATCAACCTTCACCCCTTGAGCACTGATCTTATGGCCTAAGTACAAAATTTCCTCCATGCCAAATTCACACTTTGCTTGTTTTACAAATAAGGAATGTTGCTCAAGTATGCTTAGTACTTCATCTATATGCTTCAAGTGTTCTTCCCAAAATCTGTTGTAGATCAATATATCATCGAAGAATACCAACAAGAATTTCCTCAATTGTCCTCTGAAAATGTGATTCATACAAGATTGGAAAGTAGTCGGGGCATTAGTTAGCCTAAAAGGTAAGACAAGAAACTCAAAATGTCCATAGTGGCACCGGAAAGCTGTTTATGGTATGTCCTCTCTTAGCCTAATCTAATGGTCACCTAATCTTAGATCAATTTTTGAGAAGTAGACTGCCCCGTGGAGTTCATCAATAAGTCCATCCACTCGAGGAATGGGATATCTATTCTTAATTGTCTTTTTGTTTAATGCTTTGTAGTCGATGCACATTCTCATAGTGCCATCCTTCTTTTTTGAGAGCACAACTGATGATGCAAAGGGGCTGGAGCTGGGTTGAATGTGCCCCATTCTTAACAACTCTTTTATGGTTTTCTCAATTTCTTCCTTATATTTACGGGGATGACGGTAAGGTGTGGTGACAACAGGCTTCGTTCCTTCTTCTAGTTCAATGGAATGCTCAAAACCCCTTTTAGGAGGAAGATTGGGTGGGATGTCACTAAAAACTTTTTAATGCTTCCTTAATATTGGTTGTATGTCAACGTGGGCTGCCTTCCCCTTGAGGGTTGTTCTATCCAAAATCAGACACTAAGCTACCCATTAAACTTCATCATGTCTAAGGGCCTTCTCCATTTTTTTTTTATGAAATTACTCTCGGTCATCTGTCAGATATTCCATGTAAAGTAACCTTCTTTCCTTTATGTACAAAGCATATTTCTAGTTTTGGGTGATCAAAAATAAAACACCCCAAGGAATGTATCCATGGAGTTCCTAATATTACATCTGTGTCACCCATATCTACAATGTAAAATTTGTCTTCAACTGGATGTCTTCCTAGAGTGATCTTGAGTTGGGGAATCTTCTTCCTACTAGAAATGGTGGATCCATCAGCCAATGTCACATTAAATCCCTTGAAATCTTCAATTCCAAGACCCAATTTTGCAGCTAAGTTTTGATCAATAAAATTATGAGTTGCCCCACTGTCAACTAGGGCTGTTACCTTTTGTCCTTTAATCGTTCCTCGGATCCTAAAAGGATAATGTTTGGATGCTTTTGAAATGCAAGCTTCCTTTTCATCATATTCATCCCCCCCTTGTCCTTTTGCATGGATTCACCTCTTCTCCCATTTCTTGGAGCATGGCCTCAATATTGTGAGCTTGACTTCTTTTTCCACACCTGTGTCCTGGTTCCCACTTTTCTTTGCATCTGAAGCATAAGTTTTTCTTCCTAAGATCCTTTTGGTTACAAACATGTCCTGGGCCCCATGGTTCTTTACATTTGAAACATTTCTCCCTTTCCTGTCCTTCCTTTTGCTTACACAAATGCCCTGGTTCCCATTTTTCTTTCCAGTCAAAACATAGTCCTTTCCTTCATAGTTCCTCTCAATCTTTTATGTGAAGGTATTGCTTTTTATGTTTGTCCTTCTCATGGAAGTGTTTGTTTTTCGCTGATGTCTTATTTGAGTAAGATTTTCCCTTTGGTTGGGTGGCATCTAGGTGAGTGGCTTTTTGGATTGCCTCTTGTAGTGTGGAATGATCTAAGGCACTAACTAAGCCATGGGTGCTATCGGACAACCCTTCTACAGAAAGGTAGGTAAGTCTTTATTTTGGTAACTCCCTAAAGTATTTTTGGGGGTGTGTTTGATCAAACCTCTCAATAAGTCTCCTTTTGAAGGACTCATAGGTTTGTATGTTCTTATGATCTTGTGTGACCAACCCATGATCCCACAAATCTAGGGCAACCCCATCTAAGTGCAATATGGCAAATGTTATGGCATCCTTTTTTGTCATGGGACTACGGGTTAAATAGGTTTCCATGTTTTGGGTCCATGCATGTGCTATAGTTTTCCCCGTCCCATCAAAATTTGGAATGCTCAATTTCCCTATCTTGTTTTGGATATCTCGGTTTGGGTGGTGGTCCCTCTCCCTTTGGAAAGTCTTCATTTTAGCCTCACAATAGGTTGGAAAGGGGATGCTCCTTTTGATTTCTGGTTCAAGCCTAGAATACACCATGGCAAGTGCTTCTACATTTGGGTTATTAATCTCTTCATATCCTCTTGAGGATCCCCAAGTATGAAAGGAGGCAAGGTGGCTACGAGGGTGGTCCCATTGTCACTTACTGATTCGCTTGAATTTTCATCCCTATTGTTTCCCTGGTTCGGTCTTAAGTCACACATGGAATTATTTATGTTTTGCAAGGCTACAAGCATGGCTTGATTTGCCTGTTCATTTTTCTCCATAAATGTTCTTAACTCCTGCTCCATAATCCTCTTTCTTTCTCTTTCAAGGGCCCTTAAGGTTCTTTGACTTGGTTGCATCCAAAGTTGAACTACTCGCCACTCGGCAAAACTCGCCAAGGCCTAAAAAAAAAATCGGGAAAAACTCAAAAAAACTTGGCGAAAAACTCGGCAACTTAAAAACACGCTTAAATTTAATTAAAAATGCATGTTTTTTGCAAAATTTAATGAGAAGATGCATCCAATGAGTCAATAAATGAGAACACAAAAGAAACAAGCTGATTTTAGATATATTTAAATGCAAAGTATCTACAAAATCGCATCCTCATGAGGAATGCTGATGGCTGGAAGCCTGGAAGCAAAATAGTAAATAGTTTTTGTAAAACCAAAAGTAAATACATCATTACAATTACAACTTCCTCTTCCCAGCTCTAGCAAAAACTGGGGTAGAGGTAGAACTAGAGGGTCTAGTCCTATAAGCCTGCAATGGGCGTGAGGCGCGTGACTGCGCCTCCTCGCTCAGTATGGCTGGCTCATCCTCCATCCTGGCTGAAGCTATGTCTCCACCTCCTTGTGGCACCAATCCACCCCACTCCTCCTCCATAGCCTACCTTTCGAAATCAGTGATGTCATCCTCGGAAAACAATGAAGGCTGCTCCTATGATGTCCAATCACTATAAGGATCTATATCATCCAAGTCAATTGGACCACCTTCTACTTCCTCTACCTTCCTTATGCGCAATTAAATATTATATTGCACGAAGACAAGGTCAATGAGGTGCTTTTGCGCAAACTTACTCCTCTTCTTTGTGTGGATTGCTTCAAACAAGCTCCAATTGTGCTCACAAACGGATGAACTACAAGGATGACATATGACACTGAGGGCAAATTTTTGAGATGTGGGTTGTTTCCACCCCAATTTTGCCACCAAGCATCTGCAAAATAAATATAAAATCGAAAAGTTAGAAAGCAAAGAGAAAAGAGAAAACATAATTTATCAATCACTTTAGATCCCAAAATCCAAATGGCAAATGTTATACCTGGGGTTTGAGTGGTTCTTCCTCTCCTACCAAGCTCTGAAGAGAATAGCTTACCCCTTGCTTCCTCATAATTTTGGAGTTCGCTCACAATGAGGTCTCTCTCCTCAACATCGGGTACCATCCTCTAAATGGATGTACTGAGGTCCTCCATAACCTCTCCATTAGGATCTGAGTAAGAACCCCCGAACCTAAAACGAGGGTTGAGGAAGTACCCTGCTGCATGAATGGGTTGGTGGAGCTGATTGTTCCACCTCCTATCAATAATTTCCCAAATGGGATCAAATTGAGTCTAACCCCCTTGTAGAAATTTTTTTGATAGACTCCTTGATGCTATCCACGGCCTCATAAATATACCACATTGGGGATTTATCCCCATCCACCAAGCGGAGAACTCTAACCAAGGGCTTTGACAAATACAATTGAAAAATACAAATTACAAAAAGATTAATATAATGAGTCCTTTTGATATAATTACAAGCATAATGTAACTCATTTGAAACAAATTGCTCAAGTTATGCAACAAGGTCCTGATATGGTCAAGGAGGACAACTTGTGTAAAAGTGCCATGAAGGGTAGAGAGGATGTAAATGGTTGTTTTGAGTCCATATACATGTGTTTGGAGGTGCTGATAATGTCCTTGTAAGGTTTTGTCAAGTTTAGAGTCCATATACATGTGATTGAATAAAATATTTATTTGACTTTGAATCTCTCGTTATTGTGAGTAATGTGGTTTCAAATTAATCTTACTTAGGCCGGGTCACCAATTTTTTTTGTTTCCTTTACTTGAATTATTTTCAAGTGGCTCTTGCCGCAACACATTCTTGATTGGATTTCGTCAGCAATTTTTCTTCCTTTCGTGATTTCAAATTATGGACTTTTTCTTTTTCTTTTGCTTCTCTTTTCCTTTCTATGGTGACCTACCCCAAATGTGGTTGCATTGTGAGTCTGTTATGTGTTAAATGTTGTTTCTATCAAGTCCCCTTCGGACCTCTGATAGTATGTGCAAGGGAGAACACCGCAAAGAGTTACACGGAATTCGTAAAATTGTTGAGTAGCGGGGACGTTTAGTAAATAGATGAAATACGTTGGTGGAGTAAATATGTTGGTAAATCCTTTATTGTAACAAGGATAGAAGTGCTTGGGATTGAATGGTCATGCGATGCTCAATAGTCAAGTAAACCAAATGATTAAATCTTACGTTTCCCGAACTTCTGTGAGTACTTTTGTGCGGTTAATAGATAAGGACGATCGGAATGAGTAGCGTAGCGGAAGCATGGTGGGGGAAATTTTGCGGTCTACATGACGAAAGTTCCACGGTTCTGAAGAAATAGGTCACCTAGTTTTAGATGTTCTAAGTGGAATTGACTAAAAATTGGCCTAAAGAGGTGCACTTTTGAGAAATTTATCTCGCTTGGACCCATGTCATGGACTCTTTAGTGATTTTCGGACGTCTTAGGAAGGAATTATAGTGCAAAAGGCCTAATTGTCTACTCATGAGTATACAAATAGATGTTAAAGGAGTATCGATATGCTTAATAGTACAAACTATCTCGATTATGCCTGCTCGATTGATAGAAATTAAGAGTTTTGACCTTCGCAAATGTGGTTAAAGGATGTTACCACAGTAATGTCTCAGCAATTCAGTACTACCTAGTAGCTAGTAGAAGAATTATTACTTGTTGTCTCTTGAGGAATGCATTTGCACTAGATGAAGAAGGCAAGAATGGGGAGCTATAATGTTGAAACCTCACCTTCGGTCACGAATTGACTAGATAATACATAGTTGTCGAAGCTGATATTAGGTAGAATGAATGGACTATTGGCAAGTATGTTGTAGTAGAACTAATTATTGTTTATGCTTAGAGGAGTGTTTGGATCGAGTAACGCTTGATGTATCTTAACCTTTGCGACTTCTGGGAGTAAGTCGAACCCAAGGGGGGGGGGATGTAATGCCCCTCCTTGACCTGTTTGATGTGATACTCGCGATAGGTTCGTTGAGGCCATTGAAGGGTGTTCAGGATTTCGATTAGAACGTTATGGGGACTCACGTTATCTGTTTGTTGCACGGATGATGGTGTAGAGTTCACCCTTGAGCTGACTCCCGTTCCATTTTAGTAGACTTGATCGGATCTTTATTTTGAGCGATGGGTATGATAGATATGATTAGACATACATGATGTGTGGAGGTTATTCTAGTTTTCCATGTGTATCTTATCGATGATTGTAGACATACACTGCATGATTTCATGTTTCCTGATAATAGTGAGTATGCTCATGTTTAGTTACGACTTTATGTGATTTAGATGTTAATATGATGATGATTGATTTCTATGTGTATTTATGTCGGAATTAATGCATAGACGGATAATGTTAGCATTTCAATTTATTATGTACTTTGATAGATTTTACTGATTTTGCTTTATTGTGTAATGGATATGCTAACCTTGGTTCGATCTACATATGATGTGATGTTGCATGTGCTCTGTGTTTACAGTATGGTTACTGTGTGACTGTCTACATGGGGGAATCAAAGTAACGTCACTCATTGTGAGCGGGACGTGCTGTTGCGAAATTCCTCCACTTGTCTGCTATGTATATGTATATATGTATGTATGCGTATGTATCGTTTTGTGGTTGCGGGTTGCAGGCATTCATTCCTCTTAGGCAACAGGGTGCGAGCTCCCTAGGCTTGACAGGTGCAAGCGTGCCTCTTCCCAATAGCAAATATGTGGTCGGAGATGTCATTCGTTCCCTGCTCACACCCTAGGTCTAGTTTGGTCGCTAATGTTGTCGTCAGTCTTGGTGTAAACCGCCATTTCCTCATGTTGTCACGATATGTGAGTATGTGGTATGGTGAGTTGTGTATTTGGTCAGTTAATTTAATTTGTTTAATTATGTATGTTGATCAATTATGTTCAATGGCCATTAAATATTAATTTAATTTTTAATTTATAATATTTATTTCGATTTATTAAAGTTTGACATTTGATATTCTAATAATCTTTGATTATTTCATTATTTGCGCTTTTGAGATTTAATAATATTATTTTTTATTTTCGCTTATTCGAATTATTATCATAATCTAGCGATTTTGAAATCGGGTGGAAATTAATAATTATTAAATTATTTCACCCCAAATATTTATCAAATTATTGGCGATTCGGTTATTATTTATTGTATGTGACTTGATTAATTAATTAGTTTTAATCTACGAAACCCGGGGACGCGTCCCCTACCTGAAAACCCCCGTCCCAGTCCCGGGGACGTTTCAGGGACTTGGGGACGGCCAGGGAACGTCCCCCCCCCCGTCCCAAAATTGTCAGAATTTTGAGGGGACGTCCCCGAAACAGGGGGACGGCTGGGAACGCAGGATTTTACTAGCTTAGATTTGAAAAAAAAAGGAAAAAAGATGAGGGTGAGGAAAGGATCTAATTCTGATACTAAGAATGTAGGAGCAATGAATGATCTTTGATGAAATTCTAACTAGGTCTTGTTTTGACATCCCAGGACCATCTCCACAAGGTTAGTGCGATCTTCGAAGGAAAGCTTTATGATGTTCAAATCATCACTACAGGCATAGACACCATCAGGCTGATGCATATCAATGAAGAAGCAACAACTGAAGTTAAGCTTAAGCTGAATGATTCCAGTTGACTACACAAGGCAAGTCTGCAATCAACAAACTGCTAGTAGTATGGATATACGAATTTCACCAACAATCAAGCACATTTCTTCCACTCATCTAATAACATGAAATCAAATATGAGAAGTATAGAGACCATGCAAATTGTCGAATCGACCCATAAATTTCACCATTTCTTCAATGAAGTTTTACAAGTCTTTTACAACAACATCTTGGCAACAATCTTTGCCTTCTCTCTCTACTCTACTCTAATTGCTATTCTATCAACTGACTAATTCACTATTCTAACTATTCACTCCCTATCTTCTAACTCCTTTCTAACTCTATTCCTATTAGCCCTTTACAAATGAAGAGTCGGGGCTTATAAAGTGCCCACAATACAATTCGATGGCTAAGATCAATTTGAGATCAATGGCCAAGATTTAATAATGAAAACCCTAATTAGGGTTTGTTACAACCATTAAATAACATTTAATGCTTGACCAATGATAAAATTACATCTTTAGGACACATGTCTTCTTTGGAAAATTCGACCAATGGATAGCTGGGGTAGTGTTGACGTGTATTTTGTACACCATCATACACAGAATAAAATACCTAAAGGCATCTTATCCTCTCTTGAATAAAGTCTCTAACTGCTGAAGATTCGCATGAAGGATCAGTTAGGATGACTCCAATGTTCTGGTTAGTAGGGTCTCTACGTGTGGATAAACTCCAGTGGTATGATGTGATTTGCTGGAATCACAAGGGGACTTACATCTGATGATTGAACTTCCGATCTGCTTTGCTGGAACACAGGCTCTTACTGGCTTAGATTTGAAAAAAATGGAAAAAGGATGAGGGCGAAGAGAAGATCTAATCCTAATACTAAGAATGTAGGAGCAATGATTTGATTTTTGATGAAACTCTAACTAGGTCTTGTTTTGACATCAATGGACCATCTCCACAAGGCTAGTGCGATCTTCTAAGGGAAGCTTTATGATGTTCAAATCATCACCGCAGGCATAGACACCATCAAGTTGATGCATATCAATGAAGAAGCGACAAATTGAAATTGAGCTTAAGCTGAATGATTCCAGTTGACTACACAAGGCAAGTCTGCAATCAACAAACTGCTAGTAGTATGGATATACGAATTCCACCATTAATCAATCGCATTTCCTCCATTCATCTAATCATCTACCATCTAGGATTGAAGACTCAACAAGAAACCATGCAAATTGCAAGAAACGACACACTTCACCATTACTTCAATGAAAATGGAGTTTGTTTACAATCAATGGCAACAATTTCTTGCCTTGTCCTCCTATTCTACTCTAATTACTATTCTATCAATTTCTAACTACTCTCTATCTACTAACTGCTTTCTATTATTTACAACTCTCTCTCTAACTATTATCTAACTATTGCTAATTAGCCTTTACAAATGAAATGCCAGGGCTTATATAGTGCCCACAATACAATTCGATGGCCTAGATCAATTCGAGATCAATGGCCAAGATTCAACAATGAAAACCCTAATTAAGGTTTGTTACAACCATTACATAACATTTAATGCTTGACCAATGATAAAATTGTATTGCTTGGACACATGTCCTCTCTGGAAAAATCGACCAATGGATAGCTGGGGTAGGTACATCGGAGTTTGTGCCACCTTCCATGAGTTAGGTACATTGAATCTGGACATGCTGAGGTGGACCACACTGACGTTTGAAACCTTTGCATATCATCATCTTAAGACGCCTTAGACACTGTGCAACCATGTACAATCTTGACTTGGCATGAATTTTGAATGAATTGGCAAATATGGTGGATATCGCCCTGGTCCCTGACTGAGGGACAGGAGCGAACTTCAATGTCCTAGGCTCATGCTTGCTTTCATCAACTTGCCACTGCTTCCATTGTGTAAAATGAAGTCCTTTTGATCCCCTTGGACACTTAAAACGTGATCAACTTTCAAAATCTAGGCTCTCATGAAAATTTCGCTCTGGTCCCTGCCTGAGGGACAGGAGCGAACCTAGGTATTTAAGTGCAAATCCTTCATTTTGGCGGTCCTTGTAACTTTGTTCTTCATCAAGATACCTTAAAACGTCCTCGCCACCTTGTACTTCGTCCTGGAGTGTCTTGAACTCGGGATGAAAGCAAGATAACTAAGATATCGCCCTAGTCCCTGGCTGAGGGACAGGAGCGAATTTGTACTTTCAAGCTCAACTACACTTTGCCACCTTCAAAAATTATCTTCAACGGCTTTGTTGTGTATCCTTTCATTCATCCATGGCTTGGAATTCATTCTAACTTGGCAAGAAATTTATCTAAGGCAAAAATCGCTCTGGTCCCTGACTGAGGGACAGGAGCGCCTAGGCCAGTTTGGAGTTCATCAGGTGTCTTGCAATCTTCAATTTTGTCTTCAACGAATCCGTAACACCGTCTTTGCTTGCCTCAAACCTAAAACTTGCTTGTTTTTTGCCCAAAACATGCCTCATGAAGAATTTCGCTCTGGTCCCTGGGAGAGGGACGGGAGCTACAATGGATTTCGCCCTGGTCCCTGACTAAGGGACAGGAGCGATTTTGCATTTTGGTCTATTTTTCCTCATGTTTGTGCCTTCAAATTATATTCAATTGGTAAAAAGCACTTCCTTGGTTCTCCTCAAGTCGTCAAATCGTTCAAATCTTTCAAGGACAAGGAAATTTTGGATTTCAAGCTCCGGTCCTTCAGTGAGGGACAGGAGCGATTTTTGCCCTCCAGGCCCAAATGCTTCACTTTTCACCATGAAATGTCTTTGCTAGGGAAGATATCATCCTGCTTCATGCTATGAATAAAAGTTAATGTCCAAACAAAGTCTAAAAATGTGCATATGAATAAAATCGCTCTGGTCCTTCAGTGAGGGACAGGAGCAAATTTGACCTTCTAGGCAAAAACTTCATCATTTCATTGCTTTTGATCAAGTCTGGATGCTCTATCACGTTCATTCCGTCCTTCACCATGCCTTTGATGTCTCAATTCGTCCAAACAAGGTCAGGAATGGCTCAAATAAGTATTATCGCTCTGGACCCTTGGTGAGGGACAGGAGCGCTTCGCCTTGGTCCTCCTGAGAGGGACAGGAGCGAAATTCGCTCTGGATCCTCAGTGAAGGACAGGAGCGAAATTTGACTTTTCGAACTCTCTATCAGGACAATTTTAATGGAATATAACATTTAAGTATAAGAAGGAAATGTCACTTATACTTTAAGTTATATTCCATATATACTTTCAGGATGTTTGAGAGTGGTTTCAGACCTCCAGGAGTTATATTGCAAAATCTAGTTTTTTGAGGTTTTTCAGTTTCCAGACTTAATCAAATTTCAGGATCAGGACATTCCAGACTTAGCCAAATTTCAGGATCAGGACCTCACTCAAGCCGGACTTGCTACCCTATTGATCTCCCCGACAGCACTCAAAATGCAAAGGCTAACTAACAAAACCCTAAAAAACCTAGAAAACAAACCCTAAAAAGCAAAAAACAAGGGTCCCCATTTGCAATGGGGCGATGTGTGAAAACGTCACAACAGGTAGGTACATCGAAGTTTGTGCCACCTTCTATGAGTTAGGTACATTAAATCTAGACACGCTGAGGTGGACCACACCGACTAGAGAAATGATGACTAGGATGCCAACTCGTCTGACACTTGGTTGATGCCAATTTGATGTTGCTGAGAAGCTAGCTTTAATTAACTCTTCTGAAACTATCTGCTTCTTCAACGAACCCTTGCTCTAACTTCTTTTGTCTTTGATGTGCAGGATGATGATGTACCTCGCCTTCGAATGCTGGATTGGAAGAAGTTATTCTTGATTATGCTTGTCCGAGGAAGGCCGTCCTTGTCGATGCTAGACTGGAGGAGGTCGCTCTTATCCTTGCTTGATCGTCTTTGATGAGAACCTGCCGACTTGTAGATCCTCCGGGCTTTGGAGTCGCCATCTTGACACCTACACAACATTTCAAAATTAGTAATATATCTTGAAGTGTAGAATTTAGACTTAAAAGGAAGATTTAAGATATTAATTAGGAAACTTCATGATAAATCTTGAGTTATCATTTCCTAATTATCTATGCAATACTTAGATTTTCCAAAACAAATGTCCAAAAATCAAACCTTAATCAAGGGTGTCAAGATGATTTTGCCATACCTCCTCTTGAGTATTAAACTCTAAGAAATGATGTAAAAATAGATGAATTTCGCTAGGCAAAGTGTAGATCAAAGCCTTCTCTTGGATGAATTGCGCCTCCTTTAGCTTGAAAAAGAATAGACTCCACCCCTTTAATCTTCAACACTTAGTAGAAATTCGCTCCACTCTAGCCAGATTTCGCTCCTCCAATTCGCACTTCAACTTTGCACTTGAAAAAGGATGAATGAATGATTTGAAATATGAAACAAACCCCTCCAATATATAGAGCGCTCACCTCTCTTCTCTCCAAGGCCGACTTGCCAAAAGGGAAATGAAAATGAAATAAAATCCTCCTTAAAAGAAGGCCGACTTGCTTGTAAAAGCAAATAAATGTATTTGAGCTCTCAACTTGTAAATTTGTAATTTATTTAAATTAATTTTAATACCTCTAAGATGCTTATTTTGATTATTCCAAGGTACAAAATTAATTTATTGAATTAAAATGCCTTTAATTTAATGTGAATTTGATTTAGCCTTTCCAAAGGCCTCAAAGTTAGCAACTTGGTGAATTTTAAGGAATATCAACGCTCAATAATGTAAAAATGAAGGATATCACCAATTTCGCCCTGGACCTTCAGTGAAGGTTAGGAGCAATTTTTCAATCTTGCTCTTAATCCTTCATCTTTTGGATTCCAAATTGCTTCCAAGACATAAAATATCATCTCTTCTTCCTATCCACACAAGATCAGGTCTCAATTCCTCAAACAAAGGAGAGGATCCTAAAAAATCGCTATGGGCCCTCTTTGAGGGTCAGGAGCGACTTTTTTATTTTAAGCTTGATTATCCACCATTTTTCATTGAAACTTCATTCCTCACTTGGCAATGTTCTTCCTTCATCCATTCCAATCATAAAATCACTTTGATCTTACAAGAATAATGCATATTTGAAAATCTCGTTGTGGACCCTCTCTGAGGGTCAGGAGCGATTTTTGCTACCTGGACCAAAATGTTTCACTTTCCATCTAAAAATCACTTTGCCAAGGGAGATATCGTCTTGTTCTTTGCTATGAATAAAAATTCATGTCCAAGAAAGGTCCAAAAATGTGCACACAAAGAAAATCGCTCTGGACCCTCAGCAAGTGTCAAGAGCGATTTTACCTTTCTTGGGCAAAACTCCTTCAATTCATCATCTTCAATCAAGTCTGGATACTTTATCATGCTCACTTCATCCTCCACCATGCCTTTGACATCTCAAATCGACTAAGTAAGGCTGAAAATGACCTTTATAAGATTTTTCGCCCTGGGCCCTCTCTGAGGGTCAGGAGCGATTTTCCTATTTTCATCAAGGTCCTCCATCATTTCAAGTCAAAACTTCTTCAGGTGGGTGGAGAAAGTCATTCATTTCCCTTTCATGCTCAAAACTTAGTCTCTTTTCATTGCAAAATGAAGGAAATCAAAATCTCGCCCTGGGCCCTCTCTGAGGGTCAGGAGCAATTTTTCCTTTAGTCTCCAAAATTCATCAATTTTCATGCCTTCAAATCTTCAATTGCATCAAATGACGTCCAATCTTCCTTCTGGGAGACCCTGCACAAAACAAGTTAGCCAAAATTAGTGAAAAATAAGCCCCAATAAGATTTTCGCTCTGGACCCTCAGCAAGGGTCAGGAGCGAGATTCGCTTTGGACCTCCTGAGAGGGTCAGGAGCAAAATTTGACTTTTTTGAACTCTCTGTCAGGATAATTTTATGGAATATATTATACTTTAAGTAATATTCCATATATACTTTCAGGATGTTTGAGAGTGGTTTCAGACCTCCAGGAGCTATATTGCAAAATCTAGTTTTTGGAGGTTTTTCAGTTTCCAAACTTAGCCAAATTTCAGGATCAGGACTTTCAGACTTAGCCAAATTTCAGGATCAGGACATTCAAACTTCAGTAGGACCTGCTATCCAGGTGATCCCCTTGGCGACACTCAAAATGCAAAGGCCAATGGACAAAACCCTAAAAGACCTAGAAAACAAACCCTAGAAAGCAAAAAGCAGGGGTCCCCATTTGCAATGGGGCGATGTGTGAAATGGTCACAACACGTAGGTTTTAATTATTGGCGATATTTGATAATGAGGGTAAATGTTAAAATAAGTCCCTCTACATATTTACCTTTTTATTATTATTTCAATATTATATTCCCAATGGCAATTTTAATTAGAAATGATATTATGGTATTACTAGTTTAATTTTGGAATCCCATGAAATAAATGGAAAAATAAACTTAATATTAAAAAGTCGTAAAGAATATTATATGGAGATATTTTATTATTTTAGCTAGGGTTTGATGGAATTTGGGGGATTTTTATTTTGTCTTCCCATGAATGCATTTCCTTGGGAGGGCTCTTCTGCTTTTTTTCTTTGGAAGCTCACTTTGGTTTTGGCTCTGGGCAATTCGTGATTTCTGGAAGAAATTAGTTCGTTGGTTGATGATTTGGGTGTTGGAGGCTTGCATTGGAGGAGTGTTGCAGTTGTGCTGGAGAAAGAGCTACTTCAAATTCCTCCTCCATTACACAAGACAGAGGTAGGGATTTTGTTTCCCCTCTTTCTTTCAAATTCTCAAAAAAAAAAAATCAAATTTAAAAAGGGTTTCTCTGCTTCAATCTGGTTCTATGTCTTAAAATTTTACATGCTGAAAGGATTTAAGATTTTGTGGGTTGCCTTTTGAATGTTGTGGTATTGTTGGAAACTGGGTGTAGATTATTGTTTCAAACCTGCAATTGATTTTAAAAGATGTGGGAAAGAAATTTCTTTGTCTAAATATTCTACTGTTGATAATTTTTTGTTATTGTGACTATGAATGTCTCAAATTGTATTTGGATTTTTCGTTCTATCACCCATAATCAGTTGGTTTGAGAGTGTGTTGCTGCACAGCAGCCTCCCCCATTAAAACAAAAAAAATTAACCAAAAAAAACAAAATAATAATTGTATTTTTCCCAGCAGGCAATTTAGTAAAGAAAAATATAAAGTGAAACAAAATTATAAATCAAAACAAAAACGTAATTTTAGTAGGTAGATTTAGTTAAAAATATAAAAAATTGTGAAATTTATTTCGTTTCCAGCCTGCCATACGTGTATGATTTCGATGATTGTTTATTTAATATGTTGGCAAACTAGTGTTCTGATATGAGTAACTTTCTTAAGCTAATATTGTATTTTCGATTTGGTTCTTTTCTTGAGTTGTCAAATATGATTTCGCTGTATGTATTTACGTTACCAGCTGTAGTGAATTTGATTGTTTAAACGTCAGTCATTGGTCTAAATGAGTTGTTGGTGAAGTTTGTCCGTAATTTTGGGGTGAGCCCGCGAGTGTTAGCACGGGCTAAGCGTAAAACACTTGCTTCCCCGAATTGTTTCTTCACTTATTTCAGCATTAGTCAAATGTCAAGTGTTGGATGTTTTAGTCCCAAAGGCCATTTGAGTGAATTGTTTAAACAAAAGTTAACTTTACTTTTAATCTTTGTTATTTTTAAGTTGGATTTTGCTGATTGTGTGTACCCTCATGATGGTTCTTACCATGAGGATGGATGTCTCATGCTGCTGATTTTGTGGCAGCAAGTGTGAAGACCTCGCTAAGTTGCCAGTTACTTAGTAGCAGCCATGTTATGATCTATTTTATGCTATCTTTTGGTCAAGAGGCTCCCTTTTTTGTTTGAAATGATGTTGGTCTTTTGGGTATGTGATGTTTTGTGGTATGGCTTGAATGTGTTTGTATTAGATTTACTTGGTTGTCAAGAGCCTCTTGTATTGATGTTTTGGATCCATGTCAAGGGAGTGGGCTTCTTTACGTTACCGAGGGTCATGAGAGATGGGCTATCACGAGGTTCCTTGAAAGATGTGTGAAGTCCAAACCTCTTGGGCCTAAGGGAGTTTTCCGTATTTTAATCAAGTGATAACTAAATAATAAATGGGTATAGGTAGCTAGATAATCTAAAAAGAAAATAATTTACCAGTGCCTCATGACTCGGTCCTAGGGAGGATGTTTTAGGCTGAGCTTGAGAAGACCGTGGAGACGGTAAGTCAATCTCCCTTGGTTTCTCTCCCAAGATTGAGATGGCTCTGCATGCCCATAGGCTTGTGCCCTGTTCTTGTTTCGGCATGCGATGACACTCCCTTGTACATGCAAGTCCTCTATGTTATTTTTGCTTTTTGCTTGATGTTCTACCGAACTCTGGAGTTTATTGTTCTTTGTGTTATATTGAAGTAGGTTGAGTATGTGAAGTGTTCGAAGTTAGTCCTATGTTGAACAACACACTAAAAAACAAGATACATTGGGTAAAAAGAAAGGTGACAGAAGCCAAAGATATACAAATGTAATGTCCCCATTTTTTGTCACTTCAGCATAGTGGTGAGCTCCGTCTTTATTGGTGACTGGCAGCCTTGTTAGAGGGGATGTTTAATGTTGATGATGATCTCAATTGGTCTAGAGGACTACTATGCCACTTCGCGAATTGAATTCTGACTTTAGGTGGGTTTTCCAAGATTCTTGGAGAGAGCGTCTATTTATAGTAAGTCATTTGCCAAATCCAATTTTCATTATTCGTCATCAGTATCACTCCAATGTAGTCAGATTTACATTCCAATGCTTCTCAGTAGTTTTTGCAACTCGGGCGTATTATTGGCTACAATTTACTATTTAACCAAGGCTGCTTAATTTTATCAAAATACTTTTAAAAACACCCTAGTTTTATACCTCGTTGGAAAGAGGATGAAAAGCTTAAAATCATGGACGCATAAAACAAGGAACTTGCTGAAAGATGCCAACAGCTGATTTGCACAATCTGACAGATTTGTTTAAAAAAATTCTTTAACCAGCGTGTAGATGTTTTGGGTTTTGAAGAGTTTTTAAGGTTTGCTTGCGTGTTATTGACTTTTGAATGTTGCACAATCAAAGAGGTATGCAAAATACAACTAATCTAATACTGAAAATTGAATTCAGAATTCTGATTTCTTTATTGCTGCAAACAAAATGACAAATAATGACTAATTTATTCCACACAAGGCTCAAATAGCATACCAGGTATCGAGAGCTTACCTGGTTGAGCTTCTTTATTTTGACTGGAATGCAAGAAATGATGATATAGAAGATGAACTAACAGCACCAATGAGTTTTATTTGTCTTAAAAAGAATTACCAAAAACAATTTATGCATATATGCTGCATAACCTACAAAGTCTCCACGCAAGGGTTTCAAATTCTAGCACTTTCCCCAATAAATTGCTCAATTAACCCTCTTAGGCATCAATTCCACCTGAAAATCTTTGTGATATGCAATTATTTATTGCTGACAATGAAATTTGTGACAAATCCAACTGCTGTAACCATGTAATTAATTTTTTTGGTGCAAAGGATCTCTCCCAGGGGTACGGCCTGTTGTACCTGCTGTACAGCTGCAATAAGAATGTTGTGGCTGCAGATTATGACCAAGAAATGGTCTCCACAAACCTTCCTTGCCGTGAAAGATGAATATTCCTCAGTCTGGTCCTCAAATGACCTGAAATTAATCTTCTATAAGCACCACAATGCTGGAAAATGACCAAAACTGACTGGGGCTACGTCCAATCAGTGAAGAAATGGGAGTTTTCATTCCTAATTCCCTGTGAATACCTGCAGATCTGAATTTGCAGACTTCCTTCCACAAGAGTCAATAAAAAAAAGCAATCAAGAAAGGCAAAATGAATGCCAAATGCTTCTTTTATGAGCTCCAATCCTAATCGAACCCCTTCTTGGCATCAATAGAAGATTCCAAAGGAATCTTTTCCCTTCATAAGCTACGCCCAGTATGAGGGTCAGCTCATCATAACAAATTGACTGCTTTTTATTATGAGATAATCTCTTAGGGAGGTGTGCAAGGTAACTTTTTTTTAAATTACAAAGTTACTTATTAAATCATAAAGTAACTTTTTAAGTCACTTTTTATTAACTTTTACCTAATTTTAGAAAAAGTAACTTTATAACACAATATTATAAAGTTTTATTATAATAGGCTCACCAAGGCCAAAAATAACTAAGTATAAACCCATTCTTGGCTCCCCAATCATCTCGAAACATTGAATTTCACCTATGGAGATGGATGACAAGTGAATCTCCCATCCTGAATGAGCACTAAGAAAGAGGGGACATTGCACTTGCATATCAAAATTATCATTATTTTAATAACAGGGTCTTTCGGAGTAAAAAGAGTTTTTAATTAAAAAGTGATTTTAAAAAGTGTCTTCCGGAAAGTTGCATGGGAAAAGTATATAAGGGAGTTTGGAGAGATCATTTGTATTGTGCAAATTATTTGATTTCTCCTTGGAGAAACCCTTTTGGTTCTATGCAATTGAAATTGGTTCATCTCAACCTTCTTGAGGACAAAAATCCTCCTAGACAAGATCAATTTTGATGGTGAAACTATCTACCCTAGCTAGTTGCAAGAGAAATCACTCAGGTTTCTTCCATGGTTTCAACCATAGTTTGACGACTTTCTGAGGGCTCTCCAAAACTCTCCAAACTCCCAAGTCCTATCTCTAGCTGAGTCCACTTGCAATTGACTCTCGAGGCTAGTCCAGAAGAGGTCTAGGGAGTACTCGTCCGGGTCTCCCCCCAGGGCTCTCTAAGTCCTAGACTCGGACTCCCGAGTTTTGGGCATGGACTTTGGGTCCACTTGGGTGACTTTTCCTTCACTTTTTTTTGTCCAACCTTGACCAAAACAAGGTTGAACACCAAGATAGGAAAGGAGAGGAGAAGAGGAGAATTTGAGATCCAAAAGACAATGTTGAGGAAACAGTTCGTCATCATTTTTATACTGTAGCACCTTTTGGTTCAACGCTTGACAAATTGAGTTACATTAGAAGGGGAAAGAGGAAAAGTAGATTGTATTTGGTTGTTTTTCTCATTTTGACATATAATTTATAGGCAAACATTTATAAATATATGATGTTTTACATTTGAAAGTTTGAAACTATGAGTGTGAATTATGAAACTTCAAAAATTGACTGTTTGAAGATCATATGACATGTGTAATGTTTGCATTATGACAAATTGAGAGTCAAATTAGGCTTTCATGTTCTCTAACTGAATTAATTTCTTTTTTCTATTGTAAAACTATTATTTTCTATTTTGCCAAGTCCTATACGAGTTTTTTGCCGAGTTTACGACGAGTCCCAAGTCCGAGTCCTATTTTGGGTTGTCAAGTCAGTGCCAAGTCCAGGTTTTCAAACTTCGATTTAAACAATAAAGGTTTGTAGTAATTTGTGAAGTCTTTGTTAGAGACAAATTTTCGAGTTGCATTCTTTGAAGACCTACATGTAGAGCTTTTTTAATGCCATTTGTGAAGTTGTGTCGGGAAAACCATTCCTTTAGATCAAACGCTAGATTGGGAGAGGTTTGTGAGAAGTGTTGAGTGTATGTCCTCTTCTTGGCTGGGCAATAGTGCTAAATCAGTTCGAGTAGTTGTGTTCTGAAAATCATTCATCATTTCAGCAGGTTAACCATTCAAATCAGCACTCCCCATGGGTACCCAGACTAACCACCTTGGTGAAGCCATGGGTACCTTCCAAATGTTGCAAATTGCTAACCTATTACAATGCAGGAAGGTGTGGATTGAGGGTGACTCGAATAACATTATTCAATGCCTAAGAGGGAGAAGTAAGCCTTCTTGGACTATTGAGAATAGCATTAAGGCATCTATTGATATAATCAAAACTTTTGATGAGTCCTACATTTCCCATGACTATAGGGAAGTTAATTGTGTTGCGGATTATTTTGCCAATATGGGGGTTAGGCTTGACTCGAGGAAGACTTGGTTTAAGCAAGACACCCTAGGGGCTGAGGTCAGGTCCTTTCTTATGCTTGATCGGACACATGGCAGATTTGATGGGATTCCTACAAAATTCAATGATAAAAGTAATTAATCTTGCCATCATTTCTTGGCTTGTTTCCGGTCTGATTGCCTTCACTTATAATTATTTCCTTAAGACCTCGCACGTTTTATGGGTGTTGCTTGTTTTGGAAGTTGCTGCTGGTTTTTTTGTGACCGACTCTATTTCTGCGAAGAGCGTTGTTTCTTTGTCAAGAATTGAAGCTATGGGGGGTAAGAGGTGCAAGGTGGAGCCGGCTAATTGTGCCAACTGGAAAAAGAACCCCACCATTTGGCACAGGCTGCATCAGGGGGGCGTTACGCCTTTCCTGGAAAAGCTACATGGGCACAACTAGAGTATTACCAAGCAGTTTGTGAAGGGGTGGAAGAATGGTAAGGTGAGCCTGTTTGGTAGGGATACGGAGATTGATGAAGGGCTTATAGCTGAAGTGACAGGTGTGTCTATGGAGGGGATAAAATTTTACAGAGATAGATTTATGATGCTTCTCTGAAGAAGTTCCCTAAGAAAGACAAGGAGCGTGAGCACCTGGTTAAGGTGAACAACACCCATTTCGAGCCACATCAGACTAAGCCCATTTGCAGGGGGCTCTTGAGGGCGATAATGGAATTCTTCACTTTGGACAGCAGATTTACTAAAATCTACGAGTATCACTTTGTGCTCCTTAACCATTTTCACCACAATGAGAAAATCTCTTTTCCGTTCTATTTGTTGTCTTCTTTGAATACTAGTATTTCAGATTTTAAGGAGAATCCCTATGTTAATCCGATGTTACACCAAGGATTAATATCTCTTATCTATGAGCATTTGAAGGTCAGGGCTTCTAAGAAGCCTAGCGAGCCCTCTCCCTTTGCCCAATATACTTTTAGAATTATTGCAGGTTGTCCATTTTCAGTCTATTGTGCTAATTTGGACAGATTTAGTTTGATGTTGTTTCCCTCTTTAAATACACAGGTCTGTTGTTTATATCAATCTGATCTGTTGCCTATACTCAGATATGTGTGTGTGTGTGTGTGTGTGTGAAAATCCTTTCTATTCCATCAAGTCTGATTCTCTGATTATTGATTTAATATTTCCTCTTCTTTTCCTTCAATGCCTGCTTTATTACTATTCGCAGATTTGTATTTGTGTTCTGATCTATTTGATAAATGTTCATATCATTCTTCCAGATTTTCTTATAATTCTGACTTAGGTCTGCTTCTAAATCTGCTTCTAATACTTCATATATTTTTTTCTATTCCATGGATCCCTACTTCTCAAATGAAAACTTCTCCACTTTATAACCTCCAATGTGAGGGAGAGTCACACCTCTTCATCAAGTATGCCCTTTGGCAAGAGACACACCCTTCACCCTTAGCACCCTTTAAAAGAGTGTGACTCTTTATTATTTCTGTCCTTTGAAAGGGACACAACCTTTCACAATCAGTTTTGCACTTCTTATTTAAACCATATCTGCACTTTTGATTCCCAAATTATCCCCCTCAAATGAGGTTATCTTCTCCCTTTTATATCTCATGTTTGAGGGAGTCACAGCTTTTCATTTCATGTCTTTTGACCATTCATTAACTTAATTAAATTTTAATTATATTTAACTATATTATTTTATATTTTAATTTAAATTATATTTTTATTCTTTTGTATTTTAATATCATTATCATTATTTATTATTAAATTATATTTCAAAGTGGGGGCATTACAGTCTCCCCCACTCAAGATTGCTTTTCTCGAGCAATGATCATGGAGTGCTCAAAATGATTCTTAATACGAAATGGCTTTGAAAATACACATGGAATAAACATGCTGAAAATACATCACATATGAAACAGACACAGAGAAAACACACAAAACACGGAGCAAACATATACAAACACGGAGCAAACACACGAAAGCACATATTGTTAGGTTCTTGACACTCACTAAGAGTATCCTCTACATTCACTAAGAATGTCCTTAGCACTCACTAAGAATGCTCCTGGCACTTGCTAAAAGTGCCCCCAACATTCACTGAGAATGTTCCTTGCACTCAATAAGAGTGCCCCTGACACTCATTAAGAATGCCTTGTTTTCTTGCTGGATGTTTTTCCATCACAGTCTTCTTCTATCATATGTATGTGTCCTCTTTTGCATTGATGGTTATAGTTCCATGGTTCTTTGCATTTGAAACATAGACTCTTCTTCCTTAATTCATCTCTGGCTTGGCATTGATGCTCGGTATTCCATTGCTCATGGCATACATAACATTTTCTCCTTATATTGTCCTTCCTTGGATCTCGGCTGCAGGTGTGACCACCTTTCCACTTCTCTTTCCAATCAAAGCAAAGGCCCTTTTTCTTCAATTCCTCCCAGTCATTGTAAGAAAGATATAGTTTCTTGCGTTCATCTTCTTCTTCAAAATGACTATCTTTTGGTGGTACTCTCTTGTGGTTACTTTTTTGGGGAGAGTCGAGTCTTGTGGCTTTAAGAATTGCCTTTTGGAGAGTAGGAGGTTCAAAGGCGCTTACTAGCCCTTGGGTTGCATCATTCAATCCTTCTATGAATAGGTAGATAAGTCTGTCCTCGGATATTCCAAGGACCATAACAGCTAGCCTCTGAAATTCTAAAATGTACTCCTCAAGGGTCCCTTTTTGTCTGATCCTCATAAGATCTTTGAAGTGCTTTTGGGGATGTGTGGTCAAACCTTTCAATGAGCCTCTCTTTAAAAGTTTCATATGTTTTGATATTTTTGTGGTCTTGTGTGATGAGGCTATTATGCCACCATTCATGGGCTGTACCCTCCAAGTGTAATATAGCAAATGTTATGGCATCCTTCTCCTTCATAGGGCAAAGAGAAAGGTAGGTCTCCAATTTTTGAAGCCATGACCAGGCTGTAACTTTCCCGGTTCCATCAAAGTTGGGAATGGTTAGCTTTCCTACTTTGCTTTGTATCTCACGGTTAGGTCGGGCTTTCCTCTCTTTATGACCCCTACTAGAATCTGCTCTACAATATTCAGAAAAGGGAATGCTCCTCCCGATTTCAGGGTTCAATCTTACATATTCTACGGCAAGGTCCCTTAACCTAGGGATATGAGTTCCTCCATCATCTTCAGGGGTTTCTTCTCTAATCAAAAAAGAGTGCATATTGGTTCTATGGGTAGATTCTTGGGTAGCTTTGTCATTTCCTTCCGATGAGCTTGGTGACCTGTCCCTTCTATTTTCGTGATTTGATTTGTGATCATTTATAGTTGATGTGATGTTTTGGAGTGCTTGGGCAGTTTTTTCCATATAGTTTCTAAATTCTTGTTCCATGGCTAAAGAGGTTTTCTTGTTCTCTCTTTCTAAAGCTCTTACGGCTCGCTGACTCAATTGCATTAACTAGGGCCCTTCCTAGGTTGACAGGAACATGCTCTCATACCACTTGTAATGTCCCCTTTTGGGAGGACACTAAATTTTGCCCAATATTCTTGTAGAATTATTGCAGGTTGTCTATTTTCAGTCTATTGTGCTAATTTAGACAGATTTAGTTTGATGTTGTTTCCCTCTTTAAATACACAGGTCTGTTGTTTATATCAGTCTGATCTGCTGCCTATACTCATGTGTGTGTGTGTGTGTGTGAAAATCCTTTCTATTCCATCAAGTCTGATTCTCTGATTATTGATTTAATATTTCCTCTTCTTTTCCTTCAATGCCTGCTTTATTACTATTCGCAGATTTGTATTTGTGTTCTGATCTCTTTGATAAATGTTCATTTCATTCTTCCAAATTTTCTTATAATTCTGACTTAGGTCTGCTTCTAAATCTGCTTCTAATGCTTCATATATTTTTTTCTATTCCGTGGATCCCTACTTCTCAAATGAAAACTTCTCCACTTTATAACCTCCAATGTGAGGGAGAGTCGCACCTCTTCATCAAGTATGCCCTTTGGCAAGAGACACACCCTTAACCCTTAGCACCCTTTAAAAGAGTGTGACTCTTTATTATTTTTGTCCTTTGAAAGGGACACAACCTTTCACAATCAGTTCTGCACTTCTTATTTAAACCTTATCTGCACTTTTGATTCCCAAAGTATCCCCCTCAAATGAGGTTATCTTCTCCCTTTTATATCTCATGTTTGAGGGAGTCACAACTTTTCATTTCATGTCTTTTGACCATTCATTAACTTAATTAAATTTTAATTATATTTAACTATATTATTTTATATTTTAATTTAAATTGTATTTTTATTCTTTTGTAGTTTAATATTATTATCAGTATTTATTATTAAATTATATTTCAAAGTGGGGGCATTACACAGGAGTCGGTGGATTTTATTTCACAGGACTTTCATCCTAAACGGGAGATCTTGTTTGATGTGTTGAATATTGCCAAGAACAGCTCTCTGGAGGTTTTCCAACTTTTCAGGTGGGTGTTTTATGAGATTAAGTATATTAATCTCAAACAGAGGTCTTTATCTTCCAAAATGGATGTTTTGCAGGCTAATGTGAGTGTTGGGGTCAAGTTGCAAGTTGTTGATGTTACTCATCCTGATAGTACTGGTAAGGAGGTAATTGAGGGGGCTTCGACGGGTACTCTGTAGACTGAGAGCGAAAAGAATGTTATGGCTGACTGTATGACCAAAAATTTGGAAGCCACCCAAAAGATTAAGGAGATTTATGATAAAACATTTGTGGATGTTGAGGCTAGGATTGCTAAATGTGAGGCTACCCTCCGTGGCATTATGGAAAGAAGTCATAATATTGTTAAGGCCTCTGCTGAGACTATGTACACCATGGTTAGCAAGCTGGAGAAATTTCATATGGAAACGACTGTTGTGGATGTGGACAAGGAGGTGGCTGCTGGTACTGAGGAGTCGGGTCCTCTAGGTAAACGTACTCATGCTAGCCTGAAAAAGAAAGTCATTGAAGTTACCCAGGACAATCTGGATCTGAAGAATGCTGCCAAGAAGATGCATCAGCTGGAAGCTGATCTTACTGAGAATTTAAAGAATCTAGGTTGATTTTCTGCTTCTTTTGCTGTGTCTCAGCTGGCTGTTTGCTGGTTTTTTGCTCTCTAGGTGGGATGGGTGGTCTTTTATGTTTTTATCTGCTATCTCTCAGCCCTGTGGGATTTTGTCTATTGGATCTATTTGTTTTGGGCGTTAATTGATAGATCTTTTGTAATTTTGATGTAAAGGATTTCAGTCCCTTCAAAACCTGTTTTTTCCGTAATCAAAAACCATTCAAATCAGAGTTTGTATGCATCCTTTGCTGGGCGAATGTAACAAAGTGCTAGGGACAGTTTGATGACCATGGCATGAATTTAAGAGTATGAGGGAGGCATTAAGACAGGCACATAGCAGGTCAATTGAGAGGGCAGCCTGGGCATAGCAAATCAGCAAGTCGTGGCCTTTCAAGACTGTCGTCATTCATTTTTGTTCTGGTGTATGAGTCTTCAGCACCCAAGGTGCTTCTTTGGAGCAGCACATCTCTTAGTTTCAGGTCATTCTGAAGGTAAGTTTGGATGCCAACAACAGGTGCATACTCCCAGACAAGTGCATGAGGATTTTCCTAAGGGGACAGGTTCCTTGGACAGTTCAGTTGGCTTTATAGATCATCAATTATTGCTGTTGCAGTATAATACTTAAGTGCTGTTCATTCCTTGAGCAACATAATGTTGCAAACCTCTGTTTCATTGTATTGCAAGTCTGAGATAAGGTCAGAGATTTTCTGTGCTTCATATCTGTAATTTTCTGTCATAATAACAGTAGTGTTGTAATGAAGCTTTGTCTTCATTTTCTATTGAAATAGTGATGCTTCATTTTGTTTTATTTATGATTACCAAGTTGTATGAAACCATTGCATTTTAAGCATCAAATAAACCTACAACTTGGGCAACAGTCATACGTGCACAGCAATCAAATATCCTTTCATTGCAAGTGGGAAACAGTGCAAAAAATTGGTAGGAGAATCTTACAACAAATGTTCATTTTCAACCATACCACCTCGCTCTCTTTAGGACTTTTTCAAGATAGCAATTCCTAAAATCCATAGAAACTAGGTATTCTACCTACTTTATTAAACTTATTTTATTAGAGAGGATGCTTGAGGTGCAAAAGCCTCTACAACTAATGATGGTTAATGCAAAGTGTGGGGTAGATAGGTAGAGGTGAACACGGCTGAAGGAAAAAGTGTGAAGCAAAATATCCTTGATGATGATTGTTGGTCCATAATGAGGTAAGAAATTTCTGATTTTATTAATAAATTATCAATTCTTAATGTTTGTAACTTGTAAATTATTTTCATTTTTTGTAATAACATTCACTCTGTCATTTGAGTCTTATTCCTCTTTTAAATTTTTGTTTGCAAATATGCTTGTTCCTTCATCTCACCTATTGTGCCAGTCAATAGATATGTTGATATAAACTCTGAGAGTCTTGGAGAGCCTTACAAAACATTTGACAATAGATTTCTTAAAATGAAGCACCCAATTCGTAGCAAGGATCTTGAGTTGGGATCATAAGGAAAGCATATTAAGCCAACTGTGACACAACAATGGAACACTATGAACCAATGTTATGAAACTCAGACTCAACTTGTACTCAGCAAGCTAATTTTGGACTGGGACTTGAACTCAGACTCAGCACAGACTCTTAATCATTCAGAACAGTGGTTGCAAGGTTGTCAATTCATTCGGGATAAATTGCTATAAAATCGTTCAGTAGCAGTCATTGCTAACACGGATGCTGAGCAAAAGTCATTTTGTAGCAGTCAAAGTTACAGCTAATGTTGAACAACAACACTATTGAGAAAGGAAATGATGAAATTTTACAAGAGAATCTGTACTAAAAATATCTAAAACATAACGGAAGAAAAATAATATAACACTAAAAGATGACATAACGGTTTATCTAATAATCCTTTCAAGGAAAAAAAACACCTACTGTTTCAATAAATTATGTTCACATTATAATTAACTTTTTTCTATGATGATCCTCTCGTACCAACATCAGCTCCATGGCTACCCTGTTGTGTTGTTGTGTTGTTTACAATACCTTCTATTCATGAACACAAAACTCAGAAAACCACCAATTCTTTTTAAAAAATCATAGGCCAAAAAATGTCCATGAAGCAAAACACACCATTCCACGTAAGACAAGATCAAGGCACCTTAAACTAAAGATAAACAAGAAATTGGCAAGAAATGTCTAAGCTATCTAAGATGTAAGAATGTGTCACTTACAAACATGGTATACAAGAAATGTCTCAAATCTTTCCATCAAAAGAAAATTCCTGCTTACGTTTCAACAACGGCTTGAGAGAAGAAATAAGATATAAGAATATGGTTGTAGCATACCTTTTCTTGAATGGAATGAATAACAGAATTATACTGTCGCTGCCCTTCTAGCAGATCAGTTTTTTTTGACACATGATCCCCATTAATATCAGCAAGCACTTCCTCATCTTCCTCTTCAATATGTTCAATGATACCTTGTTTTATCATCTTGCTGTTATCAGCATGCTCTGCATCCTTTTGTCTTTGGACAGCAGCACCAAGCCCCACAAGAAGTTCATTGGTTTTTGCAAGCAAAGTTGTCAGCCGCTCATTCTTGCTCTCCTCCACCATTCGCATGTAAGCTTCTTGGTCATCAGATTTCAGTGCTTGAATCCTCAGCTTTTCTGCACGAGTAGCTCGTTGTCTTTGTCTGGCGTGCCATGCCTGCAATACATTTAACATGTTAGATAAGAATTGTGTTTTCAATTACAGCCCTTCCACATGTAAAGGTGTCTAAATCAAAGACAACCCATAATCTTTTTGTTTCTAGAGAATAAAAACATCTGGTACACAGACATGTAGTAATTAGACTGAGATCCTAGTTGATTCACCACCATTTATGCACTGCACAAATAATTTAATAACTGTGAAACATTAAATTGGAAATAATACTGCATGCAATATCAATGCAATTAAAACCAAAATAATTGAAGGGTAGCGATGAGAACCTGAATTCCATCATTGCGTTGTTTCCTACGTTTTAAAGTAGCTTGCCCTTGCAACTGAAATTCACGAGCTGCATTTAGCAATTCATTAAAGAATTTTCGCTTTTTTGTCTCAACACGATTTCTTTCTTCCTCCTCTAGCCTTGTTTGCCTCTGATGAAACACAAAACAAGATAGTTTTACTACCACGAAGCTTTGGCTATACACTTTATCTGCACAGTTGAATCAAATAAAACTAAATGATTGTCCAAGATTTAGTTTAGAAAATACAAAAAGAAACCTCTGCATCTCTCCTCCTGCGTAGCCGTTCATCAGCTTCAGTTGTTGGTGCATCTCCCATGCCAAAAAGAGGAAGTGTACGGCGTAAGCGCATGTGTCCCCAATCAAAAAGTTGCTTTTCGGGATTGGCACATTCTTCACGTAAATGATACTCAGCACTAACATCAGAGCGTACCCTTTTCTGTAAATCTGCCAACTGTTTAAAAATAACAGTTGCCCAAAGGACAAATATAATCAACATTAGATAACTCTACTGTAATCTCAGGAGTCAGAACATGGCAGGAGCAGACAAATGAAACATTAGTGTAATATAAATCAAAAACAGAAAAATAAACCTTCGAAAGCCATTTGGCATGATAAGCAATACAAATTACTTCTTGTTAAAATGTTATTTCCTAATTTGGTTTAATTACTGCATTCAAAAACTAAATACAATGAATCAGTAGGCAAACCTAGCTCTGTATTCATAGATCATCTATTTTGTACTTTGCTACTTTTGCATTTGCTGGGCTATCAGGTGCCTCATCATCCTAGAATTCCAATGTGAGGAGACTGAAAGTCTTCTTGCAGCAGCAGAGAAGGCATGATAAGCAATACAAATTACTTCTTGTTAAAATGTTATTTCCTAATTCGGGTTTATTACTGCATTCAAAAACTAAATACAATTAATCAGTAGCCAAACCTAGCTCTGTATTCAAAGATCATCTATTTTGTGCTTTGCTACTTTTGCATTTGCTGGGCTATCAGGTGCCTTATCATCCTAGAATTCCAATGTGAAGAGACTGAAAGTCTTCTTGCAGCAGCAGAGAAAACAACTCTAAAGAAATATTCTTCACATTATTGTGGTGCAGAAAGCCAAAAAAGACCCAAAAAGAAATGGATATGTAGCCTTTCCACTTATTCACAATCAGTAATTTCTGCAAGGAGTGGCTAGCTAATTTTTCACATAAGTGAAAATTTATTTTTAGTTATTGTCAAATTCACAAATAATTGTTTTCTAGCTACAAGTAAGAAATCTATTGACACTTGTAAGAGTGTGTACACTTTCTAACATACTTTTCATGTGTAAACTGTAAATGCCTTCACCAAACAGAAGGACATATGGACTCTGCCCTGCACATTTTCTATTATGTCATTGCTATTTGTGCAGGATGCCTGGTACCAATGTGAAAATCAACAAATCTAATCATAAAAAATATGATGAACAGATTTACCATGCTCAATTGGAAGTCGACCCTACCAAATTGAAAGAAACTGATGTTGCACACAACATCTAACCAACAACCTCAATCAACTTTTTGCACAAATGCTGTCACAAAATTGCAAACATAGGTCCAACCAAATCAAATAGATGCACACTTAAGAGGATCGGGTACACATCAACTGTCTGCAAATAAATCAAAATATATATAAGCACCAGCAAGCTATTACAAAGAACCCAAAGCCAACTCTAAAAGGCACAAACTTTGGGTAATGTAACTTTATTCCTTATTTTTGCCATAAAATATATGTTCAGGTCAATAAGTCATAGCACAATACCCAAAGTTGATCAAATCATGAACTCTCCAGAAATACTTTGTGGAACTATTGAATTAAAGGACCCCATCCTTCCAACCCTTAACCCAAACCCCAACCCCATCCAATTTGTTGGAAATATGCCTCGAATTCTCCTAACCAGTGTTCGTTTTCGATCGGTGTAACTTACCCCGATGGAAGCGTCTTAGGATATCGGAGGTCGGGATAACTCGGAAGCAATCTCACCGATGGCCCGATAGAGTCATCAGAGATCGAAATGACTTGTGAAGCGATATGCCGATGGTCCGATGGGGTCATTGTGGTATTATCGGGAGATCGGGGTGACTCGCAAAGTGTTATGTCGATGACCGATGGAACCTTCTTCTTGAGACGGGTTAACAGGTGAGCAAGTCCATGACGATCGGACGGTTGTCGCTATACCGCCATGGCAAGATGCACGAAGTCTATCTCCTGCGACTTAGCGACCATGGTGAGTCTCGATAAGAGAGTGGCTAAGGCGAGTTAAAGGCCGAGCAATTCCAGATGATCGGACGGTGATCAAGAATGATCCAACGGCGGTCGCTATACCGTGATGGGAAATAGCTCACCGGTTTATTCCCACGACTTGGCAAACAAGTGGTGGGGCCTGGCAAGTGAGCGGCCCAGGTGCATTCCGGGCGGATAGTGAGGCCGTGCTAAGGTGTCAGGGCAAGGACCCCGGAACCAATCAAGGGGTGCCACGTGGCGGAGCGCAAAGAGAGATTGAAGTATCATCGAAAGATCGGAAGAACTAGTTGTTCGCTACGCCGATGCCCGATGAGGTCGCCTTTGGCGATCGGAGCAGTGCATTTGTGGTTTTTCCGATGGCCGATGTGTAGTATCCGACTACGAATAGTCGCCCGGACCGAAGTCCAAAAGACCAATAGGCGGACACTTGACTACGAACTGACCCGTCTTCCAGATGAATGTGGGATAATATGTTTTCCACGAATTCATGAATGGACAGGCTGTTACTGGACGGTTATGCTCCAAGGCCGATTGGTTTGGCAGATGGCAGTTGCTAGAGATGTAACCGATGAGCAGATGGGTGTGCATAAATACTGTGGTGGTAGCCGAAGAGAAAAGATGGAAGTTGTAGAAGTCGAGCCGAGTAGAGGTGTCTGCATGTTGTGAGAACAGAGTCCATAAAAGAGGATCTAAGTACTTTATTGTAACCGTGTTGTTTATTGAATAAAGGGATCTCTTTTTGGTGGTGGGTTTTTTACCTGTAAGGGTTTTCCCACGTATATATGATGTCTTTCTTTGGTGCTATTCTGTCTGGTTAATCTTAATTTTCTGTCTATCTTTATCTTAATGTATTGCAAACTAAAATTAAAATACTTCCTTGCTTGCAAATCCCCTTAGAAATGACATTAGGAGAGCGTTTTCCGCGCACTGCTTTCCTTACACAATTTGCAAATGCTACATAGAATTCAAAATTGATAACTTGGCATATTTTCTAGACTATTGCTGATTATTATTTCTTGCTGGCTTGCCAACTGTTGAACACTATGTTTGAAAATAAAATAAAAATCTTCCTAAGGGCGTGAAAACTAAAAGGTTATCGACCAAAATGTCATATCGAGCATCTCAAAAGGAGTTTCACCGAAAGAATGCTTTCATCAAAATAAAGCATGACGTGTAAAGCACTACGTAAAAATGTCTTCGGCGGAATATCACTTTCGATAAATGAAGGCAGCCGCTCATCAATACTCCAGTTTCATCGAAAAGCAAAAAGCAAAAGGCAAAAAGTGATTTCGATAAGAAACAACTGCCGAAGAAATTCAAAAAGCATTCATCGAAATGCAAATCTCATCGATAGCATTGTATCAAACAAAAACAGACGGGTTTTATCGATGAGGGGGATGTCGAAGAAAAATGACTTTCGAAGAGCTTGCATGAACTTTCATCGAAGAATAGAACTCATCGAAATATGATTTCGATGAAACTTGCGAGTGACTTATCGAAAGAAAGTTCATCGAAGAAAAGATGATTTCGAGGAGACTTGAAAAGGGTTTTTTGACATAGGCTATTCACCGATGAAGTGATATCGAAGGAAGTGAGCTTTCGATGAAAGGTTAAAGTATCCGGCCGAAGACAAGGGTTTCATCGAAAACTCGATTTACGATCATTTCAGTTGAACAGTACTTCCCGCGAAAGAGTTAAAAGCCCAAGTGAAGAATGTCACATCTGCAATTAAGTTTAAACATTTGAATAGCCGTTATAGATGCAGAGAAATTAACTGTGCACAAGTTGCCCATGCAATTATAGCTGAACTGATCGAATTTTTCATAAGAACCAAATTGATGCTAAGAAACTAAAAGCTGCAAGGAATTTGCTGGAATTCGTGAACGACAATCAGAGGAGCTAGACAAATTTTCCAAGTAAGTTTGATTTCTCGTATTTATTATGGAACCGTCTTCTTCTTCTAAAAAGAGTAGGAAAGGGAAAGAGCTAAACCCTGAAGAGAAGCCCAAAAGACAGAAAAAGGAAGGTAGAGCTTTGACTCAGGATTTGCTAGACCAGTGCCCGACATCCAGCGTGAGGTCTAAAAAGATCAAAAGTGAAGAAGAAGGATTGGAGGATAGATTTGAACATCTGGGAGACATATGGACCGAAATCAGGGGACATGAATTGTTCCTGTTTAGTTACAAAAGAAGGGATGCTCCTGAGCCCATAAGTAATCTATGGAAGAAAAACTTAGGGAAATTGGTAGTCCCAAATGTGTTTGTGGATGTTGAATTAATGAAAGCTCTGGTAGATTGCTATGATCCGAGAACCAAAACCATATGCGACTACCGAGGGAATCCCTTGGTGGTGATTAACAAACAAACTATTGATATGGTATTTGATCTAGACTGGGAAGTAGAGGAGAAAATCGATATGCAGAAACTGTCGCAAGAATTCTTTAGCTTGGAAAACATCTACAGGACATGGAGATTACCTATTCACCGGCCGAAAGTGGGTGGGTCCATTGTTCCATTCAACAAAAATGACAAGGTGCCATTCAATGTCAACCATTTCCATCCGTATTTCCATCCGTATTTTAAATATACATACTATGCTGCAGCCCAAGTATTAGGCTTAGAGGCTCATCCTCTCATGGATATTGGGGTTATGGTTCTGTGTGCCGATTTACAATCGAAAGACCCTAGGTCATTTGATTATGCCACTTATGTTGCAGATGCCCTAAATCATGGTTTGGAGAAGTTGAAAGGAGACCTTGTGAATATCCATTTTTCATTGTACTCTTTATTGATGCATATTATTCTTTATTGTGGACAAGAAATCAATTTCTGGTCAAATGATTTCTGCATCAGAGCTTATGATAAGATTGAAGAAACCAGTTCAGTTGTGGGTTTCTGCATGGGATCAAAGATTCATGAACAACCAGTACTGGCACTTTCAGGAATATTTTGTGAAACCCCTTAGTGCGGCCTTTGGGCAACATAGAGATTATACTTTGTCCCCTGAAATTAAGAGATTCCTCAGGCCAAAAGACTTCTCTCCGGAGTCCCAGATTGATCACAATTGGGGTGACTGGTATTGCCACAATAATCATACAGAAATCAGGGTATTTGGGTATGAAGGAAAGCCATACATGCTTCCAATTACAGTACCAAACAGGGTGGCTAGCCTGGAGATTGTGAGACAGTTATCTACGGTCAGTGCCAAACATCTTACGGATTTTGGTAAACAGTCCATTGTTCCAGGGTTATTGGTTTTTTCCGATTTTATTGTTAAAAGTTCAAAAAGCTATCATCTACTTCAAAATAAATTAGATTATTATGGCATGACTCTGGGTGAACCTAGAGAGAACTTTGATCCTGAGGGATATATAAGAGCTGCCAGGGCGTCACAAAAACTAAAGGCCGGAATACATGTGGCTAAAATGCCAGATGACTTGATCAAGAACCTTGAAAGGGAAGAGGCCAGGGCTTTGAGAGAAAAAAGCGAAATGACTTGGGAAGCCTTCAAATGGAAAAGAGCAAGGGGGATGGTGGATGGAGACTTGCTTGGAAACCTCCAAGACCCTGTGGAGATAGCCAAAAGGCTACTTCAACATGAAGTAGAGATTATGCATAGGGTGCCCCCCCAGTTCCTTCATTTTATCAATACTGAAAAGGATAGTCAACCATTGGCTCACATGTCACCAAAATCAACTACTAGTAGTATCCCTGCTGACTCTCCTAGAGAAGATTATCCTCCGGGTTTTGAAGCAGAGGTGGATGTAGACACTGGTGAATTCAACATTAAAGATGTAGTTGACATAAGAATGACAGAGCATGAGGATTTCGTTGCTGATGACGGATTCGCCTCTTCAAGGGAATTCCTTTCATTCTTGTACCAGTATAAAGGGGCCCATGTGAAACGAAGCATGGCTGGAAGACCCGAAGAAGAACAGATGAAAAGATTACAGGATGAAATCGATACCCTCATGAAGGATATGACCCCTGAGAAAGGGAGGAAAATATTAAAAGAAGCTGGTGTCATCATCTTCTCTGGTTGGGACATAAATTCAGCACTTCTTTTTGACGGATTCTTGAAAAAACAGGATTTGAATCAACAGGTGTCGCCTCAAGAGGTAGACAAATTGTTCCTAGGCTCCGGGTATGATCCTGATCAAAAGGCTCTCCTACAATGGGCATTATATCCAAAGGGAAAAAGGCCAATTATTGTAGATATCGAAGAAACCTTTGGACACCTCATGATTCATCAGGTTGGAAAGACTGACCCTAGGGTAGTTGAACCTGGATGTAGCCAAATTAAATATGGATTAGACGAAGTTTTTGGTCAGAGAAAATATTACTTATAAGGGATTATATGAAAAATCTAAAGAAGAGAATCAAAAGTTGCAAACGAAAATATTACAACTTGAGACAGGGATTCCCTTGAATGAATATGCCTCGTATCCTATAGGACAGAGCTTGGATGATGTTTCTGATGCTCTATATTGGAAGTATCAAGTAGATAAGGCTACCAAACAGATAAACAATATCCAGCAAAAAATGGATAAATTGGTTAACGACATCATTGAACACCAATTCAACACCATGCTTATACATTTCGAACATTACTGGAGGGTGTACACTAGAACCATAAAAGCATTAAGAGAGCATGAAAGGTTAAAAGCACGATTGGATGAGGTGATAAGGAGTATTGATGTGATGACGCCAGAGGAGAAGGCTGAAGGGACTTCACACATAGAAGATCATGCTAAATTCGAAGATATGCTAAAGCGAGATCTTAAAGAATTGGATGATGGGAGCCCTATTGGAATGCCCTCATTTTATAAAGAAGGAGGAGTAATGTCCATGGAAGATTTGCGGAATGAGCTTATAAGCATCAAGGATCGAGCTCTGTCAAGATTGGACTGAAGCAAAGACATGACCCCTACCGTCAACCAGATGATCTTCGAATACCTTTCACAAGGAGAAGAATTGAAGAAACAGAGTGTTAAGATCAAGACTTTCAAAGAAGATGATTATATTCATCATTTAGGAATTCTTAATCTCTTTTTACTTAAGTTTGTTAGGAATATTCAAATTAACAATTAATGTTGTGAAAAGACATGTCTTTTCATAATTGGCTCTTGCTCTCATATATATGTGAGAAAGGCTTTTTGTAATTAAAAAAAGAAGTTAGAATAGGAACAAGATAGCAATGTATGCCAACCTATAAGTTCTCTGTTATACAAATTTTGATGGAATACATGCTATGATCAGTTGTTTTTCTTTGCGTATGCGTTGTGGATTATTTCATTTTGTTTTGGCAATCGCTTGTGATATTATCTAAAGAGATAAGGTTATTCATATTCTTGGAATGAAATTTATGTTATATGTTATAAAGTTGAAATAAAAGTTATGCTTGCGAATTGTAATTGTTCTTCGCAGTGCTTACTTGAATGGTCCCTTAAAGGTAGGGTTAAATTCGTTCAAGCAACTTATGATATAAGCATTCAATTGATCTCAAAAGATATAATAACCGACAGGTCCATAAAGGGGTGGGTTAAAAAGCTGTCTCACAGGTTCGCATAATAAGTCCTAAAGAAAATATAATGACTCTGTAGCCCAAACAGCGAAGAAGGCACTGGTTATTTACAGATTACACTTATCACCGTATTCGTCATATGTCATTTTAAAAGCAACAGGAGTAACTAAGTAAGAAACATAGATCGAATAGCTTCTACAACAACAATCTTGAACTCATCTGCTATATCTCCATCCTAGGAATCTATGCCATCTTGAGATAGGAGGGAACCAGATCAAGACACTTAATCTGCTATAAAAAGCACCGGTCATTAAGAACAACTGGTGAATAGGTACACCCGCCTAGGTCTTGCAGAGCCTAAAGTGAGAGAGTTAACAACTAAACAGGTTCACTCTATATGTTGGCCAAGTCAATTGGAGGGTTTGATCATAGGAGTTGGCATTTCCTTAGAACCTATCCAATCTTTGGTGCTATTCTGTCTGGTTAATCTTAATTTTCTGTCTATGTTTATCTTAATGTATTGCAAACTAAAATTAAAATACTTCCTTGCTTGCAAATCCCCTTAGAAATGACATTAGGAGAGCGTTTTCCACGCACTGCTTTCCTTACACAATTTGCAAATGCTACATAGAATTTAAAATTGATAGCTTGGCATATTTTCTAGACTATTGCTGATTATTATTTCTTGCTGGCTTGCCAACTCTATCTTTATATAATATTTGAAAGCTCTATTAACAATTCATGCTTAGATTGATTATATTTATTGCTGCAGAGCATGGAGAAAAAGAAAAAGATGATAGGGAAACAGCCTATTGAAGATATTAATGATTATTTAGCCAGGACAAACAAGGAGAAAGAACCAAAGAAGGCTAAGATATTTTCCAAGATTGCTAGCAATGAAACAGGTGTGTGCATAGCACAAGTGGCTGTCCCAGTGGTTAATAAGACCAAAGATGCGGCTACTCCCATGGATTATCAAATCACGACAATTGACCTTGGACCAACCACGCAAAAGCAGGAGTTCCAAGAGTTAGATGACACGGTCCAGGCAATCAGGGCACAATTGGATAGAACAATTGAGAAGAAAGATATGTTGGAAGTTGAGAATATGTAACTCAAGGAATATATTGAAAAGATGAATCGGCATGAGGATCCTGCCTCTATCTCGCCTGTTGCAGTTGATCGCGGATTTCCCTTCGAAAATGAGGCGGCAAGGAATACACATACGAAATTTGGAAAATGGATTGAAGATGTTACAAAACAAGAAGATGATTTCCTAACTCAATTTGTTCAAGCATTTGACAAATCATCAATGCTTATGTTTAGGGTACAGTATTTGGAAGGAGTTTGGGATGATTTCCAGCATGTACGGGAGAAGACAATTCCGCACCTCAGGGTGCTGAAGCAAATTGGATGCCTACTTTGATCCATGAGGGAGTTGTGCATGAGGAAGATATTTATGATTTTTAAGGGTGGTATTGTTCCTTAGCTATGAGTAAATCCACTTATGACCATGCCAGGAAAGATTGTGTTGAGATGGAAGGATCAATTCAAGAAATTCAATCAAGGATCCTTACATCCATTGAAGTGTTGTTAGGGGTAGATGTCAGTGCTTCCAGCAGTCTACACGAATTAATAGAAAAGATGAATTTTATGTACTTCAGCCAGTTGGATTCTATGATGATGAATCAGATTGATGATTTGGTTTCCCTGTTGATCCACATCCATAGTTTGCAGAGGCTTATGTGAGATTAAGAGAATGTTTTGGATGCTTGTTCGGATGCATTGGATGTGATAGATGTGTAGCAAGAGGCTTTGCCCAGCATTACCATGGAGGAGCTAGATTCAGTTTTGGCTTGATTCTTGGAATATGTTGCTAGAGAGACGAATACAAGCCAAAATCTTTTAGAAGATTCCCTATTTGATGACTAGGCGTCATTCCATTGGATCACATGTTGGTGATTCCCTTTTTGATGTAAAGCCTAATTAGGGCAAATTTAGGGTTGTGTTGGCATGATCCTAGCCCTTGATTCTAAATGAATCTTGGCCATTCATTTCTTTTGAGACTCTATATATACCCCCATTGCCTCTCATTTGAAAGAGAGATTTTTGAGTATTGTCACCTGCATGCTGCAGATTTGAATACAATCATTGAAGTTTGGTAATTTGTTTTAGTGTTGTATGCATTTGTAGTTCTCATTGCCTCCAAGTTAGATTAGAATTTGTTTCAAGCATTTTAGATTGAATGAAAGAGTTATCAAATGCTTTTGTGTTAAATCCATTTAATCCATACCACTAGCTTCTTGTTGATTGTAAGTTTGCCTCGTGTGGTCAACTAGAATTTTATTGAACTTAACTTCAATTGTCTTGATTGTATCAACGTTTGATGGTGATAATTTGAACATCTATAAAATTTACCTTAGACGATTGCACTAAGATTGTATCAAATTGTTCATTGATGGTGAGACCTTGCCTAGTAGGATTCCATCGAATTGTTCATTACCTCTTCCATTCTAGGTTAGAATAGAAATTCCTAAACCCTACTCCTTTTGTCCTTTGTCTTAAAATCCTTGTTAGATTAGATCAAAAGCTATATTGCAAAATCCTAAGTCATCAACATAACCTATTCCAATTCCAAATCCATGAAAAGATCTCCAAATTCGAACAATTACATAAGTCCCCAAGTGAAAACAACATATCACATCAAGCCATTGAGTTACCCACATGTCTAGAATTGATAGTAGAAACCTTGGAATCCTCTTAGTTGATCAGATATTTAGCATCCGAGATGATTTTTTTCAAGAGAGGGTAAAAATACGTTGGTATTTGGTATTTTATTTTCTGTTCATGTGCATAAAACACACATCAACATTACCCAAAAGGGTTTTTCCAAGTGAAATCTTGTATTCTTGTGTTTATGTCTACTCTCTGTAGTTTATTCTATGTGGTTTCAGATTTTTATTCAGAGAGTGCATACTGGTTGATTGGCCATAATTAACTTGTAGATTCCAGTCATGTGAGTACAATTATAAATAATGTTCACAATTAAGTTTTAGCTTGCATTCGCAGATTTTATGATTATTCATCAAAATATTGTATATACCTTGAGGAAAACATGCATTCTTTCAATCAATTATAATTGTCAAGGATAAATTGTGTGTTTTAAGACATTTCATCCTCTATTCAACATTTCTCAACTGCCAATTAAAATGTCTGTCACACCTTATCTGCTGTCCTCAAAAAAACCTGATCAATATGCTAAGTTAAGCCAATTAAGATCCTAAGATGGTTAGAAACTGGATCAACTTGGGAATATAAAGCTACATAAATTTAAATATAGTTAGCTCGGACCTTCTTGTAGTTGAGATCCTAAAGAAGCATTTTTTCCAAGATAACAGCTCCAAAAAAATATGCTAGATAATAGTGAAATTTATGTATTAATAAACTAGTGTGTGCCCATGGATACATAAATCTCACTGCACAAATCAATTTACAAAACCCTTATATTTATATGAGCGTACCTTAATACCATATAGTTCAAGCAAACACTTCATTTGCAAGTTGTCTCCCATCTTTAATGGCAATTCTACATTTGGAAAAACACAAAGCAAATCAGGACAAAAATAAAAAAATATACCAAAATCATACATAAATATAGTAGCTATTGTAGAGTGTTTCAATAGAAAAATTAGCATGGATATGGAAAATTCAAACAATTTCTTATATTGATTTATGAACTGATACTCATTTCCTCTCATTAGACCATCCTATTGATTTTAGAGCAATTTTGTTGTTTCGTAGAAAGGATAAAAAACATACTATATTTATGTCCACAAATTCCTGTGATAGTAGAATATACAAAGAAAGGCATTAGATCAACTTAAGAAAAAACGATTTAAATAAACAGCCCTAAGAAATTGAAGAGTATTGCCAGCAGCTATAAGAATACAATATCAATTGACTAAAACAAAGTGAAACTCCTGTTCCGAGAAGAGGATGGAACTAGCCTCACAGCTCATAGCATACAACAGATATTCTTAATTTTGAACATTCTTGATCTCCTAGAAGATGTCCTAATGCTAGTGTTGAAGACCTGGCCATCAGACTGGAACTGGGAGAGGGAAGAATAAGCTGTCACCAAAGCTATTTAAGAGGCCTTATCAATTCAGGCCAGCCTCAAAATAGTGCGTGAGATGCACTTGATAACATCAAACTCATGATTCTTGTATAAAAGATAGCCTTAAAAGTCAAATTGGAAAGGTATGCAGTCAAATCCTCAAATTAACTGAAATAATCTAACGCAGTGCATGAGTAAACTTGATAACATTAAGCTCAAGATTCTTGTATAAAGGATCACCTTAAAAGTCAATCAGTAGGTGAACAGTCAAATCCTCACTTCGCTTGAAATAATCTAACACAGCTTGGGAAAGTGCTTCTTCCACTAAAGGCATACAGGGAGATGCCAGAAGGCAAACCTCATAGAAACCTTAAACAGAACATATAATGCCAAGACAAAATGATAAGGTAAACATAAGGATGGCTAGTACATCTGATGTTGATTATGGTCCTATCAAAATTAAATTTCAAATCTTTTTCTATAAATAAAGGCATAACATTTTTTCATTAAAACCTTTAGCAAGTGGCGCCTAGTCATTTTTGGGAAGCAAACATGGTTAATGTGACCCTTTAAAAAACTTAAAGCATTGCCTATTATTAGGAACAGCCTGATACAACAACCATATTCATGTCACTGTAGACTGCTTAAAACCAGCCTTATTTCTTTTGAACTATTAATTACATATGTTTAACAACTATCATTCATTTTCAACTTCCTTTTAAATCCCCCAAGCATATTTGTTAAAGGATCTAACCTTCAGATTTATTCAAGGTTTTGTTTTACACATTGAACCAAACTACAATTGTTTTGAAACTCAAAGGATAGCAACTGGGCCTGCAAGCATGATTCCCCACATTGGTTGTTGCTCCAAATACTTGATGTCATATTATCTAAAATGTTCTTAGCACACAAAGCCTTTAACACAGTGACTCATCCTTTCAGAAACCAGGCTCAAGCTTTTATCCAGAAATCTGACTTTGTTTACCCAAGTTATCTAAATCCAACTTATTGCTTATTACTTCTAAATCCAACTTATTGCTTATTTGGATATTAGTTTCCACTTAATCCTTTCAAGTGCCCGCTCAGTCAATAGATTTGAGACACCAATTCAACTAGGCATAGGAGTCTGGTAACTTAGGTTAATTCTTTAGCTGGAGCAACTTAACTTCAATTAACCATGAGATAAGTCTTATCGACAATCATTCTGCCTTCCAAACCAAATCTGGTTGCAACAATTATCCAGACAAGGGTTCCCATTCCATGCAATTTAATTTATGTTTCGCAATCAGGTTACCGTTGTTTAAATTTCAATCGACGTGACTGTCTACCATATTCTAGATTTGAATGTAAAGCAATTTGTATAATTGGTTTTGGCTGAGCCAACAAGCCTAGACCTGAAAGGCATTTAAATCCATGAACAAAGGTTCCCTTTGAACCCAAATTACCTAAGTCGAGTTATTTTAGTCATTGTACTCATTTGTTTAGTTTTACCACAATTTGATTATAATAGCCAATAGGGTAATAAACCATAGGTAAGGTTTTGTCCCAGTTTCCCAAACCCTAGTTAATCAACTATCGACACCCAAGGAAGTCAAAATAGTAGAATCTAATCACTAAAAGCATAAAGACACAACAACAATTTAGACTAGATTTTGAATTCGATGTTGAATCCATAAACCTTATTAGAGGCAAAAGTACTTCCAATAAAACAAAATCATGCAATGGAAATTCAAGCACAATTAATTTCCTCAATACCAATTCAATCAAGTTGGAAATATGGTGATTAAACAAAGTTTACGGGTCCCATTGTGTATGACAAATGCAATAACCTTATCCAATTGGATTATATCGTTTTGACTATAAATTTGGTAAAATTAAAATCCACAAACTTGGAAAACTTGGAAACCCAAAATGATAAATCAATTTCTACAAATCCTGCAAACTTAGCACAAGTGTGAAAACTAGATTATTCCACTTGCAAATTCTTTTGTGCAAACTGAAACCCTAAATGGATTTCACCATATCGGCTAGGGAGGAATCTTTCACCCCCAAGCCCGATCTTCATTGTAGGATTTTCGTCCTAGGGTTGACGTAATCACACATCGCCCCATTGCAAATGGGCGTCCCCTTGATTTTTCTTTTTAGGTTAGTGTTTTGGCGTCTTAGGGTTTTGTCTCTGGTCTCTAAGCCTCATAAATGAGTCAAGATTTGAGAAATTTGGAGGAGTCACCAGAGTCGGTAAAGTGAAGGAATGGTCGAAAGAATGTTTTGATGCTACAAATGGGCTCAGATAGGTTGAAGGAGTAAAATCGCAATTTCTCGAGGTCAATTCTGACAAATTCCTTTTTATCAGGAAATTTAGTTTTTTTCTTTTTTCTAAATTTAGAAAGTTTTGTTTTTGGCATTTTTGGGCCAATCTGAGAACCTACTTTTTCGTCTGTTTTTTTGTTTTTTTCTAAAAATAGAGAGTTGCTTTTTGTCTTTTTTCGGGATCAAGGATGATTTCAAGGTCAAGAGAGGTGTCTAATCAAAGGAATTCATCCAGAACAAACCAAGTATGAAATAGCTTTCGAATCCAAAAGATAATTCCTCAAGAGCTAGTTAAAAATCATGAGGAAATGGCTAAGTCCAGAGTCAAGATTGTTCAAATCATCAAGATAGCTAGTCCATGGTGAAAATTTCCAATCAATGGTGAAGTTTGCCTTGAGGAAGCATCAAAATTTCCAAGGGCATGTGAAGTCCGGCCTCTAGGTGAGAAAGTTACCTGTCAACCAACAAAGTCTACCTTAGGAGGTAGAAATCTTCCTTGCCGAATGCTCAAGTCTTCCCAAGCAAGCATCAAAAGTTTCCTATGATCAAGCAAAGTCCGATCAAGGTGATGGAAAACTTCCTTGGCAACAAGCAAACTTCGCCCAAGCATGATAAAATGTTTCTTGGCATTAAGAAAAGTCCGCCCTACCAGGTGAAATTGATTCCTAATCAAGTGTGAAGTCTGCTCTAGGAATGGGTTAGAAAATTGGTAAGTGTTGGCACTTGCAAGGAGGAAAAGTTTGAAATTTAGGTTAAAGTGTGGCAGATTTCCAAAGCACATAACAACTCCGCCCTAACTCATGACAAAATTCTTCAACCCCATGGCACGTCCGCCCTTGGCATAGTAAAATCTTCCTTCATCTCATGCAAAGTCCACTCACTAGGTGAGCAAAGTTCCTTGTCAACATGCAAAGTCCACCTAGGGAGGTTGCAAAGTTCCTTGTCAACATGCAAAGCCCGCCCCCTTGGCCAGAAAAGTTCCCTAACTCAAGGCAAAATCCGCCTATCATGAAGCCCGCCCTAGGTGAAAGAAAGGAGTTGATAATGGTGAAATGGATTAAAGCAAGGAAGAAAAGAAAAAGATTAGCCTAACTTGAGAAGAAAAAATTGGAGGAAAAACAAAAGTCAAAGGCAAGAGTAAAATTCATAAAGTATTGTAGGTGAAAAGATTAAAACATAAAAGCTAAGCACATGAAATAATTCGCCTAAATGGAGAAACACAGATTTAGGTGAACTAAAGCAAGAAAAGCAAACGCTGAAATCCAAGATGAATTCGCCTAAGTGAAGGAAGGAAACTTGAGATGGATTAAAACAAGAAAAGCAAGGAAATTTTCACAAGTCATTGGAGGGAAAGATTTTGACAAAGTAAAAGTGAATAAAGCAAAAAGGGTGGAACCAAAGAAATTCATCTTAGTATTGAAGAAGGGGAATTAAAGGAAAAATCTAAAGGCACAAAGAATTCAACTAAGGAGAGGAGCTTTAAATTTGAAATGAATGAGAAAAAAACAAATAAAGCAAAGAGTTTGCTTAAGAAGAAAAGGCTTCTAGAGGGAAGCAAAGAGGAATTGCCATTGAGTTTTAAAAACACAAAAACAAAAAAATAGAAGAAGAGGTTCGATTTGGGGAGCAAAACATGACCACATTCATTACCAATAAAACTCATTAAAACAAAAAACAATGTAAGGCAAATTCAAAATCCTATAAACATAGACTTTAGCAATTCATTATTCACAACTTACTTCTCATGTGTAGGAGTTCAAACTCTTCCAAGCATCACTTTCAAAGTTTCTAGGCTAATTTGAAGTGAAATTGCAGGTTCAAACTAATTTTAAAGAAGAATTCAGACATTTGAAGGCAGATAGGAAGCAATTCTTTGAAAGAAGTTTTTCAAGATTTTAAGGTTCATAAGCTTTTCCAAGGCAGATTTTCGAAATTCCAGTCCTTCAAAATTCTTTTCTCAGTCTGAATTTTTTATTCTCAAACATGCACATAGATTTTCTACTTCAAACTCTTCCAATTTCTTTAAAGAACCATATTGCTTTTTGCGTTTTTATTTTTATTTTTAAAAAAAGGTTTATAAATCAGACTTAGTTTCATAATTTCAAAGTTTTTCTAACTCTGATTTTCGTTTTCAGACTTGACTTAGTGTGATTTGGGGTCTGATTTCAAGAATTTAATCAGAAAATCAGAGTTATCTTTTCAAATTCGTCAAGCAGACATCAAGTTTATTTCTTCTAACTTACAAATTTTCCATATTTTCAGATAATTGATGTCAACTCAAGGAGGAGTTTCTTGGAAAGTGCAGATGAAGTTCAACAACAAGGTACCGAAGCTCGAATCCAAGATTCAAACAAAGTGGAAATAAGTCAGTGACACTGACCTTGGCCATGTGGACATCGAAGATTTCAAGAAGAGTATGTACAGGTCAGATGATTGCCTTCCTTCACCACTTGCACGTAAGATGATGCAAAATGGAATTGTCCAAGCAGCTGGATTTCTTCAGCAATGCAGTGTTATGAGCTGATGGCAGAATGTGCAGAACATTACAACATTCAGGAAAGACAAATCGAGGCACCTAATGGAAGAGTGTCAGTCTACCTTGGAGAGGACGCCATCAAAGAAGCATTTGGCATTCGCAACTACCACTCTACCATGTACAAAACCAAGGAGGAAGCCTTAGCCGTCTTTGAAGCTGATCCTATTGCCTGCATTAAGAAACTTAACAAACAAAGGCTGCTTAAACCAGGACCCCACTATACCAAAGTCCCAAAGAAAATTTTTCGGACTGATTTCATTGAAAAATATGGAGACCTCATTCTTTCGCTCAACAGGCCCCTAGATGTATCACTTCATCGATGAAATCACTACTGGTGTCAAAATGATTAATTGGGCAAGAATAATTAGTAACAACATTGATGAGCAGCTTAGGAACTTGAAACATACAAAGTCTTTTTACATGAGTTCCTATATCATCTATGTGCTTGCATGGTGCTACAAATATAAGGGATTGATTTGCAAGGGCATTGTGGGAAACAAAGACGGTCAATTCAAGGCATATGATTGCTATCTGCAATTGCATATGCAAGAGAAATCCCACTTCAAAAGAGTTAATGATGCATTCTTTATGTATATCACCAGGACACTTCAAGGAAGCACCCATCCAAAATTGACATCAGAAGCAAAAGATTTGATAGGTACATTCGGGTCTTGGTATATTCAATTACCTAGATTCACATACCTGAGAGTCCAACGAATCACAGGATGCCCATATAAGCTTCCAAAATTTCCAACAAACAAAATGGTCCCGCTGGAAGTCATCAGGCAACTAGATACATTTGAGAAAATCTAGAGAGCCAAACAGAAGACAGGAGTTTCCTTTCCCCTTGTCACTGGAAAAATGCTAGAGCAATGTCCATTAGCACAAGCTCCTAAAAAGGCGGATGTGGAAATGCAGTGATATCCTTTCTCCTTCTACTGATCAAGGTCCAACTTTGATCCCCATCGCCATATTAGAAGGGCGAATGGAAGGAAGTACAAACATACATCTGATCTTGAAGACTTTTGGGCCAATGCGCGTGATGAATATGAAGTAAGGAGAATGTTGTCCATGGGTAGATCAGCAAGTTCACAAGCTAAGGGAGAAGAATATCCTCTTCACCTATGATTTGATGAAAAATTTGGATTCTTGTTCTTCCGAGGATGATGAAGTAACACATGATACCGGGAGGCCAAGAAGTGGAAATTCCAAGATGAAGGACATAGCAGAAGGTTCAACTAGAAAGAAGCAGAAAACAAATAAAGCATCTTCCTCAATCAACACTTCTTTGGTTGAAGAAGTAGGATCATCCACAAGCAAGGGCAAAGCTCCAGTTGAAGATAATCAACTGGTTGAGATGGAAATTCCTCCTTCAATTCGTGAAGAGACGAATGTAGAGCCTGTTCAGCAACAAACTATTGAAGTTGACATTTTGGAAGAAGGTTTTCAGGAAGGAATTATTTTTGCACTCAAGGGAATTGAGGAAAGTGAAGGGAATGATGAAAATTAAGAAGATAATGGAATTGAACAGTTGACGATGCCAAGTTGGTAGCTGCAAAGAATGAAAAAGAAAGCTATAGTAGAAGTCCAACCAGTGGACAAATTTAATAGAGTTCTTAGCCAGACTGAACCAGCCTATTAGAAAAGTTAATCTTTACTTGGCTTAAGTTTATTTATTTGTATTTAGTTTGGGATATTCCTTTGGAATCCCTACATGTAAGTTGTGCTCTAGTACATGTGTGAGGACAAGTCATTTCTTTTATTTTCCTTTATTAAGGAATATTAGTTTATCCTCCTTAAGAGGATGTTGGCACATTGCACACACGTTATGAATGGTGGCATTCATAGATTTGGGAGTTACTTTGTATCTCCTCTTCTCATCTCTATTTAAGATATGCTTCTCCTTTCATTCTTCACTTTTGGATATCATTGTAATGAGCTTCTTGCTCTATCTATCTCTATCTCTCTCTTTCTCTTTACGCTTTGCCTTCATTCATAATACATAAGGGGTTTTTCTTTGCTTTTCCCCTTTCAAAAGCTCTTGTGTCTCCTCTTCAAGTTTTGGGTGATTGCTCTCAAGTTGCTCTCTACTTTGGAACATTACTTCAATCAACATACTTAAGTGGATTTATTTTTCATTTTCTTGCTCTTGTATTTCCTTTCACAGCCTGTGGAAAAGAAGAAAGCAAAAAGATATTCCTTAATCCATGGGGATGGCACGGGATCCCATTCAGTACAAGTGGTTGTTCCAAAGGTTCACACATCTAAAAGAGATATTGCTCCTAGAGAATATGAGCTAATGAATGTGGACATAGGTCCTACCACAAGGGAACAAGAAGTTCAGGAGCTAGATGATTCAATCAACGCCATCAAAGAAAGGTTAAGGAGAGAAGTTGAAAAGAAAAACAAACTCAAGGAAGAAAATGAACAATTGAAAGGTTATATCCAGCACTTGGTAAATCCCATCAACGGAGAAGAGGTAGAAGTCACTCCACCTTTGATTCTTCCACAGGAGTCAGTTGAAAATTTTTAAAGGAATGAAGATGGCAGCCCAAGAGGCTAAGGAGTGGATTGGAGAAGTTGAAAACAAAGCCATCAAATTCGTGGAAGAATTAGTACAAGTCTATGGTCGGGTCTCTTCCTTCATATACAGAATCCAGTGCATAGTTGAGTTTTGGGAGGATTTTCAAACTATCCAAGAAAAGACGATTCCATGTTTGAAGGCGTTGAGAGCATAGAAACGGGAGTCGGACTCGGCGAGGCCGACTTGACTCGAGACTTGGACTCGGCAAAAAAACCCAGCTCAGAACTTGGCTAGACGCGGCAAAGTGTAAAACTCAAGAAATTTAGAGATTTTTAAAGATTTAAAACTTGTTTAATGCACCTTTTATTAAATATACCTTAAAGACACAATAACATCATCAAATAGAAGCTAATTTGATTACATAAACAAGTATACATCAATCACATAACTATAAGCATAAACAAAAAATGTAGCTGAAGGAAATAACAAACATAGATATATAAATATTGTCAAATTTATACAAAATTACAATTCTCATGGAACAAAAAATACATGTCATCATATGATCAAATGAGATGCAAACCTTACTTTCACACTCTTGATGCACCAAATGACAGTATATGTTGTTATATGGAGCCTAATCAGACTCGGAGGTTAAAATTTCCCTACTTTTATCAGCGCAGTTTCCCCCCTAATTTTACGACGGGGGTTTGGGGGGTAGCACCCCCAAGTTGGGGGCAAGGGGAAGCGCCCCTTGCGTTGGGTGTTATTTTTCTATTGTTTCTCCTCACAACTCACCTTTCTCCTCCCATTTTGCCAAATGAATGAAATGAAGTTCACTTTTAGGCTCAGCATAATATAAACCAAAAAAATTCAATTTGAAACATATTAAAAGTGTTTATTTTTTAACTTAAAGTTACATGCCGCCAGCCGAGTTAGGGAGTCGGGACTCGCCAAACTCGACCAAAATCACCAAGTCCGAGTTTGGGAGATTTTGGGCCCCACACTCGACCGAGTCTGAGTCTAAGCCCCCTGGACACACCCAACCTGACTCTACTCGAAAATCGCCCAACCTCGGCGATTTCTGTCAATTCTCATTTCTCTGGCTGAGAGGAATTCCTGAGCATGATTTGATCAATGGAAATTTAATTGATGTCAGAACTTCATATGACTTCAACACATGGTATCATGCCTTAGTAACTAGAGGAGAAGTCTTGGAAAGAATGAAGAGTGATGCTGCCAGAATAGAGGAATCAATCAAGGTTGTTCAAGACAATGTCCTCATTATAATTTCCGATGTTCTTGAACAAGAAGTCTGAGATAGGGACTTGTATGTGGAGAATCTGAAGGTCAAAATTCAAAACAACTTTTCCACTTTTCTAGAATTTGATCCAAAGGCAACATTTCAACAAGGCATCCTCTTTCATGTCCATTTGAGGAGGTTTTCGAAAGCTGGAAATTGATTAGATGACCACCCTTGCCACATGTGAAGATGAGATGGACCTAATGGAGTACAAAATTGACATCTTGCCAAGTGTCCCAATGGAAGAGTTGGGCCCCATAATGACCAAGTTCATCAAATTTGTTGCTAAAGAAAAGGATAAGGGATACCCGCTTCTAGAAGAAAGCTGAATTAATTAGTTGTTCATTTCTCATTGGTCCATTCTAGATATCTATGCTAGTTTGCTCTAGTTAGGTTTGTTGTTTAATCTTGGCCATTGATCTAAAATCAATCCAGGCTGTTGCTTTGTAATAAGGGTGCCTAAACCCTACTCATTTCATTTATTTCATATGAGAGACTTCGAAGAAATTGTTGTAGTGATACTTCTTAAGTGCTAAGACATAATTCATTGTTCAATTGTTAGTGAATCTTGTCTGCTTTTGCAAGTTAGCATGGTTTATTTACTCTCATTAGAGTAGGTTTTATTTCCAAGTTATTAGATTGAATGAAGGATTTGATTGAATTGCTCAATGTGGAATGATGTGTTCATACTTTTGATAATTGGATGATTTTCAATTATCGTGCAAAGTTAGCCTAAACCAGTAAAAGAATATTAACTTCTATTGCTTTATTCGTTGTTCAAAATGTTGGTGAATAAGAGTAATATGAAAATCTTTTGAAATTTCGTAGAAGATTGCACCATTCTTGTGTAGTTGTTGAATTTGGCGAAGCAAGGATTGGTTTTGATTCCGCATTTGTAATTTCCATCTCCCAAGTTCATAGGTTTAGATTAGAATTATCTTCCTAAACCCTCATCTTTTGCCTTTTTTTCAAGTCATAGAAGTAGAACTTATCAAAAATCACTCCAAAAAAAGTGAGTGAAGAATCAGAAGAACCTTTAGATCAATTAACTCATAGAACAATTGTGGGTGACCTTGAGATTACCACTATATCACAACGAACCAATTGAGACTATCCGCATGAATTAAGAACCTTGGAGTCGTCTTTTTTATCACAATCCGTCTATTTAGCACATAGAAGATTTTGATCAAGAGAGAATAGGATATCTCTAGGTATTTTATTCTAAGTTGTGTGCATAAAATACACACCAACAGGGAGAACTTGAACAAACCTGTTCAATATCCACAACTACGGTTTTCAGAAAATATCCAATATCCATAATGAATAAAATGAGATCTTTCAGCTCATGTATAACTTTCCCGAAAATTTTCTGAAAAATAATATTTTAAATCACTTTTATTTACATAATAAACCTTATTGCTCCGAAAAGTGACTTTATTTAATTATTTGCTCCTTTTTTGCACTAAAGTAACTTTTTAATAAATTCACTTTATAAATTATTAATTTAAGTCATCATTATATATGCTTTTTCAACAACATAAAGTTAATTATTTAATTATTGTAATATTACCTGCACAAGTAGTTGAAAGTAGATTAAATACCAAAAAGGTCTGGAAGTGAAAAATGAAGGCACCAACATATCCAGGAGCTCATCAAAGGTCCAACTTACTAAAAATAAACACTTTCAAAAAATAGTATTTACCTCCAAGATTTTTGTAGTGCACCAAAACAGTCAAAATTGTTCCTATACAGTGTCAACTGACTCAACATGATCCCCAAAACTCAATGTGGAAATGAGCGAAAAAAGGGGACATTACAATCCTCCCTCCCCAAAGATTGTTTTTCCTCAAGGAATGCTAACTCAACCTCAATTTCACTAGACCATTCCAGAATGAAGCTGAATGTAATCCAAGGATCCCAAATCAATCTCAAGAAGATCTCGCCATGCCATCAAGATATTGAATGAGAAATCCATGGTATCCAATTCCCAATCTGTTGTTCTCTGTAGTATAGCACCCCCAACTACTGATGTGAAATCTGAATTCTTTGGGAAGGTTTGTGTTTTGTTTTGTTTTTCTGTTTTTTGCGATTTTTTGATGCTTGCAAATGAAATAAATGCAACAAAGAAAGACTACTGCTGGAAATGAAAGAAAATATGGAAACTGGCACAATTTGGGACTAATATATAAATTTTCTTCATTAGGCAAAGAGCTGGTTACATACTCTTTCTGCAAACATGGGCTGATTTGCATTATTGACAGCATACATGGCTGATTGAAGGTCCGATTTGCATTTACAGTCTGATATAGGTCTGATCAGCCCTTATTTAGCTCCCAACACTCTCACTCTCAGCTGGTAATGATACTCCTTACTGCAATATGGAGTGGGGCTGCATAGTCTACTGCTGGAAAATGTTTGTGGAGCTTCCCATGCTTCAGATCTGCCCTGAAACTCCTTCAATCTTCCCTCCTATCAATCTGATCCACTATCTTTTGCCCTCACAAATGCTGGGAATTTTACTTGCTGGGATACCCTTGGATGATCCTGCACACCTGCAGGCATCAAAACTTATGAGAGATTCCATTCTCAAAAGCCCAAATTTCACTGCTGAGACCTTTATGTGGCTTCACACAAGCTGCTGCTCCAAAAAACAATTCATAATAATGAAAAATAACCCAGCCAAACTCACTTTATCCTCTCCTTTCCCCAAAAAGCATCTTTTTGTATATTCAATGGTTGATTCTATGGCATATTCCCTCTCATGAAGGGAATCAAACCTCTTAGGGAAGCCTTTATGTTAATGATAAGTTGTTTTTAAAGAGACCAAGTTATGTCTCTAGGCATCATTACTTGCAAGGGGGTCCACTTCCCCTTTATTACTAATAATTATATAATAAGCTTATTTGGGCCTTTATTTAAATAAATGGAGACCCTAAAGTCACTATTAAAATATTTAATTTATTCACTGAAATCTCAGCCAATCACCTCCAAACTGAAACTGAGGGTACCACTGATCCCCGGGGTGATGACTGGACGTAGAACTCCAATTGCCAGTTTCCCCCTAAAATCTAGGAATCCTCCTCTAAGGCTAAGGAATCATCCCTGAAAACTACAACTCACACCACCGGCCTCCTGTCAATCCTCCTGACATCCTGGTGGGTCCACTAGTGACTGCCACTTTGCTCCTAAAAATAGGAACCTCCCTAAAATTTAGGAGGCACCTCCAAAACAACAGAGGATGCTCCTAGTGACTCCTGCTAAGCTTCCCCACAGTCCGGGTGAACTGACAGTCATTCCCTAAAAAATAGGAAACTGGCTTAAAGATCCAGAAACGACTCATACGCCTCCCCAAAGTCTCATGTTCCACTGTGTATGTCCCCTATCCACTATATTAGCCTACGGGGACTCCTATCAATAGGCAAACCCCTGCAAAAGATACTGACCTCAGAAATGGGGACATTACATTCTCCATTCATTATTAACGGATGAACAAATATCTCCTTCATAAGCTTGGTAGAGTTTCAATAGTATGCAACATATTGTGGGAGAGTTTTCAGTCATTTCTTCCTTCCTGTTGTGACCATTTCACACATCGCCCCATTGCAAATGGGGACCCTTGCTTTTTTTTGCTTTTTAGGGTTTGTTTTTTGGTCTTTTAGGGTTTTGTTAGTTAGCCTTTGCATTTTGAGTGTTGTCGGGGAGATCAATAGGATAGCAGGTCTTGAAAATTTGGCTAAGTCTGAAAGTCCTGATCCTGAAATTTGGCTAAGTCTGGAATGTCCTGATCCTGAAATTTGACTAAGTCTGGAAACTGAAAAACCTCAAAAAACTAGATTTTGCTATATAACTCCTGGAGGTCTGAAACCACTCTCAAACATCCTGAAAGTATATATGGAATATAACTTAAAGTATAAGAAAGAAGAAAGATAGAAGGAAATGTCACTTATACTCCATTAAAATTGTCCTGATAGAGAGTTCGAAAAGTCAAATTTCGCTCCTGTCCTTCACTGAGGATCCAGAGCGAATTTCGCTCCTGTCCCTCTCCAAGGGTCCAAGGCGAATCGCTCATGTCCCTCACCAAGGGTCCAGAGCGAAAAAGCTTAGTGGAGTCATTCCTGACCTTGTTTGGACAAATTGAGACATCAAAGGCATGATGGAGGACAAAATGAACGTGATAGAGCATCCAGACTTGATTAAGGACGATGAAATGATGAAGTATTTGTCTAGAAAGGTAAATTCGCTCCTGTCCCTCACCAAGGGACCAGAGCGATTTTATTCATATACACATTTTTAGACCTTGTTTGGACTCGAACTTTTATTCATGGCGTGTAAAGAGATGATATTTTCCTCAGCGAAGGAAATTTGAAGTGAAAAGTAAAAAGATTTGGCCCTGAGAGCAAAAATCGCTCCTGTCCCTCACTGAAGGACCGGAGCTTGAATTCCAATTTCGCATTATCCTTGCAAGATTTAAGTGATTTCGCGATTTGAAGAGGTCAAGGGAAGTGTGTTTTATTCGTTGAATATAACTTGAGTGGCCTACAAAGGAGAGAATCAACCCAAGTTGCAATAGGCGCTCCTGTCCCTCTCCAAGGGACCAGAGCGAAGTTATCAAAATTCATTATTTTTTGCCTTATTTTAGCAAATCGCACTAGATGCCAAGTTCGCCCAAAACTTTGAAATATTTTTAAAAATTAAAATCAAATTGGCATTAAATAAAAAACACATTGGCATTTAATAATTTAATTTTGAGCCTTAGAAAATCGAAATTTTTATTATAAAGGCTTTTAAAATTAATTTTTGTGAAATTGAAATTAAAAAGGGAGCGCTTGGGGTATCATTTTTATTCATTTTATCAAGTCGGCCTCTTCTTTTTTTAATTTTATTTATTTTTTTGCCTTTATTTGCAAGGTCGGCCTCATGGGTAAGTGGAAGGTGAGCGCTCTATATATTGGAGGTGTTTTTTCATTATTCAAATCATTCACTCATTGTTTCAAGTGCGATTTGGAGAAGCAAGGAAGGAAGTGCGAAATCCAGAGGAGTGGAGCGAATTTCTACTAAGTGTGGAGAAGCTAGTGGAAAGCGAAATTCATCTTGAAGGCTATTGGAGAGGCGTATTTCTTGCTAGATTGGAGGATAATTTCCAGATTTTTGAAGACATTTGAAGGCGAATTTCCAGATTTTTGAAGACTTAAGGTGGTGGAGTTGATGCTTGAGAAGACTAAAGGAGGCGCATTTTGCTAAAGGGAGCTTTGATCTACACTTTGCCTAGCGAATTCACCTTATTTTTGGCATCTTTTTTTAGAATTAATTCCCAAGTGAAGGTATGGCATAATCACCTTGGCACCATTTTTGAAGATTTAAATTTTGCTTTGAAAATCCTAAATTAGGAAATGATAACTCAAGATTTATCATGAAATTTCCTAATTAAAATCTTGAATCTTCCTTTTAAAGTTTAATTTTTAGATTTCAAGATATATTACTAATTTTGAAATGTTGTGTAGGTATCAAGATGGCGACTCCCAAACTCGAAGGATCTACAAGTCGGAAGGCTCTCATCAAGGAAAATCAAGCCAAAACAAGGACGATCAAGCAATACAATTTTATCATTGGTAAAGCATTAAATGTTATGTAATGGTTGTAACAAACCCTAATTAGGGTTTTCATTGTAAAATCTTGGCCATTGATCTCGAATTGATCTAAGCCATCGAATTGTATTGAGGGCACTATATAAGCCCTGGCATTTCATTTTGTAAAGGTGATAGTTAGAGTTAGAATATAGTTGGAAGCAGTTAGAAGACAGATAGAGAGTAGTTAGAAGGTGATTAGAATAGCAATTAGAGTAGAGTAGAGAGAGAAGGCAAAGATTGTTGCCAAGATGTTGTTGTAAAAGACTTGTAACTTCATTGAAGAAATGGTGAAATTTATGGGTCGATTCGACAATTTGCGTGGTCTTTATACTTCTCATATTTGATTTCATGTTAATAAATGAGTAGAAGAAATGTGCTTGATTGATGGTGGAATTCGTATATCCATACTACTAGCAGTTTGTTGATTGCAGACTTGCCTTGTGTAGTCAACTGGAATCGTTCAGCTTAAGCCTAACTTCAATTATCGCTTCTTCATTGATATGCATCAACCTGATGGTGTCTATGCCTGCAGTGATGATTTGAACATCATAAAGCTTTCCTTCGAAGATCGCACTAGCCTTGTGGAGATGGTCCTGCGATGTCAAAACAAGACCTAGTTAGAATTCCATCAAAGATCATTCATTGCTCTTACATTCTTAGTATTAGGATTAGATCCTTTCCTCGCCCTCATCTTTTTTCCCTTTTTTCAAATCTAAGCTAGTAAAATCCTGTGCCCAGCAATATTCAAAGCAAATCAGAAGTTCAGGCACCAAATGTAAGTCCCCTTGTGATTCCAGCAAATCACATCATACCACAAAGAGCTTATCCACACGTAGAGACCCTACATAAAAGAACATTGGAGTCACCCTGATTGATCCTTTTTGCGACATCTTCAGCAATCAGAGACTTTATTCAAGAGAGGATAAGGTACCCTTGGGTATTTTATTCTGTGTATGATTGTGTACAAAATACACGTCAACACTTCCACATTGGTAATTAATGATTGATGCAATCATTTCATGTTGCTAACATTCATATTTTTTTATGTTGCATCAATGATTGCAATTGATTACAATAATTTGTGTGCAAGGGGTTGCTAGTATAACACTTCGAGGTTGAGTTTTAATGAGGTGTTATCAGTTTATGACAGCGGAAGCATTCCCAAGATAACTTTGAATCAAATTTTCAGATTTAACACTGCTATCATCATTTGCATCAACCACTTGAAAGGGGGATGTGTGATCATTAATGGTAATTTAAGTGATGATCTTCCTTTCAATTTTCATTTCTACAGTGATACGAAAATTTGGAATCCAGGGAATTGCTTCATGGTGTAACAAATTTGCAATGGATGATTGTATCAATGTTGAGCAACGGAATCATGAAGAACGTATATTCTTTAGACTGATTTGCAACCCTAGAAGTACATTGGGTTTAATCTAAGATCAATCAATATATGAGATCACATTGCTTGAGAGAAAGCAATCTTTGGGGAGGATGGACTATAATGCCTCCTTTTTGGCGCTTAGACACTTCAAGCACATTTAGCCAGTTTCCAGGTCTTCTAGAGGCTAACTAGTTAGGGAAAACTCAAACATTCTTGGAGAAGCAATTGATCAATCTTGCAAGGAAATTGTTCTTGTGTTTGAGTTTCATTGGTTAGATAGAGCGCTTTGATGCTTCTAAATCGATTTACAACCTTTAGGTGCTCTCCGAAATTCTTGGAGAAGCAAACTATTTTTAGAAAGTCACTCAGTTAAATTCGATCATTGTCCCTAATCTTCAATATCACTTTGGTATGATCAAAATTGCAAAATATATATCATTTGGGTTCTTTATGCAACTTGGATACATTATTGAGTTATCTAATTAATATTTCACTTAAGTTGTCTAATGTTAGGAAATATGTAATGGGACAACTATGTGTACTAGCTAATTTTAAAGCTGTTGAAAAGTTATTTCCAATGAACGCATTGGAAAAGCAACTTTATTCATGAGAAAACATTATTAATCCTCAAAAAGGTGAAAAATGCTCCACCAAGTTAATTATTTATTTTATAAAAGTTTTTTCAGAGCAAATAAGGAAAAAGTAATATTTTATTGCTTCAAAAAGTTATAAAGGGAAGTTGAGGGCTAATTGTTTGAATTGTTGATGAATTTTACTTTGCTTTTGCATTTTGGAGAAAATTTGCGTTCTTCTCAAAAACCTTTTGGCCTCTACCTTGTGTGCAAATTGAGCACCCCTGATCTTGCTGGGAGTCTTGGGAAGGATTAAGAAAGTCATCTTTAAATATATAAGTTCTTGGCCTAATCATAAGGAATACTCTTTCAACTAGATGTATAACCAATAATGAACTCAAACCTTGAAAACCTCAGATGAATTGATTATCCATGCCTCCTCACAAAATGTGATTGAACATAAAATGATATTAATGAGAAGCACACAGCGTGTGATATCAGTATTTGAGATCTTTTCAATTCAATAGATAAATGCAGAATAAAACTAGATTAAACACAGAGAATAACTAGCAAGACAAGAACACAAAAATTTCTCATGGAAAACCCTCTCAGGTAAAATACCACGGCATCAAATAGCTTTCGTTAACTTCAATGGGCACCAACCAGATTACAAAAGAACAACCAGTTTACTGAGAGCACCAACTCTCTAAAAAACACACCCTGCAAGATGAAGCACCCACTTCACCTTCTCATGTCAGAATATAGTTTCAAGCTGGAAATGTAATAGTTTGCACAATACTACAGGCACATCCAGGCAGATTGAAAACTTCTACATATCAATTTGTTCTGCATTACATACACACTGAGATACTTACAGATTTAATTGAGATAATAAAATAATTCTCTGTTGCCCCCTTTTTAGCTTACTAAAGGACACACTGTTATATTCAACGCTGTCATAGCAAGAGAATGATACCCCCTTTTGCAAAAACGATCTTCTACTCACAAAGACTTCATCCTCAATGCAAAAACATATCTCTGCTCTGTCACTTTTTTCAGGCCATCAACTACAAAGGTATTTCATGATCTCCTTCAGCAATGTCATTACTTTTCTACACACAAAAAAAAACTTGTCGCTGAAACTTGCTTTGTATATCTTTTTGTCTCCAAAACTAATTGATGCACCCAACTCCTATTTCTTACGGGAATGGAATAAAAAATAAATAAATAAAAAAATAAAAATAAAAAAACCCTTTAAAATAAAAGTTGTCATAACATTGATGACTCCAGGTATATCGATTTAAGTTGTTGTCTCAGCATATAGTCATAGAACACCTGGCTTACAACCCTTTTCTCAAACTTCACAAGGAATAGAAACAGTTCTCCAAAAATACGAATTTTCCATCCTTGACCAATCGTCTCCAGCACCCAAGAAGTTATATTGCTTACTAGTCAAAAGCCGTTTTTTTTTAAGCTGTGATAATTGTTGTCATTTTATGACACCCTTCATCCATCAATGAGAACCGATCAGAGATATGTTCTATGGACCAGCACTGCCTCAGTTGATCAAGGAGAAAAGCAATGGAATTATGAAGTGTGAGGTGTTGTCTTGTCGGAGGTTCCTTCCTTCCCTTGCCTTCTTTCTTCTGACCCCGGAACTCCGTAACCCCCAGGTTCCGAAGGTTCCGAAGTTCCTTTTCTTAGTCTTCCCTTCCTCAACCCCGGAACCCCGAAGTTCCCAAGTTGCTAAGTCTTCCCAACTTCGGTGACCCAAGTCTCCGAAGTTTTCCAAGCTCCTTCTGGCTTGCAACACTTCCGGATGGCATGATCGACACTCAAAGCTTTAAATGCTCCAACAACTTTTGTGAGTTGTGCGCCTTCTTTTGTGGAGCCATAGGGGTGTATTTAATGTTTTTGGCAGGATTTCCATTAAGAGAGGTACGGGGCCATACTTGTTGTAGTGACTGATGTCATGTCTGCATACTCTGACTTTGGAAGGTCAATCAATCCACCCTTCTCAGGATTGCCACTTGTGGGTATGGCTAGGTTGCTTGCATGTACAGGAGTCAAGTGCATGCACTTCCCTGCACTCCCAGACTGACATACAGGGGTCATGATCACTCTTGTAACCATTTTTCTATATAAAGGTTGTTAAACCTCATTGTAAAGGGTACTCTCCCTGCTGGCTTGAGCTATTCTATGCTCTCTCACTTCACTTGTATTATTCTGTATTTTGCAACTATAAGTTGGCCATTGGCCTTATAATTAATTGAAATCACGATTCTTGCCTTCTTTCAACTTATGTATGTTGTGTATGTTTTCTTACCTTCATCATAGGTGTATGTTTTGTGGCTCTTCTCTCATTTATGCTATGTTAACTTATTTTTGAGTGTGACTTGTGGGAAACCTTCTCCCCTCTTGGCATTCAACGAATTGTAACCTCCATGCATGCATTGGGGTCACTCATACAACTGAAGTTTGTGCATCTCCTAGGTTTTTTAGTTGATTCTTTGTGTCATTTCGGGTAGGGAGAGGAACAATCTCTTCTTGGTGCATCACCTCCTTTTATTTCAAGCATTTCTCTCTACCCTTTACCTCTGCAATTTGTTAGGATAGGCCTAGGAGTTAGTTTTGAAGTGTTGGCACCTGGATTGAGAAGGAAGTCGGCCTTCTCTGGAGATTCAACCCCCTTGCGCAAGGTCCCACACTTCAGGGTTGTTTCCATGTTTCACAAGGTTGCTGAGTTGATAGCTCAGCAAGGGTGCGAGCTTTTATAATAACAATAACCTCCTGTTTAAAAAAAAAAAACGTCACAACACTTGCCATTACATGCTCCAGTGTCATTAATCCAATACGTTACTATTGCTGACCCACGATATTTTTCAAAAAAAGAAATGATGTGGCCTTTTGATTAAAGTTGACGGCACACAGAAAACACCTTCCCTAGTTCGACTAAAAGAAACGTCCTCAACACATTTACTTCCCACGACGACACCACCAAGTCAATATGCGAATAGGTTTTGTAAGCCTTTGGAAAAAAATAAAACCTATCGTGCATCTCCACCACGTTCCCTTGAGCAATAACTCGTATGTAGAAACAGCTCCACTACCTTTCACAAATCGCAAAAACGAAAAAAAAAAGGATAAGCACTAATAGCCACGATATCCCTCTTCATAAAGGAGGCGTTACAAAGAGAAACTTCAATGCTACATTGAAACAAAATAGCCCATGAAATAAAAGTTTTATTATTTCCTTCCAAGAAATTCGACTCATTTGAAAATTCAAAGGCTGACATGGCAAGAATCTGAAGTAGCAGCTGACTAGATGGCAAGTAGGCACTCACACTGCTGAAACAGACACACAAGCACCTCAAACAGCCAAGCAAGAAGCTCCAGCAAGCATACAAGCACCTCAAGCAGGTAACCAAGCAGCTCAAGCTACTCAACCAGGCAAGTAGACAGCTGAAAAGAGAAAGTCAACAACTCAAACAGGCCATAAAGAATAATGGCAACTTGACATGCTCAGATAACCTTTGACATCAATGACAAAAATTCCAACAATTAGGGCTCCTTTCCAATGATGCATAAAAACATCGAATAACCTGCTGAGTGCATGGTATAGTAAGCGTGTAAATGAATAGGTCAATCAAATCAACCGATGCTCAAGGACCTTACTGTTAAAAAGGAAAAGATATCAATTTAGATTAATTAGTGAATTTTGTTACTTATTCCATCTAGGGAAAAAAAGGTAAAGCTAGAGTAAATAAACAAAACACCTATAAAGTTTAGGAGAGCTACAACAACTACCAACCCTTTTGTGTCTCACTATTTTAACATTAAGCAACACACCATAAGACACGATTGATAAGGTTCAAGTCGAAGATTAAAACATATAGAGGGAAATAACTAAGATGCAGTTGCCTAAAACTCAACGAATGTGGTGTGTGAATAACTTCTTTGCTAATTATTAAAGTGTGGAAACTTCGTATGAAAAGACCTTGTCAAGACATGGACTGTAAAGTGAAATATTATGTAAAAGAACTTTTACTTTTCTTAAACAATACTAGAGGTTTATAACTTTTAAAGTGCAGAAGAAGGGGTAATTGTTAGCTAAGAATAATCAACCTTATTCAAGTAGGTGTTGTCTTGGAAGGTTATTTAGTTATTGTATTTGGAGCTAAATTATGGACTTAGGTGATTGAAAATTAAGCCTAAATATATAGGACACAATAATATAGGCATGTAAAAAATATTTACTAATGAAGTGTATCACTTTACCATAGGCTAATAGACATATAGGAAAACTTGCATTCGTGATTTAAGTGGCAAATATTGAAAACATAGTTAATTTCCTAGAACTTAAACTCCTATGTATTTATTTGTTGGAAGAAACTATAGCTATGACAATTTGATTACAAGGGTATCTGATGATTATCAAGATATTGAGGTGAAAATTTGTAGAGGTGTGTGGAGGTTAATTAGAAGTAGGGGCTACTATTGAATGATTTATCATGTGTCTTATACACTAACCTTTTTCTTTTGTAAGTATTACTATATTTTAAAGCAAATGCTTGGCAAGAAAATCTTCAAAAATTTACAAAAAAAAAAAAAAACCTACTTGCATCATGTTGTGAAAGTTTAGAATGAAATCACCTATGTATGGAATCTTTAAGAAAAGCATAGCAGACCTAATTTGTTTAACTTGAAAGAAATATTTGGAATAAAGATGGAACTCAGGCCTTGATTATCTATGTTGAGCATTGATCTAGTGAACAAAAGATATAATTGAGGTTGTGATGCACCAAGTATGTCAATTTTATTAAGGTTAATCCCAACACTATGAAAGTATATTTCATGATAAAGTTGATATATACAGAAGGGGAAAAATGGACATAATTGAATAGTGAAATGAATCCTGCTTGAATAGTGAAATGTATCTGTATATCTTACCCTCATACTAAAATTTATTGTACTTCATAAAATTATGTGTTGTGTCTGTAATGTCCCTACTTTGAAATATAATTTGATAATAATAATTAAATAAAAATACAAAAGAATAAAAATAAAAAAATTAAATTAAAATATAAAAGAATATAATTAATTAAATTTAATTTAGTTAATGAATGGTCAAAAGACATGAAATGAAAAGTTGTGACTTCCTCAAACATGAGATATCAAAGGGAGAAGAGAACCTCATTTGAGGGGAGATAATTTGGGGAATGAGAAGTGCAGATCTGATTTAAATAAGAGGTGCAGATCTGATTGTGAAAGGTTGTGTTCTTTTCAAAAGGCAGAAATAATGAAGTGTTGCACTCTTTCAAAGGGTGCTAATGGTGGAAGGGTGTGTCTCTTGCCAAAGGGCATACATGATGAAGATGTGTGACCTCTCCCTCACATTGATAGATATAAAGGAAAGGAATCAAAAGGATCCAGTGAGATCACCATCAATTAGATCAGATCAAATCAGATCAGAACTGTTATTAAGCTACATGCAGTAACATCCTTGCTCTTGGTGGTATGGACGAGGATGTGCTTAATATATGATGCCTGATAATGTTCTTATCCAGAATTTAATAGTAATATTAATACAGACTGCAATATGTATGACAGTCATACTTAAACTTATATATATTCATAATACATGAAAAGTTAGTATACTTATAAATCATGTTATTACTGTCAGTATTTAAGAAGATGGGGATGAGATGTTCCAAAGAGGGGCAGTCTAAATCCAAGCAATAGGTTAAGTCCCAAGATAGGGTGGGGATCAGCGACCCGAAAGCCTTGAGGGTATAGACCCAATAAAGGTAAGGGCTTGGATCTGTAAACTTTGAGGGAACCTATTGTATTTGCTCTCTAAGTGCTTTCGTAACATCCATAGACCCTTCTCCCTTAAAACTGAAGTAGTAGCAGGATCCGATAACTATATTACGAACTTTGAATGATGAAATTAATCATCTAATGAGGAAAATAAATAAGCACTTGTTAATAACTAATTGAAAAATATCAATCGATTTTAGTATATTGAAATCAGTTAGGGGATATTACAGTGTCTTGTGATAAGAAGACAGTAAATGTGATGTGCGTCAAGTATGAGACATGGTTATCCAACTTGTGTAAAAGTAGAATAGGTGTCATGTATGATCCCCTATGTGTACCATTTTTTATGGTCTTATATGTAAGAAAACAACTATGTTATACATTGTTGAGTAAAGAATGTGAAAATTGTGTAACACTAATTTTTTTGTTGTGTAATGTTGTGACAACCTCTCCATTATGAAGGTTCTTAAGGTAGGAGCAAGCCTTTCTCTCCTTGTGTGTGTATGAATCTTGTCACATATTGATATGGTAGTGTGTTTGTCTTATTATGTAAAGCCTAGGATGTATTTGTATGGGATGGGAAAAGTGTGTGGCCAAGCTCACCCATGAGGGAAGAGCAGCCTTGTGTATGTAGACATTGGACCCTATGATAGTGATGGCATTAATACTTGGATAGTATGACATCTGAGAGCAGAGTTTATAACGACACTGCAGATATATGATATCATGGATTCGTTGTTTATCATGTCCCGGGTTCTGTGGAACTTATGTTGCTCAAATTTCATGTGGTAGAGACCACCCTCATATGGCATGCTACTATATTTATGTGGTTAGAGACACCATTCCCCTTCTCCCTCTAGGTGGCTTTAATAAAGCCACATGGTGCTCATAATGTACAGATTGTTGATAAAAGGTGCACTATTGATTTTTTTTTTAATATTGCCAACAGTATAAAAATTTGAGTGTCGGGCTATTTATCTAAATTGAGATTTTCTAAAGTGACCACTTTTGAATCTTACTTTATTGAGTTTATTTCTTTTGAGAAATTTTACTAGAATTTTGGATTGTAATTTATGATTGTTGGTTTGAGGCTCTTATTGTTGCCAAATCCGTCATAATGTGATTTCTGTAAACTGTCATACCCGGGAGGAATTCCTAGCAGGACCATATGGAGGAGCAGATGCGCTGGGGAATTTATTTTTATTGTGGGGATGGGGGTGCAAATGGGACCAGTATGGGACGGTCATAATCCATTTGCCCCTTTGGAATGGATTCCTTTGTACCTTCCTTTTGGAGGCTAACCCCCTTACACAAACAAAGGGAAGGTACTAGGAAATGTATGAAGGGGTCCTTAGTAAACTTTGAAATCAACCAACACAAGGGACTTAAAAGCATCCCCATTCTTATGCTAAAATAAAGCCAAAGCTTCATGTCATTGTATAGGCCATTTCTTTTTAGGTCAGAAGTATAAATAACTAATTGGTTTTCACTACAAACTTTCAATACTCAAGCTAATTTAAGTATCCAGACCACTCTAAGATATGCAAAAAGTCCGATTCCTGGCAATAATGCAATTAATCTACCAAGTCTTTAACCCAGCCTTAAAGAAAATCATCAGACTTAGAAATAAATAAACCGCTACATTACATTACTGTATGTGCAGACAAAAAGTAACTTCACATTCTTTGTCCTTACAAAATCAACACATCCAATCTGCATAGTCTATGACAAGTCTGTTGGGATGACTTAATTACCAGATCTTCCTTTCTTGAGAAAATCAAGGTATACTCAGAATATTTACCTACACTTCACTCAATCAAAGCAAAGAACTACAAAACTGATTGCCCACGTTGAGTAGCTTCAGAGGAATCAATGCAAATGCCAAACTCTTAATATATTCATACAAAATCAAATTCTTGTTTTTAGTTTAGCATAGTAAAAGTAAGTGAGTAATAGAAGGATTTCACCAATACTTCAACCAAGTAACCACTGTCAACATTTCCAATGCCAAGCTGTTGTCCACCCAGCCACCCTCAAAGCGGATGTGAGGTCTCATAGGCAGTAAAAAGTAAAGCTCTATGACTTGCAGATTCCTTCTTTAGCCTAAACCATTCATTCTTTAAAGATAAATCCCAGGCTTCCTTAATAATAAATGTTGTGTTTATATTTAACAATCATAACCAAGGTTTATACAAAAATCTTGCATCTAATTGTATCCAGATACATCCAAAAGTACACAGCCCAACCTAAAACGATTACAGGCTGCAGCAAGCCAAATGGGTCAAATCATTCTCCATTGATTGTCTTCAGCAGGTGTGCTAAAAGAGATTGTCCTTGAGAGAGACACTACACATGCCTCCTTGCCAAGCTGGCCTGTAAACTATTGATAGTCAACCTGACCTCAGATGAGTCCCTCTCTGTCCGCCATTGAATCAGACAAATGTCTAGCTAATAAAAAACATTAGAAAAGGAATAAGTATAGATTAGAAGCTCTATATCATCAAGACTAAGACATATGAGAGACAAGTATAGAAGTGTAATGGCCCTTCAAGTAGTTTGCTAGCCGGTTTTCAAATGAAACAATATAGGTTTGGGGAAAGTGCATGCATCCTACCACTATGAGTGCCAATGTTAAAATGTTTAGGTACAATCTGAATAAATTCAAAGTGACAAGAGTGAGGGGATGTAAGATTTCTTGTTAAGTTTTAAATATAATCTCAATTTTATGAATCTCATGGAACCCAGGTTATGTTTGGTCGCTTACTTCAAGGAAATCCATATCACCTCCATTGTGAAGATTAAACATCCTAATTGGTCTAACCGTCCCTTGTTCCCCAAAGCACTGTGTGTACAATCCTCCATTCAGACGTGCATAAACTTTTTTTCTTTTCATTTTGGTAGCAGAGGAACATGGGTGATCCCTTTTTCAGAGCGTGTGTCCTGCAATTTTATATTTGTCTCTTTCTGTGGAATTCTCTAGACTCTATTGTGAATCCTTCGACTGTTCTTGCTGATTTCATGTTTTAGTATTCTCTCCTTGGTGTGTCTCTTCTATGCTACAAATAGTCAATAGCTGGAGGCAAGAAAAGATGGAGCAATCTTTTTCCTTCATAGATTTTTGGGCCTGTAAGTGCATCATCTAGAGACTTAATCCAGCTGCTAGTGACATCTAGCTGAGTTCAGTTCTTGTCCTCCCAAGCAGCTTTTCTATCTTCTGTTTATGATTTATGACTCTAATATAATAAAAAATAAGAGGTCTTGAAATGAAAACATTATCCTATGGTAAGAATAATTGTTATAATGCTTCTTTAAAGAAGCACTGATAAAAAGGCTCCAATTGCTTAGCTCTTGAGAGCCTTCCTACAAAGTATAAATAATGCCGGGAAAGAAGGGAAACTCCTCATCCTAGGGGAAGGATAAAGTTATGGAATAAATGGTGGACTAAAAGGCGGCAGAGTATTTGAATTATGTGTGTGCTACCACAAACAACAATGGTCTGGGTCCAGTGGAGGGACTCAAAACATCGGACAATAAGAGAACTACATTGTTGAATCCAAAAGAGTCGCTCATTGACAGACTCTTAACAGTCCTCAAAAAATATGTTTTGGGAGCCCAAGACATGGGTTTACAATAGAGGCATTTGTAACCACTGACAAGGGGGCCACAGCAGTTGTCAAGGGGTGGAAAAAGGAAATATCCTGGCATTCAACTCCTATCCACTGCTACTGCTCTGGTTCAGAGTGCAGTTTGAGTCAAGCAGTAATTCAACAGGGAAGATGAAAGATAAGGCTAGTCACTATGTTATGAATACTTTAAATATAACTGTTAAGAAGATCATAGGATTAGACATGATGTTAGCAAAATTAAAAAATGGACCATTCAAAAAAGGCAGAACTACAGATGGTTGCCAATCCCTACCTGAAAGCTAAGGATGGATATCAACAAAATGTAACCTGATTATCTCAGGAAAATCCCTTTTGTTTACATAATTTATAAAATCAATAAGCTATTATGTTATAAAGGTCATATTTTAATATTTTATCACTAAATATTATTATGTAGGTGATTGTAAGTGGTAATTGTCACTTAGACCATAGGGGATATTATTATTTAATAAAAATGCATGTGAAAATGATGATTAGCATGGCTACCTATATGTTTATTGCATTTTCAGGGCAAAATATTACTAAGTACAAGATCTCTGCTTCTATTGCAGGAGTTCCAATGTATTGCTGTGTTAAGGTAAACACCCTTGACACAATCAATGTCAAATAAAAAATTAAGCTCTGAAAAAACTACATGCTTTCAAAACTGCAATATAAGATCACGGTAATAACAATTGTGGGAAGTAAGAATAGCATTAAAGGTAGTTTACAATAAAAATAAATTATTTCGACAAAACTAGCAAAACTGTTAACATGAAATTCAAATCTCTCTTGTCGCATATGTCAAGAACAGTCATAAGCACTACAGAATTGAATTCAGCGCAACACAAGCTTTTTTAGCATCACAAAAGTTCATATTGACCTTGAAGCTCAGTCAGACGATGTCTCAAATAACTTTTCATGCGGTCTTCTTTTGCTTTCCTCAATGCCCCTCCTGACACAAAATTCATCCGCTGATTTGCTATTGCATCCTCAAAGTTTCTAAACAAACCTCCTGCAGTGGATGCTTCAATTCCAATCTGTAGAGATGAAGAGTTTGAACCCAATAAAAAATCAATGATATAGAGGAAAGCAAAATTATTAAGCCTGCAGCTAAAAATATATTCTACTCAAATATTTTCCAACCTGCGCATTTACTTGAGATCCAAAAAAATGGAAATTTTTACAAAATTATATCTTATGTGAATATTCTGTGCCCCAAATTTACACTTGCTTTGAGCATACAAATGTACTTCAAAATTTAAAAAGCAACGCTAATTACAAGCAATATCCAGCATCCTCATATGACAAAAGAAACAATAACAGCAAAACATCGTCATAACAAAGTCCATTTCAAAAAGCAAACTAATAACAGCATTGCACAATTGTTCCTGCACCCAGGAAGTATCTGTTGGCAACTAAAGCCAGATTAGTTAAATCAATAGTTGTACTTCTGTAGAAATCCTGAAAAGCCTAGGCCCAATTGACAATGGTAATTAATCAAGATCAATTGTAGAAACAATGGCAGCCAATGGCTGATATGGTAAAATGTGATACAGCTTCTTGATACGTGCACCATTAAATTTGCCCATGATATTAGTTCTTTTTGTACCTTTATACTTATACTTTCTCCCTGATCATTCTATGGATTTAACACCTAAAAAAAAAAATCACAGACACTTCCCATGCAGATGACCTCATGCTTTAACTCTTATGAAAAAGCTTGTGACAGCACAAATACTTACAAAGTTTGGGAAGACTTGATTTGTATCAAACGTTTTTATTATTTTGTTCCTTAAGTTTTTCTTTCTAAATAATTTTTAAAGATGTGTTGCTCAGCCAGTAGTTTGTGCCCTTTGAGAACATGTCACTTGATTATCTTTACATTCTGAATCACATTATAAGTTTTATTGAAGCAATTATAGGATATCTTAGGTCAACTAACAGTTGTTCAGTTGAATCCTAAACTAGGTGGGTTGTTGAAAGTTATAAACCAAGTTCAAATTCTTGTTTGTCATTTGTGTGATTTGTTACACCGATAATTGATTCATTATTCTATTGCCAGCTTATTGAAAGCAGCAAAATGTAATGAAGAATCAGTACATGTGCATCAACCTAATATGGGATCGGGGCCTAAAAAGTTTCTGAAGTAAAGTGGTGAAAGAGGCTACCAGTGCCTGTTTGTGTTGACTGCCTCATAGAAAGTGTTGTTATTGAATACTCTGGCAAAGGCAACAAAAATATTGCTATTAATACAAATATTGTCATCCGTAAAACATGGGAGGAAGAAAACTGCCCTTCCCGTAAATACATAAAGACATTTATAGTATAGCACCTCTAGCAGAAAATGCAAGTTAAAAGATTGCCTTCCATTACCCTCATGAATGGTGCAAATGGGTGTGATGGATAATGTATACCAGCAGATTAATGTCTTTTTAGCAGGTTAGCTGCCATTGAAGTAGTGTGAAGCATGAAGAGAGAGGCAGGCAGAACATGAGGCAATAGGAGAGAAATGCATAACTGATTCAAATTTAATATAATCCACATGAAAGCATATCAGTGAGGTGCAAGACAAACGAAAGCGGACAGAGGGCTATCTATCACTTTTCTGTGATGACCTGTGAAGATGCAATGCATGGGATCTGGGAGGGCAGAGAGACCACAATCCTCCTTCCCTAATGATCACTTTGCTATTAGTGACTTAAATAACTTGGGGAATTATAGTGTTCACTAGTGCCTTCCCCTCCCCGTGCACTACAGCTTTAGGTCAGTGGGAGGTCTGCAAGTATAAAATCTTGTTTGGTGTTTGGCCCAACAGAGCTTTAACTGGGGCGAATCAGTTTTCTATTCACAATTAGAAAAGTTAATAAACAATTGATTTCATTCACATACCATAACAAGAAATTGTGTAGAGAGATTGGCATTGGGTGATTTATGCGCATAATATTTTCTTTTCAGCTTCTTTAATTGGCAAAGTCAAGGCAAGGCTTCTTCAGAGCATCAAGAAAATTGCAATTTACAGAAGTCATATGTAATCCTAGTGCTGGGCTGTAGGGGACAGCTACCCAAGCCATCCCTGCCCTTTTCTTGCTGTCCCAGAAACATTTCTGATTTTTTCTTCACATAGGAGACAGCCACAAAGATGTTCCCAAGTTGTCTCCGTCCTCAGCATCCCCAAAACACTCTGGGGACAGGAATGATAGGATTTTCCCAGCACACTCATCACTGTGGAACATAGACAAATAGATTCTGTCAAATGACAAATATACATATAGAGGACAGAAGATTTAATCACTATGAACTATATTCATTTAGCAAGACGTACACTGAAATTGTAGATTTCCAAAGACAGACTAACGCAAAGAAATTGATTACTCCCAAGTTTGTGAAGCTCAAAATTCAACGAGGCAAAAGTTATTATAAATGAAATCAAGGCTGGCATTTATAGCTAGAAAAATCATTTCTAGACTATTAATGCTACCAAAAGTACAAAAATATCTTAGCAAGACAATCTGCTGTTGTCTTTACTGCTAAAATGTGCCCAGATGATCCAGTCTATGATCACTTTCCTGTGTTCATTAGATCATCATTGTACTCACGGAATACTGTTGCAACAATTTGATGCATGACATCCATGCCCCTATTTATCCAATTCAATTCTGGTTCAAAGAATCTGCTTACTGTCCAATGATTAGTTGTGTGTTCAATTTCTTGCCATGGCAAACATGTTCTGTTGACAGCTTTACCCATATCCAGCTAAGTTGCCTGTTCACATTCGGGTTCAGATTTGGGTTCGAGGACCTGGTTACCGGTTCGGCAAATTTTGGAAAATGGGTTTTGGGTTCCATTGGGTTTGTTACTACAAACACAATGTAAAAGTCATATTTATATATTTATGCAACCTAGAAGCATGAAATAAGATTAGCATATCACATAGCATCATTTAAACAACAAAACCACCATAAACTTGTAATCATAGCATAATGATCATACCATATGCTCTGGCTCTAACAAGATAGGTCTAGCTCTTGGGGAAGAGAGGAGAGAGTGAGATAGAGGTAGAGGGATAAGGAGAGAGATAGGTCTAGAGTTTAGGGCAGATAAAGTGAGTGAGATAGAGAGAGCAAGAGAATGCTGATAGGAGCCTGTTGATTACTGAAATTTGACTAAGTCTGAAAATTTATAAGATCTTCTAAAACCTATAATTTGCATTATGACTCTTAGAGATCTAATACCACTCTCAAACATCCTACCAATATATACATGAACTATAACTTAAAAGTATAAATTGACTTATACTTAAACGTTATATTTCATGTATATATTCCGGGTGAGTCCATGCGAGTTTCGTTTCTATAGTTTTAATGGTCACTTCTAGGGTTCCCATGGCATTGCAGTCAAAATGGACACCAAAAAAGGCTTAAAACTGCAAAATTTTGCTTGCGTTTGGCACCTAGGCATTTGGGTTTGCCCGGGTTCGCCCAAGACAAACCAGGCCCCAAAATGGTAGACCCTGCTCGAACCCGCAAAGGAACTGTACCCAGATCCAAACCGGGTTCGAACCAAACCCAGATCCGGCAACCCAAGGGAAGAACCCTGCAACATAGACATCCAGCAATGAACCAGGTTGATTTTTTAAATAATTTGTGGGGTTTTGTTGCTAAATATCACCATGGATCTCAATTTGAAATTTCAACATTGGATGTCGCCCAATCAACAGTTCTCTAAATGTTGCGACTTCTAGATGGATTGCTAGGCTAAAAGCTGACTCCTTTCCATTTGAATTCTAGTGGGAACTTTGTCTTCACATTTTCCTTCATTCCCTAATTGTATTATATTATTTTTCACTCCACATTGAATTTCATGAGGGTATGACCACATTTAAATCAAACAAAATATACAGCTCTCTGATCTTTTCCATGTTTTCAGGCTTGTGTTAGGGCAAAACTTCCAAGCAACTTCCAACTGGGCATCCTCATTAATTGCTCATTTGGAACATCTTTATACTTAGCCAAATTTTCATTCAGCCATTCTTTGCCTTCCAATCACTTGACCACTTTCAAATAGATCAGATTAATGGTTCTCTAATGTTCTTGATCTGTTAACAATCCATTAGGCTTGGAGGCTCACAACTGATTGCCTCGTGACTAGGAGAAGCCCACTCTCTTTTGAAGCCTTCGCTTTCTATAGTTAACTTTTGGAGCTGTGACTACTGACAGATATATAACAATCAATGATTTTCTAATGTTTGCTTTCCTGTCAGACTAATGTCAGATTCAATCCATCTAAATGCCAGCCACCTGTTTACTTTTGTTGACATTCACTTCCCCCTCCATTATTAAATATTTGAGCATGACTTGGTGAATTTTGACTAAGCATGGATGAATGCTGAAGGTCTTGCAGAGTATGATGGATTTTCCTCTAGCTTAATCTTTACTTCAATCTTCTCAATGTGCATCCGTCATCCCTCTTCACATTCAGAGGCTTTTTTATCTAATTGGACCTAAAATCTGACAGAATCTCTCTAAACTATGCCCAATACTCTCATCCTGCACCTTTTGTCTTTAGCAATTTTTAACCATAATCACTTCATAGCAATATAAATCTATTGGACCTGAAATCTGACATAATTACCCTCTAAGAATACTCTAATTCTGAACCTTTTACCTTGAGCATTTTTTGCTACACCTTTTTCAGCATATTTTTACTATAATCACTTAATACCCATATTAAACCTTCCAAAACTTCAGCTATGGCTCCAACAAGTTCTCTTTTCATTTGAACTGTGTATTCCCACCCTTATATTCCTTTGCTAAGTTCAAACTCAAATCAGTTGTAGGGACTTGAAGCCCAGTTCTATAATTTCTTTTTTAACAAAAAATCCTAATCTCTTGACCTATTTCCATAATCTAATATTTAACTCAACTAAGGGTTGCATCATGTTGATTGCACCTTGGGCCATCGGAGTTGTAAGCCAGTTAATGAAGCTCAAACCATTATATTTCTTATCCTCCAGGAGCCTTTTGAATGCATCCTCTGGAATCGACTTATGGTGAAGGCCAAACAGAGAAGGTAAGCATCCAAGGACAAACACATTCAGTTGTCAACTCATGTCATCCAGAAGTCTATCCAATTTGATCATGTATTGTTTACAATATTGAGTTACATATTTCTTGTTTTCGATAGTTGGTACATGCACAAACATGTCCACTAAATCCTAATTCCCTTTGAAGCCAACTATTCTTCTGTGAGAACATATAACTGTGCTGATCCTTGGGGATTTCATGTGCAGCTAGGTCGAATCCCTCCACCTTATACATTTGAGCCATGGCCTGATCCATGAAAATAAAGTCTCCTTTCAGGCTTGCTACCTCTGCATTTGGTCCCAATAGACCTTTGCTTCTAGCTCAGCAACCATATGTGCAAAAGCTTGCATTTCTTCATAAAAATATTTTTCTGCAGTATGGGTAGAGTTGGAATTCATTCCCTGTAAGCACAGGTTGCTCTCCTTATTAATCTCATAACTCTCTTCCTTTAGCTGTTTTTCTAACCCTCTTACTTTGATCTGTGTATTATTTAACTTGTTCTTGACTTACTTTGGTTCTTCTTACGTCTTCTTCACCTCTGTAGCTGTTTGCAAGAATCAGTCTGCAACATCTTGTCACTTTGTTTAGTAAACTAAACCTTATCTTAAGCTTGGTCTCCCTTGTCATATAATAAGACTACACTCAATTGTATTCTGCTGGGATCATCTCAGCCAAAATCTTTGAGACCCATTGGTGACCAACAACCCATGTTAAACTTCTGCTGTTGTAGATCAAATTGGCTCAATAGCCTGTGCTCAGCTGGTTAAAAAGCATATTTAGCTTCTCCCCATTTTTTCTCACTTTGCTTAAATTATTTGGCCCTATTATAAGTGAGCTTAAAAGTCTCTGCCAAGTCAACTGACCTGTAGACAATTCACCCTTGTTGGCTTGGTATTGATAAGGCCAAAACAATTGAAAGAAGGGTTGCAAGGTAGCAGTGGAAAATTGAAATGAAGTTCCTACAATATGGCCAATGGATTATAAGGACTGACCTAAGGAATGCAAGCAACAAAACAAGTAACAACCAGGGCTTGACCTTGAGGACTGGAATGTTCACAAGGGAGTATACTAGAGGGAAAGTGCAAGGGATTATATATAGAAAAATTAAAGCAACTATAAAAGTTTAAATGGAGAAGTTATGTACAGGGATGCAGACATGGCAGTGGAAATGACAAAGGGGATAGTAAATGAAATAATGGGAATGTTGTAAAATTTTCAGACTATGATTATCAGATTCTGCACTCAAAAAACTAATCCTGACTCCAAACTCCAAAGTACCATAAAATAAAACTTCAATCAGAAAAGCAGCTCTGAGTATGCTAATCTGCAAACACATCCTGCAGAAAACATGAGCAGCAAATACTCACAAAACTTGACTCTTTAGACTGCAACTATCTTTTATTACTGAAAAAAAAATACTCTACGCTAGTTCAAGACTCAAATATGAAGTCTGTGTCTGCTCTCTCTACCTCTCTTATTTCAGTGGTGTGCTCCAGCAAGATAACTCTAGGGTCTGAAATGAAAATATCAATCTCAGTGGAACACCTATGCTGGAGGGGAAAACACAAAGCAAAAAAGCACTTTGTTCTAAAATAAAAACAGCAGCGTGTCTCAAAATTTAGAAACCAATCTAAACATAAGAAAAGCCAACAGCATGCTCTTATAAATAGACGAGCTTTCCATGCAGCTAAGGATAGGAAAAGTTATTAAAAAAACTGAATATGGGCTGCTGAAAGAGAACGGCTACCAAGCAAAACCTATAGAAAAACTTACAGATGCCAGAGGAGAAATGAGGAGCAGGAGAGAGATTGGTTGTTTCTTTTTCTTCTTCTTCTTGGTTCCTTGGTGGTTGGTGAAAAATTGATTGAAGAACTAAATTGGATGATTACATTGAACAATATACACACGTATATAAAGAGGTTACAAAACGATGTTCTATAATTAGAACATAACGTTAAAAGTAAAAGATCAAAGAGCTTAACGCTAAATTAAGCGTAAAAGCTAAATTAAGCTTAAAAGCTAATTACATAATAAAAAGCTAACTTAACAAGCTAAATAAGTCGACAACTAAGATGACTGCTAAAAATAGAAGATGATCATTATAGAAGGTATTAATATTATTTTAACACCCTCCCTAATGGTCATCGTACTCAATACCCTACAGAAGACACTGCAGGTGTTATGATCGCAAATGCAAAGACCATCTGCTGCTACGGAGACCCTCCCAGGATCTGCAAAATATAAATGACCAAGAGTACCAAAAGCCATCCAAGCTAATGTAGCCCTCACACGCAAATTAGAGATCTGGTACACGCGAATAACTGAAGCCTAAAACTATGATTTTGAGGAAAAAATCAGCAAACCCTTTTGCAAAAGAGTACCAACTCCAAAATTGACTGCAAGATACCCTGAAAAAAAAATCAGAAAATAATAATCTGCAGAAAAATAATATTTTTTTAAAGGCCAAAAAATATTAAAAACCAAAAAGATTTTTTTGGGGGGGAAATATTAAAAACCGGGAATATTTTTTTTCCATAAAAAAATATTAAAAGCCCAGAATTAATTTCTTTATGAGAAAAAAAATTAGAAAAAACAAACATGATTCCTGGCTGTCAAAAACAGAATCCCGATTTTCGAAAAAAATAAACCCTACCAGAAAATTGCATCACTGCCCACAGAACAGAAAACCCGGAAAATCCTCACGAAATCTGCAAAAAAACCTAATCCGCGCACAATAAAGTACGAAAAAATGCTGAAAAGGCCGCCATGGAGAATAAATCGCGCAAAATATGTGCAGAGAATCACGAAAGATAGAAACCCTCGCCATCTGATAAAAACATCGCCGGAATTTTTCTTGATAGCACACAAAAAACCCTTCTTCAATGCGACCGAAAAAAATCGCGTTGTCCTTACGCGAAATCCCGAAAAAATGTAGGCAAAAAATAAAAATCGCCGCTCAGGAAAACACAGAAGTGCCGCACGGGCGAAACTCAAACATGCAGTAGAGGAAATCGTGGGCGGGAAATCGCAACCCAGAAATTGCAAAAAAAAGAACTTTCGCACAAAGTAAAGACATGAACTCGACCCACGATTTGCAGAAAGCTGACGAAAATCCCCGCGATTTTCATAGGTTGCAAGAAAAAAAGTGAATCTATATACACAAACCTCAGCCCACGTGAGCAAAAAAACGACCCACGACTTTTCACTCAAACCCTCAAACATGCAGGAATAGGTGCCCTCAAAACACCAACGATTAAAAACAATTCTGGAAAAAAGTTCCAAAAAGAGATCTACGAATTTTTAAAAAATTTGCCAAACTCTAAAATATCCCATCGACCCACTCTGATACCATGAAAAATTGATTGAACAACTAAATTGGATGATTACATTGAACAATATACATACGTATATATAGAGGTTACAAGACAATGTTCTATAATTAGAACATAACGTTAAAGTAAAAGATTAAAGAGCTAAATGCTAAATTAAGTGTAAAAGCTAAATTAAGCTTAAAAGCTAATTACATAATAAAAAGCTAACTTAACAAGCTAAATAAGTCAACTAAAAAGCTAAATAGCTAAATAAGTCGACAACTAAGATGACTTTCTTTTATAGAAGGTATTAATATTATTTTAACAGTTGGGCACTTCGCTTAGTCATTTTCTTTAGTTGGTAGTCATGGTGGATTGTTTATTTGAGAGCTCTTTGCCCTTTCTTCCAATCATCCCCACACTCTTCACCATAACAAAACCCCCATGGGGCACCATGAGTTTGCTTTATTGGTGGTAGAGGAACACATGATGTGGTAACTTTGGATGTATCGTGCCTTGAACAGCCTTGCTTGGAGCCTCCCCATCAAGATGGAATTTGATTGGGCAGCATCTTGGGGTTGGACCTCCAAAGGGCGCTCTTCTATTGCAATCTTGTTTTGAGGCTTTAGCAAATATGTCAAATATTTTTCCCTTATCAAAGAGTGGAATGCACATTGTGTCAGCTACTTCAGCGCCAATCTTACCTCTTCCATTATAGGTCTATGCTTCACAAGTATCTGCTAGGCTATAACATCAAACCCAAATGGGCCCATTGTCTTGATTCTGTTATAAATTTACACTAGGCATTAGTTTGATTTTCTATCCTGAGTTTCTCGCAACTTATACCCCAGCAAATTCCCCTTCAGCAACATAGTTCTGCTTCTTCCCACAACACAATTCAACTCCTTCCCAACGACATATATCTACTCCTCGCCACCAACCCCAAGCCACACAGACACATTTAACAAGCTACTTCACTACCATGGGAGTTACAATCGCCTTAAATGTTAGGTGTAAATCTAGAGAGTGTTGCTTCCTCTTAGAATTCCCCAGCTTTGTACTCCTGGCTTAGGCACTCCTCAATGCACACTATGAAATCTTGTATTGATCTTGTATCAAGTTCCATGGTATATGTTTGTTTTATGGCTAAGTTGATCCTGTATCAAACTCCTGATAGTCCACCTACATTTGCTTCCAACTATTTTTCCAAGTATGCCCATACACCTGGCTGTACCCAAACTTCAATCAGCATGTAGATTTCTCTTGGTTTATAATGTTTTATTACAGATCAAGTTTATTGGTGCAGGAGCACCTAGTGAAGCTAATGGAGCACTTCATCAAATTTTGGTTTGAAATGGCCTATGTTGGTCACAATTGAATAATGGACTTGTTGTATGTCCAAAGGGTGTGTTTAGTGTGTTTAAGTGTCCTTTGTGTCTTAGTTTGTTGTTTGTTGAGTTTTTGGTCTATTTTTGACCTTTTATGCTTTGTAAGCCTAGAATGGACAAAATGTGGAAAAATGGTCAAAATGCCTTATAAAGCCTTGTTAGGCATTGAAATATGTTTGTGTGGTTCTAGGAAACCATTTCACATGGTGGAGTTAAGTCTATTTGGCTCACAAGTCAAAAATGCTCATTGTACCAAAAATTGTCAATGTTGTCAAGAAACATTTTGACAATATTTGGAAAATTTGTAAAAACAATGCAAAAGGTGGTTATTGGTCCGTACCTGGGTGATTTAGGTGGTGAGTGACTATTTAAAGCCACACAACTTTGTATCAGGTTGGCATTCGAAGAAAAGGAGAACTCAATACAAAAACTAAGAAATTTGTCCTTTTTCTTGCATTTTTGCTCCATATGGTATAGCAATCTATACTTCTTGTGCATTTGGCCGTACTATTTTCATTTGGGAAGTTGTGCCATGTTGTGTTGAAGCTCTTTCACCTGGGTTTGTGTGTTGGTGTGGAGTTTTAGCTTTATAGCAAAATTATTTTGTTTTAACCCTGTTCTCGGTTGAGTAAGGGTTTGGCTTCAATAATGGAAGCAACTTGATTTTATTTGGCTCTTTCTCCATGGCCTCTGAGAGTCAAGTTGTTGTACATACAAGTTTTTGTTTGTTTGCAATGACAAAGAAAGTGGTTTATGTTGCTAACTAGGCGAGCTCCTATAGCCCGGCTAGTGAACCTTCAGGGTGGAAAACAAAGTTTCTTTGCAAACCCTCACCAAGTTTGGACAGAGCTTGTAAGCCAGATGGAAGGGTATTTCCATGAATAATTAATTGGGAAATGCATTTTGAGTAGTCAAAGTGTAGTAAGACAATGGTTTTTGAGCATTTTTCCTCTTGAAACTTGGTTGCACATCAAGTGTGTGGCTTTATGCTTGCAGGGCAGGAAGTTGGAAGGCTTCATAATGATGTTACAGACCTTCTCAAGAGATTTGGTGGCTTGAAGAAGTGTTTGGAATGGTGTTAAGGTGTTAGAAGACTTAAAACCCTTGAAAACCCTTGTTTTTAGGCACATTTATAGCACAGTGATTGTACGGTCTTGTCAGACCTCCTCATAGCAAAAATTTGAAAGATCTCCATAAAGGGTATCCAGATATGCAAAGGTTTTATGGAGTGTTTTGGCAGTTTGTGGAGTTATAAGCATTTTTGCAGTTTCGGAGGGCTAATTGGGGCTCTTTCCTTGTAGCCCTGTTTTGAGCTTTTCTTCAAATCGGGTTAGAAGAAAATTGGTAAGCCCACCAAACCAAGTTGAAATAAGCCTAATAGGATATTAGACAATGTCCTAGACCTCCTGCAACTCTTGGTGAGTGATCTTGGTGTTTGGAGCTAAAGAAGCGAAGTCTCACCTTTGTGAGGTTAGAGAGCAAGTTTGAATGAAAACAAGAACTAACATGGTAGGAAGATCTCAGGGTTGGTATGAAGCATAGAGCAGGAAAACATCAAAGAAACAGTACCTAAACAAGTGACAAAACCTTCAACAATTACCCTTGAGGAAACTTGCAAACTAAAATTGATTACAAACACACAATTTGGGCCAATTTTGAGTATCTCCATATCATTTATCATTTTCATTATTAGTATATTAAAGCTGAACCCAGCTGCTCCCATGATTTATTTGAAAATCATGATTAATCCTTACAAAAAAAACACTAAGCTACCAATCCATTACTTATTACTATTAATCACAATTTATTGGCAATAAATGCTACTGTGGTTGAAACTAAAACTCATATTTGTCATTCTTCATTTCCTTTAGTTGGTTACAAGGAAAGTGGATGTGTTCTACTATTGCCACTTATTTAAAGCAGCACAAACTATTGGAGAATCAAACTAATAAGTTTATCAAGCAACCAGAAGCTTATCATGCATGCCTTATTCATACAAGGTGTATATATGTGCAGTTTGTCAATATCAAGGGTGAAAATAAAATAAAGTTTTATCCAAATTATTTTCAGTCTTGAATGCAATCTAAGGTTTACTAAAGCATGTGCATAGTTTAGGATTACAAAAATTGCACCATCCTTCCAAATCATGTAATTTGCCTCATTTGTGATTTTTTTCATTCACATCATTTCTATAATCCCTTGTGACATACTTCCCATGTAATGTCCCATTTTGCTGAGTAACCGGAAGTGTCCCTTTAGCCTAGTTAATTCTCATAGGCTAATTTCAGACTTTATTAGGGAGCAATTAATTACATTAATTTTAAAAGTCTTAAGTTTCTCGGAATTATTTATATTTAATTAATTAATGGTTGAACCTTGGTTATTTTAATAAAGTGACTTTATTTTATGTACATGGAAAATTTATAAAGTGGCTCACTTTATAAGCAGGAATATAAAATAAAATATTATAAAATCACTTTATGAGCAAAAAGAAATTAGAATTTAAAAGGAGATTTTTAATATTTATAAATGAAATTCCGAAAAGTTGCAGGAGGGTTTTAAAGGAGGTTGCGAAAGCTCATTATATTATTCTTGACTCGATATTTTCTTGGAGAGCTTTGAGATCTTCTACTTTCAGTTCAGCAAACCCTAGGATGAACACCCTTGGGTTCTTTCTTGGTTGATTGGACCAAAACCCATTCTAGCCAACCTTGGTGGATTAGCTTAAGATTCATTGGGACGTCTATTGGATTGGATTTCAAAGTTTGGGCGTGTGAAACATATATTTACACTGTAGATTGAAGATTGCTAATTTTTGAAGATTTGCTTGGTTCTCCAATTTTTGGGATTAAAGGTTTTGATAGTGTTCATTTCTAGATATCATTCATAGTGAATAGTGTGTCTTTGCTGGGTGTGAAAGCTATCAGTGGATGTATTGCTATCAATATCATAGTGGAAAAAATGTTGTAAACTGATGCCACCAAGAAGTTTTCCATCTAACATTCTATTGCAGCTGCATTCAAACTGTTTGACGAATTGTCCGAGTGAATTACATGATCCATGGTATGATCTTATGATGGATTTATATCTAGAATCTTAGTTGCGGCAGTTATAAGTGTTTGCATTTCATAACACTCAATATTTGGCTTCCTGCAAAGTGGTTGACAAAATGTCTGGAAGTTCAAACTAGATATTCGGTCAAAATAACTTGGCAGGGATTATTGCAGTGGTATCAGAGCAGAGTACTCTGTCAGCCTATTTGGGTTGTGTGATTCAGAATATTTCAGAGGACTTCAGCAATGTTTCAGATGGGCAGACTTGTCTCTCATAAGAGAAAATCAAAATAAAATGCTTGAATCTCTTAGAGAGAGTCAAAATAAGATGATAAGAACTCTTCAAAAAATATTACAAAAAAAACAGGATGCGGAAGTGGTAATGTACCAAGGATTACCAAATGATTTTAAGAATCAAGTCCACTTTGATGATTTTTTCGGAATACTTGAAGAAGGAAATCAAAGCAAGATGAAGCTAGATAGCTATATTAGAAAATTAGGACAGGAAGAAAAAATCAGAAGTTATCAAAGAGATCACTGAGAAAGAAGTATTAGAATATTTTATTAGTATTTTAATGGTCATTATTGTAATTTTTTGCTTTATTTAGTTTTCTATTTTCAAAAGTGATTGTTTCTTTTTTAGAAACATCACTGTTTGTAATCGCCTATTTAAACAACTCTCTCATTGAATAAAGTTATCCAATTATTTTTCATGGTATCAGAGCATGGAAATAAAAAAATTGGGAATTTTTGTTATTCTAAAAATTTTCCGAATGGAACTTTCTGTGAAAAATTTCAAAGATTTTTTTAGTAAGATTTTTGTTATTCTAAAAATTTTCCGAAAGGAATTATTTTTTTAGTGGGAGTTTTAAAATAAATAAATAAAAAACTTTTTTCTGGGTGAATTTTTTTCTACTCGAGGAAAATGGTTATTTTTGCAAGGCTGGATTTTGCGATTTTCGCATGGCAGTTTTAGGTCGTTTTTAGGCCTGGTGTTTTTTCACACCTGTTTACGGCCTATCTGGGTCTTGCTCGGCTCCTATTTGTGGCAACACATGCACAAGGGCACGTTTTTTACGTCTGTTTTACGACTTTTCCTACAAAAATTGCGACCTATTTGTTTCACGTTTTCTGTATGCAATTTAGTTTTGCGTTTTTCTGCCTGATTCTCTATGTTACGCAATTTTCGGCAATGCAAAGTTTATCAGCGATTTGTTTTTTTCGAGCGGCGCGAATTTATCTATGAATTTTCGTTTTTTAGCCCGAGCCATTTTTCGCAACAGGTTTTAGCATGTGACAATTTTTCTACGACCGTTTTCAACGCCCTGGCCGACACAGTTTTTAATCGGATTTGCCCGCATTTTTGTTTGTTTTTTTCGAAGATCGATTTTTAAAACCTGCAACCAAAGGGGGTTTCTAATTTCTACCTATGGAATCTGTATTTTTTACGATTTTTTTTTTTTTTAAATGTGGCTTGGTCTACTATTAACTGGGTTTGTGCCACCAATGCCTAGGGTTTTCAACAAAATTTCTTAGGTTTTCAAAAAAATTCTGCGTTTTCCGAAAAGAAAATTGGGTTCTCATAAATCCGTACCAAATTTTGAGCCTATTTTTTAGATTTTTTGAAGTTTGTACCGACGATTCTTGAAGGTTTTTGACTGATTTTTGACAAAAAAATCAAATTTCTTTTTGACGTTGGAGTTTGACCACATTTTTCATGCATAAGAAAGCAAGAGGGATGGCGTTGTTGACCAACATCGTGTTGGAAGTCAATCAGAAGTTCAACGGCCAAAACTACAATAACTGGGAGTAGAGGATGCTCTCGATTTTTTAGTACCGATGTCTCGATTCGATTGTTCTAGGTACAACTACTCGTCCTACAGCGACAGGTACAGACCATGACAAATTTGATGGGCAAAATTGAGAGGTTGTCGTGCTCATCAAAATTAATTCCCCTGTCACTATTGTGGGAAGCCTGGTGTTATATCCCCCTATGGATATTAATTCAAATTATTCTAAATTTATATCCCCCTATGGATATGAACAATCTGCAAGAATTTAATCTCCAAAACATCCAATATTTTGCAGACAATTTTCAATTTAAAACTTTAATTGAAGTTTAGAACAAGCTCTGAAAATCATATGAACATTGCCATTGAATCTTCAATAGAAAAAAACAACAAAAATATCCAATCTCAACCACAAAATATACAGTCAAATTGAAATTACCAACAATATGAACTTGAAGCACAAAGTGAGACACCTAAGTGATATCTCCAACTGACAATGGGATTTCCTCCACTGCCTCCAAGCTCAAGGGTTTACCTCCTCAAACCTGCTAAAAGCCTAAGCTTCCCAGAATTCTCCAAGAGAGAACAATAACAAAGCAAAAACCAAGCATACCAAAATGAGCCTCTCCATGTACTTAAATAGCACATCCCTGTGACTCTTCACATATCCTCTGCCTATCTCTTGGAATTCCCCTATAATAATAAAGTGACTTTATTTTATAATATGATGTTGGCATCAAAGTCGCTTAAATCTGCTTTAATAAATAATTAAATTAAGTTGTCTTTTATGTTATTATGTTTTGACAACTTAAACTCAATTATTTAATCGATTTTCTAATGTCCCTAAAACGGGACATTACAATCCTCCCTCCTTAAAGATTGCTTGTCCTCAAGGAACCATAAAATTGCATACCAATACTAGGATCCCAAATCATCCTAAGGAGCACTATTCTACTAATCCATTGTGCCATACTAATTATCACATCTACATACCCAAGGTGAAGCAACATATCTTGGTCCACAAGAGTCGACGCACCAAACATGTCAATGTCTGGATCCCATATCAATCTGTAAAATCTGCTATAAGCAATGAAGGAGTTTGTCAACCAATCACCCTGAGGTAACCATCCATGCAATGTAGGACAACAAGACAATATGAAGATGAACCCCCACATGCAACACGAAAGGATACCAAACCTCGCTGCCATAACTCTGATCAGCAACATTAATGATTTCAAACATATCACCAAACCCATGCCAATCAAAAAAAAATCTCCCACACTCCAACTCTATCCAGAAGAAACTCCCCTCAACACTCCCATACCATTGAATCGCTGATGTATTCAATGCAAAATCAGGAAGTGCCATAAGATTCCAACTAGGACAGCCACTGGTCCATAAGAAATCAAAGAATATGAAGTTGCCAAGCAACAAAGAAAATTAATGTCCTAACAAGAGGAATAGGTAATAGTCTCAAGAATGAGGTGTGTATGCCAAGTTTGCCAACACTGCCCAACATTGTCAACTCTCGAGTGTTTGGTTCACTACAAATGTCATCAACAAAATCAACTTCTACACCAATGAATTGATCACCATAAACTGAAACTTCAGAACCAGTAAAGACCTGCTTATCATCATCCTAATGTGAAAGGGTTGTGACCTCACGATGATGTAATGACACCCTTGGTCCATCAGTGAGAACCGATCAGAGATATGTTCCATGGACCAGCGCGACCCTAGTTGATCAGGGAGAGAAGAATCATGAAGTGTGAAGTGCATTATGAACGGCTTGCACCTCAAACTTCTCTCGCAGAGAAGAATGCATTAACCAAATCTTCAAGACGATGAGGCTCCCTCTGAAGCTGAAATGTTATTTCCTCCTTTTAGAATAAGAACCCTTCTAAATTGACATTAGACCTTAGCTCCTCCCGAGGTGTCCCTATGTCAATTTCCGCAAAAGAAGCTAGATGAGTAGATCTGAATTTGCAATCTCGAGCAATGTGGCCATACTTGTCACACCTAAAACATTGAATGTGAGATAAATCCTCCTTCTTTTTCTAATCTGAAACAGAATCTGGTTCTTTGTCTCTATCCCTCTTTCTTCTTTTGCCACTTTCCATAGAAGTATGAGTAGCAAAGACTTGATTTTCCACATCATAATGGTTACACCCAATTCCTTTTGTTACCAACCTTGACTCTTCTTGAATACAATCAGCTTGAAGGCGATCAAACTTGGGTAGCTTGGATCTCCCATTGATGCTTTGAATGAAGGGTTCCCAAGTTTGAGGGAGACCATTAAGTGCCATCATAACAAGATCTCTGTCAGCAATATTGTCCCCAATAGTGCTCAACTGATTTCTCAAATCAGTAATCTTCATAAAGAATGAGATGATTGTTTCATCTTTATCCATTTTTACATTGTGAAGTCGTTGCCTTAAGGCAAGAGCTTTGTTGGTGTTGTTGATCTCATACATGCCTTCCAAGGTTCTGAACATATCTCTGGTTGAAGACATCTTGGAAATGATAGGTACAAGATGATCCTTCACGGAGTCAATCAGGATATTCTTTGCTTTGACAGCATTCTTTTTGATTTGGAGTTCCTCTTCTTGATCACGATCGATTCAAACCCGCTCTGATACAATAACCAGAAATAACACAATGATCACATAGAACACAAGAGTACCGTGGGAAAACCTCCCTCTTGGAGGTGAAAAACCCAACAACAAAATCTCAACTTGTATTAGGCAATAATCAGACTGTTTCTTTACAATTTTGCTTCAACACTTGAAGCAATATGAACAACAGAATGTAACTTTACACTAGAGCACACAATAGTATGAACAGCACCATGAAAATCTAAGTTATAACAAACTTATCTGCAATTATCCTTGACTGAGAATGATGCCCTAATCAGAGAGGACAATTCGCTAATTAAGGAGACTTGTAGCAGACCATGAATGAGGTTCGTTGTTCAAGCACAGATTCGCTAACCTGGGAGATGAGTTTGTTGATCTTGATAATGCAATTTGCTGTCTTAGAGATGTATTCGCTGTCTTGGATAAATTCGCTGCTGAAGGAGGATGTAATTCGCTGACTTGATGTGTGTCTTGATGCATGAATGAACCTTGCATATATATGTGCCTTGACCTCATTTGTACACCTCAGGTCGGCCTTGCAAATAATAACAATAATATGATTGCCGCCCATAATTGGGTCAGCCGTATAAGCATTTACAAGTTACATGTTTAACATAGGGTCAGCCCTATTCACACTTACAAGTTACATTTGCACATTACAAGTTTCAACGCCCATTATAGGCCCGGCTCAATTCACAAGTTACATCGCCCATTTAGGGCCAAACCAAAATACAAGTTACATATTGATTTTTGCAAATTAATGTGACTAAGGCCGATAGGCCAATTAGTCACCCATATGCTAGGTCAGCCCTAGAAGGAATCCGACCTAGCTACAAAAACATCAACATCAGAAGCAGGAGCAAGCTCATGTTGCAAAGCATTTTGAAGAGGAGTCGGCCTTCTATGCTTTTTGATAAGTAGATTTTTTCATCGGTTGGGTTTTCTAATTTTTCTCCACAAGAAATCATGAGGGGGTTTTGCTTGATTTTTTCCTAAACAATCAAGGAGTAATGTTTTGTTGTGTGATGTCTAGTGTTTTGCCGCGTGAAGTTTTTTTTGGTGGGTTTTATTCGATTTTTCTCCTCAAAAATTATGTTGGGTTTTGATCTATTTTGTCCTCGAAAATCATGTTTGTTATGGGACTTTTTCCCATGAAAGAATTTTTAATAAAAGAATATATAAATCAAAGCAATTAAAAAATATTATTATAATGAAAGGGTGTGATTTTTGGTAAACACCCTTGTCAAATTATATAAACATATGAATTAATAGAGAAGGTGCATATGGGAGAAGAAGAGAAGAGAAGGATAAATTAAAGGAAGCACAAGAGAGGGGATAGTTAAGGTCTGGTGGGTGGGCAGTGGGCATTGGAGAAGGGGCATATAGTGTGTGTCCAACCCGGAGTACAGTGTACATCCGGGAGTGTCCTGGCCAGGGCTGTGTTTATTTCATGCCGTGAAGGCATGTGGGGTTCTGTGTAAGAACCGTGTTTATTTCATGTCGTGAAGGCATGTGGGGTTCTGTGTAAGAACCGTGTCCTCCTGGAGTGCTCCCTTGCCTGGAAACCCTATACCTATAACTAATCCTCTGCGTGCAGGAAAGCAGCCTCTCCGTGATTTACAGATATGTATTAATCAATTTCATATTGTCATTGCCCTAATATTTCATTGCTGCAAATTATTATCTCAATGTTTTATTATTGATTATTCATGTATATACCTTTCTTTTAAATTATTTATCTTAAGTAAACTTAATATTTGATTTATTTAATCCGCTGCAAATACTAAATTAATCATAGGGGAAAAGTACCATTACAATGTTCTCTATTGGAGGGTTTTCTAATTTTTTTCCACAAAAAAATTATGATGGGTGTTCCTATTTTAGGGTTTTTTACCGGTTTTTTCCACAAAAAACAATGATTTGTAACTTTATTTTTGAAGGGTTTGTCAATTTTTCCTCATAATCCTAGTTTCAGGTTTTAGTATTAGAATATTTAATTAGTATTTAATTAGTATTGTAATTTTTTGCTTTATTTAGTTTTCTATTTTTGACTTCTATTTTTAGAAGAGGATGTTTCTTTTTTAGAAACATCACCATTTGTAATCACCTATTTAAACAGCTCTCTGATTGAATAAAGTTATCCAATTATTGTTCAAGAAGATCCAAAGGTATAGGAAATTACCTTATTTCCAAAGGTATGCATGACCAAGTTCCAAAATGATTTTACTGAAGGATTTAAAATTTTAAAGCTACGAATGATGGAACTGAACTATATGAGAATTTCATAACAGCAACCTTCAGCATGCTCCCTCCCTATTCTTGTTAGTATATTTCACTATTGCAGCTGCTATCCTACTTTCATATCACTGATTTTGGAAAAATCAGATTGTGGTTTATGGTTTTTAGTTTTGGACAGATGTAATTATGCTCAAATTGACATCAACGAATTAAGAGAAAGTGTTCGTAACTTGTTATTGAAAAGGATGATTATGGCTGCCAGCATTCATCACATTTGGGAAGTAGTGCAAGAGAAACAATTCAAATGTTTGGGAGCAATATTGATTTTGCGATGGAAACTTGTGATGGTGACTTGCTGAGTTATGCTTATCCTTTCCAAAATTTCCATGATTGTTGGATTTCTTTACAGTATAATGCAGAATGACAAATTTGCAAGTTTCAATTGTGTCAAAGTGGTGCTGCTGGTTCATGAAGGAGCACTCATAAAATTCATTTGGGATCCTGGCATTGGCATACAAGTTCAAATTGCTTGCGGACAAGCAATCTTTGGGAAGGAAGACTATAAAGTCTTCTTTTGCTGAGTAGCTGGAAGTGTCCTTTTAGCCTACTTAATTCCCATACACTAATTTTGGACTTTATTAGGGAACAATTAATTAATTTAATTTTATATTTAATTAATTAAAAGCTGAAAAATGGTTATTTTAATAAAGTGATTTTATTTTATGTCAATGGGAAATTTATAAAGTGGGTCACTTAATGACCAGGAATATAAAATAAATTATTATAAAGTCACTTTAAGAGCAAAAAGAAATTAGTATTTATAAAGTGATTTTTATAATTGAAATTCTAGAAAGTTGCATGAGGGTTTTAAAAAGAGGTTGTGAAACCTCATTTGATTATTCTTGACTTGCTATTTTCTTGGAGAGCTTTGAGAGCTTCTGCTTTTGATTCAGAAAACCATACAACAAAAACCCTTGGGATCTCTTTGGTTTATCCGTCAAAAACTTGTTTCTGCCAATCATGGTGGATTCGCTTAGGATTCACAGGTGCATCAATTAAATTGGATTTCAAAGTTTGTGCGTGAGAAAGATATATCTAATCTAGAGGTTTAAGATTGCTAGTTTTCCAAAGGTTTGCAAACAAAAAAAAAATCACTGATTCTCTAAAATTTGGGATTAAAGATTTTAATATTGTTCATTTTTTAATATCATTCGTAGTGAATAACTTGTCTTTCTTGGGCATGAATGCTATCAACGGCTGGGAATTCAAATACTTAATGCTAGGTGTGGCATCGTGAGCATTTAAAAGGGATTTCAAAAGGTATTTGCTGGGCGCAACCTTATGTGGTGTTGGCATGTGGGTTGCAAGTGTTCAACAGTAGCATTAAAAGGCCATGGGAGTCTTTGGAAACTTTTTCCACCACTGGTGCAGATCTGAGTAAAGTCCCAGGCAAGCTGTATGAGTCAATATTAATATTTGTAAACTGATGCTTATAATATATTTGCCAAAAGTTTGCATCTTGCATCCTATTGCAGCTGCATTCAAAATGTTTGACGAATTGTCCAGGGAAATTCCATGGTCCATGGTATGATCTTATGATGGATTTACAATCTAGAATCTTAGTTGCAGCAGTTTTAAGTGTTTGCATTTCATAACACTCGATATTTGGCTTCCTGCAAAGAGTTTGACAGACTGTCTACAAGCTGAAACTAATCATATTACAAGTTTGGTCGAATTAACTTGGTAGAGGTTATTACATCCCAGCACACTCTTCATGATCTGTTTAAATGTTAGTAATGATGCACTCCATTCAGCAGGCAAGCAAGGTCATCCAAGCATTTAGTCTCTGGTTTATATTTTACTATATTACTTCTGTCTAAATTCTCCAGTGTATCTAAACTTTTTAGATTTTAGTCAGGCCTGGAGTACAGGCAGGACTTAGCTATCTACAATCTACAAAAATTATTGTAGTTGTTTATGCCATCGGTATGGTTCAGAAGAGTATTCTTAAGGTCCTGAGAAATGTACAAAGACCAATATTAAGCCTGCCTAAAAAATAAAGTGTAAACATGAAGGGCATATAAAGGTTTCTTACTATTTCCTTCTGCAAAATATTGGGTTTTTCGTGTTATGCAGTTAACGACTTAATATTTAGTTATTCTATTAGCAAAAGAAGAGAAATATGCACAAATAGAAAAAAGCCTAACATAGTGAAAAGCGTACTTGTATAACTAGACTTAGATGAAAAGGAGCAGTACACTCCCAACTCCAAGTAATAGAACTGTAACCAGATGTGACAACAAAAATGGTTACCTCTTGAATTCTTGTTTCATGGGAACCTTCTCTTGCCGCAGCCTTTCCATCATACACATTGCCATCTGAAAATGGGATGAAGATGACAAAGAAAGCAAATCAATGCCCACTGAAGGTGCAACGTCTATAATTGTCACATGCTACATCACAAAAGTAAAAAGCATATTCTTGTTCTTTAATGCCTCTAATCTTGTAAGGACAGACATTCCAAACTACACTTATATTTGAAATTTGAATCAATAATATATAATTCTTAACCCTTCAATAGAAAATCTTAAGGGATTAGCAAAATGGATCAAAAAATGAAACAACTTAAAATCCTATACATTAACTATTATAAAGAATTCCACCTGTTAAAGGGGTAAGAGACCGAAGGTTGGGAAACTGAGAAGTCAATTTTGATTAGGCATCAAACAAGAGCCCAGAGGTTTAAGGTGCTAGATGCATTATAGCCGTCATTGATCGATATGATGGTGAATCGGGGGAGGACTGATTTTCAACACCTACAAAGTATTTTCAAGTCCCAGACGGACAATTTGGTGCACAGGTTTCAAAATTCATTACATCAACATGGGTGTTCATTATGAAAAGGTTGGGAGACTGAGTACCAAACAGCCTCACCCATCGAGGAATATATGGGAAGTCGATTTTGATTAGGCATCAAACGAGAGCCCAGAGGTTGAAGGTGCTAGATGCATTATAGCCGTCATTGATCAATATGATGGTGAATCAAGGGAGGACCAATTTTCAACACCTACAAAGTATTTTCAAGTCCCAGAAGGACAATTTGGTGCACAGGTTTTGGATTTCATGACATCAACATGGGTATGAATGCAGAACAACCATGCCTTCTATTCTCACAACAATGTGCCTTAGTTGTAGATCCACTTATGGGCCTATGTATCTCTTGTTACGAGTTGGTCTTTGTTCATATTTCAAAGCAAGCTCATCTGGGTCGAGTTGTGAATCTTCCTCATATTTGTGTATATGAATGTAATCAGTTTTGGATTTGTTTGAAATCTTTCGTGGCTTTGTAAATTTCTCATAAAATCAATATAAGTGATTACATTTTTCCCTTTACTCTAACCACTCTCCATTTCTATTTATAAGTTTTTGGGGATCAAAGGAATCCCTAAGTTCAAATGTGTTTTTCTTTGTGTTGACCCATGTTAGTTTGTATCCAAGAGGTGTTGTAAAACATATCTTGCTTTTGTGCAAATATATGGCAAAGCAAAAATATTTCAAGGTTAATCTGTGGGGCTCTTGAAACAGTTGTGGATTATTCAATAGAGGTGCATTTTTGGGGTAGAAGGGTATTTGAAGGTTTAAGCTCTATAGGATAGAGCCAAGCACATTAAACTCGTCAAATAGTTAGGGTTTACTTTGTCATCAGGGTTTCCCCTGGATTTGACTCTGTTGCAAGAATAGACACCGGTCTAATGATTGAAAGCTATCCATTGACTCAATTAAAAATCAAGAAAAATCATTTTAAACCTTTGTAATACCTTTGTAATAAATTGTTTGTAGTTTATTTGTTCTGCAATACAGTCCATTGCTGTAGATCTCTGATAAAACAATTGTGATCCTGTAACCAATTAAACCATTAGAGGACTATTGAGTGATGTATGTGACTGGGTTAATGATGTTGTAAGCAGATAACAATGAATATATTTATAGGGATTTGTGACCAAGTTTCATCTTAAGTCCATCATTTAACCTAGCTGCCTAAGGTAAGACATCTGTAATTAGTATGTGCAAGCAATCCTCCGTAAAGAACAGCTATCAAAGCTAAATACAAAAGTCATCTTTGTATGTTGATTTGTTTTAATCTTTTTATTTGTTCATTGTGAAAGGATCTCCAAGAACACCCTCCCAAGCTTGGCAAGGCTCAAAAAGCATAAGAGATCTTTATTCCTCTTGTTCATTAGCCTTTTCAACCCCTTATTTGAGGATAAGCATCTTCTTATTTGATAAAATTGGTCACCTTGACTATAGTCTAGTGAGATCCTTAAGGTTAGGGGCTGACACAAAAAAGAATACCAACAGAGCCAATTTGACCTTCGATTGGAATTGAACTCAAGCGATCATAGAGGGTAAGATTCGGAGCATCAAGATAAGGGAAGAAGCTCCTTGTTATTCAAATGGGATTGTGCATTCCTAAAGGGAACAATTGGAAAGGTCATGGTAGTCATGGGTTTGGTCAGGGAATCACGGTAGTTGCAGGCTTGCTCATGGTAGAGAGAGGTAAATTCCAAGAACAATTGTGGCTAGCATTTGAGCGATGGGTTGGCAACAAATGTGAGGCAATCCTTTGAGCAGGTTGGGATGGTTGCAAGAGATAACAAGCAGCAAGTTGTAGCGTTGGACAAAAAGATAGTAGCTATGCCCATTGTGAGGTTGGAATAGGGTTTGAAAATAAGCCAAGATGTCAATCCTTGTGCCCCTTGGGAACCCTAAGACCCCAGCTAGCCATGGTTTCATACTTTTCAGGCTAGTCCTTTTCTTTCATGCTGTCCTGTAGTGGTCTTTTATATGTATTGCTTTTTTGACAGTACACCCTTATTATCGATTTCATATTTCAGCTCTAACCATGTGTCCCATATGGCATCTTCTGTCTTTTACTATCTTGGTTTTTAATATTACAGTTGCAGCCTTAGCTACATGTTCAAGCTATATACACCTAGGGAAACTTTTCATGGCTGCAGGGTCCCCAATATAATTCATCATTTTAAGTATAAAGAAATACTACAAAGAATGATTGGCATAAGTAGATCACCCCTAAATCAAATGAATACAGAGAAATACCTATAAGTTAAACCAAAATGATTTCAAGCATCCTGATAATCCCAATAGGGATGAAGGGGTTCAATTGAGTGGTTCTTGGAAACTGATCGTTACTATGCTCAAGGCACATATAGGCAATATTTAATAAACATGAGAAAACTGACATTTATTTGATAATGTCAATGAAATATTAGTGATTGGACATTTATCTATTCACAAGATTGTAATCCATATTATCTACATAAGGTGCCCATTTGTTTGATCTTATAATTAATCCTGATGATCGACCACAGGGTGTGGTCTAACCAGCACGTTGATTATTATTTTAAAAAATTCTCAAATTTTGCAGAAGTTTAGGTCATCTAATAATAAGAAAATTAACAAACTTAAAATTCTCAAAATTTGTGGTGTATTCTAAACAGTCGGATTACATAAGCACTGCCAGTGCCTTTTCTTATGCTCATCTAGATATTACAGAGAAAAAGTTAACAGAACATAGGACAATAGTCCCGAGAATTATTAAAAGAGGATAAAATGTAGTTGAATCCAGATATACTATTCAAAAGGCTTATCTATGAAAATTTCAAAACTTTGTTAGAAAATCATGTTTATGAACATGGTACACAATTATAAACAGGATTTATTTTCATTTAATATGTGCAGATTAATTCTGTAGAAGAAGCCAGTCATAAGAAAAGGGAATCCATGAAATAACAGCTAGAAACATCTATTAGTAAAATTTAAACAAAAACAACATAAAGGTTGCAGTACAAATTTGTGCTACCATAAAAATATTTCAATACAAGACTGCAGAAAAGGAATCTATAGTAAACACAATTACTACTGCCAAGAGTTCAACTAGATGTCACAGTTTAATAATATCAACGCTAATGTCTAAGCATTAGTAACCAGAACTGATAGCTTAAGTATCAGTAATATGCTCCAGATATGTTGATTCTGTATATAGCTGCATTATGAAAGGAAGAATTACTTCGCTGATGCAGGTTTTGTATAAGAAATTCTACAAGTTCCCCTAAAAGGAATTATCAATACAGGCAATATGTAATTTATAACCATAATGCAGCCAGGTCTAACAGAGTAATGACATCAAAAGCCAAAGTTTTTAGAATTGCAATTATGAAAAAGTCTAGATTATGTACTTTGTAACACAGCATGTGAAGTTCCATTTGCCTGAATATCATAAGTGTAACAGTTCTGCATTGCAAACAATACAAGACCAGTTAGCAGAAATATATTGTAGAAAACAAATTTAAAACTGCATTAAAATCACACTGCTTATGACAGGTAGTGATATTTCTCAAGCAAAATACAATGAATTAATCTCCTCTAAGTACTATGTTGCACAAGTTCATAAGATCATCAAAAATGAATGAACCAGTGTTTATATATCATCAAGCATACTAAAAGTATCAACAAACGCAACTTATTTTTATTAGACCATTGAATAAGGAATTGTCTGCAAAAAATTCTGCCAAGTAGAGGGCTGTATTGAACAACAGGATACGATAATACATGAAAGAAAGAAAAATTCAGATACTCAAGCAATTTTCAGATTGTGCCAGTCAATTTTCAGATAGAAGAAATGTTCATGGAGGGCATTAATTATTCAATAAATTAACATTTTACAAAATTGCATTAAAAATAGAAAAGCACTGCTAAATATACTTCATTACAGCACAAAACTGGATCTGAGTGTGTACCTTCCCAATTGAGAATCTGTTAATCAAGGATCCTGATCAAAATTCTTAATTCTCCCGGTGCCAATTCCCATTACTGCAAATCTTGTTGGACTTGTTTTCCCAATAAGAAATAAGAATTGTAGATATTAAGGTATTAACTTGCTAGAACAAATTTACTGCGTACAAGTCACATTATTCCATTTAATGACAAACAGCAAAGTGCTTAAAGAAAATTTTTAAGGTCCTTAAGGCTTGGAGCAGGACATATCTTTTAACTTTTTGGTAGCTTATGCAAGCATTTTGTGAAGTCTCCTTTTGACCAAGTACAGAGCTCAAACTGCACTATGAAGTCTTCTAATCCTGAATTTGGAGCTGACAAACCTCTCAAAAAGGTTTCTTCCTATTCACCAGAAAGTTCTATCCAGGTTTTTAATGTCTCCTTTACTGTCCCAAACACTATATGTCCTTAGGAGATTCAGACTCGAATGTAAAATAGGATAGTAGTCCAGTTTCTTCATTCTAAATTTTGGTTTACGTGATCCAATTATCACTTAAATTAGCCATTATGAGGCAGGATTAACATCTATTCTTTGCCACTTTGTCAGACTTCATATTGTTTCTTCTTTCCATTGTATGTTTTTGAAATACATCTTTTATCTTACTCTTTTGTTAAGCACTTTTGTTGTGTTTTATTTTAAGGTAGCGGTCATCTGTTTATAAAATGATTAAGATGTAGAATACAGTCACGAAACTCAAGGCTAACAGATGACTCGGCAAGTCAATGAACAGGAACTGACTCGCCATCTCATCCGAGCTGTTGCCTAACCGTAACGTGGAGCAATTTCTGCAAACAAGCACCAGTCAAAAATTCAAAAAGCTCCTGCATCCTGCAATAATAGACTGGAAACAAAGCATTTTCTTCAAAAGCTGACTCAAATTCGGAAGAACGTGGCAACCACTCATGACAAGTATTGGCATTGTTATTATAGCACAGATTTTATTTGCACTATGATTCTGCTGCCTGGAAAAGCAGCCAAAGCTTGAGGGTTGTAAACAACCCTAACTCACTAAATTCCCAGCTGATTAAAAACTAGCTACATTCAAAGTCCGGTTCCCATCGTTTCATGTGGACTAACCAAAGCAAAATGAGCATTGACCTAATAAATGTTTTTAGAGACTGACCGCCAATTGCCCAGAGAAAATTATATACTGGGATTTCATTTCACCCTCCTTCAGCTATTCAGGATATATTAAGTATAATTAAATTCTAATTTCAGAAATTGGTACAGTCTGGTTTTACCAAAATGTCAGAAGTCTAACTCCCCATAACACAGGAATAATTGCCCTGATTAGTGGGCATGGAAAATAGCCCACAATAGCCTTAGAAGATGGCTCACAGTGGTTCCCTTTAGGCTTCCTACGGCATAATGCCATTAAAATGTAAATTTCAAATTGCCTATGGATAGGATTGAATAGAAAATGTACAGCAGTAAGAATTCTTCACTAATGATTTGGATTATTGTCAAACTTAGGGCCGCCTCTCTTGCTATTCCTCCTCTAAAAACACATGACAAATGCCAATTTGAAAAAAAGGTCTGATGTGACTGAATCAACAATATTATATAGAGCAGCGAAACCAGGCTGAGAGATTTTACAAATTGCCAAAATAATATTAATATAAGATATAAGCCCAATTATCCTGCATATCTATTGCGGAAGAGCTTAAACAGTCCGCATTTAACAAACAACATATCCGATGTCTATTTGAAGCCTTTTACTACTTGAAGCTAATTACCGAAGCCATAGCATTAAATATAAAAATCAGAAGAAACGAAAGAAATCCTCGATAATACACCTTTTTTTGAGGAAATTCATCTTCATCATCAAGATGATGTTGTTGGCGACGGCTACAGGGCGAATGGTGATAAATACCAGTGATATGGTGAAGTAAATGGTGAGGAAGAGGCAGATTCCTGGAAACAAGACTCAAGGCTGAGAGCAGTGTTTTGATTTTTTCAACCTGTTCCAGACCTTCATCCTCCTCTTCCTCGTCATCATCATAATCGATGTGAGATGGAGAAGAGATATCAATCGGATGATGACGACGTTGTTCCCCCTGCGCCATTATGTGTTGCAAATGCCTCAGGCCCGTCTTCGCTGCGCCAAGCACACAATCACTTCAGCTTCACTTCAGCTTAATCGTTCTTCAATTCTACCCGTCAGAACAAGTTAACAATAAAAGCCAGCTTGCTATGGATAAAAGTAAATTCAGTAGGCTATTCTTAATTTCACGAAAACCCAATTTCTCTCTCTCGCACCAAAACGCTCCCTAAACCGCCCTTTTCTATATGTATTATTGAACAAAATTACAAACGCCCAAATAGGCGACCCTCACCTTACAAATTACACGTCACTATAACTACTACTAATAATAAAACTAGTATATTTAAATATACCTAGGTAAATTATGTTGAGATATAGAAGGGAATATGACTATTGCAACTTAATTTTATTGATTGTTTCTTTTTAAATATTATGGCACTCTTCCAATATCATTTGAATGTAACGGTTTCATATAGTTGAAAACAAGTGGCCAAAATTCTATTTTATTTGGAGTAATAAAATAACACCTCCACAAAAACCAAAAGATAGCATATTTATGCATTTACCCATCATTTGCATGTCAAATTGTTTCTAAATAGAATTTTTGTTTTAAGAAATAGCACGTATGATTTTTTAAGTGTTCCAATTTGATATTTTAGGGTTCAAATATAATTGTATCTGGTTATATTTTAAAATTTTAAGGTTAAAAATTAATTATTATATGTGTTTTCAATTAAACATTAGGATTTTAAAAAATAATTGTTTAAAGTTCAATTTGACATTCTAGAGTTAAAAATAGTTTTAGGAAAAGAATATTTTCTTTTAAAATGTGGATGGAATTTTTCAAAGTAATGTATCTCTCAATTTTAAAATCTATTTTTTCTAATGTGAATCTAGGCAAGTGTAATATTATATCTAGATGTTTATATGATATCACTTATTTTTTACATATATTATTTTTCTTAATATGCAATCGAAGGTCAAAACACCTTGAGATAAAAAAATTCAAAAACAAAAATAAATAACAAGTTTTTTGAAGATAAATTACAACACTTGTATACAACAACTAGGTCAAGCAAAATAACACTAATAGAACATAAATAAATTTAAAAAAGGGGGGGCGAGGGGAGCGACGAAGAAATGAATGTTGGTAAATACAAAACATTATCATGGGTCAATAAAGTGAAGATTATCTTATTCAAGTAGCCAAAAACAAGAAAAAAATGGCACAAGTTTAAAGGTTAACCACCTAGTCAAACAAGTTCATACTACTAAAATTTGAAATACAAGGAGATTGGAACCATGAAGAAGGCAAAAGGAAGATATATCTAGTATCACATCAACCCCTCTACCTAGTTAACAAGAGCTATTAAATGCTAAACATAGACTAGAATGTATGGAAGTCGGGGAGGAAGATAATAACTACAAGATTCATATATCACAACAATAAACCAATCTCTAGTAGAGGACAACAAAGTGTTAAAGGAACTAGTGAAAATGTTCCAAGAGACCTTAAAGGTAGGAAAACATGAATGGCAAATATGAAAACAAGCCTAGCAAATTACACAAGGATCAAAAAACAAGTGGGCATAGGCTTGACAAATCTAAAAGTGGAAAAGGATGAAACACAATTACCAAGAAGCAAATATTTGAGTAATGGGAAGTAAAATAAAGCAACATGGGGGCATTTAAAGGAGAGAAAAACATGGGTTCAAATAGTGAAAAGTCTAATAGGCAAGTATAAAATATCCTAGAACATAACAAAGAGAAAAGCAAGGCATGAAAGATTAAAACATAATTATCAAAAGATAAGAGACTGTGACAAAGTTGAAAGCATGATTAATCTTACAAAAGTTTTTCTTAGAGACGGACTACAATGAAAAGAGAAAAGTTGCGAAACAAAAAGGGTTGAAAATTCAAAGGAAGGTAGTAATGGGCTCGTTAAAGTTGACTTGATGAGAATAGAGTACAACAACCTACTTCTAAGAAAGAAGAGTCTTTTAAAAAGCTTGTGTTTCTTTCTAGATGAAAACATAACCTCAATGCAAGAAGAGGTGTGAAGGGTTGAATTAGCTAGAGTAAGAGCATGTTGGGTGAAAAATTGTAAACTCGAGGAGGTTTACTACATGTGGATTTTCACCTTAGTATGCAAGACAATATCTCTCAGAAGGCAAGATATAGTCTCTCCTATTTATAAGGGAAGGCTCCCCCTTTTTACTACAGCCTATATCTTATATTATTCTACTTGCTAACTTTGCACTAATCTAGGGTGATACAATTACTTCACTCTCTTTTTTCAAAGTAAGTATTTTTCCAATTCTCTATCTAGATGGATTTCCTTTCTTAATACTCAAAACAATTCTCACTTGCAGTAATTCAAAAATATATACTAATTAAAAGCAAAGTGTCCATGAAAGTACATAGCCTCTCATTGCTTCCTTTTCTGAAAATGACTTATGGGATTTGGAAAATAGAAATGAAGCTCAAATTCTTCACTTTACCATTATCCTATCAACCTCTTTATATATAACTCTTTTTAACCAATATTTTTCCAAATAACAAAAGAAGCACCAAGTCTTTATGTTGTTACTTGCACACAATTTAAAGCTTTCTCCAAGAATAACAAAGAAAAGCACAAAATATTTGAATGATTATCCACACACAAATACTATTTCCAAATTCTCAAAGTAACATAAAGTTTACCTAGTAAATCTGAGCGGCTCTTCTATATCACACAATTCACACTACTCAACTCAATCTCTTCAAGAATATATAACATAAATGACATAAGAACGTCCATATCATAAACAAAGATGATTCCAACAAAAAGTTTGAAAGCCAAATTTTGTCTTCTTATTTTGATTGCGCTTGCAAAATCACAATTTGAATACAAAGTCTCACTTTGCTTTTCACTTTGGGAGAGTTTTGTTGCATAGAAATAAAAGATACTAATTGCAAATAGCAGCCTCATATATATAGGTGATGTGCAATGAGCAAAAATAGGAAAATTACAACTAATTAAAGACTAAGTCAAAGAAAGAGTTTGATTTGACTTAGGACTTATACACTCCTAAATGCAAAACTATATTATGCAAAATGACACTAGAAGTGTGGATCAAAATTACAAAATGATATTAGACTAAGAGTGCATAAAACTGACTAAGTAACTAGAGCATCATTTTGTGTATCATCATCTCCATCCTTCTTTAGAAATTAGGATTGAGAGAGAGAGAGAGAGAGAGAGAGGGAGAGAGAGAGAGAGAGAGACTGAGAGAGAAGGGGATAGGAAGAGAGGGAGAGAGATAGGGAAAGAAAGAGAAGGGAGAGAGAGTGAGAATAGGATTGAGAGAGAGAGAGGATAGGAAGAGAGGGAAAGAATAGGATAAAGAGAGGGGTAGGGAGAGAGAGTTATAGATAGAGAGAGAAGGGGATAGGAAGAGAGGGAGAGAGATAGGGGAAGAAAGAGAAGGGAGAGAGGGTGAGAATAGGATTGAGAGAGAGAGAGAGAGGAGGGAGAGAGTTAGAGATAGAGAGAGGAGGGAGAGAGTTAAAGACAGAGAGAGAAGGGGATACGAAGAGAGGGAGAGAGATAGGGGAAGAAAGAGAATGGGGAGAGAGAGAGAGAGAGAGAGAGAGAGAGAGAGAGAGAGAGAGAGAGAGAGAGAGAGAGAGAGAGAGAGAGAGATTAGGGAGAGGGGGAGGGAGAGAGAGAGAGTAGGGGGTAGGAAGAGAGGGATAGACTATGATAAGGGGAAGGGAGAGAGATTTAGAGACAAAGAGAGAAGGGGATAGGAAGAGAGGGAGAGAGATAGGGAAAGAAAGAGAAGGGAGAGAATAGGATTATGTGTGTGTGTGTGTGTGAGAGAGAGAGAGAGAGGGAGATTGGGAAAAGGAGAGGGGGAGAGGGAGATTGGGAAAAGGAGAGAGAGAGAGAGAGAGAGAGAGAGAGAGAGAGAGAGAGAGAGAGAGAGAGAGAGAGAGAGAGAGAGAATAGGATAAGTAGAGGGGGTTAGAGAGAGAGAGTAGGGGGAGAGGGGGTAAGAGAGAGAATAGGGGATAAGAAGAGAGGGAGAGAATAGGATAAGGAGAGGGGGAGAGAGAGAGAGAGAGGAGATTAGGAGAGAGGGAGAGGGAGAAGGAGAAGAAGAGAGAGATAGGGCAAAGATGGGGAGAATAGGATAGAGAGAGAGGGGGGGAGATGGGGAGAGAGACAAAGAGAATGGGCTAGGAAGAGAGGGAGAGAATAGGATTGGGAGAGGGGGAGGGGGAGAGAGTTAGAGAGAGAGAGAGAGAGAGAGAAATTAGGGGGTGGGAAGAGGGATAGAATAGGATAAGGAGAGGGGGAGGGAGAGAGAATTAGAGACAAAGAGAGAAGGGGATAGGAATAGAGAGAGAGAGAGAGAGAGAGAGAGAGAGAGAGAGAGAGAGAGAGAGAGAGAGAGAGAGAGAGAGAGGGAGCGAATATGATAGGGAGAGGGGGAGGGAGAGAGAGTTAGAGTAGAGTAGGGGTAGGAAGAGAGGGATAGAACAGGATAAGGATAGGGGGAGGGAGAGAGAATTAGAGACAAAGAGAGAAGGGGATAGGAAGAGGGGGAGAGATAGGGAAAGAAAGAGAAGGGAGAGAGAGAGAGAGAGAGAGAGAGAGAGAGAGAGAGATAGAATATGATAAGGAGAGGGGGAGGGAGAGAGTGTTAGAGATAGAGAGAGAAGGGGATAGGAAGAGAGTGAGAGAGATAGGGAAAGAAAGATAAGGGAGAGAGGATGCGAATAGGATTGAGAGAGAGAGAGAGAATAGGATAAGGAGAGAGGGTGAGAGAGATAGTTAGAGAGAGAGTAGGGGGAGAGGGGGTAAGATAGAGAACAATGGATAAGAAGAGAGGGAGAGAATAGGATAAGGAGATGGGGAGGGAGAGAGAGGGGGGAGAGGGAGAGGTAGGATGGGAGAAAAAGAGAGAAGGGGGAGAGGGTGATAATAGGATAGGATAACGCGAGAGAGAGAGAGAGAGAGAGAGAGTAGGAGAAGGAGGAGAGGGTGAGAGACATGAGGTAGTGAGAGAACGAGAAGGAGAAGAGGGTGAGAGACTCGACAAAGAGAGAAGTGTGAGGGGAGAGAGATGAGATAGAACTCAAGGAGGATAATTAGGGCTCAAAATAGACAGAGACGGTGAGGGGAGAAGGAAGACGAGAGAGAGGAAAAGAAGAGACATGCATGTATACAAACATATATGCATATATCTATATAAATATATGTATATATAATTATAGATATGCATATATACACACATAAACACATATTATATGTGTATGTCTATATGTATGTGTAGTAAATGCTAAGTTTACAAGCATACATTTTGATGTCTTCATAACCTGTACGGGTTTTGTGAAACTCAAAATGATGTTATGTTTTTCATAACCCGTACTGGTTTACTGAAACTCGAAATCATGGTTTTTCATAACCCATATGGGTTTTGAGAAACTCAAAATGATGTTTTTCATAACCTGTACTAGTTTTGTGAAAGTCAAAATGATGGTTTTTCATAACCCGTACGGGTTTTGTGAAACTCAAAATGATGGTTTTAGTTCTACATAACCCTACAGGTTATGTAGAACTATAAATGGTACTTTTTTTTTTGTTCAAAACCCGAGCAAACCATCTTGCACATTAGCAACCGTGCGGGTTTTGGCTTGGTAAGAGGGTTGGAAAACGACCCTAAGGCTTGCAAGCTCATTTTCCATCCATTTTTGTCCCTTTACACATTTTTTCATCTTCCAACATGATTTCTCGACTTCATCATCATCAAGTTTACAAATGATCAAGTGGGTATCTCTAAAATTACCACCATAATCTCACACGTCTTCTCAGCTTTCTGACCATATAATTTTTTGTATTTTTGGACAACATTAGCATAGTAAACTTTAATTTTCTTTACCAGTGCCTTGACAATCCTCACAAACATACGTCTACCATTTTTTTAATAAATTTTGATGTAGTTTACCAAATTCAAAATAAATTACATATTATTGTTCTACACTAGATTCTGTATAATTTTTAAAAAATAAGTTTTCATTTTCGATTATTTTGATGCAAGTTATGCCCAACGCACGAACAGGTACCAAATTTTCAAGATGCGGTCACTTCAATAAATCATTAAAAGAAAAATACTCAACGAAAAAATACACAACTTCTAGATCTCTAACTTACCTATCATCCTACCAAAGGGTTTTGCAAAATACTAAATCAAACTATATATTTTGTGTAGCGCATGAAAACAACTATGTTATGTTTTTCTGAAAAAATCAGGAACAATTTTTCGTGCAAGAGAGGTTTGACCCTCTTAATCTTATCCAATTTTAAAAAACTTTAGTAGTTTAGAAACTAGATTTAGGGTACTAAAATTCTTATTCTTTTCTTAACTTCTAGTTTTGAGTGCGTGACCTTCAAATATCTTTTTGAAGTTCAAGTTTACCTGTTTTCAGAAGAAGAAAAAAAGTGGCCACTTATACCCCCCTTTTTGTTCACATCTTGGTGCACTTACCCTGAATACCTGAATAACTAAATCTGGGGAGAAAAAATTGTGTTCTTCATTAAACATTTTGCAAGGAAATTCTATGATCTTGGCCAAGATTTCTTTGATAGTATTCTCACTTGTCTTTCTAGCCTTTTTAATGTCTTCAACAAACCTCCAAAACTTCCATTCTACGTTTTAGAATTTCCTTATGCTATACATATAATTTTCTTGAAGGAATGACACCATTATCAACCAAAACATCCAAGTGGAAATCCCTCAACCTGAGCCAAGCTTCAAAGTTCTTTTCATGTGTTTCAATCCCTTGTGTTAAAACATAAAGTGTTGTATCAAACTCAAATTCAACACCTTGAATACTGTCGATCAACTTGATCACTAAACTTAGAAGATGGGTCCCTTGAATTTGCATTTTGTCCATCCACTCCCCTATTGCTTTGCCTCTTGAGGTGAGCCTCTCAACTTGTTTGATGGCTCCTTCATCAATAGATGAAGTTACTGGCTCAACTATTTTAGTAGACTTAGTGATTTTGATCAAAATATTTGTGAACAATTCTACTTGAGTTTTGAGCTTATCCTTCTTAAGTTTATCCTCATCATATTTGACAATGAGAGATTAGAGGGCCTATTGAGCAGCTTGTTTGGCGTCATCATGGTTTTTCTTGCCAAGTTCTATTCTTTGATAGTATAATCCTTTGTACGATCTTCTACATTTTTATCCATAGGAGGCTCTACAACTTCAACATACTTATTCCTGACCTGATGAATTTTAATCCTTGAGACAGTTTTGGCTTTCTTGGTAGTCTTTGGCTTGATAGGAACTAATTGACCAAAATCAAAATTATTAGGAGAAATTGCTTGTTTCTTTCTTTTGGGAGTATTTGAAACCAACCGTGGTAGAAGTACAAAAACATTTTCAGAACCAAAAACCAATGTTTAGGAAGTAGTCTCTTGACACTAAGCAACAGTGGCCACTATAGGTGAAGTATAAGTTGTAATGACAATAACAGGAGGATTTTCAATTGATGAATTATTAGGCTTAGAACCAGTTTCTACCAAGAACTTGTCAAAATCATCCAACATGATGGAAGTTACATCTAGCAGAGAGAAGAACACATTAACAATGTTGTCCTGAGGAGTTTCTAATGCTAACTCATTAGCAGGAATATGAGTAGCATTACTAGGAGTAGAATCAACAATAGTTGTTCTAGTTGGCAATGATTCAATAGTAGCAGTTGTTGGTACATATCAGACTATAGATCCAAATGGCACAAAAGAAGGAAAAGAAACTCGTGAAGATGAAATGACTGTTACCAAATCTAGTGATTGAGAAACTTGCTTTTGAATCTTCTTTGGTTCTCCATCTTCTAAAGTTTTAGGTAAGCTTTCCTCATCAAATTATTCCTCCTGCTTTTCATCATGTTCTCCCTTTGTAGGTTTATCCTCATATTGACCTTCATCATCTACTGGTTCATTATCTAAATCAAGGGGTTCATAATTCAAGTGGTCCCCTAGTACCTCTAGATCTTTCTTCTCCTAAGCACTTGGAGTAGATGATTCAGCTTTCTCCTTTCCTTTACCTTTTCCCACTGTAAATTTGAATATAGGAGAAATGGTTGAAGCAATAGGATCTTGTATGTTCTTTGTTCTCAATTTTGATTTCTTCCCAATAGGTCCTACAATAACTTCTTCTGAACCTATGGTGAATTCCTTAAGTTGAATGATTTTTCATGGGAGCCAAACATTAGTGTTTGCAAGAATCCTTTGGAATTGTGTTTTATAAAAACAACTTCCTTTCGTGTCAGTTTCAAAGGAAGGGGAGCACTATCAATATCCTTAGCTTCATACATAGGCTCAAGAACATTACCATCGTCATGAAGGTCTTCAAGTACATCTGCTAAGTTGAGATTAGCTATTTTTTCTTTGGTGAGACAATGGTAGTCAAGTTTCATGATATCCTTCTTTGTTCTACAGTCTCTTCAATCCTATGAACATGAGTATAGGATTTTTTTAATTTTTTCTTCGTACCTCTATAATCAAAATCTTTTCGAGCTCTGAAGAATTTCATTGTAACTCTTCTCATTTCTTCATCCATGGCTCTAGCTTTGAAAACTAAATTAATTGAATTTCCCAATGGATAAAAAACTTGAAATTTGGTCTATATTAACCTGATTGTTTCTCATGAACATATACCATTTGCCATGCCAATTCCATCAAGACAATCTTTTTGAGCTATGAAGAATTTAATTGTAACTCTTTTTATTTCTTCATCCATGGCTCTAGCTTTGAAAACTGAATTAATTGAATATCTTCCAATAGATAAAAAAACTTGAAACCTAGTCTATATGAACCTGATTGTTTCTCATGAACATATACCATCTACCATGCCAATTCCATCAAGACAGTCTTGTTGGATGGATAACTAGGAAGAATGAATGGTTGATCATCAAAACAACTAACTCTTGGGTAAGTAAAGGTGGGAAACTAGAGGAACATGCATCCATACTTATTAACCATTTCCTAAGCTTGATTTGAAACTCTTTTGTTTTCTAGACTCTTGTCAAACAAACAACAAAAGTGACCAAAGAAGGCATCATTGATTCTTTTTAAATGATATTGACTTTGCTTCAAAGTCAATTAAGCATAGTACTTCTAAACAAGAGCAAATCTTCTATCACCTTTTGTAGATAGACCTGCAAAATTCCTCATAGTTGTTGCAGCATATACCAAGTATGAAGTCATGTATAACTTCAGAGTGGTAGGAATTGTTGGTTCACAAATCAAAAGATTCCTAAGCCCTAAAGATTTAGCCAACTTCTTATCAGTGGGCTCAAGATTGGATTTGGCCAACAAACGAGATTAAGTCACAAGACTTAAATCTCCAGCACTTTTGGCTCTATGATACCAAGTTGAGTACACCTAAGTAATGCCTAAACACTCCACAACTTCCAACACTCATGACATAAATTTACAACAAATATCCCAATATGAATATGCCAAAGAAAGTTTATAAACTTAAGATTTGGCCACAATTCTGGCTTTTCAACTCTCACTCAGCACTTGGGATGGATTTCAACACTAATCTTACTCCTACAAATAAAAAATAAAATAGATTTTATGAGACTAAAATGATTATGAAGACTGGGTGTAAACCCCATGATTAGTGCCTTATATGGGCAGTAGAGTCAACTTTCAACATGCAACATTAAACCCGAATAGTTTAAACTATAACCAGCGATTTCTCAACATCAATGCATTACATCAACACCCTTTATCATAGTTTTACTTGAATTCATACTTAAAGATCATGCATGCATAAAACATCATTTCTCATCCTATTAAAGCTAGTTTAATCTCTTCCTTCAAGAGAAGGAAAAAATAAGATGAACACCAGAACTTGCTGCGACAAAATAGATGAACCTTGATCATTCATTTCAAAAACAATGTTGTTACATGTTAGAGACAACTACAAGAAAAAAAAAAAAACATTAATTGAATTTTGGTTATAACTATTCAAAGCATAAAGAACCTAAAAGCTAAAAATATAACTCTAACTAGCTTTTTTATCTGCGTTATACATGGAAGCCTTGCTTCCAGAATTTTTTAAAATTACCTCCAAAATTGGTGCAGGAGAACCTACCTATGAAGAAATGAACCAAGAACAAGATAATATTCTATTATCATAGAAGGAATGTAATAAGATTGTATGGGTCCTTTTTGTAATTCCATGTCCGAGGAATATGACAAGTTTGTCCATGTTTGGGTCAAATTGTCATCTAGGGTCGTGTAGAGCAAATTGAGTCAATAAGGGTCACATTGGTATAAATTGAGGGATCAAGTGGCTAAAGGTTTATTTGAGTCATTTTTTATATTTTAGAATCAAATCTAATCATTTTGGGGGACTATGATAGTCAAGACTCTAAGTTGGTTGAATAATACAAAAGTTGTCATATTGTCAATTTGTTGTCATGACAATTTTGTACTTTTTGTAAGTCGTGATTCTCCAATAGTCAGTCAGTTTGAAAAACGGTTGGAGGAGGTTGTATTTGTTTGGGGTGACACCTTTAAGGACCCCAAACACCAAAAGATGTGAGTTGGGTTGATTTTGGTTGATTTGGAAAGGAAATTGAAGCATCAAGAACTGTTGGAAACTCAAAAAACCGTTTAATTTATGTTGAGTGCATACTGAAGGTGGATTGGCAAGAATGGTCACGGCATAGATCCTGAAACTAGATTGTTTTACCTTTGTTTTTCATTTGGTGTGGAGTTTTGAAGTTATTGTTGCCTCATTCTACAAGCAAATCTCTACTGGGTAGCCTAAAACCCCAAACCCCTAGGGTTTGATTGTAATAATGGGTTTTGGCCTATCAATCCTTTACTGAACACTCTGTCATTATAGAAGATGATAGGCCATTGTATCTTATGTCAGTTCCAAAAGCCATTAATAGGACACAATAGGGTGAAGATTGTGGAGAACTAACCCTAGGTCTGACATCTCTATGTGACAGACCGGTTTGATGAGTGCAATGCATGAGAATTGAGTGGTAGAGCACTAGAAAGGGGTTTTAATGTGGTAGAAGAGTACTTTGGAGGTTTACATAACATTTCATGGTCAGTGATGGTCACCAATTAGGAGAACCAAATCGGTTTGTGGAAGGCGTTCAATCAAATAGGTCTAATAGCCTTGTTAGGTCTGTTAGTGCAATATTGGTTAGGATATTTGCAAGTTGGTTCGGTAGCAAAAACTAGGATATTTTTTAGAACTCCCAAAAGGGTATCTGAAAATATAATTTTTTTGCCTAGATCCTTGGGGTGTCAAAATTTATCGCTCGATTCCTTCAAATTGAGGCCAAATTGCAACCGGTTCTATTTGTGGGCAAATGAGTCAAAATTGATGTTTCGATGGGTCTAAACCATGAAATAATGTTTCATTTGTGTTAAGGTGTTGTGAGAACATCCCTCCAAGGGTTGTTGTATTGAAATGGTCAAGTGAGCCTTTCAAACCCCTAAAGCCTAATAGTAGCCCACTCATGTATGCAAGGGTGTGTGTAGTCACACAAGACTTGAGAAGTGTTAGTTGTTTGCAAGGGGACATATTGGAGCCTTTGAGTCATCCAAGGCATTGTTTAGTGTCATTGAACCATTGCTTGACTTGGTGTTGTATAAGGACCCTTTGGTAGTAGGGATTTGGTTGAGTTTGTGAGCCTTAGAGGTTGGTTGGTTCAAGGTTATCCTTCCAGTCTGTTGCCTCCTCATCATATTGGTATCAGAGCTTGATTTTCAAGATCACTTGGGTGGTGTGGTCTTAGTGTATGTCAGAGGAAGAGATTGAAACAGGGGCTAACAAAATGCCTCCTAAGAGTATGTCACAAGATGCGGTGAAGAAGTTGATTGAAGAGATGCTTGAGTCCAAGCTTGAAGAATTGAAAAAGACTAAGGATAAGGAAGATGGAAGTGACACTGATGAAGAAGGGGATAAAGAAGATGGGGAATCCTCTAAGCAGGTAGAGGAGATACCTGTAGATCAGAGGGTATTTTTAGATGTCTTGAGGTTAGTCAATAGAGACACCATTGATGGGTTGCCTATATATAGTGGAAGTATGGAAGCAAAAGAGGTGATAGACTGGATTGAGGCATTGACTAGTCATTTTGAGTACAAAGAAATCCCTGAATATAAGAGAGTTAAGTTGGCAAAAGCAAGGTTGAAGGGGTCTTCTCTTACATGGTTGAACTATGTACAAGGGGAGAGAGTTAAGGAGGGAAAAAGTATGATAACCTCCTGGGAAAGGATGAAAGCTAAAGTCAAGGTACAATTCATGCCCATTGACTATGAAGTGCAGAAGTATAAAAAATTGTAGAACCTCAAACAGAGAGACCTTGATGTGAATGCATATACGGAGGAGTTTCATAAACTCAGTCTCAGATCAAAGAGACAAGAAGAGGAGTCAGAGAAAGTGGCCAAGTACTTGAATGGCCTAAGAATGAACATCCAAGACGAGATCAATATTTTGGCACCAGAGACAGTTAACAAGTGTTTTCAATTGGCCCTAAGGGCAGAAGAGAAACTAAAAAGAAGTGAGCAAGGTAAAAAAGGTAAAGGAGGGAGAAGTTTCAGAGGCAGAGGAAGTTTTGGAGGAAGAAATCCTAACCAAAGGTCTAGTGGCAAGTCTAGCCAAGGAGAGAAAGTTGGGGACTCAAGTAGAAGAGGAGGCTACTGTGGGAGTAGACCTAATGGAAGAGGTGGGAAAAATGGATTAGGGAGAGGATCCAAGCTCTCCACTATGAGATGCTATAACTGCAATTAGATGGGGCACCCGACCTACAAGTGTCTAGAGAAGGCCTCAACTTCTCATGGTGGTGAGAGGAGAACCACTTTGACTCAAGAAGATGCAAGGAGCGTGACATCTCATGAAGTGAATTTGACATTAGAGATGGGAGAGAACTTGATGATCAAAAGGACGTTGCTCAAGGAACCAGTGAAGACCGAGCCACCCCAAAGAAAGGCTTTGTTTGGAGTCAACTGCAAGATTCAAGGTAAGGTTTGTAAAGTTGTCATAGATTCAGGGTCTACTGATAACATTGTATCTTTGGAACCAGTAAACAAGTTGAACTTGGAAAAGATACCCCATAGTTGTCCATATAGGGTCAGTTGGTTGAAAAAGGGACAACACATACTCATCAATGAACAAGCATGGGTAGAGTTCAGTATTGGGGGGTATAAGGATAAAATTTTGTGTGACATCCTTCCAATGGATGCTTGCCATCTTTTGCTTGGCAAACCATGGTAGTTTGACAGAAAGGCTCATCATGATGGAGAAAAGAATGCTTACTCTATCCAAAAGGATGGTGTGAATTTTAGGATACAGTCAGTGGTAGAAGGGGATCCATAGCATGTAGGATCTAGTGTGATGATGGTGGGAGAAAAAGAGTTCCTAAATACACTAAAGGAGGAAGGTGGAGTAGGTTTTGCTTTGATTGTGAAGCCCAAGGAAGAAAGGAAGAAGGGTGTGAGTGAGGTGGGACCTAAGGAGGTCAGGGAACTACTAGAGAGGTACAAAGGAGTGGTTGCAGAAGACATACCTGATTCCTTGCCACCTATCAGAGATATTAGTCATCAGATTGACCTGATACCAGGAGCGATACTCCCTAACAAGACAACATATAAAATGACCCCACAACAAAATGAAGAGATAGCAAGGCAAATTCAGGAGCTCCTAGATAAAGGGTTGGTGAGAAAGAGCCTTAGCCCATGTGCAGTACCTACTATTTTAGCCCCAAAGAAGGATGGGAACTGGAGGCTTTGTACTGATTCTAGGGCTAGCAATAGGATAACCATTAGATATAGGTTTCCTATTCATAGGATAGAGGATCTAATGGATTATTTGGGGGGAGCTACCTATTTATCCAAGATTGACCTCAAGAGTGGGTACCATCAGATAAGGATAAGAGAGGGGGATGAGTGGAAGACTGCATTTAAAACTAATGAAGGGTTGTATGAGTGGCTTGTGATGCCTTTTGGTCTTTCAAATGCTCCTAGCACCTTTATGAGACTAATGAATGAAGTGTTGCAGGAGTTTATAGAGAAATTTGTGGTAGTCTACCTTGATGGCATATTGGTGTTCAATAAGAGCAAGGAGGAGTACTTGAAACACTTGGAGATAGTCTTGGAGTGGCTGCAGGAGTAGAAGTTGATGATAAACTTAGAAAAGTGTGACTTCATGAAGCAAGAGTTGGTGTACTTAGGATTTGTCATCTCTAAGGGTGACTTGAAGATGGATTCTTCTAGGGTAGAGGCTATTTTGAACTGGCCTACACCTAAGACAACAGGAGAGGTAAGAAGTTTTCATGGTTTGGCAAAATTTTATAGAAAATTAATTAGGAATTATAGTGATATTTGTGCACCTATGTTAGAAACCATCAAGGGTGGTGGTAAGGTGAAGTTTGTGTGGACCAAAGAAGCAAATGAGAGTTTCGAGTCTTTAAAATAGAAAGTTGTGAAGTACCCATTCCTAGTATTAGCCGATTTCAGTAAGGTCTTCACCATTGAATGTGATGCAAGTGGATTGGCTATAGGAGCAGTATTGAGCCAAGAGGGGAGACTGGTGGCCTTTTTCAGTGAAAAACTAAATGAAGCAAAGAGGAAGTATTCCTCATATGATTTAGAGTTGTACGCCATGGTACAAGCTCTAAAAAAGTGGAGGCATTACTTGCTTCCTAAGGAATTTATTGTGTATACTAACAATCATGCTCTTAGTTTTTTGGATGGACAGGAGAAGCTCAGTTATAGGCATATGAAATGGGTTGAAATTCTTCAAGCATACACCTTCAGCATCAAGCATAAGAAAGGGGTAGCCAATAAGGTTGCAGATGCTCTAAGTAGGAGGGTGTTGACAGTGCAAGAAGTGCAGTTGCGGAGCATGGGTGTTGAGGCACTCAAGGGATTATATTAAGAGGACCAAGATTTCAAGGAGGTATATAAGGTATGTAGTGAGTTTACAAATGCTTTTCATAGAGAGTTTTTTTACTACACCTTGCAGGATGGTCTTTTGTTCAAGGGGCGTCAATTATGTATCCCTAGGTGTTCAATAAGGGATAATGTAGTAAAGGAGAAACATAGTGGTGGTTTAGGAGGTCACTTTGGACTAAATAAGACTTTGGACCTAGTTAGGAGATTTTACTTTTGGCAAAAGATGCAAACTGATATTAGAAAGTTTGTGGAGAGTTGTACTGTGTATTAGAGAGCAAAGGGGGTCTCAACCAATGCAGGGCTGTACCAACCTTTGCCTATACGAAGTAGACCATGGGAAAGTTTGAGTATGGACTTTATGATGGGATTACCCAAGACAAAGACAGGTCATGACAATGTGTTTATTGTGGTAGACAGGTTCAGTAAGATGGCTCACTGTATTCCTTGTAAAACTAAAAATGATGCTAGGTATATTGCAGGGTTGTTTTTCAAAGAGATTGTTAGAATTCATGGGTTGCCTTTGAGTATTGTATCAGACAAGGACAACAAATTTGTAGGGCATTTTTGGAGAACCTTGTGGAAAAGGTTGGGTACAAATATGTCTTTTAGCTCAGCCTATCACCCTCAAACTGATGGGCAAACTAAGGTTGTTAATAGGTCATTGGGAAATCTTCTTAGATGTTTGACAAAAGAGCATGGAAGTAGTTGGGATGTGGTGATACCTCAGACAAAGTATGCTTCAACAAACAGAAGTACATGTCTGATTCCTTTTGAGATTGTGTGTGGTAGTCATCCAAGAGGAGTTTTTGAATTGAGAGATGTTCAAGGGTTGGACAAGAGGAGTGGACATGCTGATGAATTTGTAGAGGCTATGAAAGAGGTGCACCAACAGGTTAGAGATACCTTACAACATAACAGTCAAAATATTAAAGCAAGAGTGGATCAGAGAAGGAGAGATGTACAATACCAAGTGGGTGACATGGTCATGGTTCATCTTAGCAAGTTAATGATGAGAAGGATTGGACCTTGTAAAATTTTGGATAAATATGGTCCTAATACTTACAAAATTGAAATCCCTGATGATATTGCTATTTCACCTATATTTAATGTTTATGATCTAACATTGTATAGGATTCCTACTGGAGGAGAAAGTGCAGGTGAATCTGTTCAGGAAAGTGAAGAATGGATAAAGCACTTACCACCTAAGGAGCCGCCTAAGATGGAGTACATTTTAGATAGCAGGGAAGCCAAGAAAACAAGGCACATGACCTATTTTGAGCACTTAATCAAATGGAAGGGCCTTCCTGACTTAGAAGTTATATGGATGCTAGAGGAAAAAATATCAAAAAGCAGGGTGGTGATTTGCAGAAGTTGGTCTCTAAGAGGACTTGAGACAAATTTCACTTGGGGAGTATAGTGCAAGAGCACCTACCTATGAAGAAATGAACCAAGAACAAGATGATCTTCTATTAGCCTAGAAGGAATTTAATAAGACCCTATGGTCCTTTTTTTAATTCAATGTCCTAGGAGTGTGACAAGTTTGTCCATGTTTGGGCCAAATTGTCATCTAGGGTCTTGTAGAGCAAATTGAGTCAATGAGGGTCACATTGGTCTAAATTGAGGGATCAAGTGGCTAAAGGTTTATTTGAGTTATTTTTTATGCTTTAGAATCAAATCTAATCATTTTGGGGGACTATGATAGTCAGGAGTCTAAGTTGGTTGAATAATGCAAAAGTTGTCATATTGTCAATTTTTTGTCATGACAATTTTGCACTTTTTGTAAGTCGTGATTCTCCAACGGTCAGTCAGTTTGAAAAATGGTTGGAAGAGGTTGTTTTTATTTGGGGTGACACCTTTAAGGACCCCAAACACTGGAAGATGTAAGTTGGGTTGATTTGGAAAGGAAATTGAAGTATCAAGAACTGTTGGAAACTCAGAAAACCGTCTAATTTCTGTTGATTTCATACTGAAGGTGGATTGGAAAGAATGATCATGGCATAGATCCTTAAACTATATTTTTTTACCTTTTTTTTGAATTTGGTGTGGAGTCTCGACGTTATCGCTGCCCCATTCTACAAGAAAATCTTTATCAGGTAGCCTAAAACCCTCAAACCCCTAGGTTTTGATTGTAATAATGGTTTGTGGCCTATCAATCATTCACTGAACACTTTGTCATTATAGGAGATGATACGCCACTATATCTTATGTCAATTCCAAAATCCATTAAGAGGACACAACAGGGCGAAGAGAGTGGAGAACTAACCCTAGGTTTGGCATCTCTATGTGACAGATCGGTTTGATGAGTGCAGTGCGTGAGAATTGAGTGGTAGAGCACTGGAAAGTGGTTTGAATGTGGTAGAAGAGTACTTTTGAGGTTTACATAACATTTCATGGTCAGTGATGGTCACCATTTAGGAGAACCAAACCAGTTTGTGGAAGGCGTTTAGTCAAATAGGTCTAATAGCCCTATTTGGTTTGTTAGTGCAGTATTGGTTGGGATATCTGCAAGTTGGTCTGGTACTAGAAACTGAGTTATTGTTGATAAATCCCAAAAGGGTATCTGAAAATATAATTTGTTTTCCTAGATCCTCAGGGTGTCAAAAGTTATCACCCGATTCCTTCAAATTGAGGCCAAATTGCAACCGATTCTGTTTGTGGGCAAATGTGTCAAAATTGATGTTTTGTTAGGTCTAAAGCATGAAATCCTAGTTCATTTATGTTAAGGTGCCATGAGAACACCCCTCCAAGGGTTGTTGTATTGAATTGGTCAAGTGGGCCTTTCAAACCCCTAAAGCCTAATAGTAGCCCACTCATGTATGCAAGGGTGTGTGTAGTCACACAAGACTTGAGAAGTGTTAGCTATTTGCAAGGGGACATATTGGAGCCTTTGATTCATCCAAGGCATTATTTAGTGTCATTGAACCATTTTTTGACTTGGTGTTGTGTAAGGACCCTTTGGTAGTAGGGATTTGGCTGAGTTTGTGAGCCTTAGAGGTTGGTTGGTTCAAGGTTATCCTTCCAATCTGTTGCCTCCTCATAAAAAATCCTCTTGAATGAGGAGAAAAGAAGACTAATTACAAAGAAGAAAACCCTAAAAGATTCCATAAAATGACCCATGTCTTCTTCTCTGTTGATTTTTTTTTAATGTTTTGATCTGCACTCTTCCCCTCAAATCTGCCTTTGTTCTGCATCCCTAAATCAACTGGAGACACATGGATTTTCTGGAAAAAGAGCTCTGCAATCACATCTTTGACCTCTATTCCTACACACAAAAATCTGACATTGTTTGACCATACACTTGTATTGATAGAAGAATTGTCACTTTCAACATCGTGCCCTTTGACTATAAACTTCCACTTGTGGTGTTTGACTGTCGCTATTTTTAGTCCACAATTTTTCTTTGTCAAAATTAGAAAAATTTCCCCTTTTGAACAACCACTCTATCTCAATCTGCAATTTCCTCTTTAACCAAAAATAAAAGACCCCTTTTTGGTGACAGTGAAAATTATTTTCTAGATTTTTCCTTTTAGAAAATTTGTCGCTGTAACACTAAGATACTATTATAGCATAAATTTTATCACCTTGTCATAAGGTAATACATATGCCCTCTTGCTCATTGCATTCCATTTTGACACTTACAATCTTCCTATAGCATTTCATCCTTCTGCAAATTACCTTATTTTTGAACGAAAATAATTGATGAGTGAGAATTCAATTTTATCTCTTCATGTCATTACTCCCCTTCTAGTAAAATTTTTCAACCATGCTCAATATATTCCACTTCTTTGGCAAAAATGCTTTGTCATTTTATTCTATTCAAATTTTTTTTTACTCAATGTCCATACTCATCGGCCAATCCTAGACTATGCCTAACAATATGCCAAAAATCTGACATATTATAAATTATGAGTATTAGCATAGTGGGTTCCCCTCCATTTTTAAAAGCTATTGCAATAGTACTTACCATATGTTGACATGGTATAATTTCAAACCATAGCAATGCGCCCTCTCTTTATCTCTATCATATATTGTAGAATTTTGAACCTGACCTATCCTCTCTGAACCAACTGATTAGCAAACAATAACAACAAAAAGAAGAAATTGCAAAAAGAAATCACAATTCAGAATAAAAAACAAAGTGCCTTGTTTTTTTGGAATTGCACACACCAATATCTTTATTGAAGCTTAATTAAAAAATTACATAGAGGCTGTATATATAAAGAATTTGCAGTCTAGAAGAATAAATAATAACTGCAGTTCTAAATATATTCCTAGCTTTGCATGGAAAGCTACTAAGGCTCTCAAACTAAAAAAAGCAAACTAATCCCTAAATTAAGAATACAATAAGTGCATGTACATCATGCTTTATTTACTAAAAACAAATTCATGCAAAAACCAAAACTAAAAATAGTCCTAAGGATTAATGCATGTTGGAGTACATGCTTTATTTGCATGAGTAAACAAAAAAACTATTTAAACTAAAAATAGCTTATGCATGGTGATGAATGGATAGCTTCATGTCCAAACTGAAGCTGCATGGAGCTGCATGCTAGAGCAACATCACTTATCAACATATATCACAGTCTTACACACAATCGGGTCATCACAAACATTGTACTTTTAAGACGGTTTACCCTCTCACTGCACTTAACAAGTATAGGCATTCACTGCATGCTGAAAGCCAACAAGGTACAAGAACCACTTGGTAAAATCTACCCAAACTTGATACACATGCATTCCACTCTGGCAATGCTTTGTTCAAAAGCCCTCATATTGGTGTCGGTAGAGGAAGCAATGGTCTTATACCGGTGATCCCACACATTGTATACATGTCTACCAGAGCATTCTACATCACTTTCCACCAAATTGTGCTCTCTACACCTTGTGTGCTGAGGACCCATTGTATGATAGGACATACCACTTTTTTTTGCCATAAAATTTTTTTGCAGCTACTCCACGTTGATATCTTGGCATCGTTGCCCTTTTTGTATACCTATGTTATTATCATTTTGTACACAATCTGAACACTAGTCTGAATTTAATCCCAAAAATAGCAACTACAAGCCCAAATTCGTGGCATGTATCATGTTGTTCATTACCATATTCGATCAATGGCATTGCTACATACTATTATTTGTTTATGGGGTGTTGGGAAATGGGTATTATGAACATGCAACACCTATCTAACAACCCTTTCCTTTTCCTGCGACAATGTCTCCACATCGGCCTGCTCATAACCCTTCTCTTTTTGCACATTGGTGCCATTAGCCCACTATAAATAGCCATCCTTCTATCCATACTAGTTCCCACGCTTTGCTTTCTCCCCAAGGCAACTCATGAATCTTTCATTCAGATTTCAAAATCATTTGCACCTATGGAAATGTTTCCTCTCTCAGACACGAGTTTTATTCACTAAATGCATATTGGCATTCGATTTTGTCACTAAGAACACCTTATAGTCTACCACCATACATGTTACTTCTGATCCTTGCCAACCATTTGCATTTATTGTATAGTTGCTAAGGCCTCTCATCGAAACTTTATTGCATATATCCTGTAGTCATGGCGTTTCTTGAGATGGCATCGCTCTTCCCAAACACATCATCATTGGACCTCACCTCAGGATGAAACTTCATGTGTTATTTCAATTTGTGATTATTGTAAGTGATTTTTCCTTTGATACGAATTGACAACCACAAGGCACCCAGAGCTCAGTTTTGCTACAACCTCATTTCACCCAAACACATACACCCATACCACTTTATCAATCATCTGTTGATGAAACAACATGAGTGGAGGATCCACATATTAATGGTTTGAAACTTTTCCCAGCCTGGATTCGAACCAACCAGACTGCAAATGTTGCCGCTATCACTTTCAAGGCCCATTCCATTTTCGTCGAATATATTTCAGGCAATTCAGTAAAGTCTCTGCAAACCAAAATTTCTCCTCACTGAACAAAGTTATGGTTTTTCTATAAATCTTCTCACTCACCCTTCGGAATTCCCTAACTTTCTTTACAATCCCCGCATTTCATTCTGGGCGCCTAAACCTCTCATGCGGGATGGCGAGGAGGCCAAGCTTCCTCCTTCTCCGCTTACCCCACGGCTATCTCTCTATGCATCAATGCACCCCGTGGGGTGGTAGGGGGAAATCAAAATTCTCCCTCCCGCCAGCTCGCGGTTTTACTCTTGCATCCTGGAACATGGCGCAGGGTGGAAGAGAATATCAACATCCTCTTTCATGCTAGCCTGCACGTCCTCCTTGGTTATTTGAAATGTCACACGAATGGAAATATTAGAATCCATAGTTTTCCTTTTGTTTTCCTTGGAGCCCACCATAAAGAATTGAATCATATTGACATGATTTCAAAAAACTTACCACAACCATCATGTAAATCATAAAATGATTGATTAGTTTCCTTTTATATTACCCCATATTCAAATCAATTTAACGATTTTAACAATTCTATCAACCCTCTATATTTGCATTCGTTGGGGTCCACCATAACCTCGAGGATGATAAAACATTAGCAGCAATATTTTCATCATTATGAAAATGATTTGGATACATTCTATCTGGTCTTTCCCTAAATCATTTAAAATAATTTGATTATTCTCCCTCTTGTACTTGGTGAACCTTTTGAATCAATAGAGTGACAAGTTTTCTTTGTCCCCTTTTTAATATATAACCAAATGAATTTGGATTTATTTAAATCAAAATGATTTAAATAATATGCATTACTTAAAGAGGAGCACAAGTTGACCTCATCGGGCCAAAGCAACAGTCGGGTCCATCATGGGCCTGACTAAAAAAATTTCATTTTCGAGTGACTCACTTGTGAAGATGCTCTGGTACATCAACTGGATGCACTATGAATGCGAAAACTTGAGCAGAAGTTCATTAAATTTAATATTTTATACCTTTGTTTTCTGGCCAAAAACATCTGAGTAGCCTCTAAAACTGGCCTAAAAAACTAACCAAATCACCTCGTTAAGCTCTGCGAGCTAGCACACTTGACGTGGAATTCAGAATGTCAAACCATAACTCATGACGATAGCTAAGGAATAAGATTTTAATTTTTGAAGTTGCTTACTCAATCATTTTCAGAAACTACACCTTTCAACTCACACTGAAACACACTCAAATGTTGGATTGAAAAAATATCAAACCTTCATTCCAGAATCTGCCACTTGGCAAACTGAAACAAACTGGATACTCTGAGCATGGGTGCAAGAGGTTTTAGCTTGACTCAATCACATGTGCAAAATAGTGACCTCCCAACTTGCCTCCTCTGAAGATTCTGGAAGCACTGCCACTCAAACCCTAAAAAAGTGCATTTGGAATGGGCCTTGAAAAAATATCAAATGATGAGTTGGAGGCTACAAACTAGAAAAATGGTCTAGATAATTATATAGACAATCATTGAGAATATTCACTTTAATGTGCAAGTCAATAGGGTGTGAAATAAAAATTCACATGCGGGGATACTTTTTACAAATTTACACAGTTCAGTTTATAAATCTGAGCAATTTGCAAATGAAATCAAGTTGGAAAACTTGACAAATGGACTCATAGGGCTCTACCAACTAACATGAGGCTTCATTTGGATGCGAAGAATCATGGAAAAATGTCAGTTGGGCCAAATACTCAACAAAAACAAAGATGCAATGCCTTAAAGATGGCTTACTCAAAAAGGTGCCACATTGGCAAACAACAAACCAACTTCTGGACCTCGAAACCAAGACTTCAAGAGCTCATCAAAACTGATCCAAGGAGGTTGTAAATGGACACATACCATCTTTGATAGGTTCTCAACACTTCCCTAAAGTTTTTTTTCATGATGCTTAATGGGTGCAAAAATACTGACCCTCAAAATGAACTACTTAGGCTTACTATGCAGGGTGCTTTCTGGATGAATTAAGCAAAATTTTGAACCTGGGACCTCAAAATTTGGCAAAATTTTTAGGTCCCAACAAGAACCTTTGTAAGTTGATTGCATAGTGCATCACTTATTTGTCTTCCCCAAAAGATTATTTTTCTCTTTTTCCTTATGACATGAATGTACTAATACTTCCATTCATAATATGTATCTGAGGTTGGCAAACCCTTTACCCTACTAATAAGAGTGATTAGGTCATTCACTTCCTCTTTGAAATAACTTTGGGGAAAAGTCTTGGGCCACCTGGAAATGATTGGCCTAAGAGTTTTTAACCAATTATCATTAATGTTTCTCCCGTGCTTATCATAAATCTTTTCATATTAAACTTCAACTAATTCTATTTTTATGTTGGCAAAATAATCTATATTTGGACATTTAAACAATGTATCAAAGAAATCTTCATCCAAAACCAACACCTTATTCCCATCAGCATCTTTGACACTTCTACTCAGTGGATCAAAATGGCTGGCCACTGCAAGCACGAACTTAGGATTTTGAATTGATATGGGGAAAGATGAGACCAAATGCATACTACTATTAATAGTGGGTTCCATCAAATAGAAGTTAAGAGGATCTTAAACCCTTTTGACAAACTCTTCTAGGTCCACATGACCAATCTATGTATCCCTAATACTCTCAATGTTGGACGCCATAGAGGATTGTGGAAAGGTAGGATGAGGATCTTGCTTTTTGAACTTCATCTTTTTCTGAATTGGATAAGGTGAAGTCATCTAGTAAAAACTATGACTGTAATATATTTTGAGAAAGACCTTCTGAGTTAGCCAAAACATCCTCATGAGAAAAACGTCTTCATTGGAACAAGAAGAGTGAAAAGGCCTTGTATAGGAAGTCTTCAATGGTCCTCCAAGAACAAAAAACTTCTTCATACTTAGAAAAATTATAAGTAAAAATTGTATCAAGTATTTATACACTTAAAAAAAATTTTAAGTGCAAGTGTCAATCAATTAGGTCCATAGACCAGATTTTCACCTAGGGTAAAGCTTATGAAATCAAAGATGCAAATCAGGTCTACGGACCTGATTTACACTTTGAAAGGATAAATCAAAACTAAGAATAAGTCAGGGTCATAGGCTCGACTCACACCTGTGTAAGTCGGGTTCATAGGCCTGATTCACACCACATGATAATAATGAGGCGGTGTAGGTCGGTTCTATCAACCTGACTTACATCATGCAAAATACTTGGTGATGGTGTTGTTCGGGTTCGTAGACCTAAACGAGACCATTGCTTGTTGTAGTTCAAATCTAAAAATCCAAACAACATTGTAGGCATGTATTTATGTTATACGACACATTGCTAGGGTTATAGTGTTGTCAAGGCCCGTAGATCTGAACAACACCCATGTTTTGTGTAAACCAATGTTGTTCGGGTCTAAAGACCCAAACAACACTATTTCTTGGTGTTTCATGAATATTTTAAAATGCCAAAAACTATAGTCATTATGTCGCTTGGGTTGTTAGATCCGAATGACACTATGATTGTGATGTGTTTCATGTGGGGTTTCAAAATAAAGTTAACTCAGCAACGACAAGCGTTTGTATTTCAAAAACCCTAAAAAAAATGAAGAACAAAAATAGAAATCATACCTAGTAAAAACTGATGGCAACACTTTGTTTTAGAGAGATCACGATGAAGGTAGGGCATGAAACGAAAGGGAAAGATAAATAAAAAGGATTAAGAGTTCAATTGTAGACACCCAAAATTGTCTAGTCTAATTTATTTATTTAATTATCTAAGCTTAATTCTTCTATTAATTAAATAAATCTTTATTTATTTAATTAATTCATTTATCCTCTTCTAGCCTTATTTCTCATTTAAATAAATACATTTATTTATTTAAATTATCCTTTTCCTAAATTAAATAAACATCATATTTATTTAATTATCCCACTTCTTCTATTAATTAAATGAATCTTTATTTATTTAATTAATTCATTAACCTTTTCTACCCATGACACATGTCATTCATCTCTTAATTCATACACTACCTACCCCTTTCATTATTTTATTATTTCTTTTACCTACCCTCTAATCATAGCCGACCTCCTTTTACACCTCTCAATCTTATCCCTCCATTTCATATTGTGTCTTCTATTTAAGGAGATGCTTTCTTCATTATCAAACCCTGGCTAATCAATCATCTTAATGACTTGACTACACTACGATCCTGCTTGCAACCACATTTCGTTCTTTGTTGAGCTCTTGTGCACATAAAATCTAAGAGCAAATATATCAAACAAGATCAATGGAGATAGGAAGAATGGAGATCCAAACCCTATTGGACATGTGATGGTATAATATTTGTGATTTCATTTGATTTGCATTGTCTTAGGTAATCTTCATATGTTATGGTCGATCTTTGTTGTTGTTAGGCTAGGGTTTTGTGGTTGAATTCATTTAGCCTTTCAATATCGTTATTGTTGTTATCCATTTTCACCATATACATTTTGGCACGCCCAGTGGGACTCTTGTCCCTTTTGCATTTAACATTTTTGTTGCAAATTTTGTGTTTGAAGTTGCAGATCTGACATTTTCGACAACATTTTGATATTTTCGCGTCTGCATACTTTCGGATCGCGTTTTTTATTTTTTGGCGCATCTGCGACATCTGGAATCGCATTTGTGTTATCAACAACATTTTATTTTGCAGATTTTGGAAACCGTGTTTGTGTTCCTAAGTCGCGTCTGCGGTGTTTTTAGACGCGTTTGTGTCTAGAAGCTGCTTCTGGGTTCTGGAGACGCGTCTGCATCTCAAAGTCATGTCTGTGTCGAAGGTAATCGCGTCTGTGTGCACCGGTTTCAAATTTTGAGTTACTGATTTAGTTTTGTGTTTTGCATTTAAGGTTTCAGATCCAGTTTATTTTGAGCTAACATTTTCAGATCTAGTTAACAAAATTGGTGTAGCTTGTCTTGAAAGTAAAACCGTTTGGTTGAAGGCCCCTATTTTCACAAAGTCTTTTGGATTTAAAATTTACCTAACTTGTGTGCTTGCAGGAAGGGGTGATTATTTGAAACAATCCAAACTACTAACAACTCTTTGTTGCAGGTCCTTGGCAAGGGTTTTTGGATTTTTATTGTGTGCCTTGTTTTCATAGACTAGTAAACACTTCAATTGGTGCACTAAAATTGAATCATTGTCTTTTGTGTCTTGAGCAATAGGCTCTTTTTGTTTAATCTTTAGAGGGCATGTCTTCCCATGTGGTCATTAGGACTACTAGTGAGAAGAGAACGACCCAAGTGGTAGCAAGGAAAACCCATCTCTTCTGAACCACTATAAACAACTGTATTCATGGTGAAAACTATGGATAACGTGTGCTGATTAGTTCATTCCGACACTATGTCTCCCCATAAACCCGTTTGATCAAATTTATTTGATCAGTTGTAGGGCGTAACCTCTACCGGCTAGGAGCCTTTTGTATTTACAGAGCTAAAAGTGTCGCATGTATGGCCACATGAGCGGATGCCCTTACTAGCACTTTTTTGTTTTAGAAGCCCAAATCCTTCTAGTTGTTGGGGCAGGAGGTTGGACCTCTGGTAGCGGCCCACACACATACGGTTCTTAGTAGAGATACAAAGTTCACCACAGGGAGTTTTCGTGGGGACTGATGCTTGGCTGACCCGAGAAGTGAGTGCCGAGGGTGGAGCCAGTGAGGTCAACCATCTAAGTATCCGCTCTGAATAGCATAGCCTTGGGGGTAAAACCCCATGTGGGATCAACAACTATTGTCTTGGCCAGCCATAAGAATTGTGCTTGACTTATTTTAAACATTCAAAACATTCAAGACCAAACAACAAAACATTGTGTCTTTTGTGTCTTCAAGTGTATGCAAAACATTTTTACATCAAACAACACACTTTTCTTGGAGTCATTTTGGAGTATAGACACTTACAAACATTGGGTCTTCATCAACACTGTGTCCTCTTGTCACGAAAAATAGTCAAACAGTCAGATTTGGTCACAACAAAATGACTTCACAGATTGGAAAAAAATTGCACAAATTTTGCAGAAACGCGTCTGTGTCTGACATAATAGCATCTGTGTTGTATAATCGCGTCTGTGAAGGGCAGAAACACGTCTGTGTTTCCAGAATCAATAGTGCATTTTACAAAAATCTCAGAAACACATCTGTGTAAACAGAACCACGTCTGTGTCAGGAAATCGCGTTTGTGAAGTATACAGGCACGTCTGTGTTCAGAATTGAAAAACTTTTACAGTCCAACAAACAAACACAGTCAGTTTTGGAATTCTTGAGTTTCCTAGGTCATTTCTCCAGGGTTTCATTTAGCATTCAACCTGTCTTTGGGTCTCACAAAATCCATCATTTCTTTACACCTCACATTGCATTCACATTTGTCTAAACTTGAGTCAAAAGGTCACTTGCTTGTCCTCACTATACTTGGTCAACACACTACATACAACAACACTTTGCTAAGTGGTCCCTCATCAAGGTCTCTCACCTTTGGGTCTCATTTGGTCTTACTTAGAGTCAAGGTCAACTTACCTCATCAAGAGAAACTATCCTCTCTTTGGAAGTCACACCTACTCTACTACATACATACGTGGTCTTACACTTTGGACATTGCAGGTACACCTCAGATTCATTTACATTCCATCCAACTCTTGGTCTTCCATACTTTTTCCATTTTTCATCTAGTCTCACACATCTTGGTCAATACCTAGTTCATGGTTGAAACTCGTCTTCAAAAATCTAAGAGAGAAACTAAAGAGGCTCAAGAGTCTGCAAACATGAGTTCTTATGAGTATGACAATGATATCTTTTTCAATTCTGATCATACTACATTACCTGACATGGATGCCTATAGAAACATTCCAAATGTTGAAAACATGGACACTACAAACAACAATGATACACACAATGACAATATGGACAACTTTTCTGTACATTCAGCAGATGTGGAAGAATCCATTATGAATCCCCATTTCAATCGATTGGTTGAGGAAATAATGAGGAGGGATAGACAATACTTCTTACAAATGATGGCACAAAGTGGAGCCAAGATACCTCATGATTTTGACATGTCTCAAATAATGGAAAATCGGCCTTTGCAACAAACTCACTCCAACATGGATCAAAGAAGGCCTAATAGTGGAGGCAATAGAGGACCACATATGGTACCTGAATCACCATCATCTTTGTTTCAAAAACTAGAGGTCCCACATACACATGGTCAAGCATATGATACTCACCTTCGCAGACCATTATGGAAGTCTTATGCAGAGAAATATGCTCAATCACATATCAATGCTAAGGATCAACCACCAAAGCAATTGGATATTCAAAGGCATGCTCAAAATTTGGACACAAGGAAACCCCATGTCAAATTTGGGGGCAACACATTAGAACATGACATGCTTGTAGAGTATGGTCTACATGGACAAAATAGATATGGCATTCCTCAACATGAATCTATACCAAGTGGTCCCTATACGCAGCATCACTATAGACCTCCTCCATATGAACATGTGTATGATCAATATCATCCATATATGCAACATGCTCCTCCTCCAATTGGTGCCTCAAGCATGGGGTATGGTCCAAGAAGTCGATCTCCACCTAAGAGAAATTTGGAGCAACAAATTAGGGACTTACAAAAGAAAATGGAGGACATAAATACACCAAAGCCAACATACACAATGAGAGACATATGTCCTTATCCATTTGACAAGGGCATTCCAATGCCTCCATTTCCTACACACTTTGTGACGCCTAAGTTTGATAAGTATAGAGGAAAAGGGGATCCTAAGGCACACATAAGACAGTTTTTCACAGCTTGCATTGAGGTAGCAACAAAAGAGACATATTTGATGAGATTATTCCCACAGAGCCTAGGCGATCAAGCTATGGAATGGTTCTCCCAACTTCCACCTGGTATCAAGTCATGGGGTGATCTAACAGAGGCATTTATTCAACATTTCTCCTACAACATAGAGACAGACATATCAGTCACTACTTTGTGCAACACTAAGCAAAGGGATGGAGAATCTTTTGCATCATTCTTACAAAGATGGAGAAATCTAGCCAGCAAATGCTCTTGTGAAATTCCACAAAAACAAATGGTAGAGATGTTCACACAAAATGTTAACAAAGACATTGGCTATGATCTAAGGAAAGCTTGTTTGTCCACCTTCAAGGACGTCATTGAAAAAGGCTTAGCAACAGAGAAGGTCCTAATTGAACAAGGAGTCATTAAGATATTCAAGGAAAACAAAGATGACTTTAAAGGAAAAGACAAGCCGAGATTTTGGAATAGAAACAAGAACACAGTCAATGATGGTGTTGTTGACGCCAATACAGTGCGACCCAAATTCATTTTTTTGGGATCAAATCAGGTGAATACTCAAACAACTTCCAGATCACGGAGGAAGTACACTCCATTGGGAGAACCACTTGAGTCAGTCTTCAAGAAGCTAGTGGCAAACAAGGTAATCACAATTCCAGATTTTCCTCCATATGAACCGAAGGTTAAACCAAATTGGTGGAATGATGATGAGTATTGTGAATTTCATAAGAGCAAGGGTCATAAGACAGGAAATTGTCATCGACTGAAGAACATCATACAAGATCTCATTGATAGAGGTGACATTGAGATTGAGGGACACTCATCCAATCAAGAACATGAGATGTTTAAGGAACCATTCCCAAAGCATGACAAGGGAAAAGCTAAAGACACAGATGACCAAACCAACTATACCAGAGCAACCTACAACTATGATTCAACCATCAATCACATCTCGATGGACAATTACGTCTCTACCATTATCATCAAGGACAAAAACCCTGAGAATTCTACCCAGAGACCCAAGATTGTCCTAAAAGGTGTTGGATCTTCTTCCGAACCTACCTCTGAATGTCATGTCACAACTCGCTGAGGTAAAATCACTTTGCAAGGTGCTCCAACTAAAAACACCACTTCTTCATCAACCAAACCTAAGTATGACCTTGTAGAACAGTTAGGGAAGACATCCGCGCTCATCTCCATCCTTGAGCTATTACGCATATCCCCCGCACATAAAGCTATTCTTGACAAAACCTTGAGAGACACTGTTGTTCCTACTGATCTGAACGTGGACCAGTTTCAAGCCATGGTGGGATACCTTTCCATTCCACACTCCCTTACATTCACAGAAGCCGATGACGCCTCTGTAAGTTAGCCACATAATGCACCACTACACATTGAAGCCTTCATACACAAACATCGAATAAAATGAGTCCTAATAGATGGAGGAGCTGGTCTAAACATTTGTACATTGAGCACAATTAAACAATTGGGATATTCAGATAAAGCTGTGAATTCTACAAATCAAATCACCATCAAGGCATATGATGATGAAGAGCGTTCGTCCAAGGGCACAGTCACCTTACCTCTCAGAGTTGGGCCAGTTACTAAGGATGTGGTTTGTCAAGTCCTAGACCTTGATCTCACATACAACATACTCTTGGGACGCCTATGGATTCATGAAATGAGCATAGTCCCATCTACATATCATCGATGCATCAAGTTTCCACACAATGGAGTTGAAGTGACCATCAAAGCTGACCCAAATCCATTTATATATTGCAACAATATGCGACCTAGATCAGAAATAATAATTCCAGTTAATAGAGAATCTATTCCTTCATCAACATATGTGGATCCAAAATCATTAAAAGCTTCTACATCCAAACAATCTGAGCTCAAAGAAAAGTTCAAGTTTAAAGACCTGGGATGTGGTGAGTATATTTTTCATGTTGATCAACTCCCACTATCTCCTAAGGTATTTAGTTGATGGGAACAATCTACAAACAATTTACAATGCCAAGGAATTGGGTGTGAACCACCTAGTGTTGTGGCTACTAGGTCTCAATGCAAATCTCCTCTAGTGGTGCAAGCGACTTTTGATATCAATAGTCCTAAGAGTGGTTCCAACGAAGAATCTATTAAGCATATCGCCAGCGCTCTTGATAACTCACATAGCTTTACCATATCATCCACTCATTCCATTTCCACTCCACTCCTAGACTTGGATCAACAAGAATCACAAAATCCCTTACTCATTGGGGATCACAAATCAAGCTTTGAAAAGAAAAATCTAAAAGTCAAAAATCAAGAAAATTCCTCCAGTCCAAATCAAAATCAAAAGCTATTGGACTCTGAAAAAATCAAAGTCAAGGATAAAAATCCTATGAAAGAAAAAGAACAAGAGTTGATCTCCCCTAATATCAAAATAACTGGGGGCAAAAGTTCTAAAATTTTAAGTCAAAAAGCATACTTGTTGATCCTAAGTCTCCATCATGTCATCCTACTTTCACTTCTTTTCACAATCATGAGCCTTCATCACTCATCCACTTGTTTCACACATCCATTCCCTTCTAGCGATACATCATGGACCTTTAATGGAGCTTCCTCGAAGGACTTTGTTATCAAGGATGCCCAAACTTCTTCAGGTGACACACATATGGGCCTACGTAGTCCACACATTAGTAATTCTATCTCAGTTCCTTCATCAAGGAAGACAGTCACTCGAGATACACATCATTCAGTCAAGGAACGTTGCAGTTACAATCACAAAGTCAAGCCTCGCACATTTGAGGTAGGGGACTTAGTTCTCAGAGAAAATCCCAAAAATCAGCAAGACAGAGAGAAGAAGGGCAAGTTCGAACCAAATTGGCTTGGTCCTTACATCATTATAGCAGCATATGGATCTGGAGCATATCAGCTCTCAACTACAGAAGGTGAACCTTTGGAGGATCCTATCAACAACATGCACCTTCGCAGGTTCTACACATAGCTCTTTGGAATATCCTAATTCAAAAAATACAAAAAAAATACAAAAATTTCAAAAATACAAAAAAAAAAAAAAAATTCAAAAATACAAAAAAATCAAAAATTTCAAAAATACAAAAAAAATCAAAAAATTCAAAAATACAAAAAAAAATTATAAAACAAAATAATCGTTACTTGGTGAAAACCTGGCAAACAGGCGCCTTGTGACACAAAAAAACATTGAAAAATTGAAAAAAGTAAAGAGAAATAATTTCGTCCAACGGTGAAAACCACTTTGGTGGCACCTTGGGCAAGTACCATGGTGAAAACTAGGTCACCAGTGCCGTGTGTAAAGAAATTGCTCCTCCCTCCTTCAGGATTCTCTTTCATCCTTTCACTTTGCACACACTCATGATCAATTAATCCATAATAAACTTACCCATTCCCATCATGGCTTGTTATTGATCTACCCAAGATTGGTTAGCCATTCATAATAAACCTCCCTTTTCACTCCCTTTCCATCCATAATAAATCAGATCCTATATTTGGCTAAGGCAAATCCTACGTCTAGTGATGGGTGTGGAACTGAGAACATCACATGTTTCGAGGAGTATAGTTTCTTCTAGCTTCCTTCAGTCTATCCGCGCACAATCTGCAATAAAGCAACATTTGCATCACAAATCCGCAATAAAGTTTCATCTTCTCCACAATAAAGTATTAGTTTCATGGATTTAGTTAGTTTCAGATGAGACACAACAACAACAATGGGCTTCAACAAATCAAAACTTTCAACAGACTCAGACAACATTATGGTTCAGTGCTATCTATCCTTTTTGTGAAAGTAAACATTGTGACCACAATCAAATTTGACTTATACAAGTGACAAGAGACACTAAAACTTGAGGACTATAGTGGATGTTGGTGTCGAGTCTTGGTTTTCTTTTGATTTCATCTTTTTTGGTGACATGTCTTTTAGCTTTTCTGGGATATCTCTAACTAGAGATTCTATCTCCAGGATGTCTTTGACTAGAAAGGCGAGGATGGGGTATCATCACCTATTTGTATTTGCTGTCTGTGGATTGTCTCTTAGTAATGCTATGACTTGTCCAAGGATATGAGGACACTGAGAGTCTAGTATGAACTGGGGCATTCCTTGTTTGTGACTGTCTTATCTCCATGCAAATAGGTACAATGACTTTCTGGGTCGAACATATGCCTCGATTGTCATAACCTACTTGCCATAATAAAGCTCAATGATGATAATGCACAAGAAGCTCTTTCACTTTCATATCTTCTATCTTCCATCCCATGTTCTTGATTGACTTCCATCGTTCTTCTCGAGTCCGCGTAGCCTGCTATCACATGACTGAGTATAATGACACACCAAAAACATTTGCATTTCATGTAGTTGCACCTACATTACCACATATAAGCATTTCATAAATACATATAGATATCACAACTGCATCACATCCTGCACACAATACATGTTAGTAAAATTTACATTTGCATTATCATATTCATCTGCATTACATACATTCACATTTGCATCATGCATACACATATAAAACATAAAAGAACAAAAATATTGCATTGCATCATATACATATTTGCATCCATATCATAAGCATCACATAAGAACATCTCATCACATAGGTACACATGCATATAGCTACCGCAAAGATGAATCATCTCATATATATAGATAAAGTGTCATGATACAATGATGTCAGAAATCATATGGCTACAATCACCCGAAGGTGTCTACATCATCATACAAAAATGATACAATACTGATACATAGGGAGCCCTCTACGACTATGATGAACTTCCTCCCTTAGAGCCACCTGGCCTCGATGGAATCTGAGCCCCTGAAGGACCCGCCCTAGGATCATCCCTCCTGTCCCCTCTATCTGGTGGTGGTGGAGGACCCATAACCCCACCACTAGACGCCTGTCTCCTTCGGCTCCCTTCCGTAGCTGTCGCTATCCGCGATGGTCTATGGAAGCTCCTCGCCTGCTGATTAGCTGGCACCGCACCATAATAGAGATCCCGCCAGTAACCGATCTCCTCCCCAGCCCACAACCAACCCTCATGTCGCTCTATCAGGACATAAGAACCCACTGATCGCTCCTCCTATCACTGCTGGCAGCGCTAATCCTGTAGCTGTCATGGTGTCCCAAGCCACATGTCTTGCCCTCATCTCCAGTCCTGGGTCCTAGAACACTCATCTCAGGGCCTCCCTGTCTCCATCTCGATCGTAGGGAATCAACTCCCCATCAATCGATATCCTCAGGATCCTGTATACATCCTCTAGGGTGACTGTCATCTCACCCATCGACAAATGAAATGTACAAGTCTCGGAGTGCCATCTCTCCGCTAGTGCAGTCAGCAGTTCCATGTTCACCTGAAACTCAGGCACATACAGAATATGTCTCAGACCCATAGCCTCAATCGCAGCTCAGTCCTCAAATGTCAGCTCAGGTCGCAACCTCTGAGTCGATGGGAATCTCTCCCGTGACTCCAGCATAGGCAAATACTCTTGCAGTCAAGCAAATCAATCATGTCAGTCATAGTGGCATTCACTGTTCATCACAAAGTGTTGCCTCTATCCTAGTGACACTCCCTGTTCATCACAAAGTGTTGCCTCTATCCTAGTGACACTCACTGTTCATCACAAAGTGTTGCTTCTATCCTAGTGGTACTCCCTATTCATCACAAAGTACTACGTGTTTTGCACTCCCTGTTCATCACAAAGTGCTGCTCATATTTGCACTCCCTGTTCATCACAAATTGCTGCTCACATTTGCACTCCCTGTTCATCACAAAGTGTTGCTCATATTTTAGTACTCCCTGTTCATCACAAAGTACTATATCTTGGTACTCACCGTTCATCACAAAGTGCCTTGATCTATCCTATCCTAGGGCCTATGCTTGAGTGAATCCTCTTGAGTAGTTTCCTAATTGGCAACGTATGTTCTATCACAGAATTGTCAATCCTAGCCCTATTTGCTATCCTAGTCTTCCCTAGAGGACCTGCTTGAGTGTATCCTCTCGACAACTTATCCAATCGACAGCGTATGTTCATCACAGAACTGTCGATTTGACCTAGAAGACAAAAATTCACATTTTTGGACACAAACGCGCTTTCCTGACATAAACGCGCTTGAAGACTGCATAAACGCGCCTGTTTCACACATACGCGCCTAAATGAGACAAACGTGCCTATGCTCTGCACAGACGCGCCTGAATGACACAAACGTGCCTTCTTGGCATAGATGCGCCTACACATCACAGACGCGACCGCATTTTGCACAGACACATTTTTCAACATAGACGCGCCTGGCACAAACACAGACGCGCCTCACGAGCATAGACGCACCTGGCACCAACGTAGACGCGCTTGGGCATTTTTGACATTTTTTGGGACCCTATTCTAAGTGCATTTATTACCCTATATAGCAAGCATTAATGACAACAATAAATGCAACAAAGTACAAGGAGGTTTTGTGGTACTTACTGGCTCTCCTGCCTCTGTTGGCCTCTGAAATTAGCAAACGCGATCGAATCTGTGAGCCATTGCCATCACTGCTGACTGCTGCTGCTCTATTCTCGCTCTGCACTCTGATCTCTTGGATGTGTAGATGACAATGAGGATGTATTTCCCTCATGGTCTATCTTATAGACTGCCCTAGCCCTTGTTTCCCGAGTCATTCTTCATTATCCTATGACTCTGTCACTTTATTTGGTCAGTCCATTCTAGCCTCTCTTTCTTATCGAGAGATTGTCTGCAATCTTTTCAGACATTTTCATCCAATCTCTCGAGGGGGCATATCATTCCCATCTTGGGGCAACTCTGTATTAGTTCATCTTATCTTCTTTGAAACAACACGACAAGCCACATTGTCTCAAAGAGGGGCAAAATGTAGACACCCAAAATTGTCCAGTCTAATTAAATAAATATTTTATTTATTTAATTATCAAAGCTTAATTCTTCTATTAATTAAATAAATCTTTATTTATTTAATTAATTCATTTATCCTCTTCTAGCCTTATTTCTCATTTAAATAAATACATTTATTTATTTAAATTATCCTTTTCCTAAATTAAATAAACATCTTATTTATTTAATTATCCCACTTCTTCTATTAATTAAATGAATCTTTATTTATTTAATTAATTCATTAACCTTTTCTACCCATGACACATGTCATTCATCTCTTAATTCATACACTACCTACCCCTTTCATTATTTTATTATTTCTTTTACCTACCCTCTAATCATAGCCGACCTCCTTTTACACCTCTCAATCTTATCCCTCCATTTCATATTGTGTCTTCTATTTAAGGAGATGCATTCTTCATTATCAAACCCTGGCTAATCAATCATCTTAATGACTTGACTACACTACGATCCTGCTTGCAACCACATTCCGTTCTTTGTTGAGCTCTTGTGCACATAAAATCTGAGAGCAAATATATCAAACAAGATCAATGGAGATAGGAAGAATGGAGATCCAAACCCTATTGGACATGTGATGGTATAATCTTTGTGATTTCATTTGATTTGCATTGTCTTAGGTAATCTTCATATGTTATGGTGGATCTTTGTTGTTGTTAGGCTAGGGTTTTGTGGTTGAATTCATTTAGCCTTTCAATATCGTTATTGTTGTTATCCATTTTCACCATATACATCAATTTTAAAATGAACTCAAACTCATTTAATACGAAGTGTGGAAAAATAAATGATGTAGATTGGGTCCATATACCCGATTTGCATTATTAGGTCCATTTTGGGTCTATGGACCCGATTTACACCTAAACTAACCATGCAAATGCATAATCGGGTTTAAGACCCGATTTGACACCAAATATAACAAAAGAAAAATAAAACTAACTTAAACAAGAAATCTAAAAACTTTCAAAGAAAAAACTTTAAAATGACTTAAGGACCAAGTCGAGAGAGGGAATTTAGATGAAAATCACCTCTATTGATGTGCTTAGAGTATATAGACCACAAATTCAAGCAAATATTGTGGTGGGTTATCCTATCTTTTCAAGTTTGAAAACCAAATCTAAAAATGGGATAACAAAGAAATAAGGATGAAGGTAAATGGGTTCAACTACAAAATGGAAAAGTTCTCATTACCAATATAATAAATACCTTGCAATACAATCAACATGATGAAAGAGTACAAAAGGGAGGAAAGAAAATGATTGCCATACGAGATGAAATAAAGTGAATATAGGTAAAAAGAGATGAAGATTCTATTTGTGAGTCTTTGACTTCAAGTTAAATAAAAAGTTGAGACTCCCCAAGAGCATGCAAAGGATAATAATTTATAGTACATATTGAAAGTGTAGAAGATGCCCTTGGAGGATGGGACCTAGGTTAGGGCATGTAGTTTCCAAGTCTGAATCCCCATTGTTGTGTCCAAATAAAAAAATATTAAGCACAATGTGTTGTACACATGTGGATTGTGTATGGAAAGATCACTCATGATCATGTGGAGTGATGGTGGAGCATCTAGAGGACTACCTTCTTCATCAGGGAGAAGTACCCTAACGACAATTATTTATCTTTGTAGAGGTGAGGTTGTGATAATTCGAATACACATGTCTATTTTGATGTGTATGATGTTGAGTTCTTACTAAGCATTTTTTTAAATGTGTTGATACAAAAAAGTCTTTGCCATATATAATGGCTCATTGTCACAATTCAATATCTTTCAAATATTCATTTTCTTCTTAGGCTTGTTGCATGGCTTGCTTGTTCTTCTATAAATATTTCAATTTGGGGGAGGAGGGGGAGGGAGATTTTTCTCTTGGTTCCTAGAAAGTGGATTCAACTCAATTTTATTCAACACCTAGACTCATGAGTGTAATATGTTAACTTTGACCAAGGTGAGAAATAAACATGAAACACCCTTGGGATTGCTAATTAGATGTGTTGTTGACTTTAACTTACAAATTAATGTTTATTTCTTATGTTTATTTTTTGTCATTTGATTAATGTTTGATTTTTTTTTGATATATTTTTACTCACTTGTTGAGTTTGTAGGTTTTGATGCTGACTTTAGGGGCACTCGGTTTGAATGTATAAGGGTCTATGAACTATTGTGTGGTTTTTTGTTTGTTTGTATTAAGTGCTATAAACTAGAAATTGTAGACTAAATTAATGTTAAAATAAATAATAAATAATAACAAATGGAATAAATTTGAGACTAACCTTATTATTAATTTTCTATGCACTAATTATTAACAAACTACCTTGTAATGAATACTAAATTTTGTACAAGTGTCACTATTATTTTCAATATTTTTGTTTTGAATTATTTATCTGCAAACTAAAATGGTTTAAAATAAGTAAACTAATATGAAAATCAATAATTTATATTTCTCTCTTCTCTTTGCTTAAAACACTATTTAAAAAATGGTTTCAAGAATCAATAACTACTTAGAAACTGTTTTTTTAGTGTTCTCTTCACTTTCCTTTTTATTCAAAGTATTTTTCTATAAAAACTAAAAACAAATATTTTAACTTGTTGATTTTTGTATGATGATATAAAATGAATGTGTATTTCTATTCGTTGCATGAGTGCTTTCTTTCTGAATAAATCTTGTAATTGTTTGCCTAAAGACAAGTGTTTGATTGTTAGATATTTGTGCTTGGGTTTCTCAATATTCTAAAGAAGTGTCTTATGAAGTAACTAGCATACATACATACATACATACATACATACATACATACATACATACATACATACATACATACATGTTGTATAATGATGAACATCAAATACCCTAATCGGTGCTGAGAGGGGGGGTGAATCAGTTTAGACAAAAACTTTCTCAACAACTTATCAAATTAAAATAATACCAACTGGTTGTCTTCACCACTGAACTTAACCATGGCAATACCGGTTAAACACAGTAAGACTTCAGACAACATAAATTGATAAGTTTGAACACTTCAAATACATTCAATACTTGATAACAACTTCACCCATAAACATATGCATGTGGTATACTAGTAATACCATAACCTATTGTCTATGCATGCATAATCACTCAAACACAAAATACTTAATCATCACATGAAAAATGCACAACTCATGACACACAATTTTTTTCACGTGGAAACCCAAATGGGAAAAACCACGGTGGGGATGAATACCCACAAGTTTGTTTTGAACTCTTTTGAAGCTCACTCTATTAGGAGCCTAGTCCAATTAAAGACTTTACAATAAGGTTTTGTTAGGAACCGATCCTGTTAAAGATCACCTGGTTAAGGGATGGCTATATACCCTGTTAAAGGTTGAAACCTTGTTAAAGGTTACCTCGCTAGAGGATATGAAGAACTCAATGATCTTGAGTCACCCGGTTAAAGGATTTACAATAAGCCTGTTAAAGCTACCCGATAAAGGGATTTTCCAACTGTTGAAATGGTTAGAAGACAACAGATAAAACTCTGATCTGATAACAACACTACATGCCAAGGCAAATCCTTTTCATTTCCTCTATTCTGCAATCACAATCTGCAGTTTTCCTCTTACTAGTCTGGCAAGTATCTCATCACAACATTTGCCAACAACAAACAATAACAAACACCATCGACCTTATAGACAACACTTAGGTTGGTAGCATAAACCCTAAACCCTAAGCATTTAGGTTTACAATACAAGCGATCCAATCCCGACCGTCCAAAACACTTTGCATAGAGCAATACAATCTTAAGCAGATCACAAGATAATCTACATCATTCATTCTTCACCGCATATGGGAATCAGTAGCCCATCACACTCTCTTCTCATACCGTTAAGAAGAATGATCATTCCCGAGGTAGACATTTAATGCAATTGATCTTTACATGCAAGATCCTCAAGTAAATCCTTCACGTGCACAAAGCTGACGTGACACCTCGATCTCATTCTCATCTCTTAGCTAACTCATCATAGGACGTCTTCGGTTGCATCACACAAGCTGGATTGCCAAACCGGAAACCCTAGAGTTGAGACTACCAACCGGTAGTCACACTTAATGAAGCCCTGACACCGGTTCACTTACAAATATTCATACCGGTTCACCATCTTCTTCCAATCCGCATACTGACTCACTTTCACTTATTGACATCAATGATAACATACATTATCATCATATCATCATGCCGGTTCATCATATGCCAACAATATCCAACAATCTCCCCCTTTGGCATTGATGGCAATACTCAGTATAGCATTGCAATTGTAAAAATCATAGACCAGTGTATCAGCATTATCAGATATCTTCTCCCCCTTTGACAACAATGCCAAAGTGGAGGCACAAGCTTCCATTCTCTATTATGCTGTTCCCCCTATGGAGTAGCATCCTTCAACACATCAAACCTGAAATATTTGACACTGTAGTTCCTGACTGATGCAGAGAACACAACTTTAGTTGACTTCATATAGGGGCAGGACCCCTAATTCACCTCTCAAATGGGTAAATATAGTCTTCGGTAAGGGCTTTGTGAATATGTTTGCTAGCCACTCCTTACTGGAAACATGTTGTAGTACAACCTCCTTATTCTGAACTTTCTCTCTTAAGAAGTGATATTTCAGCTCAATGTGCTTAGTTCTAGCATGCAATACCAGATTCTTGGAAATATTTATTGCACTTGCGTTGTCACAAAATATATTCACCGGTTTAGATACAGGTACTTTGAAACCTTCCAAAACATGTTTCATCTAGATTGCTTGAGTGTAGTTCATAAATGCTGCCACATATTCTGCTTCAGCTGTAGATTGGGAAATACATCTTGGCTTCTTACTCGTCCACGATACTAGTCTTCCACTGAAAAAGAACGCTCCACTAGTTGTGCTCTTCCTGTCATCCACATTACCTGCCCAATTAGCATCGGTATACACTTTGAGATTGAAGTCACCATTATATGGATACCACAATCCATAGTCAATTGTTCCTTTTAGATATCTAAGAATCCTCTTGACTTCTATCAAGTGGGATTCTCTAGGACATTTCTGAAAATGAGCTACTATGCCCACTGCATGAGCAATATCTGGTATGCAGTGCACCACATAGTGCAGCTTATCGATCATTGACCAGTACTCCTTTTCATTTACCAATGCTGAATCATCTTCCTTAGTCAGTTTACAGTCGGTCACTATCAGTGTACCAACCAGTTTTCTCTCCTCCATGCCAAAAGTTTTCAATACCTCTTTGACATACTTGGACTGGGTAATAAAGATACCCTCTTTCATTTGCTGAACCTGTAGACCAATAAAGAATTTTATCTCCCCAATCAGAGACATCTCAATCTCTGTCTTCATTACATCTACAAATGCATGGCTCATTTCATCATCTCCTCCAAAGATTATGTCATCTACAAATACTTCACAGATCAGAATCTGATTACCTTCTAATTTCAAGTAGATATTGCTATCTTCACTTGTTCTTTGAAATCCAATCTTCACAAGATGAGAATGTAACCTTTCATACCATGCCCTGGGTGCTTGTTTCAATCCATACAGGGCTTTGTGTAATCTACACACCATGTTACTATCTTCTGATAGGGAAAACCCTTCCGGTTGCTCTATATACTTCCTCTTCAAGGATTCTATTCAAGAACATAGACTTCACATCCATCTGATATACCTTAAATCCCTTAAATGTTGCAAATGCAAGTAACATTCGAACACCTTCTAGTCTAGCCACAAGAGAAAAGGTTTCTCCATAGTTTTCTCCCTCCTCCTGAGTGTATCCCTTGCATACAAGCCTAGCCTTGTTCCTTCTAACTGCACCTTCTTCATTTAGCTTATTCCTGAAGACCCATTTGGTACCTATGACATTTTTGTGTTCTGGTCTAAGTACCAAAGACCATGTTACATTCTTTTCTATTTGGTCTAGCTCCTCTTCCATTGCTTTAATCCAGTCTTCATCTGTAAGTGCTTCTCTGGAAGTCTTGGGTTCTAATTCAGAAATCATGCAAGAGTTTTCTTTCACTTTTCTTCTTGTGAGTATCCCTGCATCTTTATCTCCTATGATTTGCTTTGGATCATGATGTAGTTTCACATATCTAGGAATGACTCTAGCTGGTTCTTCTTTCTTTTCCTCTTCTCCTTCTTCTCCATCTTCTTCTTCTCCTACCACAACTTCTACTGGTACAGGAACACTGATATCTTTGCTTGTTTCTTTTATAACTAGTTCCCAGAAAGCTATTCCCGGTTCACCTTCCACTTTCTTGCTGTTGGTTCCCTCAAATTTCTCAGGAGATTCATCAACCTTGACATTGATGCTCTAAACAGTCTTCTGAGTTCTATTATTGTAGCACTTGAGGACTTTTCTCTTAGTGGAATATCCTAGAAATATTCCTTCATCACATTTATCATCAAATTTGCTCAAATGCTCACCTCTCTTGATATAGAACTTACTCCCAAATACCTTAAAGTAACTCACAGTGGGAGTCTTCCCGGTCCAGTACTCATAAGGGGTTTTATCTTTGCCTTTCTTGATAAGTACCCGATTCATTATATAGATTGCAGTGCTCACTGCTTCTCTCCAAAAAGTGTGAGCGACCTTTCCTTGGATCAACATTGTTCTCACCACTTCAACTACAATCTTGTTATTCCTTTCTGCTATGTCATTCTGTTGTGGTGTCCTAGGGGCAGACAGTTGCCTCTTGATGTCGATATCTTCACAGTACTTGTTGAATTCATCAAAAGTGAATTCTCCTCCTTGATCAGTTCTTAGGCACTTTATCCTTTGACCACTTTCCTTTTCTACTAATGCTCTGAAGGCTTTGAATTTTCCAAATGCTTTAGACTTGTCTTTCAAGAATGTGACCCACATCATTCTTGAGTAGTCATCAGTAAAAACATAAAACACCTATCTCCCTGAATACTTCTAGTTTTCATAGGACCACACAAATTGGTATGCACAAGATCAAGTAAATTCTCTGATGAAAAAAGACTTACCTTTAAAAGTTGAGGAAGACATCTTCCCAAGTTGACATTCTCTGCACAAAGAATTCTCAGGTTTGTTCAACAAAGGCAATCCTCTTACCACCTTGATCTTACTGGCTTTAACAATATTGTTAAAGTTCATATGACAGAGTCTCCTATGCCATATCCAACTGTCATCAAACTTGGCCATCAGACACTGACTAATCTTGGCATTCAACTGAAATAGGTTACCTCTGGTCTGCTTATCAGTGGAAATAAGTTCACCACTCTTTCCAATTATACTGCAGATTCCACCTTTGAACTTCAGAGTGAGTCCTTTGTCATTCAACCGAGCAACACTTAAAAGGTTAGGCTTCAGACCTTCTACCCAATAGACATCATCTGCACTGCTCTTTCCCTTCAGTGAGATGGATCCTTTACCTTTTGCCAAGCATGGTGCATCGTTGCCAAATCTGACAACACCTCCATCATATTCTTCTAGAGACATAAACTTTCTCCAGTCACTAGTCACATGGTGAGAATAACTACTATCAATAATCCACTCATTGGAGTTGTCAATGCAAGAGACAAGTGCTTTCTTGTCAGACACTTCTTCCTTTATGGCTACAAACACTATATCTTCACTCTCTTCATCCTCTGATTCTTCATCAGTAACACCTTCATCTACAAAAACAAGATAATTTCTCCTATTTCCTCCTTTATACTTTCTAAACCTCTCCAGTTTATCCTTATTATCAATGTTAGGACAATTAACAGCTATATGTCCTATCTTGTTGCATGAGAAACATTTTAAAGGAAGCTTACCTCTATATTTACTAGTTCCTTTCAGAAGTCTTTTAGCAAGAAGAGCTTCAAACTCCATCAGAATCTCTTCATCATCCATATCTCTGCATTGTCTGGATTCATAACTGGTACTAGTTTCTTTTCCTTTTCTAGATGGTACAATAGATTCTCTGAAGGTTGACTCGGTCTTCTAAACACTGCCATCATAGCTATTCAACTCATATGCAGTCAACTTTGCAATGATAGAGTCTAAGGATACCTTGGTTTTATCAATAGACCTTAGTTCCTGGATAGCAGCAACTCTGATTGCATAGATCGGTAACAATGATCTCAAGACTTTACTAACAATGGTGGCATCCTCAATCATTCCACCAATGCTTTTGATATCTCCAACCACAGTCTTAATCCTAATGCCATATTGTTGAATGGTCTCTCCTTCAACCATCCTCATGTCTTTAAATTTTCCTCTAAGGCTCTCTTCCTTAGCTTGCTTTACATGCTCATCACCACCATAAATGGTTTCTAGTGCATCCCATACATCCTTAGGAGTGTCCTTGTCTTGTACATCAATAAAATCAATATCTGGTAGGCTGCCGATAAGGGCTTCCATGACTTGCCCATTTTCTTGAATCTCTCTCTTTTGATCATCGGTCAGAGTGCTAGTGGGAATCACATATGCATTCTCAACATAGCTCCAATGTTGAGCACCCATACTCTTGATGTAAATCTTCATTATGTCCTTCCATATCTTGAATTTATCTCTATCGAACTTAGGACCTTCCCTCTTTATCATTACAACAAGATCTTTTACCTCAAGCGGTTAATCTTATATCATCGAGGACCTAGAGTTGCTTTGATACCAATTGTTGTATAATAATGAACAACAAATACCCTAATCGGTACTAAGAGGGGGGGGTGAATCAGTACAGACAAAAAATTTCTCAACAACTTATCAAGTTTAAACAATACCAACTGGTTGTCTTCATCACTGAACTTAACCATGACAATACCGGTTAAACACAGTAAGACTTCAGACAACATAAATTGATAAGTCTGAACACTTAAAATACATTCAATACTTGATAACAACTTCACCCATAAATATATGCATGTGGCATACCAGTAATACCATAACATATTACCTCTGCATGCATAATCACTCAAACACAAAATACTTAATCAACACATGAAAAATGCACAACTCATGACACACAAATTTTTTCACTTGGAAACCCAAATGGGAAAAACCATGGTGGGGATGAATACCCACAAGTTTGTTTTGAACTCTTTTGAAGCTCACTCTGTTAGGAGCCTAGTCCGGTTAAAGACTTTACAATAAGGTTCTGTTAGGAACTGATCCTGTTAAAGATCACCCAATTAAGGGATGGCTATATACCTTGTTAAAGGTTGAAACCCTGTTAAAGGTTACTTCGCTAGAGGATTTGAAGAGCTCAATGATCTTGAGTCACCCTGTTAAAGGATTTACAATAAGCCCGTTAAAGCTACCCGGTAAAGGGATTTTCCAACTATTGAAATGGTTAGAAGGCAATAGGTAAAACTCTGATATGATAACAACACTACATGCCAAGGCAGATCCTTTTCATTTCCTCTCTTCTACAATCACACTCTGCAGTTTTCCTCTTACTGGTCTGGCAAGTATCTCATCACTCGGATACACACACAATATTTGCCAACAACAAACAATAACAAACATCATCGACCTTATATAGAAAACACTTAGGTTGGTAACATAAACCCTAAACCCTAAGCATTTAGGTTTACAATACAAGCAGAGCATTTAGGTTTACAATACAAGCGGTCCAATCCTGACTGTCCAAAACACTTTGCATAGAGAAATACAATCTTAAACAAATCACAAGGTAATCTGCATCATTCATTCTTCACCGCATATGGGAATCAGTAACCCATTACGCTCTCTTCTCATACCGCTAAGAAGAATGATCATTCCCGAGGTAGAAATTTAATGCAATCGATCTTCACATGCAAGATCCTAAAGGAAATCCTTCATGCGCACAAAGATGACATGGCACCTTGATCTCATTCTCATCTCTTAGCTAACTCATCACAGGATGTCTTTGGTTGCATCGCACAAGCTAGATTGCCAAACCAGAAACCCTAGAGTTGAGACTACCAATCGGTAGTCACACTTAGTGAAGCCCCAACACTGGTTCACTTACAAATCTTCATACCGGTTCACCGTCTTCTTCCAATCTACATACCGGTTCACTTTCACTTATTAACATCAATGACAACATACATTATCATCATATCATCATGCTATTTCATCATATGCCAACAATATTGAATAATACATACATACATACATACATACATACATACATACATACATGTTGTTATCTTCATTGGATATAGTTTCGGTATCATGGATATAATGATTCTGTGGTCTAGAAACATCTTTGTGTTCTCCGAGTGTTGTAGCATTGATCGTTGCTAGTTAAGAGATTCTATGTTAGACCTATCTTTTGGTCCAAATATGATTTGTGGAAGCGTGGTTGATATGTTATGGGTCTCACTATAGCGTGTGGAGATTCAGATTAGAGTTATTTGCATTGAAGAGTATGTTTTGGTTGTTAATTGCTTATATGGATGTATAGCGTGTGGGTATGTTGTTGGTTATGTTCTAGTGATTTCAGATTAGTGAATTGATCTTTGAAAGATGTGTTTTGGTCCTCTTTTCCTCCTAGAGTTGATTAGTGTGTGTGTTTTTGGTTTGAAAAGTATATTTTGATTCAGGCCAACTTAGTTTAAGCTTTGATGATCTATCTTGTATATAAGGATGTCAATGTATTTGAGTTGATGGAGAAGAATGAAGAGAGGTGTGTGGGGGAATGTGATAAGGTGTGAAGTGTAGTATGATGCAAAGATAATCAGAGAGGTTTCCTGAAGAGTAGAGGAAGAGTTGTGTTTGAATGATATGCAAATTGTGTTGAGACTGTGACAAAGAGTTGAGACAGAGTGTTGGCAGTTGAGATTAGAGTTATGTGTGTTGATGTTGGTCGCTTGATGGAGAGCTCAAGGACAACTTCATGATCAGGAGATCCTTCTTTTCAAATCATTGTTCTGTATCTTGCCCTAAGTGCAGGCAGCTTTAGGTTTGCAAGTCCTCTTTGTATCTTGCCCCATGAGCAGTCAACCTTGGTGTGTAAGTCTAGACCAGTGAGCTCCCTTCTGTAGTTATTTATATTTATAGTGGATGTATTCTTGTGGCCAGGTGCTCACTATGGTTTTTCCTTGTTTGGGTTTTCCACATATAAATATTGGTGTTCATGTGTTGGATGTCTATTATTGATTAATTGTTTATGTGTTGCATTAATTATTTGTTTGGATTGATTCACCCCCCCTCTTAGTCCTGCCTTGGGTTCAATAAATAGGCACATGTCAAAATCTCCTTAAGATCTTGAAATGTTGCCTCACACTACTCTAGTTAAACAAACTTCTTCCCTTTCCTCTGAAGAGAAGTGATAGGATGTGCCAACCTTGAAAAGTCCTTCACAAAACAACTATAGTATCTCATCAATCTCGTGAAGCTATGAACCTCTAAGACATTAGTCATCATTGGCTAATCTACAATAGCATGTATCTTAGACGGATTCACTATTATTCCCTCTCTTGACATGATATGGCCTAAATATCTTGCCTTAGTCTAAAAGAACTCACACTTGGCCAAGTAGCCATAAATTGATGATCACAAAGACACTACAAAACCTAATGCAAGTGGACCTCATGTTCCTCCATTATCCTCAAATACAACAATATATCATCGAGAAATATAAGGACAAATCAATCAAGGTATGTGAAAAACACCTGATTAATCAAACTCATAAATATTGATGGTGCATTGGACAACCCAAATGAGATAACCATGAACTCATAATGTCCATAATGGGTGCAACATGAGGTCTGATTAATGTCAACCTCATGAATGTGAAGCTAATGATACCTTGAATTGGGGTCAATCTTAGAGAGCACTTTGTCTCCCTTCATCTGATCAAATAAATCATCAATATTTGGCAATGGATAATTGTTCTTTACTGTCACCTTATTCAGCTATCGATAATCAATGCACAAGCAAAGTGATCTGTCCTTCTTCTTAACAAAGATGATAGGTGCTCCCGAATAGGAAACTGTTAATGCATTAGTAGCTTCTGCAAGATAAGACTTCTCTAACCCGCTAATCTCCTTTATTCTGTTATGGTTTATTCATCTATGCTATTAGATTATCTGATTTATGCTTTCCGAGCTAAATATGTTTATCAGATTGTAACATTGATCATGATTATGATATTGGCATTGGATAAAGATGGATTAGATTGACGACTTGCTTAACATAGTTAAGCATCGATCTAAATGCTATCGGGCTAATAACTCGATAGCATATGTAATGCTATTTGTTATCGGGTTTAGTTCATACCGATAAACATTTATAATCGGGCCATTAACAAAGCATCATAACTAACATCGTTTCAACCGAGTGTTTAAGTATTAAATGTTAGTTACCAAACATAACCGAAATCGGGATGTGCAATATGGAAAGACAACGATCAATAGGTGCCTTGATCGATCATGTCTAAAAGACATGACCGGTCAAGACATCTATTAACCAGTCTTCTAAAACATATAAAGCCCAACATGAATCATTTGGAGAAGACATATAAAAATATTAATGATCTCCCTCCTTCAGCCTACAACAAAACAATCAGATTATCAGACAATATAATCATATAAAATTCTCATATATATAATTTGTTCTTTTATTGCAATTGAATAAAACTTTACATGGTATCAGAGCGAGGCTAATCGAATATAAGGCTATTCAATTTCTGAATAATTCAAGAACAAAATTATATATTACATCACATTTCCAAAATGGCCAGCACTATTAGATTCGAAGATAGAATTGGAGGTAGCGATGATTTCTCAGCTTGGAAGTTTAGAATCAAAATGATTTTGAGAGAAAACAAAGTTGATTCATATGTTCAAACTGAAAGTGCAGCACCCAAGAATGAACCCAACAAAACAACATGGATTGAGGGAAATGAAAAGGCTATTAAAATAATAGTTGATGGGGTAAGAAACAACATAATGCCCATCATAAAGAAACAAAAGACAGGCATGTCATTGCAACTTGAAGGAGTACTATATGTCCTCGGCATCAAAAGAAATCTAGTCTCCATATCAGCACTAGAGGATAATGGATATAGAGTGACCTTCATGGAGAACAAGGTGTTGGCTTGGCCGAGAAATTCTACCATCAAGAAAGCTAAAGTCATTGGACAAAGACAAGACTATTTGTATGAGCTATGCACAGAGCCCAACTTAGCCTTAATTCATGAAGCCACAAATGCAAATGAGGCGTGGCATAGAAGACTAGGCCACCTGAATTATAGGGCTTTATCATCTATGGGAAATCTTGTCACAGCTCTACCTAAGTTGAAGCAATATCATTCAGAGGCGTGCAAGGGATGTGCCCTAGGTAAAAATACCAAGGGTGCCTTCCAAAATAGTACTAGGAAGACAAGCAAACTATTAGAATTAGTTCATTCTGATGTATGTGGACCTATGTCCGAACCCTCTCTAGGGGGATTTTTGTATTATGTAATATTTGTTGATGACTACTCTAGGAAAACTTGGATCTACTTTCTGAAATGTAAAGAATTAGAAGAGATCCTCAATAGGTTTAAAGAATTCAAATCACTAATGGAGAACTACTCAGGAAATAAAATTAAAACCCTAAGAACTGACAATGGGGGGGAACATATTTCAGAATTATTTAAAGATTTTGTAAAAATTTAGGGATTAAGAGGGAGTTAACAAAACCTTATAATCCTCAACAAAATGGGGTAGCTGAGAGGAAAAATAGGACTATTGTAGAAGCTACCAAAGCCATGATCCTTGATCAAAATCTAAATATCAAACTTTGGGCAGAAGCAACTAGCACTGCGGTATATATATACAAAATAGATGTCCTCACTGCAACCTTGAAGATAAAACTCTTGAGGAAGTCTTCACCAAAATAAAGCCAGATATCAGCCACCTTAGGATATTTGGGTGTCCTGTCTATATACATGTACTTAAAGAGAAAAGACTAAAACTAGAACCTTCTGGAAAAAGGGTAATACTTGTAGGATATAGTGAAACATACAAGGCCTATAGAATTTATATACAAGGTCAAAGAAATATTGAACTTAGTAGGGATGTAATATTTGAAGAAGACTTAGCCTTCAAAAGAGCCCAAAGTACAATAGAACCTGAAATCTATATCCCTACTCCTAACATAGAAGAAGATCCTACTCTTGAGCTTCAGAGGGAGAATCCTGAGGAGACTATAGGTGAAAATCAAAACCCACCTAGAGAAAAACTCAAGAAAAGACCACTATGGTCCACCAAGACTGTAACAGAAGCTCATAACTTTGCTGCTCCTTTAGGAACCTTCAAGGAAAGTAAAAGGCCTAATAAATTCACTAGCTATGTTGCCCTTATGAATGATCTCTCTAAAGTTGAACCAAACAATGCATCAGATGCACTTGAACATTAAGTATGGAAGGATGCCATGTCTGAAGAGTATCAATCCATTATGAAGAATGATGTTTGGGAGATTGTTCCTAGGCCAACTAAGAAATCTGTTGTTTCCTCTAAATGGCTTTTCAAGATCAAACATGCTGTAGATGGTAGTATTGAAAAACACAAGGCCAGATTTGTAGCTAGAGGGTTCTCACAAAGGGAAGGAATAGATTATGAAGAAACATTTTCACCTGTTGCCAGATATACATCGGTAAGAGCTGTACTAGCCATTGCAGCAACAAAGGGATGGAAGGTACACCAGATGGATGTTAAGACAACATTTTTAAATGGTGAGATCTCAGAAGAAGTCTACCTAGAGCAACCTGAAGGGTTTGAAATTCACAATGCAGAGTCTCATGTATGTAGACTTAAGAAAGCTCTCTATGGGCTCAAACAGGCTCTCGGGGCCCGGTATGAAAGAATTGACACCTATCTCTCAAAACTAGGTTTCACTAAAAATGATGCAGATCCTAATCTCTACTACAAAAGAAATAAAGGTGATATGCTAATATTGATTTTATATGTTGATGACCTATTAATCACAGGAGATGATCACCTTATAGATCAATGCAAGAAAGATCTATCCACAGAATTTGATATGGACTTGGGACTACTTCATTACTTCCTAGGGTTAGAAGTATGGCAGAATTCCAATAATATTGTACTAAACCAAGGAAAGTACACATTGGACATTTTGACGAGATTCATAATGCTAAACTATAGGCCCATGACCTCTCTTATGGAAACCAACTTACATAAAGTTAAAGAAGCAGCAACAGAATCACAGTCCACTGATCCTACTCAGTACAGGCAGATGATTGGGTCCCTAATGTATCTATTAAATACAAGGCCAGATATTTGTTATGCTATTAATGCTCTAAGTTAGTTTATGTGTTAACCTAAGGAGATACACCTGGTGCCAGTAAAACATATTATGAGATACTTACAAGGTACCCTAAACCTTGGTCTTAAATATGAGAAAGTTGATATAGATCTACACGGATTTATAGATTCAGATTGGGCTGGCAATGTGATTGATAGAAAAGCACTTCAGGGTGTTGTTTCAGTTTAGGTTCAGCCATGATATCTTGGATCAGCAGAAAGCAGTCTTCTGTAGCTCAAAGTTCCATCAAGGCCAAATATATTGTAGCTTCTATGGCTGCCCGAGAGGCAGTATGGCTTAGGAAGTTCTTGTGGGATTGTTTGGAGAACCTATGAAACCTACTATTATTCATTGTGACAATCAGAGCTGCATAAAACTTTCAGTAAATCTAGTATTCCATGACAGGTCCAAACATATTAAGATCCCATACCACTATGTACGAGATATGGTTGATAGGAATGTAATTCAATTAGAATATGTTTGTATAGGAGATCAAACTGCAGACATTTTGACCAAACCTCTTTCTAGAGTGAAGATTGATCACTTCAGAAAAGGTTTAGGTATGATAGAAAGGTAATTTGCTTTGTAAATAAGATGTTTAATGTGTAAATTTCTTTTGTCATGTTGGGACATTTTGGTTTTCACCCCCTGTGTTCATATCTAAGAGTTGACGTTCCCTCAGATTATGAACACTTCTATGCAGATATCATAAGATGACGATCTTATGATTCTCTAAACCAGTTATCATGTTGGATCTCTGGTATGTCATGGATGTGCCATGATGGTGTTGTGGTAAAACATTTGTATAAAATGTTTTTGCACATATCACAACCTAGATAAGATGAGAATTTAACCATCCTCATATGTTTATCCGTAGTATTGCGTGTTTAGGCAATACTGATATCACATGTTCAGGTGATATCTTGTCATAATGAAATGATGAATCTTCTATATCACATGGTTAGGTGATACTCTATGTCACATTCTTAGAGTGATGTTTTATATTTGTATCTTGTGTCCTGATGGTACTTCATACCATATGTATAGATGATATATATATTCTTGGAGACTGACATTATTTTGGTTATGAAAGAGAAATGTGATCCAGGTTACTTTATCTATCTTCCAAAGCTAAGAGGGAGTGTTAATGCATTAGTAGCTTCTGCAAGATAAGACTTCTCTAACCCATTAATCTCCTTTACTCTTTTATGGTTTATTCATCTATGCTATTAGATTATCTGATTTATGCTTTCCGAACTGAATATGTTTATCAAATTGTAACATTGATCATGATTATGATATTGGCATTAGATAAAGATGGATTAGATCGACGACTTTCTTAACATAGTTAAGCGTCAATCTAAATGCTATCGGGCTAATAACCCGATAGCATATGTAATGCTATTTGTTATTGGGTTTAGTTATACCGATAAACATTTATAATCAAGCCATTAACAAAGCATCATAACTAACACCATTTCAACCGAATGTTTAAGTATTAAATGTTAGTTACCAAACATAATTGAAATCAGGATGTGCATTATGAAAAGACATCGATCAATAGGTGCCTTGATTGATCATGTCTAAAAGACATGACCGGTCAAGAAATCTATTGACCGGTCTTCTAAAACATATAAAAATATTAATGCTCTCTCTCCTTTAGCCTGCAACAAAACAATCAGATTATCAGACAATATAATCATATAAAATTCTCACATATATAATTTGTTATTTTATTGAAATTGAATAAAACTTTACAAAAACACGAGGATGAATATGGCCTTTAGCCAACAACTCCAACATCAAATGGAGCTCACTCAACTACTGAGTTCTCATACAAGAAGGTGCCCTAAAAATGGGCCTAGCTCTGGGAACAACTCAATGCAGAAGTCTATATCATGCTTAAGAGACATGCCTAGATTGTCACTCAAAAATACATCTGCAAACTCATGAAGGATAGGGTTATCATCAAGAGATACCTCCCAACTGTCACCTTCATGAAGATCGCTCACTAAGACTACAAACAACTAACAACTCTATCCCATACACTACTTGGGCTACATAGCTGAGATCTTGCATAAGGAAATGGGTCTTTAGACCCCTATAATCTCAACTCTCTCACCAAGATCATCTAAACACTTAACCAACTAATGCCAACAATCAATACAAGCATGATGAGCATGCAACCAATCCATGCAGAAAACAAGTCCATCTAATCGCAAAGAAAGGACATGAAGGTCTCCAGTGGTAGTGAAGGTGCCCAAATCTAACACACAGCCATGGAATAGGGGATCTACAATTACCTTGGAATCAATATTCAACTCAACCTGTCAATTGTCATCCTACCTTGTTTCCACAAGCCCACATCTCTCTACAAGAAAGTGAGATATAAAATAATTTAAAGTACAAGACAAATAAAATGGAGATAAAAATCCCACATAAAACACCTGAAATATCAATGATTTTGCCCTAATTATCAACTTTATGTTTGTCAACCACTGCAAACAACTTATAAGATTTATTTGCATCCCCAACTATAGGCTTAGAATTGGCCTCCCTCTATCTAAAATCTGAAATTGATCTCTGTGGACATTGAACTACTATGAGACCATGCTTAACCACATAAATAACATCCTCCTTTATTATAACCATGACTTGCAGAAGGTGCACTAAAATGATGGAAATTTCCCAAACTAGAACTCTATGGTGCACTCTTTGATGGCTAACTAAGATGGGGCTCTAAAGTTTATCTCCTCCTATGATGATTTGGATGATGACATCCCCCAAAATATTATCTACTAGAATGATCCTGAGAGGCCCTCTATCCCTGTTGCTGCTAGTGACCCGATCTAGGAGGTGCAGAGTGTGCCCTAAATGACCCTACAGGCTGAGACCATGTGCCCCATACTCCTGAACCTACTGAAGGTGCACTCCCAACCTATACTCTTGTCCGACCTCCAAGTCCTCTAGCTAGATTCTCCTCAATAAATCTCAACTTCTCTACAGTGACTTCCAAAGTCTTGGACTCAAAGACCCAAACACCACCATTGATATGGGCATTAAGGCCCCTAACAAATATTGTACAAGCATAGGCTCATCATAAAAAATTCTGGCATGCTTCTTAAGATCAAAGAATCAATTTTCATATTGATCTTAGGTCATAGCCATATAACAGAGATCATGGAACTCATTGGTACACTTGTAATGCTATGAAAGGAAACATGTACGCAATCTCTCTAAGAATATCTCCCATGATACCAAGGCAATGTATAGATAGAGATTTTTCTCCTCCATAGGCAACCATGTAGATGTAAAGCCTTTAAGATGCATGATGATGGAACAAGCCTTGGTATTACTATTGTACGGGTACATAGAAAAACACCGATCAAGAACTATCAACCAAGTATCTTCCTCAGTAGTGCTAGTAGATCCCTCAAAGGTAGTTGGAAGGAACCTAAGCATATCTCTCATATGACCTACAAGGATACTATCCTTCTCTACCTCTATGTGCTCTCTCCTAAGCACAACCCTAGAAAGACTAGGTCTATGAGAACTCTCCCTCTCAGGTTATTGAGATGGATGGGACTTCTTCTACTGAGATACCCCTTATCGAGGTTCCGACCGTGTTGTGATCTCCTAGAGTAAGTTAAGCTCTTGAGGACCCCCAAGCTCACCATCCTAACCATCCTAATTTTTTGCATGTTACTCATCCTGATGGGAAATTAATCCTCCTCTCTATGATAAGCTTGATGCTCCTCCTATTATGTTGTTGAGTCTCATCGGTCTCCAAGTGGGAGATTTTTGTTATATGGAGCCTAATCAGACTCGAAGGTTAAATTTTCCCCACTTCTATTGGCGTAGTTTCTCCCTAGATTATTCAATAGGGGTCGAGGTCAAGGGGCAACACCCCTTGCGAGGTCCATCTAAACCTATTTTTGTTAAAACTGACACAAGTCTTAATAAAACAATTAAGGGTTAGGGTTTTGGGTGAAGTTTTTTGTAGCATTTTGTAGCAGTATTGAGTTGCAAGGGATTGCTAGTTGTAATATGTTTGATTTGCTAGATAATAATATTGGACTCTCTATTTGGTGGATGTAGCCCGAGTTTGGGTGAACCACGTTAAAATTGTCTCTTCACTGTTATTATTTCTATGTTTTTATTTTCATTCCTCTGCTCAATCTTTATTTTTATTTAACTGATATCTTCTTCATGCAATTCCTAACACCTCTTGATGAGAATTTATTTGTGTACCTAAATGATTGCCTCATCCCTTGATTGTGACCACTGCCTTTAGGAGGCATCCTTCAAAAAACATAGATACATCAGATAAAGCATAAACATACTGTAATACCCTAAAAATGGTCATCTAAACCACGGGCCTCTAATCTCAACAAACATCACCAAGGTCCTAACCAAAGGTAATTAAATCGATTTTGAGCACATTATTAATTCTTTAATCATCAAATGTCACATGGTAAATCAATTACTCAATATTAATTAAATATTTATTTAATTAATTGAATCATTCCAAGAATATCATTTTGATTAATTATCATATTTAATTTATTAAATATCCTAGCATATTTAATTAATTAATAAATTTGTCATTTAATCATGCAAAAAAGGAATTAATTTATTACAAAAGAGGAATTAATCACAAAGCAAGAGTTAAACTGAAAATAAAATAAAAGAATTGAATTGAGAGAGAAATCAAACTTGAGATATTATTTCTTCTTCTAAATTGAGAACTTGAAATCAGAAAAGGAATTATTAATTATTCTCTAAAATTAGAACTCAAAGCTTTTGAGAAAAAGAAGTTTAGTTGCATTGTAAAGACTCTTTTCTTGAATAAATCAAAGAATTATCTATTTTTATCACAAATGCATGGAATTAATTAATTCTTATTTCTAATGCAACTTGAACTTCCTATCTAAATGCATTTCAATTAAACTATAATTCGAATCTATCTCAAGGTTAACTGAACCTGATTTCTCAATTATTCAATTAATTCTAAATTGTGCTTTTTCTTGATCTCTCTTGTGGATTTCTATAAATTCAGCCTCCAGCTCTCATCCAAAACACCCTAGAGATTTTTGAGAACACGCTTGGAGATTATTATTATCTGATTTTGCTCTGGAGTCATTGAAGATATTGTCGTTTTTTTATTATTTGCATCTTAGTTTAGCTTTTTGCATATTCAGTCTATTCATTATTGCTTGAATCCATATTTGTTTGAATTCATTATTGCCTAAATTATTCATCCATCTTGCATCCATTTTTCTTGTTTATCATTATCATATAGATTAAAGCCTTCATCTTGGTGTAGTCTAGTCACTGGTATTGCTTATAAAAATCTAAGAGCAATCTTATACTCGCATCTCTTAGAAGGCAATTAGTCACTTTGTTATGGTTATTATTTATTGATTATTGATTTACTAACCATACATGTAATGAATTAATTGAAGTTTTGTGCCTGCAGCTATCAGACTTTTTTTCACTTTTTCACAAACATTTCTAGCGCCCACCGTGGGGCAGAATACTACATTTTTTTGGCCTCCAAGACTGACTTTTTTATTTTTGTTATTTTTCAGATTTTTGACTTTTTGGATTTTTGTCCGTACAGTGTCTGCATAATATCGTACAACATTTATCACATACCAAAATGACAAACTGGAGGTGTCGTACGAACTGGAATCCTGTATTGTACGATAGGTAAATACTGTCGTACGATTATGTATTTTTCCTGGTTAAAAAGAGAAAAAAAAGAAAATTTTATGACTCTGGTTTTTTGTTCAAATTGATTATACTGACGACTGACCCTGTTTGTTTATCTGTCTATCTTAGAATTTTTCACAGCCTAATCAGTTTTTGCAGAATGCTTATCAAAGAATATGCTTGTCGCACAAAGACAATATGACTACTAATTTGTTGTCTTTGCAGGTTGCCTGAGAAGAATCGACCAAACATCGTGTATTCTTTAAATTCATTTTTAGGCACCTAAATTTCTATCTGGTTAAAGAACAAATCTATATTTCATGTTTTATGTAAATTCTGAGAGGTAGGAGAGTATGCTCTTATTTTTTGAGACAATCAGAAATCCAGACCCTTGAGGCATTTTCTTTGTTTGAGATTTGTACATCTTTAGTAGGCCTGCCCTCTCGAGCATCTTAAAAACTCTTAAAGTCGTTACAGTCGGTGTGAGGGGAACGACCTAAGTGGGAATGACTAAACACCAAGTAATCCAACCCACTATAAAATAAACATGATTTGATAAAAATCAAGTCAATGACAGTGCTCGAGAATAGCTCTCCTTAGTACCTTCGAGTATATTGAACCTTGGTTTTCAAGGCTAGGAGACCTCTTAATTGAGTTTATACCTTGACGCGCTGAACAAACCCCTTACTAGTTCCAATTCAAATTAGAAGCTACTCAGTTCACCTCCAAAAGGGGGGATAATCTTTGTGAAAGAGAGATAGTAACTCTCCCAAGATACTTGTCATTTTGTGCCCCCATTAGCATTTGAAGTCGGATAATACGACATTGAGAATCCATTACGTGAGACTCAACAACCGTATTTTGATTAGCTATTGGGTGTGTACCCGAGTCTACAAGAAAAGGTTTTCTTCTCTCACCAAATTTCGTAGGGTTTGCATGTTGTGATTGGAGTTACTATTCATATTACGTGTTTTCTTTTTTTCATCCCTCAAACTAAAACTGAAATACCAAAAACTAGAGAAAACAAGAAACAACTCAGTGATCAAAAACACTGTCCGTGTTAGAACTAGTCTATCCTAAGTCAAAATTCTATCCAAAATTAGTCTATCCTAGTAAAAAATCAGTCCATCTCAAAATTGGTCATACTCAGTTGTCATACTCAGCTATTGAAAACTCAAAATTTAGTCTTTGTCCTATGAACAGTCGTAGAAATCTGATCATTTATCGTCCTGCTTCATATCCTGTGTTGTACAAGTCTGATTATTTATCGTCTGAGCCTCAATAATGTGTCGTACAAACCCTAATAGTCTGTCGTCTGATGCTGAATCCTATGTCGTATGATAAAAAATTGCACTAAATAGTCTGTCATCCTAGACATACCCATATGTCGTACGGTACTAGGCAACAGCTCATACGAAACATTGTTGTTGTTGTCTGGCTCATTAAAACCTATCGTACGAATCTCTGATTTTGTCATAACAGAACAATCAAACTTGCCTAAAACAAATCTACAATGAGCATAATACTAGATATCATCATCCTAAGCATAAACAGATCAAGACAATGTACCTCTGCCATTTGTGTTGCATGATTTGGTTGATCATCTTTCAGCTAGTTCAAACAACTACTTATCAAACTTAAGTCACTTAGATAACGTCTTATACAGGATAGATCGTTCCTGAAACCAGACTGAATCTTAGTCACTATTCTCAAATCAACTTAGATAAACATCTTATATAGGATAGATCTTTCCTGAAACCATACTAAATCTTAGTTGCTTCTCTCAAACAAATACGTTAACCAAACAACTAGCTCTGAATTTGACCTTGACCTCTGCATCACAAACAACTTTAGGTCACACTAATCCATAAAAATGCCTACTCAAACCAGGAGTTCTCGTAAGAAAGAGGCCAAAAGTAAAGGACAAACCTTCACATATCAAGATAACCCATATTATGTGAAGGACCCGCTCACTGATAAACCTTCATCATCAGGGGTACCAATTTTTGATGAACCTCAATCTCCCACTATACATGAGATAAAACACAATGACAAAGACAACCTTAGTATTCATGGAATTGATAATCTTTCCTCATCAAGTGAAGCTGAAGATTCTGAACCTCTCAAAAAAGATATTCATAAATGTCAAAAGGATAAGGATTTCCGAAAAATGATGAAGGCTATCATGGCTAGAGAAAAAGAAGACTATTTTCTAGAGCTAGCAAAACAAGGTGCCAAACTTCCTACTGGATATGATGTTCAGACACGTGTTACTAAAAAGGAAGAATCACCTATAATAATGGTCCACAGACAATTACTATCCTTACGGAATGAGATCACATAACTAAAAAACAAGGATAAATCCCCAAAACAATATTCTCTGGAGACAATATGCCCATTTCCATTTGACAAAAACCTATACATGCCTCCATTCTCTTCACGAGTTGAGATCCCAAAATTTGATAAATGTTATGGTACCTCAGATCCTCAAGATCATGTCAGGGAATTTTATGCTACCTGTATGGAGTTCATGCATGATCAAATATATCTCATGCGCCTTTTTCCAAGGAGTTTGGGAGGACAAGCTATGGAATGGTTCTCAAGTCTACCTAAAGGAATAAAAATGTTTGAAGAACTAATCCAACTATTTTTTCAACAATACTCATACAAAATTCGACATCCTGTGACTATGATCGATCTTTTCTATACTAAACAGAAAACAGGGGAGCCTTTTCTTACTTTCCTCCAACGTTAGGGAAATATTTTCTCTAGGTATTCACGACCTATCCCAGATTCTGAGAAAATGGATATATTTGTCAATAATCCGGTCCTTGAATTGAAATATAGTATCCAAATGCAAGTACACCCATCATTTAACAAAATGGTAGATAATGCTATTCAAATGGAAGATGTGCTTATAAAGAAGGGGGATATCTCAGCTTGGAAAGAAACACAACCAGGATCTAGCTCTAAAGAGAAGAACAAGTATTGGAAGCATGGCAAAGACAACAACAAGAATGTTGTTAATGACGGAGTAGTAGACACTGTTAAAACTAACTCAAAGCCCACAATATTCAACTTGGCTAGTGGCACACAAGCACTCAAAGAAGCTGAAGATGCAACAGAAAATCCTCCAAAGAAGACAAAAGAGTGGTTCAAAGAGAAACCTTGGCTTTCCAAACCTAAGTGTGATTTCATTCCTCTTGAAGAATCATATGAATCCACTTTCAAAACTCTATTGGCAAATAACTTGATAATATTACCAGATAATTCCAGGCCATATGATCCAGAAATCAAACCAAAATGGTGGAGAGAAAATGAATACTGCAACTACCATCGGAATAAAGGTCATAACACAAACAACTACAGGAAGCTCAAGCATGAGATTCAAGATCTCATAGATGCTGGTAAAATTGTTGTCGGGAATCACCTGACCAATGCTGATCACAAAGCTTTTAAGGATCCCTTACCTATTTATGAACAAGGTGATTCTTCAAAGACCAAAGGAGATGCCAAAGTAAATTATACTTATACCAACAATGATAACGTCATCAACATGATTGAGCCTTCCCAATCTGAATATTGCAATGTGATTATAATCCAAGATAAACAAAATGAATCACGATATGCAAGAGCTATGACTCGTTCTCAAAAGGAAGTCACTCTTCAAGGAGCTAGTTCTTCAACTCCAACTCAAGCAACATCAAACCTGCCAGCCTCGCCAAACAAACAAAAAGAATCAACATTTAATAAATTTAAAAGGCTAACTTCAACATCATCCTTTGGATATAGCGTTGTTGAATAATTGAAAAGGACAAATGCTCAAATCTCAATCTTTGAATTACTAAAAATCTCTTTTGATCACAAAGAGATCCTGGAGAACGCCTTGCTCACTACTAATGTTCCAAAAGATTTAGATATTGATCAGTTTTAGTCTATGGTGGGTCACCTAACTTCACCTCACTATTTGACCTTTTCTGAAGAAGATGACAACTCACTAAATCATCCACATAACCAACCATTGCATATTGAAGCCATGATCCATAAACATAGAGTTAAACATGTTTTGATAGATGGAGGCACGGGGTTGAATATCTGTACTTACAGTCTTCTTACACAACTAGGATTTTCTAAAAATATCATTGATCCCGCCAAGAAAATAACAATTAGAGCCTATGATGAAGAAGAAAGGACCTCTAAAGGTCTGGTATCATTACCAATCAGGGTGGGACCTATAGAAAGAGATGTCATTTTTTAGGTACTTGATCTCGCTCTATCATACAATATCTTACTGGGCAGGCTGTGGATTCATGAAATGAAGGCAGTTCCATCAACATACCATCAATGCTTAAAATTTCCTTATAATGGAACAAAAGTCAGTATTCCGGTTGATACAAATCTCCATTGTAATGCATTGACAAAAGGTGTTGATACCTTTGTGCCTTATAATAGGGCAACCTCTACAAATGAAAATCCATAAACACTGATGAAAGACTTAGAAAAGAAATTGAAGATTACAAATACCGGCATGGATGGCTACAAGATAGAACTGGTACTTTCATTAGTCTGTCTCCCTCCATCACCAAAACAGTTGGGCAAACCATCACAGGCTATGAGAACACAAACTTCAGCTCTGAATATCATATATGATGGTCCTTTTGTACAGTCTTCTACTTCCCTGGTAGATGAAATAGAAGAGGATGTAGTTCTTAAATGGCTTTTCAAGGAAGATAGTCAAAACGAGGAAGTACGACATTGTGAGATTTCCCCAACCCAATATGGTTCTGGCTACAAAATGATTCAACGCATGGGATATTCAGGTACCGGTCCTCTAGGAAAACATCAAGAGGGTATTATTGAATCGATTCAGCTACAAACAAAGTCCACAAATGATAAAGCTAAACTAGGATACAATCCAGGAAAAACATCAAACCAAAAACATGCTTCTAAGATTAAGTGGAAGAAAAAGACATTGCCTTCAACATTACAGGAAGTAAACACTCAACAACTTCAAGACAACTATGAAATAGAACAAGAGGAACTAGCAATCAAGAGAGAAGAAATAGTCAACGCTCAAGTTTCGACTGTATCAACTACAACACTACAAGAAGTAGAAGTCCCAGAAGATATAAAAGAGGAAGTAGAAAGAATCAGGGAATTGTTTACACCGCTGAAAATTCCAGTCATATACACTGGTAGGAAACAAGTAGAAGATTCAGAGATTGACTCAAATGAGTATGAATGGGGTCCAAACCACCTCTCAGATACATCCAGTACAGAAAATCCAGAAGTGTCCAGTGATATCACAGATGATACTCAAGAGTTGATGTGCATAAAAATAGAAAAAGAAATACAGGAAATTAGACTAAAAAGACAAGAAAACTATGAACAAGGATTGAAGGAAGGAAGAATACCAGAAAGTTTTTCATCTATTATATACCCCTCTAATAAAATAGAACATATAAGATATAGCACTACACAGGAAGAATTGGAAGCTACAGAAGTAGACCCAGTCATCAGTCCAGAGGAAGCTGAATGGAGTAGATGATAGGGAATCACAGAAACATCAAGATCATATCAACAGGTGTGTCAGATACAAATGATAAATGAGCTAGATCTTGAAGGAACTTGAAACATTAAAGATGTTGGTGTTGATACCATACATATACTCACTAAATCACTTGAAGAAGACTCGAAAACTTCATCCAATGGCTCTAAGGACTCTGACAATAGTCCTATTTATGACAATATCTACTCAACATCAAACTCTGAATCCTCTGATATAAATGGCAAGAATCTATCTATTGATCTTGTTATTGTCGAACCTCAATATGAAGTTCAAGCTGGCGTAGAGAACGATGCTACAAGTAGGTCTATTGGATTAGGTCAACTAAATACTAACGTCCACTTTAATAATCATGTTCTGACTTTTCCTGGTCTTGAGACATTTACGCAAGGTATCCTTCTGGAACTTGACTTTTCGATCCACAGTTGTGATGACAATATCGTGAAATCCCTCAAACCTATCCAAAATTTATCCTTAGTACATCCAGAACTAATTGACTGTACTTGACAAGACCAGCCCATGAGTATACCTACTTTTGCCAATGACTATATGTTAGCCTATTATCTCAATGCAGTTGAACCTATGGACTCTTCCACCAGTGAACATAGTGAAAACATGACTGAAACAGATATCAAGTATCTTAGTTGCAAAAATTATAAAAATAAAAATAAAAGATCTGATGGCGAAAACCACATTGTGGCGACGTCAGAATCTAAAAAAGAGAAAATAAAAGACGTACCTAAGGGTGAAAACCTCTCTGAGGCGCTTGAAGGTGAGATACTTGATATATTACCAAGTCACTTCTAGGAGAGATCTTCTATATTAATTGAGGCAACTCAGCTAGTGAATATTGGGATTCAAGAGACACCACACATCATTCATGTAGCTCAATCACTATCAGTAGAAGAATTGAAAGATTTCACTCATCTCTTTCAGAAAAGAAGATCAATTTTGCATGGACGTACTCTAGTATGCTAGGCCTTGATCCTGATCTTATCATGCACCATCTTTCTATCACACCAGGAGTTAAACCAGTCAAGCGAAAACTTCGTAAGATGCACCCTCACGTGGCACTACTAGTCAAAGCTGAGCTAGAAAAACTGCTAAGAGCTGGATTTATTAGAGCTATAGACTATGCAGAATGGATTTCAAACATAGTACCTGTGTCAAAGGTAGACAAATCTATTAGGGTTTTCATAGACTTCAGAGATCTCAACAAAGCTTGTCCGAAGGATGACTTTCCATTACCAAACATTGATATGATAGTAGACATGACTGTTGGATATGAGATATACTCACTAATTGAAGGATTCTATGGCTATAATTAGATCAAAATAGCCCTTAGAGATCAAGAAAAGACAACTTTTACCTGTGCATGGGGAACCTTTTGCTAGAATGTCATGCCATTTGGGCTAAAGAACGCAGGAGCAACCTACCAAAGAGTAGTAACCACTATCTTTCATGACATGATGCATAAGAATATGGAAGATTATGTTGATGACACTTTAGTGAAGACTATGAAGAGATCCACACATATTCAAGAGCTAGGGCCTATAATAGATAGAATGGAAAAATTCAAACTCCGGTTAAATCCAAAAAAGTGTGCATTCAGAGTGACATCTGGGAAATTACTTGGCTACATCATTTCAAAGAAGGGAATTGAGGTTGATCCTGAGAAGGTCCAAGCTACAATGGAAATGTTGCCTTCGAAGAACATCAGTCAAATGAGAAGTTTATAGGGACATCTCCAATCCATCAAATGCTTCATTTCTCAGCTAGCAGACAAATCTCAACCTTTTACAAAAGTATTGAGGAAAGGAGTCATATACAAATAGGATCAGGAATGTGAACAACACCTTCAACAAATCAAAGAGTACCTATCCAATCCACCAATATTGATGCCACCAATTCAGGGAAAATGATTGATCTTATACATATCAACCATTGATTCATCACTGGGGGCACTTCTGGCACAACAAGATGAAAATAAAAAAGAGAGAGTTATATATTACATCAACAGAACATTGGCATCTTATGAAATGAACTACACTATAATAGAAAAAGCATGCTTGGCATCACAAAAATTGAGACACTACATGTTAGCACATTCAGTCAAGTTGGTGGCTAAAATTGATCCACTCAAGTATCTTCTCAACAACGCAACACTTACAGGAAGATTGGCAAAATGGGTCATGATCCTTACAAAATTCGATATTGAATGTGGAACGCAAAGCCATAAAAGGATAGTTAATTGCAGATCAACTTGTTGAAGCTCCACTTGAAGACACTCAGCCGTTACATATAGAGTTTCTAGATGAATCAATAATGCACCTTACTCAACAACCTTGGAAGATGTTCTTTGATGGGTCTTTCACTCAAAATGGTTCTGGTGCTGGAATACTATTTATTACTCCTTAGAAGTATTCAATCCCAAAGTCTTATAAGATTTTGTTCCCTTGCACAAACAACATTGCAAAATATGAAGCTTTGGTAAATGGGATAAAGCTATCTATAGAATGGAAGCTTGTAGAATTACACATCTATAGAGATTCTCAGCTGATCATCAATCAAATCAATGATGCATATCAGACTTGAGATGAGAAACTAATGCCTTATAAGAGGATGGTGGATGATCTCAAGAAATATTTTGCTTTTGTATCATTCCAATAGATCCCCAGATCCGTAAATAGAGCAACAGATGCTATGGCCACCTTAGCGTCTATACCTGAGTTACAAGAATCCAATTTTTGCTTTGAATTCTTGGTGGAAGAGTTACATTACCCTGCCTATGATTATCCTGAGACCCAAATACTCTATTCTATTATTGGACATGGCTCATCCCAATACAACCATATTTACTCTTATCTATGAGACCAAATTATCCCTGAAAAATCTTACCTGTAATGAGAAAAGGAACCTAACCTGAAACGCTTCATGATGCTTCATCATTGCTAGCGATCTATTTAGACGAGGTTTGGACGATACATTGCTTAGGTGTCTATAAATTGAAGAATATAAACATGCATTATCAGAAGTCCATGAAGGTATTTGTGGATCTCATTCGAATGGTCTTACTTTAGCTCAAAAACTACTACGGGCTGGCTACTACTGGCCAGACATGGAGAAAGATTCTATAAAGTTTTCTAAGACTTGTGAGAAATGTCAGCTACATGGAAATATCATACATGCTCTAGCAAGGGATCTCATACCCTTCATCACATATTGGCTTTTTCAGCAATGGGCCTTTGATCTCATTAGTCAGATCTATCCTGCATCATCTAACGAACATGCATTTATCATAACTGCCACTGAGTACTTCACTAAGTGGGTAGAAGCGGTTTCGCTCATCAAAACAACCGGTAAACAAGTACCTCTGTTCATTCTAAACCATATCATTTGTAGGTATGGGATACCTTTGTCCATCGTGACTGACAATGGAGGACAATTCAAGAATAAAGATCTGGATGAGCTCTGTGAGAAATTCAAAATTAGACAACATTGGTCATCTGTATATTACCCTCAAGGTAATGGACAAAGCATCTAACAAAATCCTGTTGAATATCTTACATAGAACAGTAAACAAATTTGGGAAGGATTGGCATCTGTAGCTCAATCCTGCATTATGGGCTTACAAAACAAGTATCAAAACACCTGCTGGGGCTACACCTTTCTCTTTGGTGTATGGGTTCGAAGTAGTATTACCTATTGAAGTAGAAATACCATCTCTAAGAGTTTCTTTACAAGGTCTTGTTACTGATGAAGACTATAGAATATCTAGATTGCAAGAACTCGAATTGTTGGATGAGCATCGGCAAGTGGCGTTTGATCATCTCAGAGTATATAAAAAAAAAATGTCCAGAGGATATAATAAGAAGGTTTGACAAAGAGAATTTCAGGTTGGTGACCTAGTTTTAAGAGAAAATCCTAAAAATCAACAATTTTGAGACAACAAAGGAAAGTTTGAACCCAACTGGCTGGGTCCCTACATCGTTATTGCAGTATTTGGCTCTGGTGCCTATCAACTCTCAACATCAGAAGGAGAACAACTCCATGAATTGATTAACACTATCCATTTGAAGAAATTTTTCACTTAGCATTCTCTTCTCTAGTAATTTGTACAACTGAAAAATGTCTTGAAATTTTTTTTCATAAAAATCATAAAAAGTCCTGAAAAAAAAGGAAAAAAGAAAAAAAAATGCCCTGGTGAATGTTAGGTCCCGGGGACAATTGAGAGTGGGGGGTGTGTGAATCAGTTGTCAAATAAATTCAAACCAAAACAACTTAACCAACTTTAATGCTTAATATCGGTAAACTAGTCTTTTATGCCGGTAGACAGTTTTATCAGTTAATTACAATACCGGTAAAGATTAGTGCATGAAATAGAAACACAATAACATCCACAACACATAACACCAATATTTGTACGTGGAAACCCTGTAAGGGGAAAAAACACGGTGGGAAACCTTACCCACAATTAGATGATACTACTATAGATAGTATGTGTATACAAATGGGGTCTACACATGCAGAAAGGCCAAGCGCCTAGAGCTCACTGCTCAAACACAAATGGGAGTCACACTGACTACAATTGGATGGTTAAATCCAATAAGGATGTACTGCTCAAAATAACATCTTACTATGCTGGATTCAGTACCAGTGTAGTTCTGATTGTCTTCACAAAACCCTCCTTCAACCTTCAAATGATGTCTGTGTGTATAGCTCTGCTTATTCTTGCATATACCTTCACACAATTCCTTTTCGCATTCCACTCTTGATCTTACAAATTAGATCTTACATTTATATCATAACCTAAGACCAATTTTAGTAGGTCGACTCTAAAGGATATTACAATAAAATCATTTTATAAATAAAACAATGTCTGATGCAATAACCGATTTAACATGTCGGCTCAATGCAATTACAACATTAATAAAACATCTCCATAGCGTGCCATTCTGATCTGGAATAGATAAGCTTGCTGGTGAATGATCTGGACCTATTTGTTGGTAACAACAAATATGCAAATACGAATATGCCAATGAACAAATCTCCAAGACAAAGTGTCCAAACGATGTCTTCAACATAACCAGGTGTTTTCCATGCCATTCCAAGTGCCGGTGGACATTATATCCTGCTGGTGTACCAGAGACCAGTGACTGTGCATAAGTCATTTGCTTGCTGGTGAACATTGCCAATTATTCAAAGTGCTAGAGTTGATAAGTGATAGTTGGTGTTGACATCAATGACAAAACCATACCAAAATACCAACAATCTCCCCCTTTGGCATTGATGGCAACACAAGATGGAAAAACCATCAAAGTGCCAAAACAGAAATGCCAAATACCAAAAACCAACAATCTCCCAAAAAGAGATCATAACCATAAATCAAAATTCAAATATAAACAATCTCTCCCCAAAGTAACAATCTCTCCCCCTGGGAGTGACATGTGTTTTTCTTGTGTTTTTCCATACCCATCTCTCCCCCTTTGACATCAAATGCCAAAGCCAATACAAAACTAGATGTAAATACAAAATACCAACCAATTCAGTATACCAACTACTCCCCCTAAGAAGTAGCTTCCTCATCAAAGCCGAAATAAAAGATTTCTTTATTAATTCTATCGGTTGATGACAAGCATCAACTGTCTAAGTCTCTACCGGTGGGGGTATAACCCCAAGCTGGTCTCTGAGATATTCAAAGGTCTTCTTAGGCAGAGGTTTAGTGAAAATATCTGCAATATGCTCTCTAGTATTCACATAAACCAGTTTTATTTCTTTTGCTTCAACATTCTCCCTTAGAAAATTCAGTTTGATAGAAACATGTTTGGTTTTAGAATGTAATACCGGGTTCTTAGATATATCAATTGCTGCAATGTTGTCACAATAGATAGTTATGGGTTCCTTGCATTTTACCTTTATGTCCTTCAACATTTGCTTAAGCCATAATACCTGTGTACAGTTAGTTGCTGCTGCAACATATTCTGATTCAGTTGTTGATAAAGATGTACAACTTTGTTTCTTACTCAACCAAGAAATTAATTTACTGCCAAGGAAAAATGCTCCGCCGATGGTGCTTTTTCTATCATCCACATGTCCTGCCCAATTTGCATCTATGTATGCACATAATTCAAAGTTTTCATCTCTAGGATACCATAAGCCAAGATTTGTAGTACCTTGTAAGTACCGGAAAATCCTTTTTACTACTGATTCATGATTTTCTCTAGGATTACTCTGAAATCTTGAAACAATACATACTGCATTCATAATATCAGGTGTTGTTTGTGTCAAATACAGTAAACCTTCTATCATAGATTTGTACCTAATTGGATTAACAGGTGTAGATTCATCCCTTACTGATAATTTGTCATTTGTAGTCATAGGTGTGCTTATCAGTTTAGAGTTTTCCATCCCAAATTTCTTTAGTAACTCCTTCAAGTACTTGGATTGACTCAAGAATATACCTTTACCAGTCTGTGAAATCTGCAATCTTAAAAAGAATTTTTTTTCTCCAATCATAGAAATTTCAAATTCTTGTTGCATTTCAATAGAAAAGTCTTTACGTAATCCATCTTCTCCTCCAAAGATTATATCATCAACAAAAACTTCTATAACCAAGATGTCATCATTAGTCACTTTGTAGTATAAGTTGCTGTCTGCATTACCTTTAGAAAAACCAATCTTCAAAAGATACTTATCTAATCTTGCATACCAAGCTTTTGGAGCTTGTTTCAACCCATACAAAGCTTTCCTTTACCTGCAAACCATATCTTTGTTATCTGTCAAAGAAAATCCATTAGGTTGTTCAATGTAAACTTCTTCTTCAAGATCTCCATTTAGAAATGCACATTTAATATCCATTTGATATACTTTGTAGTTCTTGTGTGCTGCAAAAGCCAAGAATAATCTGACTGCCTCAATTCTAGATACTGGTGCAAAGGTTTCATTATAATCAATTCCTTCTTTCTGAGAATATCCCTTACACACTAGTCTTGCTTTATTCCTGATTACCTTACCATCTTCATTAAGTTTGTTTTTGAATACCCATTTTGTTCCAATCACATTTTTGTCTTTAGGCTGGGGAACTAATGTCCATGTGTTATTTTTCTCAATTTGTTCTAGTTCCTCTTCCATAGCTTTAATCCAGTGTTTATCTTCACATGCCTCATTAATTGATGATGGTTCAATTTGAGAAATAAGACATACCTCTTCATTTGCCAGTCTTCCTCTTGTCATAACTCCTTTATACTTGTTCCCAATTATTTGATCTTCAGAGTGATTCAGTCTTACATATCAGGGTGTCTTTGTTTGCTGTTGTTACTTAGTCACAGTGGAATTTTCAGATGATACCGGTGTAACTGGATCTTCATTCTATACTGGTGGGTTCAATGTAGGTTCATTTGTTAGAATCTCTGTTGCTGGTTCAGAGTCTACATACCTTGAAGTTCCTTTGAATTGTTCATCCATCTTTACATTTGTACTCTCAACAATTTTCTGTAATCTTTTGTTAAAACATCTATATGCCTTGCTCTTAGATGAATAACCAATAAATATTCCTTCATCACTTCTAGGATCAAATTTTCCAATATACTCATCTCTTCTAATATAGCATTTGCTTCCAAATATTCTGAAATATTTAAGAGTAGGAGTAATACCAAACCATAATTCATGAGGGGTCTTACCAGTTTCTCCTTTGATGTGAACTTTGTTGAATGTGTAGACCGCTATGCTTACTGCCTCTCTCCAATATACATGTGGTAGATTTGCTTCAAATAACATACTTCTAGCTACATCCAAGATAGTTCTGTTTTTCCTTTCAACAACTCCATTCTGCTGTGGTGTCTGGGGTGTTGATAACTGTCTTCTGATTCCATTCACTTCACATAATGCATTAAATTCCTTTGATGTAAATTCTCCTCGTTGATATGATCTCAGACATTTAATTTTCTTACCGGTTTCATTCTCTACCATTGCTTTGAATAGTTTGAACTTTCCAAGTGCTTCTGATTTTTCTTTGAGAAAAGTAACCCAACACATTCTAGAGTAGTCATCAATGATTAGCATGAAATATCTATCACCTTGTAAACTTTTAGTTCTAGTTGGACCACATAAATCAGTATGAATTAAGTCAAGAGCATTATTGGATTTTTCTGGAATACTTTTAAAGTTGCTCTAACTTGTTTTCCAAATTGACATTCCTTACATACCGGATTGTGAGGTTTGACAATCTTAGGTAAATCTCTAACTGCTTTAGTAGTACTGATTTTTACCATGCAATCAAAATTTACATGACAGAGTCTCTTATGCCATAGCCAACTTTCATCAATATGTGCAATCAAGCATGTACTTTCACTGTTATTCAAATAAAATATATTACCTCTAGTTTGATTACCGGTTGCAATTTCCAAGCCAGTTCTGTTCATAATTTTGCATTTACCATTCTTGAATTGAAACTAAAATCCTTTCTCAACTAATTGACCAACACTCAAAAGATTATGCTTTAAACCTCCCACATAGTAAACATTGTCTATATTATGCTTACCATCAAGAGATATTGTACCTTTACCTTTGATCAAATAAGCTTTGTCATCTCCAAATCTTACTAGACCTCCATTATATTCCCGAAAGTTCAAGAATTTACCTTTATCACCAGTCATATGATGTGAACATCCTAAATCAATGATCCATTCATCCTTAACTTCAACTTTAGTTGCCAGGGCCTACCCTACTGGTTGAACAATAGGTGTCGGTTGATCTTCTCTTATAGCAACAAAAACCCATCCATTGTCTGCCGGATCTTCATCAGAATCATCATTGACTCCTTCATCAACAAGATAACATGATTTATCTTTATTCTTCTTAAATCTATATCTCTGATATTCAGGGTTAGGCTTGTATGTTCTCCTAGCTTCTTCTCTTAGTCTAGCACGTCTATCAAGGAATCTAGAAGCCATATGACCAATCTTATTACAATTAAAACATTTAAAGGGTGCTTTACCTTCATACTTACTTCCAATTGGACCTTTAGGCATTTTCCTTGCAAATAGTGCTTCAAGTTCTTCATTTTCTCTCTTGCTTTCCTCAAGTTCTCTTGCATAAAAGGCTTTCCAATCAGACTTGTCAAATGATGGTGCAAATGATGTTGATGCCTTAAAAGCTAAATCTATCTTTATAGTAGCAACAAGACCAAATTCCTCAATTTCAAAAGATGAAAGTTTTCCAATCAATGTATCCCTAGTTACTAATGTATTAGGCATTGTTCTTAACTCATTTATAGCAATAACCTTCATTTTATATGTTGGTGGCAATTCTCTTATAACTTTTGAAACAATTTCATCTTCACTTAAGGTTCCTCCACAACATTTAATACCCAAAACAATTTCATTTACTCTTTCCATAAAAGCAGAAACCCTTTCATCTTCTTCCATTTTCAGATTTTCATACCTGACCTGGAAGCTTTCAAGTTTTGTAATTTTGACTGTGGAATCTCCTTCATTCAATGTTTCCAAATGATCCCAAATAGGTTTAGCAGTTGATCTATCTGATAATCCCATGATTTGCTGATTTGATAATGCACTCAAAAGTGCTTCTCTAGCTTTGCAATCATTTTCCTCATCTTTAGCTAAGTTTGGTGGATTAGGCTGACTGGTTGTAGGAGTTGTATAGCCATTGGTTCCATCAAGTTTAGGACTATCCTTCCTGAAATAGTTAGTAGACATTGGATCTCCTCAAGTTGTTAAACTTCTGCAAAAAGAGGACTAGGCTCTGATACCAATTGTTAGGTCTTGAGGACAACTGAGAGGGGGGGGGGTGAATCAGTTGTCAAATAAATTCAAACCAAAACAAATTAACCAACTTTAATGCTTAATACCAGTAAACCAATCTCTTATGCCGGTAGACAGTTTTATCAGTTAATTATAGTACCGGTAAAGATTAGTGCATGAAATAGAAACACAATAACATCCACAACACATAACACCAATATTTGTATGTGGAAACCCTGTAAGGGGAAAAACCATGGTGGGAAACCTTACCCACAATCAGATGATACTACTACAGATATTATGTGTATACAAATGGGGTCTGCACATGTAGAAAGGCCAAGCGCCTAGAGCTCACTGCTCAAACATAAATGGGAGTCACACTGACTACAATGGGATGGTTAAATCCAATAAGGATGTACTGCTCAAAATAACATCTTACTATGCTAGATTCAGTACCGGTGTAGTTCTGATTGTCTTCACAAAACCCTCCTTCAACCTTCAAATGATGTCTGCGTGTATAGCTTTGCTTATTCTCGCATATACCTTCACACAATTCCTTTTCGCATTCCACACTTGATCTTACAAATAAGATCTTACATTTATATCATAACCTAAGACCAATTTTAGTAGGTCGGCTCTAAAGGATATTACAATAAAATCATTTTACAAATAAAACAATGTTCTATGCAATAACTGATTCAACATGTCGGCTCAATGCAATTACAACATTAATAAAACATCTTCATAGCGCGCCATGCTGATCTGGAATAGATAAGCCTGCCGGTGAATGATCCGGACCTATTTGCCGGTAACAACAAATATGCAAATACGAATATGCCAATGAACAAATCTCCAAGATAAAGTGTCCAAATGATGTCTTCGATATAACCAGGTGTGTTCTATGCCATTCCAAGTGCTGGTGGACATTATATCCTGCCGGTGTACCAGATACCGATGACTGTGCATAAGTCATTTGCTTGCCGGTGAACATTGCTAATTCTTAAAAGTGCTAGAGTTGATAAGTGATAGTTGGTGTTGACATCAATGACAAAACCATACCAAAATAACAACAGTGAAAACCTGGTAAACAGGCACCTTGGTAAAAAAAATGATGAATCTCTACCAAGCAGGTGAAAACCTGGCAAATAGGCGCCTTTTGTACTCAACGCTCCATCTATCAACACAACATTGCCATTTCTCGCTTTCATGTATCTTTATTATTGCTTGTACATATTTCAATCACTTTTGTGACATTCGAGTTCATTGGAACCCTCATGGATTGAAACTGATTAATGTTCTAGTCTTAGGTTAATCGACAAAGCACATAATATGTCCTAAGCAGTATCAACCAAGTCATCTTTTCATCAGTGAAACTTGGTCATCCACTCTAAGTCAGTCACCTGTCTCCTAACCACCTGAAGAGTTTTATCACTGAGTACACAAGCAAAACAACAAAATTGAAAACAATCACTAAACAATTTGAGCTATGAATGAAAATTTATTTTGTATGCTGTCTTTTATATTGATTTTTGATTATTATCCCTCTGAGTAAGTCGAGGAAGTCTATCTTGACTAAGAGGAGCAAGGATTGGGGGCATAATATTTTCTTTATTTCCAGCTTGTAGGAATGATTCCGATGATCTGGAAACATCTAATAAGATGGGTGTCTGTGATAAGAGCCTTCACATCAAGGTGAAATCACCACACATACCTCGACTCTGCTTATTTGTATGCTACAAAGAGGTTCCCATCATTTCTTTGTCTGTTTTGAGGGAATTTCTTTATCACGCAATCCGGTTCCCTGCGAAATCTGTCCAAGGATATGAATGAAAAAGGGTCATTGCAAACAAGATAATTAATATTGCACATGAAAAAAAAGGAACTCTAATATGCCTGTTATGTTTGTTATGCTCAGTGATGAAACTTAAGCATTTTAAATCTAGTGACTAGGTTTAGGTTGCATTTCATTTTGCATCTCATTTTGCATTTCATTTTGTATTTTATGAATTTAGAGTGATTTCGGTATGGTAATAATCTCTTTATCTTCTGAATGAGAGTTGGATGCATCATCATTTCTTAGCTAAGTGGTCTCTTTTTCATCATTTCTTCGATTGAGTACTTGTGTATTGAGATGTTAGCTGCATACATAAGCATCTTATATAGATTCATACATTTCATTATTACTCATTTGCATTTATCTTATTGCATAAAAATATATATTTGCTTTGCTCATTACTCATTTTCATCATTTATTTGCATATTAAAAGAAACAAAAACAAACATTCATATTCATCTACATTACATACATCCATGCTAAAAAAAAAAATGAATACATATAGAATAAAGCATATAGAAGACATCTCATAATTGATAAACACAAGTACTATGAAGTCCAATCAGATCTTGTATATATATATATATATATATATATATATAATCATCAAGTCTTAGAGTACAAAATGATGTCAACTGACATATACAAACTCCCATCGGAGCAAGAATCGTAAGGGCTACAAAAAATGGGTGTGTCTACAAAAAATCTCTAAGCTACAAAAAGAATATCTAGCTCTCGGCTTCTCCCTCATCGGTAGGTGGAGGAGGAGGTGGAGCCTGCTGATCGGGATCCTGACAAGGTGCCTGAGCTCCCTCTGATCATGCCATATATTGCGAGTATGGTACAACCTGTTGCGCTACAGGAACAACTACGTTGTAAGCTGCAACGTAATAAGCCACCCAATTGGTTTGGTGCAAAACCTCCTGCTGAAGAGTGCCTCTCTACCCTCATCGTTGCAACCTGATGATCTCTCTCCACTCTAAGATCTGCTTGCTGTCGTTCTCACTCCGCCAGCTGAGTCTGTGCCACTATCAACTATGACTGCAGATCCGCTAGACGTGCTCTCATCGACCATGCTGCGTTGCCCCCCTGCTCTCTCATAGGCTCTCCACCACCATCTCCACCTCCAGCTCCACCCTGCTCCTCCCGTCTCTGCCTAACTTGTCTCAGAGCTACTCGCTCCTCCTCACCTCCACCCAACCTAACACCAACACTACCTAGGGATCCACCCTCACCCCTTTGCTGTCTACCTCCAACTGGAAACCTGCTGCTGCTAGCACTAGGATCACCACTTGTCCACCTTAGAGCCTTGACTCTCTGTCCCTGTCCCTGTCTCTATCCCTATCCCTATCCCTATGTGGGGGCATCATCCTTATTCTCCTCAATATGAGGTGCCCGCTTTGCTGGATTAGTGAATCTAGGGAAATGGTGCTGCTGGAACTAGTCCCTATACTGGGGCAATACCCCCACATTTGCAATTTCATCCATGTAATTCCACCGGAGTCTCTGTAATCCAGTCAACTCCTGTATACCCAAGGCATAAGATAACCTTGGTGCCCATCCCCGCCTCTCCTCATCATCATATCACGCGTATGCAGTGAACTCCTGCGAGATCCCCTGAGGTCTACCATACTGCCTCATCACTCGAGAAACCATGAATTGCTCAACCATAGTCTGCGATCTTCCAATGAGTAGGCGAGTAACAAACAAATCTCTCTGAGCAATCCTCCAATCATCTCATGACTCTAAACCCCTTAAAGTCTGCATATAATGACTATTAAGTCATCTAGCTATCGTCTCCAAAAATCTGTCTTGCCTAGATGGGGCTGAGTAACATATCCTGAATATCTATATACAAAGGGCTGACCAGGATCTCTGCCATCATCTACAATCGACCTGCATACTGGGAGGTGCTCCCAAGCCCATACCTGTAAGATCAAAACTCCGTCAACCATGCTCTTCCCCTCCCTATAAATAATCTCATGCATCTCACGATACATGTGTGCTAATTTCCATAGCCCCAGCCTAATCTCTGAGGGGTCTCAACAAGCCTCTCCAGCATTCTGCCCCATCCACACAAAAATCCCTGCTGTCCCCTATTCAGCATAAGAAAACAACCGATAAACCCTGCCAAGATGCAAGCAAGTGGAAAATCCTCACTGTACATGCTCATCATCATGTCCCAACTGATAGAATGTGTCAAAATATCTGGATCCCTGAAAACATGTCTGACAACCTGTAATCCAGGAAGCTGCACTGCATCATAATCTACCTTACCCCCAGCAAAAGGGATACAGAGAATCCTATATACATCCTCGGGAGTGATGGTCATCTCCCCAATTGGCAAATGGAACGTGTTATGCTCAGAATGAAATCTCTCAACTAACATCGTGAGCATACCGTGATTCACATAGATATTAGGTAAATCAAGAAGGTGGGTCAATCCGCACAAATCAATATGTGCTCGGTCAACCTCTGACAATTGATGCACTAATGTCATCATCGGTGGATATATGCATTTGAAAAGAACATGAGGCAATCGAATTTGCAAAATCAAACAATGAAGCATCAGAAAATATTTCAAATGAGCTTATAAAGAAGTAAAACATCACGCAAATTCAACTACGCCAACTGCAAAATCAAAATTTCAAGTTTGCACCTTAAAAAATGCTCACCTTTTTCCAAACGATAAAACATAGAAGGGTAGAAACTCGTACGAGTCAGGAATGGGGCTTTGTACGACAAAAGACTCCCATACGATATAGGACTACACTTAGGATGACAAAAGGGGCTCTTTTGAATGTTGTCGTACGATACAATGGTAGCCCTCGAACGACAAAACTAGTAGGCTTAAACAACAAAACAAACTTCATCAATTTTTCGTATGAGACAGGATCCTATCTCGCATGACAAAACGAGAATGGCCGACTTTAAACGTGCTAAAAATTGAAAAATTCAACAAAAAAATTCAAAAATGAAAGAATAAAAGGCTTAAGATCAATCACGTACCATTGGCTCATAGTCCCAAGGTTGATTATGTCATCTCTATCGCTTGAATTGATGCTCACGAGTGGGAACCACCATTTTTCTTCGCTGAAGGCTTTTCAAATTTTCAAACTTGGAGGGTTAAAATGATTTGAAAATGACAGTTTTACCCCATATATAGCCGAAACCCTAATTTTTCAATTTGCTTCGATGGACATGAAAATTGCACCCTTAGCTAATTTGCCCATTCTGATTCCATTTTTGGGATCAACATTGAAATACGAGATCATTTTCGTAGTAAATTTCACAATTTGGACCACTTAGCACTTTTTCATCAGATGCTCATTCTCGCTTCAACTTTGCGCTCAATTTCTCATGAATCAACGTTGAATCTCAATTTCATTCTACATATCACTTTGTGCTCAATTTCTCATCAATCAACATCGAATCTACCAAAATTCCTCTGAATCAATTTATGCTCAAATAATTATCATCGCCAAAAATTGCCTATAATCATGTACCCTCGCTATCTTTTGATTTTGCTCCCGAGGGGGCATACTTATGACCTGATGACCTCACATCTTCAAAGTCGAGCAAAACAATCTTTTTCAACTAAAGAAAATCAAATTCTTATTGCTAAGGGGCATCTTAGCTTCATCGATTCACATCAAGTTGAGATCTCTCGATCATCTGAATCAAATCAATCACTATACGCATATCAGTTTCATTGCTTCAAATCAAGCTGATATTTGTCTTCATCTGAATCAGTCTCTTAACGTTAATTAGTTTCATCGCTTTTCATCAAGCTGATTATTTGTTTAAACTCAATCAAGGGTTTAAAGAGTATCTTCGATCACACGCTCAATCTAAGAAGGTGTTCAGTTTCATCACATCAAATCAAGCTAGATAGTTTATCTTCGCTCATCATGTCTTGATCCATCAAGTTCAAGATTGATTTTATCTTCACTCACTATGTCTAGTTCAATCAAGTTCTAGATCAGTAAGATTCGCTTCTTGATCAATCAAGTTCAAGTTCGATATCTTTGCTCTCTATCATTCCTAGTTCAATCAAGTTTGGGATTGGTATTGCTTTAACAAACTTTGTTCAGCTTCTTTGCTTCAAATCAAGCTCAACACCCCGCTCTTCATCTGGTTCGTGATTAATCAAGTTCAGAACTGACATCTCCTAGACATCAACTATTCTTTGAACCAACGCGCTGCTCGCACATTAATTCAAAGAGGGGCAAATGTAATACGCTAAAAAATGGTCATCTAAACCATGGGCCCCTAATCTTGACAAACATCACCAAGGTCCTAACCAAAGGCAATTAAATCAATTTTGAGCACATTATTAATTCTTTAATCATCAAATGTCACATGGCAAATCAATTACTCAATATTAATTAAATATTTATTTAATTAATTGAATCATTCCAAGAATATCATTTTGATCAATTATCATATTTAATTTATTAAATATCCTAAGATATTTAATTAATTAATAAATTTGTCATTTAATCATACAAAAAAGGAATTAATTTATTACAAAAGAGGAATTAATCACAAAGCAAGAGTTAAATTTAAAATAAAATTTAAAATAAAATAATAGAATTGAATTGAGAGAGAGAAATCAAACTTGAGATATTATTTCTTCTTCTAAATTGAGAACTTGAAATCAGAAAAGGAATTATTAATTATTCTCTAAAACTAGAACTCAAAGCTTTTGAGAAAAAGAAGTTCAATTGCATTGTAAAGACTCTTTTCTTGAGTAAATCAAAGAATTATCTATTTTTATCACAAATGCATGGAATTAATTAATTCTTATTTCTAATGCAACTTTGATCTTAATATCTAAATGCATTTCAATTAAACTATCATTGGAATCTATCTCGAGGTTAACTGAACTTGATTTCTCAATTATTCAATTAATTCTAAATTGTGCATTTTCTTGATCTCTCTAGTGAATTTCTATAAATTCAGCCTCCAACTCTCATCCAAAACACCCCAGAGATTTTTGAGAACACGCTTGGAGATTATTATTATGCTGATTTTGCTCTGGAGTCATTGAAGATATTGTGCTTTTTTGATTATTTGCATCTTAGTTTAGCTTTTTGCGTATTTAGTTTATTCATTATTGCTTGATACATATTTGCTTGAATTCATTATTGTCTGAATTATTCATCCATCTTGCATCCATTTTACTTGTTTATCATTATCATTATCATATAGATTAAATCCTTCATCTTGGTGTAGTCTATTCACTGGTATTGCTTATAAAAATCTGAGAGCAATCTTATACTCGCATCTTTTAGAAGGCAATTAGTCGCTTTGTTATGGTTTATTATTTATTGATTATTGATTTACTAACCATACATGTAATGACTTGATTGAAGTGTTGTGCTTGCAGCTATCGGACTTTTTTTCACTTTTTCACACACACACATACTTATAAGCCATGCTAAGGCAATGATAATACAATTATAAGCATGAATCAAAATAATTCAACAAGCACACACTAATCACCTCAAACATAATAATTACATATACACCAGAGCTCCCAACATTTGAACCTGGCTCTGATACTTGATGTAACACCCCACCAAGGAACCATAGAGGATATGAGAAAAATACATAAGAATACATGGATATTTTTTTTAAAGTATTAAGTGAGAACATACATAACATATACATGAACTAAGCTCAAACCTCAAGATTAGGCCAACTACTTGTCAAAAAACTACACAAGGATAAACACTAGTTATTCAACCCTAGTAAGTTCCTCTAATCATTCCCTAACAGTGTTACCTTTGCAATGTAGCTAAAAATGGATCAAGATCCCCACAACCATCTTAGAGATGACTAATTCAACCTCTAACTCTATATGAGAATCATCTATGTTAATTTTAAAATACTAATTGAATTGTTCTTGTGATAACATCATAATATAGAATTAAATGATAAGCATACACAATCATGTGTGGTGGCTGGTTCCAACTCCAGTCCACTATAGTTTACTCTAATTATATCAATATGTTTTCATTACAACATTCTTCACTTGCAGGGTTCATAATACATAATTCCTCAATGATTACAATGCTTGAATCAAATTATATTTACTTTACAACTTGCAATGAATAAGAAAGAAGGTCAAGTTCCAAAGACGATGAAGAAGCTCTCTGAGGTGCTCATGATCTAGGTCCATCGGTCCCCAATGGTGGTGTACAACCACAACCAACCATGTGGTACCCAAACTCCACCCCATTGTGCTCATGGAGATAGTCACAAGGCCCAGTCACTCAATCAAGGCAACCAAGAATACAATAGGCTTACAATCACACCATACACATAACATACATGACACAACATAGAATACAAGTAAGCAATGCACTTTCAAGGATAAGAATTATACCCAATTATGAATCCACCATAGGATCACTACTCAATAAACTCAAGGAATTAGATTCTAGAGTGTAGAGGAGGGACTATCATCGTATATTCTCATGAGGATGCGCCATACAAAACTTAGCATTCTCTCATGCAAACAAGATTGAAAATCACACAAGTCCCAATTCTATATGAGTGGGCATTACTCTTCAAAAAAGTTATAATACTTCATGCGTAGGCATGCCTTCCCAAGTCATCCATATTCTTGTAGTGATGCTCATGGCATTCTTGAGGAATCCAATTATCTTATTAATTTTTACCCAAGTTTATTATTATTTTATCACTTATTATACAAACTCCCCATTTGTGATTGCCAAGTGTACCACTTGTGGGCTGGGGAAACAAATGGAAACCACTCCCTAGACTCACTTTAGGCCCTAATCCTAGGCTAATCCCATTACCATGAATGTGAAACAATGCGTAAACAATGACAATCTCATAGGTCATACTCATGTATACATATGACAATGCGTTTCTGTATCACTAATCAATAAGTCATCATAAGGCCTCAATAGAAAGGAAATGGACTCAGATTGATCTGAAATCAAGAATACATGTACAATTATTCATGCCAAAATATTGTATCATTCTAAAACCATCATAAATCACTCTCATCATGGTAAATTAGGCCCTAGAAACTAGCTTACTAGCCAAATGAGTCCAAATAGAGACTACATACTGAAATAGGTCAAAGGTGCAGGTCTACTAATCAAATGTGCCATTCTAAGAATGATATACGAATCAATACAAATCAGATTTGTATCATTGTTCATCACATATGCATCATTGCCTTTCAGATGTGTAGGATCATGGCAAATGCACCATTCTGCACCAGATACACAGTTTTGCCCTATCTAGCTCTTGATGACATCAAATTGATAAAATGGGGCATGGTTTGCATAAATTTTGGAAAATACCCATTTAAGAACTACCTTTAAGAGTCATTAATTTTTTTTATATCAAAATTCCCCTACATAAAACCATCAAAAAATGGGCAACATAACCCCTTGTAAAACCCATTTTTCTCACAAAAACTCAATATACCATTCAACAATCAAACAAAGAATTGATTCCAAATGAGCAAGAGATTTCAATTCATCATGATTCCAAATGAGAAAGATACTTTAATTCATTTCAAGAGACATATTAAGAATGAAAAAAAATTAAATAAGAGAAGCAAGAAAGAGAAAATTCACTACCTCAAAGCTTGAGAAAAACTTCAAATGCAAGGAGAGAATTACACACACCATAAGAGATCACCAAATCCGAATAACTTAACCAAATCCACAATCCACCTTTCAATTCAATGCCCACAAAATTTCACCCAAAAAGACTCAAAGTCCCAAAATTTCTAAAATCTTCCATAGGGTTTGAGAGCAAAAGCAATAAAAATGACTAAGTGTTGTGTCAAATATCAGTTCAATACAACACTATATGCTCACTTATGAAGTGGGATGTAAAAATAATAAAATTTAAATTTAAATTCACAAGACCAATAAATCTCATAGAAGTCCCCAAAATAAAATCATGTAAATCACTTTAAATCAAATACACAATACATCATTCCCATTAAATACTACATTATCACAACAAAGATAAAATATCATTAATATTCATATTGTAATAGTATCATTAATATTCATATTGTAATAGCAATAATGGACAACTAATTGACTATGAACATACAATCTTTACTAATCATTCACAATAATGCATAAGGGTAATTGGACATTACTAGACTGGTAACCAGAGGTGTGATCATATAGAATGAGAGAAAATCATCCAAATTGAGAACACTGGCTAGGGCTAGCTGATAAATTTTGTCATTGTGCCATCTCTTGTAACCACCATCGAGGATATGGGCACACTCAGACTTGTGAAGCAGGTGGATTCGATCCCCTGTACCCACATCAACTAAAACATACAAACATATACATATACATATACATATAGGGGTGGGGGGGTGAGTTATTATTCCCACAGACTAAAAAAAAGTTTTCACCAATTATAACTGTCCACAAAAATATCAAACAAATTTGATTGATATAAAGCAGTTAATGCAGGATAAATATGAAGAACACAACCACAAGATGAACACCGGATTTTATATGTAGAAAATCCAAATGGGAAAAACCATGGAGAGTGTTAACTCTTAGGAGAATATAACTAGTTATAATTGTGTTTACAAAAAGGTGGCTCACTGTCGAGTGGCTCACTGCCAGATTACAAAAATGGCTCACTGCCGCACTACTCACTACAAATATACAAAGAGATGGATAACTGATGAAATGCTTACTACAACTAAAAGGGTTGAATTGAGAATGTTTGCATCTTCAAATACATGGGATCAATTCCAAGTTTAATATCGAATTACAAATCACAAACTCTACAACAAATCCGATTAGAGATCTCTATACAATTGTCTTGCAATAGGTCTTATAAAGGACTACTGCACTAGTGCAACACTGGCTACCTTTGTTGTCTACAACTTAAACTACACACATTACTATCCTCGCTTATTACTTCCTTTCGCATATCACATACACCTTCACTCACTCAACTACTTCTACTATATATATATATACCTGAGGGCACAAATACAAAATAGTGTGTTGGCCAAGCCCAACACGTTATCAATATGCTCATGTCAGCCTTCGCAAGACTTTTACATGCTTCTTTTACATACTCTGATTTCCAATGCATATATCGAGATTACCAAAAAGGGATAGGGTCATCTGGACCCAATAATACTAACCCATAATTACAAGATCTCCAAAATGTAGGCTCCACGTGTACCAAGAAAACCACAACACACAACTCGAAGAGATACTTCTGATAATTTCCAAAATTTCTAACACCGAGACACATAACTGATACTAGGATCAATGAGAACTCCTAATATTGGGATACCAGGATCAATGGGAACTCAATGAAACCTCTAAAGTCATCATGTAGGGTTGTCCATGCTGTATAATAACTTTTGACCAAAACTGCAACATCTGAACTGCACAACCATACTGGCTGCATACAATCATCACATACAACAACAACCATAACATCCATAATATCCAGACTAATGTCCAGACCTCATACACTATCCGGTCCAAACTAGATGGATGGTTTGATATAAATGACAACATTATTCACATGTATAACAACATATACATATACATATACATATAACTGAATACATCATTAATCATTTCCCAATCAAGGTTGCATAGTATTCATGGTTAGTAACATCATATCTCATCTAAACATTACATCATCATCAAAGCATCATCAAATAGTCACATCATAATCGGTATAATAAAAATATTCTCATTATAATCCAAACATCATCATATAACATTACGCTACATCATCATAGAGCCATCATGCATATATGATCAACACTAAAACTACCAATATAATCTACTATCCACATCAATAGTGATATCATAATATGAACAAAAGAATATAACTATAAGAAGGATGCACCATGTGGGTGCCAATACAAAAGAATAATATGTGTAGTTGTGGAATAAAGCATATGCAAAGTCAAGCTCATATTAAAATAATAAAATGACAAAATGCAAATATGGGAGGAACTACACCTTTATTTTTGTGCCCTTAGTAAAAATCACCTAAAACTCCAATTGGTCAAATTTTAATGAAACAACAATCAATCTATAGGTTTTGGGATGCTAAGAACATAATGTCAACCTTCATTTCAGCCCAAAGTGCACTAATAATTCTCTTAAGGCTAGATCCCTCAAGAATTTGGACCAAAACTTAACATATCTAGAGCTCTGATACCATTTTAGAGTTATTTATTCAATTCCAAAAGCCCATGAATTGCTTACAAGAAAAACACCTCACAAATTGAGATCTAGCAAGATAGATTTGCTCAACAACCTGATAATTATATTGAAACAAAAAAGATTTATTATTACAATGAATGAATAAATCCTATGAAAAGGATGAATGAAACCTTAGATGCAAACCCTAGATGAAGATAAACTAGTTATTGCCAAGTTTCAATATCATAATGAATAAGACAATATATGCTATTATTAGCCTAATCTAATAAAAGGAAAAAGAACCTAAGTTTAACTTAAATGGATAAAATAATTAAATGACCTAATTATATAATTAATTAGATATTGTCTTGATTACTCCAACATGGAGGATGAGACATAAATGGTACATGAGATTATCCCTCTCTGATGGGCTACTTCCCCTTTCCTACTAATGAAGTAGGTTTGGTTAGATAGGAATAACTAGAGGATGAAACACATGATGTGAATATTTAGATAGTGTAGATGTGTCTTCTTTATATATTGCAGGAACAATAGGAGGAACAAAAGACACCATGAGAGGCTTTGAAATCATTGTGGGCAGCGATGATCTACTCGACAAAGCATGCTTATCCTTAGCTCTTGAAGAGGAAGGCATAGAGATAGAAGTATGATGCAATGATGGAATAATAGGTGGGGATGCATCCACAAAAGGATATGAAAATATAATTACAAAAGAGGATGTTCAATTTGAACTTAGAATATCTTTTAAGTAACAAGTCATTAGGAGACTTTAGAGGTCCTATAGGAGTAGGTCAAAAAAGATCTAGAGAAAATCCCCCATGAGAGACTAATGGTTATATTCAATATCTTCTATAGTATGCATAATTATCCTTGTGAGGAAACTTTAGACATTTGTGTTTGAAAAAAGTAATTACATTCATAGAAACTAGCCATGGGATGCCTAGTTTTAATTTAAACATGTTAGATCCTAAAATGACAACAAATGTAGTATTTATTGATGGGTCCAATCTAGATGAATAAAGTAATAGAATCCATGATAAGCAGAGAAAGACCATCATGTGTTTGAATGGGCATAGGAGAAAATTATTATTTGTCCTATTGAAACCTATTAATAAAAATTATCTCCTCTATCATAATATTAACTTTGCTTAGTAGATCAACTAGAACACCATTTAGCTTTTTCAGTTAAATCAAACAAGAATATATAGAGGTGTGTACTCTTAATCATAGGGTAGGTCATTATATGTAAACCATATTTTCATAAGGGATAGGTCTAAAGAGTACTTTTATTGATGAAAGGAGGAGGTAAAGTTTCAACTATTATAAAATTTGTAGAATAAGATGGATATAGATTTGTGAATAGTTGTAACTATTGGTTTGATTTGGAAATTTAATTTTAGCATTTTTATTTCTTATCATTGATTCAAATGGTACCTTTATTGATGCGGTCTTGCATAATATGATGAAGACATATGAATCACTCAATATCATCTCCAAGAACATGATGAATTTAATTAAAAAATTCTCATCACACTGAATTGGATAATATTTATTAGATGGAGGTGGCTTCATTTCTATAAGTGTGATAAAGTTATATTTTAATAGCTTAGATATTATATAAAGAACTATAAAGTTTTGAAAATGATTTTCGTTTCTTGGGTCCTACTATTAAGACTTTGAAATCCTTTGGTATAGTAACCACACTTGTGAAAGGTTTGTTTCTTTTATAATTTGTAGAAGAAAGGAACCACCCTAATTATCAAAGAGTCAAGGAGGAAGAGTCCCTATACTAACTAATAGTCTATTGATAATCACACAAGGAAATACAAAAATTAGCAAAAGAATTGGATTTCATTAATAAATTTTTTATTATTGAGTGTTGGTTGCAAGTTTCTTATGAACACTCATTCAACATCGAAATCCAAGAGCATGCAAGGAATATGCAAGAGAAATAATTGATATCTAAAAATTAGAATTAGTTACATTTTCTCTAGGGCCTTGCTTATAAAATACTTTTTATTTGGTAGCGCAAGATTCCCTTTACACCATTAGATGCTCTTACATTAGAGTAATACCAAATGTGATAATAGATCTAGCTAAATCTTGCATAAAACCATTTATATATGTCTCAAATAGATGTAGTAAATTTTCCATAAATATTTTGGTTAAAAAATTATTAAGTTGTTCAAGTAAATCATATCCCTTAGCCACTTTTTGATATATATACATCAAATCATATGAAAACATTGTGTGGTATTCAAGGAATTAAAAGTAGGCATGCTATTTTAAAAACATGACTTAGTATAAGATGCATAACATTGAGATACATATGTCATATGAAAAAGAGTATCATGACATGTAGTTATAATATCATCATAAGGCACACTAGTATCATATGTGACTAAGGAAGTATCATCACTATAAGGGAAGTCTACATCATAAACAATATTTTATTTTTTTACTATAGGTTGTAACAAAAAATCATAGAATTAATCGTCAAATATAACTGTCATAGTTGTCCTAACATTCTATAGATATTGTAGAACATGTATGGCCAGATTTGCAACCTATATTTAGTTGTTCATCATTACAAAAAGGAACTGAACATATTGTCTTTATAAAATAGTATATATAATTTAGATCATAACAATAATCCTCTTCTAAACTGCATCAAAAAGTTATGCTAGCATAGTAAGAAGCAATGTTAAGTACCCCTTTCTCGATCAGACTTTTTAGACTCATGTTTGATTTTAGTTGACTTATTTAGTGGATACATTATTGTGATATTTTATTTAGACTTTATGCAATGTTGTGATATGCTTTAATTTGAGTTGCAGTGTATGTTTTCATGCAGTATTTCCTTATTGATGTTTAAATGCGATTTTATTGGATTACTGACATGGATTGACATATTCATTTTATACGTACGATGAGTTATATTCATGTTTCATGTTTGTAAGGGTATGGGGTGCGAGGAGATGATTTTCCTTCACCCACTTCGGTGAGATAGGGAATGTCACTATTCTCCTTTACTGATTTGTTTTCTGTGTCTGTATATATATGCACATGTGGTTTGTTGACGCAGGGAATTGCAAGTACAAGTACTGTGTAGGTATGAGGTATTGTCTCCACCTGGCTCCACAGGTCTAAGCGTACCTTACTGATCTGATGGAAGTGGAGGAGATAGTCCTAAGACCTATGTTTTACCCTAGTCATACTCAAAATGAGCGTCCCTATCGTTCGTCAGTTTCCCTTTGTTTGGATTCGAGACGTGTGTTTACTTGAGTTATTTTAGTTGTGGATTATGTGTTTGGTAAAATTAACTATTAAATCTTAGAGTATCAATTAGAAAATGTGTTTTATTTGTTCATTTAAATAAATGGATAAAAGTTAAATTAGATCCCTTAGTATTATAAATGATTAAATCAATTTGTTCTATGCATTAAATAAGAGTTGATTAATTGATATTCTAAATTGTGAAAATTAAATCATGTATTTGCATTTCTTTGAAAAGTTAAATAGCAATTTAAGAAAAAAATGAAATATCCTTCTCATTGACTTTTGAATAGAAATTTGAGTTTTTAATTTATTTGGAAAATAAATTGGGAGAGAAAAGTTTCGTTTAAAAATTTACTTTATGAGGAATGATTTTGATTGGTTGAGAAAAAATTCAACCTAAAATAGTTTTAGGTTAAAATTTTTCTATTTGAACCTTGTTCTTCATGAGAAGAGGAGGCAGTTTTTGAAGAAGAAATTTGTGAATTTTTGTTGAAGGAAGTTTCCAGATTGCAGGTTGAGCTCTTCTCAGATTTCTTCCTCGATTGCTATTAAGGTTGGATTCTATTTTTTTTTAATATCTATGTTTGTTTAAAAAAAATTATTTGATTGAAGAAACCTTTGTGTGAAAAGATTTGATGTCTAAATTTGTTGAATCATTGATTTAGTGTTTGGAAATATACAATCAATATGTTTTTAAATCAGTTTTAGAACTATCCCCAAATCTATTTGCTTGGTTGTGGAAAGATTTGGTTTCAAAGTAGATTTGTGAATTCTCCTGTGTGTGGAAAACCAGAAGAAAAATTATATTTAAATCTTTCTATTTGGGGTTACTTGTAAAAATTAGTTTGATTTTATGAATTTAGAGTTTGTAATTGTTCAATTTCACCCCTGTATGGGGGTTCTGCTGGCAAAATTTTGCCAATTTTGGTATTTGTGTCATGTTGGTAAAAGCATTTTCAGTTCTGATTTTATTTCCAGAACTGTAAGTTGTGTTTTTTTTCTGATATCGTGTTTTAGCAGATTTGGGGGGGGGGGGTTCTGTTTTAAATTTATTTAAAAAATATATATATATATTAAATTTTTTTGGGGGGTATCAATTTTTGTTATGGCGTGTGGGGAGTTGGAGGAGACTCCATGGTCTTACCACCCATAGGGGTGAGAAGCCATGGGCTACTCACGCCATGACTGCTCACACCATGGGGAAAGCCATGGTGTGGAGACCATGGCGTGGTCTCCCCATAGCCCATGGCTATGGGTGGGGACCACATCATGGCCCCCACACCCCACTTCCCTGTGCTTTATGTTTAATAAAAGTTTTAAATTTTTTTTTTTATTATTATATTATTTATATATATATATATTAATATTTTAATTAAAAATTTTAATAAATAGTTTAATAATAATTATTGAATTTATATATTATTAAATATTAATGATAAAAAAATTAATATTTAATAATATATTAAATTAATTATCTTGGATTAAGGTAATTTCCATTTTAAGGGCAAATTTTAATATTAGTGTATATATATATATATATATATATATATATATATATATATATAGAATATTATATTTTTTTTTTTATTAATGGTTTTTTTTTTGCAAGTTGGAAATTTAGTGAAATTTATTTATTGGGAAAATTTGTATTGGTAAACATAGCAAACCTTGGTCGAATTGACATTTTAAACGAAATGGGAATTATTGTCGATCTAGATTAGCAAGTATGTGTGTTTAATTACTGTATTCACATTTATTTTCAAAACTGCTATTCCTTTTATTGATTGTGTTAGATATGTCACGTGATTGCCTTCATGGCTGTGATTGGATTTTGTCAAGGGCTTGTTAGTTGGTTAACCTTATGGGATGGTTGATTTTGACCAAGTGGTTTTCTACGTTATTGAACTCTGTGTACTCTTTCTTGTGTATACCTTGGTTTTGGAAGTTCATGTGATTTCAGTTAAGTGTCATATGGGAGAGTGGCTTTCGAATGGGGGCCGCACCCAAAGTGGTTGCAAGGTAACCCATCGAAAGTTTGTTTAAGTAAGTGGTAACTTAATAATATTTAGGGGGCTTGGTAGATGAAACACTAAATAAGATAATTGTGCCTTGCTCATGGTTGAGTGCTAGTACAGACTTAGGATGTAGTGAGAAGGTCTGGAATGGAAAACCAACAACCTTGTCCTCACGAAAGGATTGTTTGGGTCCACATGAGACTTGGATGGGGCCAAGGGTTTGAGAGAGGTTACCAGGGTAACCCATGATGGGGGCTGAGACCTATGGAGGCTTGCCAGGATAACCATACCAAGCTATGTGATGAAAATCTTCCCTTATGGTCACTAGTGTATAGTCTTGTTGATTTCACCTGTTTGATGTGGAGTCATGTTCTGTGAGTTTACTATTTGTGAGTTGATCCGATATTTTTGTGAAACCATGTATTCTTTCCTTTGTTTGCTAGTGGGTCTTAGTGCTATCTCCTAGCACAAAGGGGTGGTTCTTTGAGCTACATGGTCAGGTGGTAGTGCCACTTTCCATCGGTATCATGTTTGGTTCCTTCTTGCGAGGGTGGACTTTGTAGGTGTTCGTGATGCTCTTTGGTCTTGATCATCTTCTTGTTCCAGTTGGATTCCCTTTGTACTTCATGGATTCATTATTGTACCTATTTTTGAACCTTATGAGTTCAGTTGTGTCATTGTATTATTATGCCTTCTTGGCATGTTGTAAACTATGTAAATCATTATATGATCATTATTTAATTCATATGTTATCTTGTAATTTAAATGTAATGTAATTGAAATATTATAAGTTGATGGATTTTGTTATGGTAATTATGAGGTTATTTAATGTTTTATTATAGTAAACTAGATGTATGTAATCTTTAGTATGTAATGAAATCATATGCAAGTATGTAATGTTATGCATGTCTAATTCAGTTCTTTAAATGTATATCATTGCAATGTATTAGGGATAGTTAACATGCATCATAAGTGGTTAAGTGAACCTTAAGCTTTTAGTTTCTTTTTAAAGTAATCTTTGTTGGAAACCCTTTAGGAGTATGGTTAAGTCTTCCGCTTGTGTAATTAATCAGTGCTATGTTATGACTTAATGCACCTTAATGATATATTATGTTTTTTTTTTAAAAAAAATCCCCTTTTATTCCTATGTTTTAGTGTGATCCTTTTGGGTTTCTTGGTGGTGAATTACACCATGTCATTCATAGGTGATTCTATAGCTAATATATCTTCATTAGATTTGATAAATTCATCTGTGAATGCATCTCCTTAGTTCATGTACAAATTTGGGTGTCTCTAAAAAATGAGATCATTCTAAAACACCTCCAATGATTGATGTTCATTGTAGCTCTTGAAATGTGAGTCTTTTTACAAATCCAATAAGAACTCTCCTAATTCTTGGACACACTTCCTTGTTCTTAGCTTTCCATAAAGATCACAATATATTAGTAGTCAATATAATCTAAAAGAAGTTAAAAGATCGATTTAAATCATTTAAAAGACCCAAAACAATTTATTGCATATTAATTTTCCTTTTATTACCATACTTGGCCAGATTAGAAAGGAACATTAACCAAATTGTTTAGCATAAAAGGGGTCAATAAAAATATATTGTATACTTTTAGGTTGTTTTCATACAAAACATGTAACATCATTGGAAGAAATAGAAATAGGAAGCTTTTGAATAGTAAATAACCATTTGAAACATGTAATTTTTGGTTCTAAAATTTGCTACTCCATAATCTTTTGAAGGTTTTGGACCAAACCTTATTTGAAAAATTAAGGTTCTAGCAGTGGTTTATAGAAATAGTAAGCTCGTGAGAAGTATTCAAGGACTTGCAGATGATTTAGGAGATGGGTTACACAATTTAGTTCTGTTTGATCATGATATGCTATCAAGGAATTTGTCATTATTCAGATAATACACAAGGGAAGGGACAATCTTACAAGCTTCTCTAAGGACAGTGTAAGTCATCCAATGTTTTGGAGGTAAAATATATGCATAGCTCAACTCATGCCATTATTTAAGGCGATTATTGTAAATAATCTCACTGAAGCATCTTATGCCTTTTAGGTGCCAAGCTTTTGCAAAACGACCTCGAAAAAGTGCAAGGGATTTCTCTTTACTTGTAAGGTTCCATCATATGGTCCTTTCTAGATTTAAGAAGGTTGTTTTAGTACACATACCCACCTTTGACTTGTTTGCTAATATTTACACATGCCTTCCATATTCTCTTAAAGATATTAGATCCTGCTGGATCAATTGGGAAATTTCCAAATAAGATATCATACATTGGGAGTTGCTTCTAGCTCTTGGCTTTTTAGGAACAACATTTTGTATATTATTACTTATAAGAACTTTCCAAGGTTATTGCCTAGTGAGGATCTTAAATATCTAGAAAAAGACATGTTTTTATTATCCATTAAACCTAGGCCACCTATAGCCTTTCCAAGGTAGCACCATTCTTACTTCACAACATGCTTATTTTTATTGCCTCTCCCATAAGACCACAAAAACTATATAATCCTCTTTTTAATCTCATTCACTTGGTAACTACTAAAAATCCATACAAAGGAGTAGTATATATTATAGGAGAACCAGATTTTTTGACAGTTTATTTTTAATTTTTCTCTTAATCCATTCCCACGTCTTTTTCAAGCGTGTATCAATCGTGAAATGAATATCAAGGTATCTAAAAATCAAGTTAAGTCCACCCTTTTGATATTCAAATTTCTTGGACCAATCAAGAAGATCACTATTCCAACTAAGAATATTAGTCTTGGATTTGGATATTTTGGCTCTAGATGCTTCATAGAAAAGATTAAGCTTATTCATAAGGATATTTGCATTAGCTTCATTAAGCTCAACAAACATGGTTGTATCATCAACAAACTAAACATTTAACAAATTATCACCATTGTGTAGAAAAATACTCTTTGGTTTGGGTGAAAAGGATGAGTCTCTAAGAATATTATATATATAATCTTAAGCTATCACAAAGAGTGTGTAACGCCCGCTAAAAATACCCTAGAGAATCTACACTAATCTAAGCTCTAAAGGAGCAAATTTTTTTTAAAACACTAATGTTACACTTAATTTTATCCAACTACATGAATGATCAATCATTAGTTTAATTACAACATGATCTTAACAATTATAACACATCATCTATCTACTAAGTCCATTACACAAGCAGACTCAACATAACATAATCACATCCATCTCTCTAGGGTACATTAGTATCATTACTTAATTTCAGAAATAACCTCTATTACTAAACATCATTACAACACTACTAATACCATGCATATACACATGCATTCTACTTATCCAGTCCTATAGTGCAACTCCATGATTAATAATGCACTCTACATCTATCATCAAGTCCCTAATCAAGGGTATGCAACCATAATGCTTCTCTTTTCTAACTATGCATCTATGCATAACACCTTAGTCTATCTTCCATGATGTATCCTTGACTACATGATTTCAATATGCAAGATTAAGTCCAGGGGGTTGAGCTTAGTTGGTTAAAGCATTGAGTTCTCAATGTGGAGATCCAAGTTCAACTCCCAAGAGGGACATCTTTGTGGAATTCTAAGTTGTGACTCTTGGTCTTCCATTGGTTTTATTTATCACATTGTTTAAAGTGGATTTCTAAGTTGTGACCCTTGGTCTTCCAATTGTTGTTTCTAGTTTGGTGCTCGAAAGGAGCTTGTATTTGTGCTTGAAAGGAGCTAGTATTTGTAATAAGCTTGCTTGAAAGGAGCTAGTATTTGTAATAAGTTTGTAATTGTTCTATGATACTTAATACAAAAAATATGCAAGATTAGCCCCTTAAATCAAATATTCATTTCAATCACCAAATCTAAATATTCTTCGCCGCTTATCCATTCATTATCCATATGAGCATAATTCAACTACCATGATTAATCACTACTAAGTACATAACATGGAATGCATTATTTCCTACCATATGCATGATTCATATGAGTTTCTAAGTTTAACATGACTATTTCCTTCCATGCTACCTATATGCACACTACAAAGTCTAAGTGCCATCCTTAAATCTTTATCTTTTATGCAATATACTTTTTCTATAGGACAAAACAACTATGGGAAATAACATTATCATCTAACTAAGGTAAGATTCTATGCAACCGTTATAACTAGGAAATCATAAAAATAGTATCATTCATTAACCATAATGCATATTTAACCATATTCCATTCAGATTTTATTTCACTAATCTAAAGTACATGGTTTCATAATGTTTCCCTCACTTAAACACATATCATTTCTCCTATCACTTTTACTATCTATCTCATGAACTAAGTTTATTCCATTCATAAGGCATAACATAACATGATTAGTTCTAAGGGAAACATTTCCTTTTCATTACAAATATAAACCACACATATATTACATCTCAATTCATTACATAACAATGTCATAATATAAATACATCATTTGCCTAAGTCAAAGGCATAGTCAAGATTACAATGTTAATTACAATTGTATAATCTATACAACCTGAGTACTACTCATGTATTACAAATGATTCCTATAGTATTACATAGCAATTACATCTTATAATCCATAAATTATAATTACATAAATCTGCTACCATATCGTCCAATGACATCATGATGAAGATCCAAAATCCATGCATGAAGATGAATACCATCAAAAGGAAAAACCCCAATGGTAAAAATCACCAACCACCTGATCAATGTGGAACCTACAAGGAACCACCCCCCATGCTAGGAGATGACGTAAGGTCCCAACACACACTCTACATCTAGGCTGAAGCTTAAGACCAAAGGGACTAAAATCAATAAGGACTCTCACATAAATGAATCAAATATCATCACATACAACATCAATAAGAAAATCCCCATAGGCTATCAAGACAACATATCATAAATGCAAATGCAAATCTCAAGGGGACACATGTAGGGGGGGATTGTCATCACATGCCATCCTCATAACAACAATAACAAGGCACTAGCCCGATGGTCATGTGGAGCCATCTCAACCTATGAGAGACCAAGGGAGATTATCTTACCATCTTCATGACCTTCTCATGCTTATCCTAAAACATCCTCCCTAGGACTAAGTCACGAGGCACATATCAATTTATTATCTTATTAATTATCTAGCTACCCATCCCTTGTTCATTATTTAGTTATCACTTGTTTAAATGCAAGGTAAACTCCCATGTGCCCAGGTGGTCTAGACTTCATGCATCCTCACAAGGAACCTCATGAAATCCCATCTCTCATGATCCCAGTCATCACAAGGAAGCCCACTCCCTCTACACGGACTCATACAAAAACATCACAAGAGGCTCTAGAAAACCAAGTAGGAAAATCTGAAACAACATCAAATCATGCAGCCCCAATCTCTCATTCAGCCATACATACTTGAAGGATACAACATCAAAAGACAAAACAAGAGCCTCTTGGCAAATTAAAGTATGAAATATAGCCCCAACAAGGTTGTTATAACTGCTGCAACAAAATTATTACCTCAGCAAGGTCTCCACACTTGCTGGATCCAGATAACGGTAGCAAAAACATTTCTCTCTCTCATGGCACAACATCATGAGGAATATACGAAAGGGACACATATCATGATTACAAAGTAAGAATGCAATGAAGCCAAGAAATAACATCAAATTTGAATATGAAGCAATTAAAAAACATTACAGATCCAAAAATATAGCCTCTGGCATGAAGTATATCAGAAACCAAAATCATAGAATGACCATCAAAACATAAAACAATATGAGAGAACATCACAACATTACATTATGTTGGCCCATGTTGTAACTCATGGGCTTCACGCTTACATATAATTGATATCATTATGAACATCTAAAACATTACATTACTCAACTAACATTCACCTATACTTACAGGATATGTTATCATCACAGACTCACATACTCAGCATTACAGCATCATAGTAACTTGATTGAAATTCACATACAAATATAGACCAACACTTATGACTGATTGGGTTACACATACAATAGGTTGAACGCAGATAAATGCACACTGTGAATACAAAGTCCCACACACTGGCTCATCGCAGTCATTACACAGACCCAATAGGGAGTCGATCTGAGCTATGCGTATGTGCATAAACACGGGGCAAACAAGGTTTTAGCGTACCAACCACCATTCTGTTGCACAACAAAAGATCGTGCGTGCATCAATTGAGTCACGCAAATTCACATCTGTAGTGCCAGCAAGGTTGCGGCACTTAGAATTCCTTCTGTCACATGGCGAAAGAAAAAAATAGGACGTGGGAGGATAAAATCGACTCCCAACTCAACAACCCAAAAGTGACAAACAAGGGGGTGCACAACATGCAAACAAAAGGGGAGGTCATGCAAATGTATCCATGTGCAACACTCAAATAAGACAAGATTGCGATAGCGAAATACTGGCGACTAGAAACTCAAAAAAAAGAGAAACCCATACTTGACCAATACGCCAAATACATTGCCAATAGAGAGTTGCCTAGGTCTGGAAAGACTCAAAATCCAACAAAAATTCAAATGGTGAAATGATACTAGAGATCTTGGCAAAACGAGACTCTCATAATCCAACTTGAAATGCTCAAGAAGTACTCAAAAGGCATATATTCAAATCAAAGAAATTTAAACTCATAGACAAGATAAACTAACACACCTAGAAGAGATATTGCTACCACAAAGAAACACACATTCACCATTGCAAATATAAAGGGGAGAAGTATTGCCGTGAATGACATTCCTCAAATTAAATGCATACAACCTTAGTAATATTCAGTATGCATAGTAAAATAAACCCTATTCCCCCAATATTATCATTTGCAAACAATATACTATGCAATACAATTTACATTATTACCCATACATAACAATTAAATACAATCACAAAGAAAACACACATAGAAGTCTCTACAAAAATTAGGGTTTTCAGACCCAACCTAGGACCTGCATGAAGGGATTTGAAAGTTGATGTAGAGCTCCAGAGATCCCCTAGTAATTCAACTCCAAACCAAAGCTCCTCGAAAGCCAAAGGAAAAGTTGTAGACCAATTTTATTTTTTTGTCAAGAAAGAAAAGAGAGAAGAAGCAAAAAAATCTTCCAGACAAGAAAATAAAAAGTCAGATAAAAACATCCAAAACTCTCACCTCCAATTAGGCCAATTAGGCCAATGAGACTATTTCATTTTGAAATATATCTCATCCCCAATTTTATAATATATTTTATATGCCTTTCTCTCTCTCTCCATTGACTTTCAATTAGATTTTAAAAATCAAAGAGAGGAAATAATAATATCTGCACGCAAATATAATATATCAACACCTTAACATAAGGAATGGGGGAATAATTTATTATTTAATCCCCTAGTTTTTATTCCACAAATATTTTAAAGCAATTATAATAAGGAGATAAACTTAATTAAATAAATCAGAGACAAGATTATAAGATAAATTAAATAATCAATCTCACAAAACTAAATTAATTAAAGATTAAATTAAAATATTAAATAAATTAAATAAACAATAAACAATAAATAAACACAATCAATAAATTAAACTATAAACATTAAATATTAAATAAAACCTTAAACCACCTTAAATGATAAATATCAAATAAATCCAAAGTGACATAAAATAATAAATATTAATCACCAAATGACTAATTAAAAATCATTAAATCTTGATAAATTAAAATAAGCATTACAACTATAAAATCACCAATTAATATTAAATAATTAATCCAACGTCAGTAATCAAACAATCACAATTGAATAAAGATACTAGCATTAATAGACAAATAAATAAACAACCACATCATACCACATACTTGCAGACCAAGGCGACCAAGCTGACATGGTGAATCATGCCAATATTGACAACACACACAAAGAGACAACTTAGACCTAGAGTGTGTATAGGGAACCAAAGTCATCTTCGAAACCACAATTTTTTACCATTGGGAAGGAAGATACACCCGCACCTATAAAGCCAAGGGAGCTCGCACCTAGAGATCCAAGAGGAATAAGTGTCTCGGTACCTACAAGTCTTTCAACCACAACAATGATGCATAGGCATATACATATAACAAACAAGTGGAAGAATATCGCAATGACACATCTCGCTCACAATGAGTAATGTGACATTGATTCTCCACGAATACAATCAGACAATGATCAAGAAATAAATATATATCTCATGAAAGCATCTCATCATAATAAATCAAGATTAGGGTTAGCACATCTAATCACATCAATGCATAATCAATCCATAATCATAGAAAAGCATGTATAATCAATCGACACATGAACATATATGTAAGATCTAACGAATTATGGGGTCAGCAAAATAATATCACCATCCATATAATCATCAAATAACATGAATCCACATAATGTCTAGCACTGTAATAATCAACTAAAACATATAAGAAGTCATAATCATTATCCATGGAATCAACAAGTCTAAGTATGTCCATCATGCATGAAATGAATGTCTAGATATGTCTATCGACATGAAATGAAAATTTCGATCAAGGGTGGACACTACAAAGTGCAGGAGGTAGTGGGCAACCTCGCCTAATAGACCTTTCTAGAGGAAATGGGTTAAAAAGGGAGTCATTGATATCAACCTGAGTAGTAGAATCTTTCAATAGTGTTTTGACCATCTGAAAATATCCTTTTGGGAAGCCAAATGCTTCTAAGGTCATTTTCATGAATTACCACTTCACTCTCTCATATGCTTTTCCAAAATCAAGCAAAACAATATTGTTGAACACTGATAGAAGCTGAGAGGGGAGGGGGTGAATCATTATTCACAAAAACTTGATCATATTAAGTTATTTGAACAAGAACATTTATCCCAATACATATTCATGAATTTAAACAACTCAATCATAAAAAAAATCATAAAAATACCAAGATTTTTATGGGGAAAACCCAAACTAGGAAAAATAGTGGTGAGATTCAAACTTATAATATGTATAATAACTATTTTGCAATGAACAAGGCTTCTTGCCAAAAATATCACCGCTTCAGACTTGCTAAGTGAAGTGCACAACCTCAAGCAAGATACAAAAAGGACTTTCTCAACTGAAGATCACTTCTTCAGGGCAAGATACAAAACTACTCTTACAAAATAATAGAAATAGTAGATTGAACTATATACAAAATAACATCTATTACAAAATTGTTCACAATGCATAATCATCTATATGCTTTGTACATCTCTGAATCTTCGTACTTCCTTCATAACACTACTTTCTCATTCATCACTTACACACCACTTTCACACCATCTATCTCATTCATCTAACACAACCAATTCGCTCAATATAATCAGATAAAAAATAAACTTCACTAGGTCAACCAAAAGAATATGAAACATATATAGTATCAACCCAAAAGTACATCATCTAGAAGGTAAAAGAGATGTGTGATGGTTCACACCAAGTTGGCACACCTTCCAATCAACATCAAAATCCTTTACGCACAACTGTTTGGACCAATATGCACAAACCAATACTTGATTTGTTAAAAGCATACTGTGTTACCCTAGACCTAAACAAAGTGGTTCACGCCAAAAAAACTATAACACATTGATTTGCAACATAGTCACGATGAGCAAATAAATCCCAATAGATAATATGATCATTAAAGATATATCTAGTACAAACACTCAATATGGACCACAATAATTTTCACTGAAGAAAACACAAAAGAGAATATAATTACTTTTAGACTAGGTTGTTGAATATTCTAATGCGGAAGACAACTAGGGGGGGTGAATCAATTATCCACAAATTATAAATCCTGTCCTTTAATCAGATCCACAAAAACTTAAATTTATCACTTAACCCACAAAAATATATAAATATGAAATAACATGAAAAGAAGAAACTACCATACATAATGGAACACCAGATTGATGTGGAAAACCCTACTAAGGGAAAAACCACAAAGAATATCATTCTTAAATATACGAACACCTGTTAGAGTGACACTGGTTAAGGTGATTTTTATAAATAAAGTCTTAGTGCTAGACGTTCACTGCAAGAGGGCTCACTACCTAAAAGAAAGAAAGAAAGAAATGCTCATTGTTGGATGACTCACTAACCAGATGAAGAAGGATAAAAGAGAAAGAATCCACCACTGATACACCTCTTTCAACCATAATATCTATAGATACCTTTAGCTTATTGCTTTCAGTAGCTAACACATGAAGGCCCTCATTGATCAACACTACACTGCTCAACTCCAAAATTATACCAACTCAAACTTTAATGGTGAAAATTAAAGTTTCACCATAAAATTTAGTAAAACCACTAATTTTTCTTAATAGACCATCACATTGAAGGAGGGATGGACCTAATAGATCTAGGCTTAGTCCCTCCAAGGAAAAATCTCTAAAATACTGATTAGGTTTGCAATCTTGTTAGGGTTTTGATTCCCTCTTTCTAAGTTGAATTGTGAAAATGTTGAAATTAGGATAAATGGGTGAATATTGAAGAGATCAGGCATAAACAATGAGCTATAGTCATTGTATGGAGCCACAAACCTAAATTTGATAAAAGGAATATGATTTTGATCTTCTCCTTTAAATTCGGCTCTAAGTGTTGGGACCATGGTGGTGGTCACTTGTTCATCTTTGTGAATCCCGTCATTTCTCAAAAATGTAACTTTGTACTTGGTCTTGCACATAGTGAAAAGGGGGAAATGGTTGGGAATAGGGGTTTGCCTAAGTCAAACTCTGGTTTAGGAATTAGCCTTGAATGAATAAATGCAAATACTGAAATAAATACTAGAAAGATATACCTAAGATCTGCAATTGTTGATGATGATGCTTTTCTCTTTGAATGTAATCACATGTGTTGTATGAAATGGCACGGACATAACAAAACCCTAAACACACACACATGCTTGCATATGAATGATATAATTTTGCTCCAGAATGGTTGAATGATGAATATGCGGTCTTGAAGATCTTTTAAAATGCTTGATAATGAATGATTTACGGGTGCAAGGATGCTAGGAATTGATCTTACATATGATGCTTGGATTCAATAGATTAAATTAGGTTGATAAAATATCTTTATATAGGGGTGTCTAGGTAAATTATTGACTAGGATGATTGCCAACAGTCATGTGAAGCCACAAAGATAAATTCCCATCAGAGAGATTGACCCCTGCCCTGATTCAAATTTGGTCCTCATTGAGAGGGATCAGGGCACTAGGCACCATGTTTCTTCTCCAAAAGGGACCAAAATAAGCCTCAGGGAAAAGGGGTACCTCACCAAGGAATCCATCAATGGGTGTTCATCGTATTAGAACTAGAGAATAGGCATAAAATTAACCTAGATAGGTGATGAGGATGGGACATACTAAAGTAGGGGCACAAAAATGAGGTGTAAATTGGCCCAATGATAATTTACAACACTACATTTAACCCCCACTTTAACAAGAGTATGAGCCTATACAAATTCTCATGGTAAAGTGGATGAAAGATAAAAGAGAGGAGCAATTAGGAGCACAATCATTACGAGAGAAGACATCACTAATCTTGAGGAACCAAGCCCCCAATCTTAGGATCTTAACTCACTTAATTGTATGCAAGGGCACACAAAACAAGACACAAAACAAAAAGGTAAACAAAGAAAAACAAAGGCTAAAAAGGAAAAAGACACACGACACACAAAATATAAAAACCAAAAACAAGACCTCAAGTCAACTAGTCGAAGGGACCTTGATATCAAAATGTCTTAACCTCTAATATCATTCTTGATAATTTTATCTCAAGAACACAAGTGGTCACATAAAAAGCACAAGAGAATGCATCATCCATGAACTAAAAATAGAAAATCTATGAGCTCATGAGAAGAAAGGAGGAAGCATGGATACACATTCTAGTTGTGTTTTTGTAGGTGATCTATGTCTGGGAGGAGAGTAGGAATAGTCTAGCTATGTTTTGATAGTTCCAATCATCCTTGTGCATGTGTGCAAGTGATGTTTGGTTTCAGGTGTTAAGCATCCCTTATAGGATTTTATTTTATTTTGGTTTCAAGCATGCAACAACTTGTGTAAGACATAAAATGCAAATGCAAATGTGTGTTTGGTATTAGGAACATCTTGTGTAAGAGTTTGTTTGCTTTGGTTAAGAGAATTTGTAACCCCGTGTAAGACAAATATATTCTTGGTTTTGAGGACATCTCGTGTAAGAGTTTTTTTTCTCTGATTTTAAGAATGTGCACCCCGTATAAGACATATAAATGTTGTGTCTAGTTTTGGGAATGAAGCATCTTGTGTAAGAGTTTTTTTTCTTTGGTTTTGAGAATGAACACCCCATTTATGACATGCAAAAATATAGTACATAGAGGGTGATATGTATGCCCCCCTTAAGATTTCAACATAGCCCCATGTTGATGTCTTAAGGAATCTAGAAACAAGGATACCCACCCTCAAAACCAAGGAGACATCCTTTAGGCAACAATGTTCATAAATCCAAGCTAAAGAGGCAATACTCTTACAAGAAAGGATAAGATACTTGAAAAATACATATCTTGCAACAAGTGTAAAGGGATCCTTGGAGGAGAAGAGATATTTTCTCAAAATACATCTACCTCCAAGAGGATTCCTTTAAACAAATATAACATCTTCTACCAAAAGAAGATAAGGAGAACAATAATGCCTACCTTCCTCCTATTGCTAGGTAAAAATGATTCTTGATGAAGGATGACACACTTTTTACCCAATGTGAGGAGTTTGTTTATAATAGATATACATTTCCAAGTGAAAAAGAGGTTGTAGTCAAGGATACGCACCTCTTGCAGAAGAGAGAATCCTTGTGCAGACAAACAACTTCACAAGGAATGGCATCAAATCATAAGAAAACACTAGTCAACAAAGGAAAAGTGGATCCTTAGAAAGGATAGGAAATATCAATGCCCCTAAAGTGTGGGGACAATGAGAATAATTATACAACCTATAACGAGAGATTAGACATAAGCAACACACAATGTACTCACATGAAGGAATATTCAATGCAAGAAAAGACATCAAGATTTTTAAGATGCAACTCTAAAGAAGAGGCAATCTTCAAAGAGAGAAGGAAAGTATTAGATGAAGGATAATAAACTCCCCTAAGGACAGATTAGTCATAAGAAACATACCATTTTATACAAGAAAGGAAATCAAAGGATGAAAAATGTAAACCCTAAAGGAAATAGTGAAACCTTAGATAGAGAGAAAACATAATATAAGAATTAAAAATGAATTATGTTGCTGCCCCAAGATGATTGTAATTGAAAAATCATCACCTCTTATGACAAAGATCCCGCTATTAAGTTAATACTAATTCCATAGGGTGAGGAGCAACATGGAGGGTGAATGGAGTGCTAAGGCACTACCTCTTCACCAAGGAAGAGTGCAAGGTCAGTTGTAAGAGCTATGTGAGTTCAATCATATTATATATAGGTCTTGAAAAAATGTTTTAAATGCTTTACAATTTCCAAGAGAATGAGAATAACTATGATGAAAAAGACAATGTGCATCAACTTCGTTATGCTTAGAATTGTGATTAGTTTTAATGAAAGGAAAGACAAAATTCTTATCATACTTTAATCTCCAAAAGTTTCTAGTAGCTAAATTCTCTTGGTCATCAATGGGATTAGGTCTTCTCTCTTGTAATGTAGGGAAAGCGTTGTTAGAATAAGATGAATCATCATATATGATTTTAAAAGTTCCATTATCAAGTAGTTCTTGCATACTTTTTTGAAAATTTGGACAATCATTAGTATGATGGTCACGAGTTCGATGATATGGATAAAAAGGAGTGTTTGAGAAAAAAGTACCCTTAGATGGAAAATAGGTTATATGTCTTGCAAGATACTCCTTAAAGTTTTGAATTTTAAGGAGATCATCCATAGGTGAATGATGGGAATGTCCTAGACCTTCGGTACTAGTTTGTGTAGGAGGGTTTATAAGGACTTTGATTCCTTGTTCAAAATTTCTAAGTCCTTGTACTCTAAAACCTTTTTTTGATATTATGTTATAGCCACTCCTATAATAATGTTTTAATTGAGAATGAGTATTGTAATGAATCTCTTTTAAATTTGTAGTATAAGTATATCTAGAAGGAACTGTTACCCATTTTTGACTTCTAGGCCAAAAATTGCCTTACAAAGAATTATATGTCCTCAAAGGAGTTTAAAATTTTGTTTGCATGACTTTCAAGGTTTTAGTGTATATATTCCAAGTAAATGAGTAAAACAAATAATGTCTTTTCTCTCATTTAAAGCTTAAAATATGCCTTCTCCCACATTGAATAAAATCAAGAAAATCCTAATATTGTTTTGGAGGGAGAGTTCATTTTGAGTTTAAGCTACCACTAACTATGGTCAAAGCCCATGGGTGAAGATTGGTTTGAATTGTTAAGAAGCTTGTGTTAGCTGTGAGTTAAATCTATTCACGTGGACTATCACAACAAGAGAGAAAAAGAAAAAGAAACCCTAAAACTTTGGTTCACTCTACTAGATGAAGATTATGGTGACAACCAAAGTAGCATATTGGAGACAATTGGGTCAATTGTGGGTTCAAGGGAATGATTTAGATGAGTTTAGAGGAGGTACATCAAGAGAAACAACTCACTCTAGAGATTTATCCTCAAGGTAGGCAACCCACGAGCATGTAGATCATTCCATGTTTCATTGGATTGTTGAGCTCCTAGCTCAGCAACACATCACAATCCTTCATGAAAATAGGAACAAAGGGAAAAGTAGATGAAGAAGGAATATCTTATTTAGAAAGATTATCCTTTCTATTATTAAAGGCCTCATATTTACTTAATGTTATGTGGGGAGATAGATCATGAATGAAATGCATAACATCATCTTCTCTACAAATGTTTTGATGGTTAAAATAGGCTCTAGGAGAATAAGGGGGATCTTGAGAGATTGAAACTCCAATATTTTGACTTTTCCTCCCTTGCAGTAGGGTATGTGTATGAGAAGAAGATGGTACCATGTTGCTTTTAAATGCTTGCTCTCCATTAGAGAGATCATTGATAGGAGCATTAGCTCTTTCTTCAATCACATTAGATACCCTAGGAGAGGTACAAGTATTAAGTTTTTCATTAGCATCTCTAGGATTATGATCTACAAAAGCTTTTATGTGATCTACATATGTAATTTATTTTCCTAAAAATATCACCATAAAATAACATGCATTACAAATAAAAGCTTTGCAACCTAATTGATTAATAGGAATCAATTTGGAAATTCTAAAAATGTAATATGCCAAAGTGCTATGAATGAAAATAAGTAATGTGAAGTGAAAGAAACCATTGTCCGACACATGATTATTATACATATAGGTGAAAATAAATATAATTATATGTGAAATGGAAAATAAATAAGATCTACTAAGTGCCATTATGAATGTCCAAGATCAAATTTGAAAATAAAAGTTACAAATTATGCAACCCACAAATCAAATTAATAAAAAAAAATTAGGGTTTTTATGAATTTAACCTCTAAATTTATGTAATTCGATTAAAAATATGATCTATAAATGCAAATTTGAAAATTAAATTGCTCACAAATTTGATCTAAGAAAACAAATTAGAAATAAGTGTGTAAGGAGTCGGGTTCACCAAATTGTAATGGTGAAAATTAGGGTTTCACCAGAAAATATAGTAAAACCATTAATTTTGATTAATAGACCATCACATTGATAGAGGGATGGACCTGATATATCTAGGCTTAGTCCCTCTAAGGAAAAAGCTCTAAAATACTGATTAGGTTCACCTTTTTGTTAGGGTTTTGATTCCCTCTTTCTAAGTTGAATTGTGAAAATGCTGAAATTAGGGTAAATGGGTGAATATTGAAGAGATAGAGCATAAATAGTGAGCTATAGTTGTCCTACAGAGCCACAAACCTAAATTTGATAAAAGGAATATGATTCAGATCTTCTCCCCAAAATTCAACTTGAAGCATCGAGACCATGGTGGTGTTTGCCTTGGTCCTCCTAACTATTCGTCTATGTGAATCTTGTCATTCCTCCAAAATGTAGCTCTGTACATGTTCGTGCACACATTAAAAAAGGGAAAATGGTTGGGAATAGGGGCTTTCCTAAGTCAAACCTCGGTTTAGGAATTAACCTTGAATGAATAAATGAAAATACTAAAATAAATACTGAAATATATACCTCAGATCTACAATTCTTGATGATGATGCTTTGCTATTTGAATGTAATCACATATATCATATGAAATGGCATGAACATGAAAAAACCCTAATCACACACACATTCTTAGATATGAATGATGTTATTTTTCTCCACAATTGTTGAATGATGAATATACAGCTTTGAAGATCTTTGAAAATGCTTGATAATGAATGATTTATGGATGCAAGGATGCTAGGAATTGATTGCTTAAGATGCTTGGATTTGATAGATGAAATTAGGTTGATAAAATATCTTTATATAGGGGTGTCAAGGTAAATTATCAATTAGGCCGACCTCTAACCGTCATGTGGAGCCATGAAGATAAATTCCCACCGAAGAGATATGATCCCTACCCCAATTCAAATTCAGGCCTCATTGAGAGGGACCATGGCATTGGGCGGTATGGTCCTTCCCCAAAAGGTACCCAAATAAGCCTCAAGGAAAAGGGGTAACTCACTAGAGAATCCATCAATGGGTGTTCTTGGCATCATAACTAGAGAATTGACACAAAACAAACCTAGAGAGGTGATGAGAATAAGACATGCTAAAGTAGGGGCACATGCGTGAGGTGTACATTGGCCCGATGACAATTTACAATGCTACACAAATAATCAGGGAGATAGATCCTCTTTCACACACACTTGTTTCTTCTTTTTTGATTTGTTCTATGTTTTCTATTTGTATCCTCAAAAAATTATCCTTTATTTATAACATCCTAATACTTCCAAAATCTCTCAAGGTTGGCTAAGCATCTTAACTAAACACAATTCAAATGAGGTCAACATCAAACATTCATGTGATATAAAAGAATGCAAAGTGTACCACAACATGTCTTAACTGAGACCAAAATAAACATCATACATGCTACACATTGTTTCATAATCATCGAATCAACTATGCAAAGTGGAAACACTTGACGTTGGCTAAGCCTGGAGTAAACACCATCAAACTTTGAAACCATGCTTCGAAAGCCAAAAAAATCATACCAACTAAATAGAATGAGGACATTACCAACTTATCTCCAAAATCGCAACACTAGAAACCATTATGAAAAGAAATGTGAAGAATGCATTTCATACGAAAACACTATCGAACACCATCACACACTAGTGAACACAACTTCCTTTTCACTAAAATCCTGAATCTAACATTTTTAAACACTGCTTAAAAACATATCCAAACCACATGAATAAATTTACATCATAGAAGAAATGAAGAGAAAATCTCTCAGAACAAATGCATAGGAAACTCAACATCAACTACATCAACCAATCACTAATGACAACAAAAGCATGTTGAAATCAATGAAAACTCACCAATAGCTCAATTTCCCCCCTTTTCATTGATGGTAACACATCAATGATAACAACAACAACAGAAACAAAAAATCTCATGCTTTCCAATACATTTCCTCTTGACACTATTCCCCTCTTTGACAATACAACTTTCCAATAATCTCCCCCTTGTTACTATCTCTCCATTTGTCACTATCTCCCCCCCTTTTCCATCAAAGATAAAGAGCCAAACTCAAAAAACTATTTTCTCATTCTACTTAGCTCTACAAAACTTATAATTGCACTTAGCTTCCCCTAAGAGGAAGCCCCATTCATTAGTCCAGAATAATAATATTCATGAAGTTCATTGGACTAATGCACCTCTGTATGCATTTGGTTTAGAAAAGGAGTGGCAATAATGCCCAATCTCTCCCAAAGATATTCGAAAGTATCCTTAGAGAGTTCTTTAGTAAAGATATCAGCAATTTGTTCTTTTGTAGGTACATAATCAAGCTTTACCTCATTTTCCAAAACCTTCTCTCTCAAGAAAAGATAGCGGATTGAAATGTGTTTTTTCCTTGAATGTAGTAACAAATTCTTAAAAATATTTATTACATTGGTATTGTCACAAAAGATAGAAATTGGCTCATCAAACAATATTTCAATATCCTTCAAAGTTTATTTCATTTATAATACATGTGTACAACAAGATGCAACAACAATATATTCAGCTTTAGCAATAGACAAAGATACTAAATCTTGTTTCTTACTCAACCAAGCTACCTTTCGGGGTCCAAGGAAAAATGCACCCCTGCTTGTACATTTCCTATTATCCACACAACCAACCCAATCTGCATCAGTATAAGCAATAAGAGTGAAGTCAGATCTTCTGGGATACCACAATCCATTATCTTCTATGCCTTTTTAGTATCTAAAAATTCTTTTCACAACAACATCATGTATTTCTCTAGGATCTTGTTGAAATTTAGCTACAAGATAAACAACGTGCATGATATTTGATCTAGTAGTAGTTAGGTACAATAATCCTCCAATAATTGGTCTATACTTTCTCTCATTAGTATTAGGAGATTCAACATCTTTTCTCATCTTACAACCAGTAGCCATAGGAGTATATACTGGTTTAACATTTTTCATTCCAAACTTTTTCAACATTTCTTTAACATACTTTAATTTTGAAATAAAGATAACTTTGTCCTTTTGATTAACTTGTAAACGAAGAAAGAAATTCATTTCCCCAATCATAGACATTTCAAACTCTTCTTGCATCTCATTAGAAAACTTCTTGCACATACCATCATTTCCTCCGACAAATTATATCATCCAGATAAACAACTACAATCAAGATTTCATTTTTATCAACCCTAAAATAGAGATTATTGTCAGCAGTACCTTTTGAAATCCTTTCTTCAACAAATACTTGTCAAGCCTTGCATACCAAGCTCTGGGAGCTTGCTTTAATCCATACAATGACTTCTTCAATTTCTAGACCATATCTAGAGTATCTGATAGCTTTAATCCTTCTAATTATACTATATACACCTCTTCTTTTAGTTCTCCATTCACGAATGTGGATTTCACATTCATTTGATAAACTTTGGGGGTCCTTATGTGTCGTAAAAGCTAAAAACATTCTAATCTCTTTCTTTCTTTCCACAAGAGCATAAGTCTCCTCAAAATATATTCCTTCTACCTGTGTGTAACCTTTACATACAAGTCTTTCCTTATTCCTTACTATGTGTCCATCTTCATCCAGTTTGTTCTAAAATACCCATTTAGTTGCTATCACATTCTTGTCAGTTAGTCTTTGGAGAAGTTCCCAAGTCTAGTTCTTCTCAATCTATTCCATTTCTTCTTTCATAGCTCTCATCCAATTTTGACCACTGCAAGCTTATTTTATTGTCTTTGACTCTATTTCTAAAATTAAGCATAAGTTCACCTATTTTTCAGCAACTTTACTTCTTGTGATAACATCTCTATTCTTGTCTCCAATAATCTATTTATGTAAATGGTTATTTTGCACATACTTAGGAGTCTTAGGAGCAATATCCAAAGCATTTTCCTTGTCATTCTGCACTTATGTCTCTTCAACCTTTTCTTCTTCTCATTTACTAGTTGGCTCATCTAATTCATATCTAATTTCTACATCTGTATTCTTTGAAATGTCTTCATTCACTTTCACATTTGTGTTTTCAACAATCCTTCTTGATCGTTTGTTATAACATTTGTAAGATTTTCTGTTAGTAGAGTAGAAAAGGAATATACCTTCATCAACTCTTGTGTTAAAATTCCCCAAGTTCTCTTCATTTCTTCTAATATAAAACTTACTTCAAATATTCTAAAATATTTCATAGACAAATTCCTTCCACAACATAGCTCATAGGATGTATTTCCAAAGTTTCTTCTAATCTGTACTCTGTTAAGTGCGTACACTACAATATGCATTTCTTCTTTCGAGTAGATTTCTAGTAGACATACTTCATTCATCATTGTTCTAGTAGCCTCTTGAATTGTTCTATTTATCCTCTCAACCACACCATTTTGCTTTGGTGTCCTAGGAGTAAAATGTCATTTTATCCCATGATTCTCATAGAAAGTATTAAACTCGCCAGAAGTAAACTCTCCACCTTTTTTAGACCTCAAACATTTGATTCTTTTATATATTTCATTTTCAACCATAGGATTGAATATCTTGAAATTTTGTAGAGCTTCTAATTTTTCTTTTAATAAAGTACCCCAAGTCATTCTAAAGTAATCATCAATTAAGAGCATGAAATACCTATCACCTTGTTGACTTTTTGTTTTGGTTGGACGATACAGATTAGTGTACACTAATTCCAACAATCTAGTAGAAGATTGTTCCTTAGCTTTAAAATTTCTCCTTGTTTGTTTTCCAACTTGACATTCTTTGCAGATAGCCTTAGTAGGCTTTGTAATCTTTGGCAAATCTGTCACAACTTTAATAGAGCTGCATCATCAGGCAATATCCACCAACTATCCTCAACTGAAAAATAATTCTATCTGCCCTTTTTCCTACTGCAATCACATTTCTAGACCTTTTTCTAATCTCACGCCCATCATATTGAAAAACAACATTATATCCATTTACAAACATTTTACGAACACTCAAAATATTATGATTTAAGCCTTTAACATAGAAATAATTATCAGTATTATGTTTTCCATCAGAATTGATAGAACCAATTCCAACTATCCTAGTCGTTTGATCCTCTCCAAATCTAACAACACCTCCATAATATTTTTTAATATTTACAAACTAACTCTTGTCACCAATCATATGATTTGAACATTCACTGTCAATGATCCAATCATCTCTATCTCTTCTAGCATGAAAAGCGGATACAACAGTTTCTTTAGTTCTAGTAGTACCTTCTAGAGATTCTTCCTTCACAATTTTACTAGGGTTAGCAAAACAAGATTTCTCTTTTATAACTAGGAACAAACACTCATTATCTTTTTCATAATCAGATTCATTATCTTCTTCATAATCAGATTCATCATCAGAATCACTAACATCTTCTCTAATATAATAAGCCTTCTTATTGAACTTTCCTTTTCTTTCCTTATTTTTTCATTTACAATTCTATCAGGACATTTAGAAGCATAATGACCTATTTTTCCACAACTGAAATATTTAAAGGGCAACTTACCTATGTACTTTCTAGTTCCCTTACTCATTCTTCTCACAAAGTTTACCTCAATCTCATAAATTTTTTTCATCAGATTCCCCATCTTTTGTTGATTTAGTAGCTTTAAATGTAGTTTATGCTCTTGCATTGGTAGTACCAAATTCTCTCATCTCAAAAGCAAGGAGCCATACAAGTATTCTATGGTATACTTATTCTAATTCTATAATTATTCTATTGTTGAAACTTTAGAGCTATTGGGTTTAGTAAGAGTTCTGAGTACCTTTTTCACAACTTCATCTTCTGGAAAATTACCACCAAGATGTCTGATCTCATTTACAACACCATCTATCTTCTACGAGTAGCTTGCTACATTATCTTCTTCTTCCATCCGCAAGCATTCATACTTAATTTTAGCATTTTGTAACTTAGCTTGTTTCACTATATCATCTCCTTCATAAGTTTTTTCTAACTTATTCCAAACATCATGAGCAGATTCCAAAGATACAACTTTTGTTAATTTAGTCTTAGAAAGAGCACTAAAAATAGAAAACCTTGCCTTTTCATTATCTTCAAATTCCTTGATCTCATTCAGAGTGTTCAATCCAATCATTGGTTGGTATACTTCTATGAAACAGACTTCCAAACTTCATAACCAAGAGAAATCAGGTAACCATGCATCTTCACTTTCTAGTAAGCATAGTTGGATCCATTAAACATGAGAATTGTCAGTTTGTGCACCATCAGGATCTCCTAAAGTGGTTAAGATCATCTCCATCCAAGGTACCAAGGCTTTGATACCAATTGTCAAATGTTTTAATGTCCAAGAATGATAGACTTATAAAGCACTGGGGGGGGGGTGAATCAGTGATAACAAAAACAATACCACTTTAAACACTAACTGGTAGAGAAACTTAACAAGTTTACTAAATACTAAACATGCAATCCAAAATGATATTAAAGAATCCATAACAGGTAAAACATCCACCATAACACAAGTGTTTATATGTGGAAAACCCAACTGGGAAAAACCACGGTGAGATGGGACTCACAAGTTGACTATCTACAGTAATATATAACTGATTGGTTAAGGTCTACAAAAGTGCTCTGCTAGGAGCAAATCCTGTTAAAGATCCCAAAGCTCTATTAGGAGCTATACCTTGTTAAAGGTAGTACCCTATTAGGAGTAACCTCGGTAGAGGATTTCAAAATCCAAAGTAATGGATCACCTTGTTAAAGGATTTGTACATTGAAGCTTGTTAGAGCTTACCTGGCTAGGAGATTTGACTGTTATAGTGATTAGAAAATAATAGGCGGTGTGATCTAGAAGAAGCACAACTTACTTGATTAGATCCTCTTCTGTTCACTCAAAACTGCATCACAAACTACATCACCGACATACTCTATAACGCCTCCAACAACTTAACACTTCTATCTTGCATCTTCAGAATAGTTTATCATAATGTCATTATATGGACATTAGATTTCATGTCGGCTCAGGAATCATATCACAATTTCCTAGGTGCAGTGTATCTGGACAATCTAACATAACTCATCACAAATTGCTGCCAAATCTATCTGTTAAGGATAACTCATCACGATCGGTGATAACTCATCACACAATCAATGAATACCGGTTGGAATATCGATACCGGTTAAGAGTTAACCACATTCAACACATAAACCGATTGTCCTTCATTTTCTTCTTTGATGGTATCTGCTGAATCTCCAAGCTGGTGTCAAGCCATTCCTGCATATACCGGTTAGACACCCTCAAAACCATTTGGTCTTAATTATACATATAATACCAGTTTTGCAATACAAAGACTTTAGGAGTAATACCGGTTTGTCTAAACTAAGATGACTAAGACAATGTGATGATATGTGTGTGTATACATGTGCCATCAATGACAACACATGAAGTCATCTATTACAATCATCATCAAGCCAACAATCTCCCCCTTTGGCATTGATGACAACACTTAGAAAATTTTACAACTAAGTGTGCTAAAAAAAAAATTGTACAAATGTATTTCTACTCCCCCTTAACAATACATATAAAATTTTTACAACACATACATATTTCTACTCCCCCTTTGACAACAATGCCAAGTTGAAAAGTAAAATACATATATATATATATAGAGAGAGAGAGAGAGAGAGAAATTTGCATCAAAAGTTTACATATACAAAAATGTAAGAGTCTTTATCAAGGAGTGTTCACTGCAATTTTCAAGAAAATGTCACTGAAAGTGATCTTCATTTGAGAAAAATCATTTTATCAAGTTTCCAATAAGGTTTCGATGATCTCAATGGTTAAAATAACCTGTGCAGCAAATTCTTCCATCGCATCTACTATGCTCATCTCTGGAGTAGCCAAAACCGCTTCTACATCCCTATATGCCCATTACAAGATGTCCACTTTGGGTCTCAACTAGTTCTTTAGTTCCTTCAGGGATCAGAGTCTCTTAGCCTATTCACAATCATATATATCTAACCGATTTTGTAAATCATCAACTGATTTGCCAAAAGATAAGGCTGAATCCTGTAAAGGTATGTAGGCAATACATATCTTTTCCAGTTCCTATTCTATCTCTTCTCGCCTCTTAATAAAATTAGTGTAGAAAAATGAAACATTGGATGTATAGGCTAGTATCCTTCCTCCCATTTCAATAACAATCCTCAAAAGATCTTTATTCAAGGATAAAGCAATCTTCCCTGTATCAATATCTTTCATTATTTGCTCTCCTCTTTTCTTTCTGTAATTCTTCTCAACTAAAGTCTGAGCAACTTCTTCAAGGGACTTCAGTTGGTCAAAAGCATCAACAAACAACTGGCCAAGCTTGCCAATAGGAGTTGAAAAGTTTCCAATATCAGTCTCTAGTAGAAGACTGGATAGAATCTCAATGACAGTTTGAATTGTTTCAGCTTCCTTCCTTTGCTCTTTCAATCTTTTCTTCTGAGCTCTAGATTGCATAACTGTTGCAATCTCCATGAGTTCAAATTCACTCATATTTTCTACATCTAAAGGCCCTTTGATACCTATTGAGTCATCTTCATCATCAATTTGCTACTTAACTATTGCTTTTTCCTTTTCAGCTAGACTTTTCTCCTTAGTTTTCTCTTTGTCTTCCTCCTTTTTCTATTCAGATGCCTTCACTTCAACCTCTTTCACAGGTTTCTCTTTCTCTTGTTCTTCCTTTGTTTTTTCCTCTTGAGTAACTATTGTAACCGGTGGCAATTGAGTTTCCACTTGATGATCTTTTTTCGCTGGAGGTGGAATATCCACACTAGGTTGAATTACCAGTGCATCAACTGCTTTTACTTGTGTAACAATAATAACCGATTGCTATAATGGTTGCGTATCTGGTTCAATGATATTACTAGATAGATCAATGGTGTCCTGAATATCAACAACAAAGATAACTGATAGAGAAGTAGAGTCATCCTTATGCTTAATAGGATAAACAATATCTGGTGCAACAATTTCTTCTTCATCTAACTCCGGTTATTCTCTAGTCTTTGTTGGATCAGTCTTATGAGAATTTATCTTCTTATGCATCCGTTGAATATTTCTAGCTATCTGATGAGTTTCAAATTCAATAGATTGCACCTTTTCATTCATTAACATCAATCTTCTTGCCTTAAAATGAAACTGTCCTTTGAAATTATTAATCAATGCTACTAATTCATCTCTAGACAATTTAGGAAAATATTGAATGAAAGTACTATCAATTATTTATTGATCTTGTTCAACAACCTCTTCCCACTTATTTACAAGAATAGAATACAAAGAATCAAATACATCATCTTTAAGATCCCAAGGCAATCGATTGTATTGACACAAGTAGTTGATTACCTTTTGAACAATTTGTTCCTTCGGATCTTCATCAAATGAATCAAAACATTCTTTCACATTATCAAACCTATTCCTCTAATGTTTTTACAGTTATCTCAAAATTAGTCATAGGTTTGTAAGATAAAGCATTAATAGGAATACCCTGTTGAGAGGTGTCCTCTATTGGTTTGGCTTTCTTACCGGTTGCTTTCATTTTCTTTGGTTCCTCTTCAGTGTCGGTATCATCAAATTCTTCTTGAAGAATAAGTTGTCTGCCTCTATTCTTCATTGCAGTCTTCTTTTTAGCATATACTTTTGGTTCTAGTTCCTTCTCGACTTCTACTCTTCTTGTTACTCTTGTATTAGTTGGCATTGAAGGTTCTTGCTCAACCTTCTTCTTCTTCTTTCCTTTAGCATTACTGGGTTGAGCACTACCGGTTTGAGCGGATGCAATTTTCTCCTTGAATGTTCCCAGTCTTTTCTTCTTCTTTTCCACTGGAGATGCCAACAGATTATTAGCACAATTGATTATTAACAAGTCATAATTGACTTCATAACTCATATCTTCCATTTCATCCTCCCTGGGTTTGATGGCTTCCATGAGACAAATTTCTGTGGTGATTGTGAAACAAATGTCTTGTGTAAAGTTTTTCACCACATCTTCAGGTAGCCTCACCCTCATACTCATCTTCTTTTGGAATTCATTAAAATATATATTCATTGCAATAGAGAATGTGTTCCTTACAACCTTAATGTTGTTCTTGATTTGAGCAGTTATCAGTAGGTCCTCTGACCATTGAATGTCACCAATTCCTGGTAGGAAATTTTGAAAGTAAAAGAATAGACCAATCAATAGTTGACCAAATTTGAACTTTTGATTGTTGTCTTTATTTATTGATTGCAGAGTCAACATCAATTGACTCCTTATAGCCTCACATAGGTCATAACCTATGTTCTTAGTAATCATTCTATAAGTTGTATGCACTGCTGTAGATTGTACACTGTTCATTCTACTAGAATAAAATATCTTGTAACCAATAACCATAGTAGCCAGTCTAACTGCTGGGCCCTTAATGTTGTTAACTAAAAATGCACATCCGTTAGAGGTGGTCTGAGTTAATGAAATCACAGTCTATTTTGAAATCCTCCTCAGCTTTGGAACTTCACCAGTTTGCCAAAAAATAGTCACAGCATGGATTGCTTCCTTTGTGATTGTGCGTGACCTTTCAAGATATATATTTTCACCATGCAAATGACTAAGAATTATCCTAACATGTTCCTCTTCAAAGTCTTCAAGAAAATACGTTGCATTGTGAAAACCCTTTTCATAAACCCTAATATGCTCGGGTTTGATCTTACCACTTTCATCACACAAGGATTTCAATTGAGAGTAAATTGATAATGATCCTAAGTCCTTAATTTTATAGTCAATGTAATTGGATAAATCACCTTTTATAATAACACCACCAAGAACTTGAGACAAAGCATTGTAAGATACTATTTGATCAGATTCCATAGTCTCCATAGGTTCAGAAGTGATCATAAGTCTCTCTACTTGCTTAGACGATGATGCCATTCTAGATAAATTCGATTTGAAAGAGATTGACAAAAGAATACCTTAATTTCTCAGCGCCAACAAGGTTTCTGGTTGATCTCTCAAATGTACACTAGTTCTGGCTTCTCTAATCTTTGAATTAGTTTCAATCTTTCAATTCGCAACACAAATCCATCTATAATCAGCTAGCAATTCTCTTTTCACTTTGCAAGTGCTCAAGAGTTCTCTTTCGAATGCAATTAGGGTAAAAATACCATAGTAAAACTTGCTTTTATAAAATTTACCTACTACATTAATTGCTTGACTGATAGGGTAACCAACCCTAATAAAGCGATTAACAATACTTCTAATACTAATAGGTATATAACCAGTTGACAATCTTTCAAAAAATTGATAGAGAAAGATATCAAGATTTCTCACAAAACAACTAAAAATGTGAGCTTTCTTACCATACATTCTTCAAGGGGTCTGGAAGTAAATTTATCGCTATGCTCCCCTTAGGCCTGTTGAAAGGCTTATAATTTGCCGATGCAAGATTCTCCACATTGGGTGAAGGATTAGGTTCTTCTGCAGGCTTATCCTTACTCTTCTTCTTCCATATTCGGTTCATCTCCTCTCTGGTTTCCTCAACATTTACCTTCTGTTTGCCCTTCTAATCTATAGAATGATTAATCAGTTTGTTCTTTCTAGTTCTACAAAACTTTGCCATGTGTCACAATTTGAGGCAATGATAGCAGGCCATTCTAGATGATGTCCAAGGTCCTGCATTACCTCTTCCAGTTCTCCTTCTGCAATTCATAGCCACATGACCATAATTGTTACAAATGGTGCAAATAACATTAGTTACCTTTGATGAATAATGATGAACAGTAAATACCCAACAAATACTGAGAGGGGGGGGGGGTGAATCAATATAGACAAAAACTTCTTTAATAACTTAAACTATAATGACTGCACTAATTGGTAAACAACATCACCGATCTAAATCAAGGCAATATCAGTAAAACAAAGTGACTGTAAAAGTCATAAACCGGTAACACTTAGATCTTCACAAAACTAATATCTCATCTCAACTTCACCCATATTCTTAAGCAAGTAATACATCAGAAATAGAATGACCATTGGATCAACTTGCATTACCGCTTAACAGAAAACACTAAAACATTACATGAAAAAGCATCACACATAACACACTTATTTTTCACATGGAAACCCAACTGGGAAAAACCACGGTGGAGATGAATACCCATAAGTTGTTCTTGAACTTTCTGAAGTTCTAACAGTTAGGAGCCTAGTCCGGTTAAAGACTTTACAATAGGTTCTGCTAGGAACCGATCCTGCTAGGGATCACCCGGTTAAGGGATGGCTAAATACCCGGTTAGAGGTTAAAACCCTGTTAAAGGTTACCTCGCAAGAGGATTTGAAGAAATCAATGATTTTGAGTCACCTTGTTAAAGGATTTACAAAAAGCCTGTTAAAGCTACCTGGTAAAGGGATTTTCCAATTGCTGAAATGGTTAGAAGTCAACAGGTAATACACTGATCTGATAACAACACTTAATGCTAAGGTAGATCCACTTTAGTTCCTTTACATCTGCAATTACACTTTGCAGGTATCTACTCACTTCTCTGGTCTGGCAAGAATCACCTCACATAAAATCATTTGCCAACAATCTCAAATGAAAATCATCATCGACCTTATAGACAACAATTTGGTCGGTAGCCAAAACCTAAAACCCTAAGCATCTAGGTTAACAATACAGTCGGTCCAATCCTGACCGTTCAAACACATTACATAGGGTAGAACAATCTTGAACAAATCTCAAGACGTTCTCCATTGTCCATTCTTCATCGCTTCTAGAAGCTAATAACCCACGCGCTCTCCACTGTTTACTAAGATTTTGCACATTCCTGAGGAAGATAGAATCAATCTTCTTCATGCAAGATCCTCAAGGAGATTCTTCACGTGCACAAGGAAGACATGGCAATATGATCTAATCTTCATTTCAATGCTAACTCATCACAGGATGTCATCGGTCGAATCACACAGACTTGGAATGCATCAACCAGAAATGCTAAAGTTGAGACTACCAACCGGTAGTCATATCAAATGAAACCCCGATACAAACTTTCCATATACCAGTTCACACTCCAACATACCGGTTCACTTTTTGCATATACCGGTTCATACCATCATACTGATTCACTTACCAGTTTTCTTTCTTCAATATACCGGTTCATACTTCAACATATTGACATTAATGACAACATACAATCCCAACATGTCATCAAACTTTGCACATATGCCAACAATCTCCCCCTTTGGCATTGATGGTAATACACAAAGATATCTCAACATCTTCTTCCATATTATATGTCTTCAATATTGCAGATATCTTCTCTGCTTCACATCTTCTCCCCCTTTGACAACAATGCCAAAGTGGAGGCACAAACATCCATGATCTACTATGCTACTCCCCCTGAGGAGTAGCATCCTTCAACACATCAATCTTAAAAATATTTGACAATGCAATACCTGACTAATGTGGAGTACATACCTTTAGTTCACCTCTTGAAGGGGCAACACCCCTAATTCACCTCTTAAATAGGTAAATGTAGCCTTCTGTAGAGGCTTGTTGAAAATATCTGCTAACTGCTCCTGACTAGAAACATGTTCCAATACAACCTCTTTGTTTTGAACTTTCTTCCTCAAGAAATGATACTTGAGCTCAAAGTGCTTGGTTTTATCATGCAATACCAGATTCTTGGAAATATTAATTACACTTGTGTTATCACAAAATATACTCACTGGTTCAGATACATGGACTTTAAAACCACTTAATACATGCTTCATCCAAATTGTTTGAGTGCAGTTCATAAATGCTGCTACATATTCTGCTTCTGCTATGGATTGATAGATACAACTTGCTTCTTACTCATCCATGAGAATAGTCTACCACTAAGAAAGAATGCACCACTAGTTGTGCTCTTCCGGTCATCCACATTACCAGCCCAATCGGCATCAGTAAACACTTTGAGATTGAAATCATTACTATATGGATACCATAATCCATAATCTATAGTTCCCTTCAGATATCTAAGAATCCACTTGATTTCTACCAAGTGGGATTCTCTTGGACTTTTCTAAAAACATGCAACAATGCCCACTGCATGTGCAATATCTGGTTTGCTATGTACTACATAGTGCAACTTACCAATCATTGACCGGTATTCCTTCTCATTCACCAACGCTGAGTCATCTTCTTTTGACAATTTACAACCGGTCATCATCGGTGTACCAACTGGTTTGCTGTCTTCCATGCCAAAGGTCTTCAACACCTCTTTGACATACTTGGACTGAGTGATAAAGATACCATCTTTCATTTGTTCAATTTGTAGTCCAATGAAGAACTTAATCTCTCTGATTAGTGACATCTCAAATTCCTTCTTCATTTCATCTGCAAACGCATGGCTCATCTTGTCATCTCCACCAAAAATTATGTCATCAACAAACACTTCATAGATTAGAATCTGATCTCCTTCCGTCTTCAGATAGTTATTGCCATCTTCACTTGTTCTTTCAAATCCAATCTTCACAAGATAGGAGTGTAAATGCTCATACCATGCTCTAGGTACTTGCTTCAATCCATACAAGGCTTTATGTAGCCTACACACCATATCACTATCTTCTGATAAGGCAAACCCATCTAGTTGCTTTATATACACTTCTTCTTCAAGTATTCCATTTAGGAATGCAAATTTCACATCCATCTGATACACTTTGAATCCCTTGAAGGTTGCATATGCAAGTAGCATTCGAACTCCTTCCAATCTAGCTACTGGAGCAAAGGTTTCTCCATAGTCTTCTCCTTCTTCTTGAGCATATCCCTTACATACCAATCTTGCTTTGTTTCTTATCACTATGCCATCTTCATTCAACTTGATTCTAAAAACCCATTTGGTGCCAATAACATTTTTGTGCTCAAGTCTGGGTACCAGAGACCATGTACCATTCTTTTCTATTTGGTCAAGTTCCTCTTCCATAGCCTTAATCCAGTCTTCATCTTGGTGTGCCTCTTTAAATGTTTTGGGCTCAAATTCAGAAATCATGTAAGAATTCTCTTTGACCTTTCTTCTTGTAAGTATTCCTCCATCCTTATCCCATATGATCTGCTTTGGATCATGATGCATCTTTACATCTAGCTCATCTATCACTCGCTTGCTGCTGGTTTCCTCAGGTTTCTCAGAGGTTTCATCAACTCTAACATTGATACTTTCAACAATTCTTTGAGTCCTATTGTTAAAACACTTGAGAGCTTTTCTCTTGGTGGAATACCCTAAGAATATTCCCTCATCACATTTTGCATCAAATTTGCTCTGGTATTCACTTCTCTTGATATAACACTTACTACCAAACACTCTAAAGTAGCTTACTACAAGAGTCTTACCTATCTAATACTCATAAGGAGTTTTATTCTTACCTTTCTTGATGAGTACTCGATTCATGATGTAGACTGCAGTGCTCACCACTTCTCTCCAAAAAGTGTGAGAAACCTTCCCTTGAATCAACATCATTTTTGTAGCTTCAACTACAGTCCCATTGTTCCTTTCTACTAGGCCATTCTACTGTGGAGTCCGGGGGGCAGGCAGTTGCCTCTTGATGCCGTTCTCTTCACAATACTTATTGAATTCTCCAGAAGTGAACTCTCCTCCTTGGTCAGTTCTAAGGCATTTAATCCTCTGATTGCTTTCCTTTTCAACTAGTGCTCTGAAGGCTTTAAACTTTCCAAAAGCTTCAGACTTGTCTTTCAAGAATGTGACCCACATCATTCTTGAGCAATCATTAGTAAGAATCATAAAGTACCCATCTCCTTGAACACTCCTAGTTTTCATAAGACCACACAAATCGGCATGCACAAGATCCAGTAAATTATCTGCTATGAAAGATTTACCTCTGAAGGTTGAGGAAGACATTTTCCCCAATTGACATTCTCTACACAAAGGATTCTCTAGTTTGTTTAGCACAGGCAATCCTCTAACTTCCTTGATCTTAATAGCCTTCACAATATTATCAAAATTTACATGGCAGAGTCTCCTATGCCATATCCAACTGTCATCAAACTTAGCCATTAGATATAGACTGATATTTGTATTTAACTGAAATAAGTTACCTTTGGTCTGCATACCGGTGGCCATCAATTCACCACTCTTTCCATTTATTTTGCACACTCCATCTTTGAATTCTAGAGTGAGTCCTTTATCATTCAGCTGGGAAACACTCAAAAGGTTATGCCTGAGACCTTCTACCCAATACACATTATCAACATTGCTTTTTCCATTTAGAGAAATGGACCCTTTGCCTTTTACCATACATGGTGCATCATTACCAAATCGGACTACACCTCCATCATACTCTTCCAGAGATAGAAGCTTTCTCCGGTCACTAGTCATGTGGTGAGAACATCCACTATCAATAATCCACTCATTAGAATTATCAAAGCGGGAGACAAGAGCCTTCTTGTCTGACACATCTTCCTTAACGACTACAAACACTGTGTCTTCACTTTCTTCATCTTCTGATTCATCATCAGTGACACCTTCATTGACTACAACAAGACAGTTTCTCCTATTTCCTCCTTTGAACTTTTAAAACTTCTCCAGTTTGTCCTTATTATCACTGTTGGGATAGTTGACAACAATGTGTCCTATCCTATTGCAAGAAAAACATTTCAAAGGGAGATTACCTCTGTATTTTCCAGTTCCCTTAGGAAGTCTCTTGGCAAGAAGAGATTCAAACTCCATCAGGATCTCCTCACCATCCATATCCCTATTTTGTCTGGGTTCACAGCTGGTACCAACCTCTTTTCCCTTTCTAGATAGTGCAACAGATGCTCTAAAGGCTGATTCAGTCTTCTAAACACTGCCATCATAACTGTTTAGCTCATATGTGGTCAACTTAGCAATGAAGGAGTCAAGGGATACTTTTGTCTTGTCAATAGATCTCAACTCCTGAATAGCGGCAACCCTTATTGCATCGACTGGTAATAAGGATCTCAAAACTTTGCTAACAATGGTGGAATCATCCATTGTACCTCGTGCACTCTTGATGTCTCCAACAATAGTTTTAATTCTTATCCCATATTGTTGAATGGTCTCTCCTTCAACCATCCACATGTCTTCAAATTTTCCTCTAAGGCTTTCTTCCTTAGCTTGCTTCACATGCTCATCACCGCCATAGATAGACTCCAGAGTATCCCATACATCTTTAGGATTGTCTTTATCTTGAACATTTATAAACTCAATATCAGATAGATAACTGATAAGAGCTTCCATGACTTGCCCATTCTCTTGAATTTCTCTTCTTTGATCATCGGTGAGAGTACCAGTAGGGACAACATAAGTATTCTCAACATAGTTCCAGTGTTGAGCACTTAATGTAGATCTTCATTTTGTCCTTCCATATCTTAAAGTTATCTCTATTGAAATTAGGACCTTCCCTCTTCATCATTAGAATAGGATATTTTCCTCAAGTGGTTAAGCTTATAACATAGAGGACCTGGAGGATGCTCTGATACCAATTGATGAATAATGATGAACAATAAATACCCAACAGATACTGAGAGGGGGGGTGAATTAGTATAGACAAAAACTTCTTTAACAACTTAAACTATAATGACTACACTAACTGGTAAACAACATCACCGATCTAAATCAAAGCAATACTGATAAAACACAGTGACTGTAAAAGTCATAAACCAGTAACAATTAGATCTTCACAAAACTAATATCTCATCTCAACTTCACCCATATTCTTAAGCAAGTAATACATCAGAAATACAATGACCATTGGATCAGCTTGCATTACCGCTTAACATAAAACACTAAAACATCACATGAAAAAGAATCACACATAACACACTTATTTTTCACGTGGAAACCCAACTGGCGAAAACCACGGTGGGGATGAATACCCACAAGTTGTTCTTGAACTTTTTTGAAGTTTTCTCTGTTAGGAGCCTAGTCCGGTTAAAGACTTTACAACAGGTTCTGCTAGGAATTGATCCTACTAGGGATCACCCAGTTAAGGGATGGCTAAATACCCGGTTAGAGGCTAAAACCCCGTTAAAGGTTACCTCACAAGAGGATTTGAAGAACTCAATGATTTTGAGTCACCTTGTTAAAGGATTTACAAAAAGCCTGTTAAAGCTACCTAGTAAAGGGATTTTCCAATTGCTAAAATGGTTAGAAGTCAACAGGTATTACACTGATATGATAACAACACTTAATGCCAAGGCAGATCCACTTTAGTTCCTTTAGATCTACAATTACACTCTGCAGGTATCTACTCACTCCTCTGGTCTGGCAAGAATCACCTCACATACAATCATTTGCCAACAATCTCAAATGAAAATAATCATTGACCTTATAGACAACAATTCGGTCGATAAGCAAAACCTAAAACCCTAAGCATCCAGGTTAACAATACAGTCGGTCCAATCCTGGTCATTCAAACATATTACATAGGGTAGAACAATCTTGAATAAATCTCAAGACATTCTCCATTGTCCGTTCTTCGCCGCTTCTAGAAGCTGATAACCCATCACGCGCTCTCCACCGTTTACTAAGATTTTGCACATTCATGAGGTAGATAGAATCAATCTTCTTCATGCAAGATCCTCAAGGAGATTCTTCACGCACACAAGGCTGACATGGAAATGCGATCTAATGTTCATTTCAATGCTAACTCATCATAGGATGTCATCGATCGAATCACAGACTTGGAATGCATCAACCAGAAACCTTGAAGCTAAGATTACCAACCAGAAGTCATATCAAATGAAACCCCGATACAAACTTTCCATATACCGGTTCACACTCCAACATACCGGTTCACTTTTTGCATATACTGGTTCATACCATCATATCGGTTCACTTTCCAATTTGCTTTCTTCAATATACTAGTTCATACTTCAGCATATTGACATGAATGACAACATACAATCCCAGCATGTCATCAAACTCTACACATATGCCAACAACCTCCCCCTTTGGCATTGATGGAAATACACAAAGATATCTCAACATCTTCTTCCATATTATATGTCTTCAATACTATAGATATCTTCTCTACTTCACATCTTCTCGCCCTTTGACAACAATGCCAAAGTGGAGGCACAAACATCTATGATCTACTATGCTGCTCCCCCTGAGGAATAGCATCCTTCAACACATCAATCTTGAAAAGATTTGACAATGCAATATCTGACTAATGTGGAGCACATACCTTTAGTTCACCTCTTGAAGGGGAAACGCCCCTAATTCACCTCTTAAATAGGTAAATGTAGCCTTCGGTAGAGGCTTGGTGAAAATATCTGCTAACTGCTCCTTACTGGAAACATGTTCCAATACAACCTCTTTGTTCTAAACTTTCTCCCTCAAGAAAGGATACTTGAGCTCGATGTGGTTGGTTCTAGCATGCTCATTGCCAGAGGGCTCACTGCCTAAAATAAAGAAAGGCTCACTGTTAGAGGCTCATTTCCAGAGGGCTCACTGCTCAAAATAAAGAAAGAAAGGATCACTTTCAGAGGGCTCACTACCTAGACGAAGAAGGATAAAAGAGAAAGAATCCGTCACTGATACACCTTTGAAACCATAAGATTTATAGATACCTTCAGGTCACTACTTTCGATAGCTAACACATGAATGTCCTCATTGCTCAACACTACAGTGCTCAACTCCAAACTTTTACCAACTCAAACAATTAGGGAGATAGATTCTCTTTCATACACCTTCATTGACACACACATTTCTTTCTTCTTTTTTCATTTGCTCTTTTTTTTCTTTTCTATTTTTATCCTCAACAAATTATCCTTTATTTATACCATCCTTATACTTGAAAAATATTCCAAGGTTGACTAAGCATCTTAACCAAACACAATTCAAATTAGTGTTGGATATTGTTGAGAAGTTTGTTAGAATGATGTTTTGTCATTGATATCAACATATTCTTCTATGTATTTTAGTGTTGCATTTAGATTAAATGAGTTGGTTTTGCGAGTGAGTTTCAGATGAGTTGTTGCATATTAAAGGGTTTTGAGATAAGTATCTCTAGTTGATTGAGCTAAACTTTCAGTGGTTCACATGTTGATTTGATCGAGTTGTATGGTCCAGTATTGTGATTAGTTTTTCAATTGTTTGTGTTATTCGATATTCTAGATTTTGCTCCGCATTTCTTTGGGATTGCAATAACTTTGTTTGTAGATTTGGCAGAGTGTTTCAGACATTCTAGTGTGTCTTCAATTTAGATGGTTCATGATTTGGATGTTTGCAAGTGTATCTTTCAGTTTGATAGTCATTTGAGTTAGTTTTCTTGAGGTTCATTATATTGATAATGAAGTTTCTAGTAAGTGGTGATGTTGCAGATGTTCTTGCGGTAATTCATGATGCTTGTGGATGTTTCTAAATCATGTTCTATTTGTGTTGGTGGTCCATGTTGATGGTGTTTTTCTTGGTCTGATGGTGTTCTTCATGTTATGCGACATTCATGTTGATTGTGGCATGTTGCGGAAGTTTAAAGCATAATTCTTGGAGGTGTTTCATGTGTGCGGTGGTGATCTGAGTCCATACTATGTCTTAGTTGATATTGTTTTGGTCTGCATGTTTCATTGTAGCGTGTGTGGTCATATTTTGTAATTTGTATTGTGGGTTGAGCCAACCTTAAAATATAGGCTAATGATTTGTATAAAAAGATGGAATTTTGTGTTGCAGATGTATCTGTGGAATCTGCGAGTGTGTGTAAAGTGCGAATAAAGCTTTGTTCTTTTGGTAGCAGAAGAGAAGTGCGAAAGAAGTGATATAGAGAAGTATATGAGCTTAACCGGAACTGTAATCAGACATTAGGAGATGCTATTTTACCAGTTCATGATCTTCCAGATATAATCCAAATCTTTTTGTCTGACAATGAGTCTTCCCTAGGGTTGTAGCCCTTGTTGTTATTGTTATTTGAGCAGTGATCTCTATGCAGTGTGCCTGAATGCATGTGCATTCACCATTGTAATATTTTGTGTACTCCTAGTAGGATATCATCTTATTGTGGGTAGGTTCCCACTGTGGTTTTTACCTTAACCGGGTTTTCCACGTAAAAAATCTTGGTGTTATGTGTGTTATTGATGTGGTGTTGATTTGTGCTTTAACTGTTAATTATCAAATCCGGATTTAAGTTTAAGTTGTATAAAGTTTTGTGTAAACTGATTCACCCCCGCTCTCAGTTTTCTACATTATTGTGAACAAATGGTATCAAAGCTAGATCCTCTGGAAGAAGCTTGACTGCTTGAGGAGATCCGTGATGACAACATACACTTATAAGAAGGATAGTCCAAGGTTTGATGGTATGAACTACTCTTTATGGAAGAACTAGATGGAGTGTCACTTAAGATGCATCAGTGAAGACTATTGGAAGATCACAAAGAATACGTATAATGTTCCTTATAATGACCCTTCATCTCTGGATGAGATTAAAGAAGCTCAATTCAATATTAGGGTAAATGAAGCTTTGCTAAGTGCTTTGACTAACTCTAAGATGACTAATGTGATGGATTTGTAGATAGCTCATGAGATCTGGAAGAAGCTAGAGACTTTGTGTGAAGGTGACAGTCATGTGAAAGTTGCTAAACTACAGAGCCTTAAGGGAAAGTATGAGATACTGAAGATGAGAATATTATATCCTTTATGCATAAAGTTAATGAGCTTGTCCTAGATATCAGATGCGCCAATGGAGTGTTAGATGAATATGAGATTGTAGCTAAGGTGCTGATATCATTACCTCCTACCTACAAACCCAAAGTTGCTGCTATAGAGGAGATCCAGATGGTGAGCAATATGACTAGAGAGATGTTGATTGGTAAACTTGTTTCCTTTGAGTTGAGCGAATTTGGAGAATCCCTTCCTAAGTCTGAATTTGCATTCAAAGCTACTATTTATTGGAAGAAGAGATATGATCTGGGAGAAAGTTCTATAAAAGTGTCCAGATATGAAAAATAAATGAGAGAACTTGAAGAAGAAGAAGAAAAAGAACTTAAGGATCTTGAAGTGTTTATTGCCAGAAGATTGCCTAAATGTGGCGGTAAGTATGAAGGTAAGTTGCCTCTTAAATGCTTTTCATGTAACAAGATAGGACATTTTGCCTCAAGGTGTTCAGAAAGAGTTTCTAAAAAGCCATTTAAACCATATAAGCCTAAATATCATAAGAAGTGTTATTATGCTACTAATGAAGGTGTGACAAATGACGACTCTGATAAGGCAATCCGATTACTACTGATTCTACTAGGTGCATTAATGATGAGAAATCTTTGGTTGCTAAAATTGAAGAGAAAGATGAATGGGTTATTGATAGTGGTTTCTCTCATCATATGACATGTGATAAGAGTAGGTTTGTGAGAATGAAAAAGTATGATGTTGTAGTGAGATTTGGTGATGACAAAACTGGTATAATCCATGGCAGAGGTTCTGTATCTCTTGATGGTAAGCATAATAATGATGATGTCTTATATCTTGAAGGTCTAAATAATAATATTTTGAGTGTTGGACATATGGTTGACAAGGGATATGATATGAAATTCAAGAATGGCAAGTGCAACATCCTCAGTGGCTCCGAAATTGAAATTGCACTAGGGACAAAGACTAAAGGTAATATCTTTCATTTGAATGCTAGTGGTAAAAGTTGCTTGATTTCTTAGGTTGATGAAGGCTGGTTATGGCATAGGAGGACGTGTCATGTGAATTTTGATTGCATGGTTAAGATAAGTTCCACTTAGGTAGTAAGAGTTCTCCCTAAGTTGGTAAAGCTTACTAATCTGGTATGTAAGGAATGCCAGTTAGGGAAGCAGATAAGGGTTACTTTCAAAAGCAAATAGTATAATTCTAATAGATTATTAGATCTCATGCATACTGAATTGTGTGGTCCTTCTAGAGTGAGAAGTTTGTAGGGATACAGGTATTTCATGTTGCTGATTGATGACTATTCAAGGATGATGTGGGTTACTTTCTTCAAGGAGAAATCTGAAGCATTCAAGAAGTTCAAGATTTTCAAAGTTATGGTTGAGACTGGACTGAATCTGAAGTGTCTAAGATTTGACAGAGGTGGTGAATTCACCTCCGGTGAGTTTAATGTATTTTGTGAAGAACATGGGGTAAAGAGACATTTATTTGCTCCTAGAGCCCCTCAACAAAATGGAGTTGTGGAAAGAAAGAATAAGACGATTCAAGAAGCTGCTAGGACTATGATGATTGAAGGAAATGTTCTGCATAGTGGAGAGTTGTTATGAGTACTGCTGTATATACTCTTAACAAAGTGCACATAAAAGGTAATAACAGTAAGACCCCTTATGAGTTATGGTTTGGTCATGCTCCTACTGTTGGATATTTTAGAATCTTTGGAAGTAAATGCTATATCAAAAGAGATGAAGGTCTAGGAAAATTTGATGCTAAATGTGATGAAGGAATTTTTCTTGGTTATTCTACTAAGAGTAAGGCCTAGTGGTGTTATAATAAAAGATTCAAAAAAATGTTGAGAGTGCTAATGTGAAGGTTGATGAAAGTAATATGAGATAGATCAGAACTTTTTGATATGACTCGAATGATTAGGATGTCAGTTCGGATAAAGGAAAGCAACTGCAGACCTATAATCAAAATCAGATTGATCCAGAAAAGTCTGTGAATGAAGGAGAAGGAACAAGTGCTAGTGCAGAAGACACAGTTCAAGAGTCCGGTAATCAAGAAAATCCTAAGACTCCCAGGTATGTAAGACTAAATCATTCAAAAAATCAGATCATAGGTGATAAGAATAAGGGTGTTATGACTAGAAGAAGAATTGCTGAAGAATATTGCTTGATTTCTAAAATTGAACCTCAAGATGTGTATGAAGCTTGTAAAGATGCAAATTTGGTTAAATCAATGGAAGAAGAGTTGAATCAGATTGATAAGAACAATACATGGATTCTTGTTCCCAGACCTAAGGATAAAAATATAATTGGAACTAAATGGGTCTTCCAGAATAAACTAAATGAACAAGGTGAAGTTGTTAGTGTATACACATAAAAATGGCTATGAGTGATTAAATAAATATTTTATATTTATTTAATGATTATTCTTCTATTAAATAGTTAATTTGAAAATATTAATTTATTTAATTCATTTTTTGTGTCTTTCTATTAATTAATATTTTATTAATTAATTCATCTATTCTATTCCTCTAAAATAATTAAATATCTAATATTTAATTATCCTTTTAACCAAGTTAATTAAATATCTAATATTTAATTATCTCCTCCAATCAATTCAATATCCAATATTTAATGGTTATTCTCCTATCCTATAGTCTCAAATATTAAATGATTTCTTAAATTATTTAATCTTTCTTATGCAACTCATTCTTCCATCTCCACTTCAACTTCCCTTTGCCAACTCCTCCATCACGTGGCTAAGGAAATTAATATTTCTTAAATATTAATTCATGATTTATCTTCAACTTCCAAATTTAATGAATATGGTGTACGTACACATATTTCATAACCATTTCCTATATTCTCTCCAACACCCCCTACATCTTAGGAAGGACTTGAGTCCACTTGTCCTCTCATGCCTAAATCTTCTGCAACCATCCCTAGATTCCCTCAGTCAGCAACCTAGTCAAGGTGAGATGAGTGACACTTGTCTTCTCCTCCCCCCTTTCTCTCAACCTTCACCTTTGCTCACAACCATCCAAATCTGCAGATCTAATCATGACCATTGATCTGAGCCACATCCTCTCATCCTCTCAAGGTCTATAAAATCAGGAGCTTCAGTTGAGAGAGAGAGTTAGACTTCAAGTTCATTTTCAAGAAAATCATTTGTAAAACTTATGCATCTGTGAGTTTTAATCTTGAAGCAAAATAGCAATTATCATTTGGCATAATCATTTTAGCAAAATCTTGTAGTATTGCATATCATAGCATTTGTTAACTATCAGTTATCAGTCCATTCCTCATATGCCATCTTGGAAGCTATCAATGCATTATCTGAGAGCACACCATCTACAACCAGGAACAATAGAGTTAGGACACAATGAGACATAAACCATGAAGGTAATATTAGTATTTTTATTTCATATGTATTTCATGTAGTTTCATTGGTTGAGTTTGGATTTCCTGTAGCATTTCCATTTGTATTTTGTGAAACTAACTTGTTGCAGGTAGCATTCTGAGGATGAAATTCAAGTTGACACATTTTGGCCCCCACCATGGGGTGCATGGACCTTGCATATACCTTTAAAAATCTTGCAAAAAGTAAAATTAACACATTTGTAATGCAGATTCACGCATGTGTGAATTCTGACGATGCTTTTGTTCGATAGGTTAGTGCATTTGCATCACAGGTTAGCGCATATGCCATGTAGGTTAGCACTTTTATTTGAAAATTTGCACATTTGCATTGTCAATTAGCGCTTTTGTCTTCTAGGTTAGCGCTTTTGTCCTCTAGATTAGCACATTTATTAAAGAAATCATACTTTTGTATCTGCAGAGTAATGCTTTTGTAGTCTAGGTTAGTGCTTTTGCTCTAAAGATTAGCACATTTGAGGAGAAAGATAGCGCATATGTTAGAATAGTGCTTTTGTTTCCAACTAACAAAATTTTCTTGCAGGTCCGAATGTCCAAAAAATTAGATTTTTCAAACTACTAACATGCATGTGCAGGATGGTGTTTAAGGCAAATTTTATGCATTTCCTCATCTAGTTAATTAAAGGCCTTATTTTGGGAAGTAATATATCATGTCTTGTTCATTTAGTCTAACTAAGAGGATAAATTGACAGCATGCAACTTGCATTTTTAGTAAATTCTCTAAAATAGTTGCACATAGACTTTTAAAAAGGCTAAAATAAACACCATGCTTGTTGGAGCAACATCTCCAAATAGGACTTAGCCAACAATTGCTTTGAAAATGTTAAAAAGAACACTTATATTCCGTGTCTCGAAAGTGCTAGGTATATGCTTTCCCTTTAATTGGGTGACCAAAAAGCCAAACCCACTCTTTTATGCTTTCTTTACTTTCAAGCAATTAAATCCTTTAGAGGGCCTTCCTTCCCAAGCTGCCTTGAGGGGGCCAATGAGAGGGGAATGACCTAAAGTGGAAACTGACTAATACCGAGTCCTTCCAATCCACTATAAATAAATTGTGTTTGTGATGAAAGTCCCAAACAACATGTGCTGATAAGTTCACATCGACACTATGTTTCCCCATAAACCCTATGGAGCATAACCTCTATAGGCTGGGAACCTTCTGTATTTACAAAGCTGAAAGTGCCACATGTATGGCCACATGACCAGAAGCCTTTACTAAAAACCACTTGTACTAGTTGCCAAAATCCTTCTAGTTGTTGGCGCAGGAGGTCGGACCTCTGAAGCGACTCACACACATACGGTTCCTAGTAGATATATAAAGTTTTCCATGGGGAGTTTTCATGGAAACTGGTGCTTGGCTGCCCCAAAGAAGTGAGTGCCGAGGGTGGAGCCAGTGGGGTCTAGCATCTAAATATCCGCTTTGAGTAGCCTCGGGGGAAACCCCATGTGAGATTGAACAACTATTGTCTTAGCCTGCCATAAGATTTGTAGTTGCTTGTGCATTTTGTTTATTAGACATTGTGTCTTCTATGTTTGTTACATGTTCCAAATGGTCAAAAATTGAAGAAAATTATCATCTATGAGTGAGCAAAAATCCAACAAATTGCTGAAAAAGTTTGATCAAAAGGGTAATACGAAATCTTTCCAACACTTGAAACACCAGATCAAAACCAAAATGTCAAAATGTCAGTATCAAAATAATTATTGAAGTAGGTTTGTCTCTAAACCATCACGTATTGTCAAACTAGCTCAAACAACTAGATCACTAATCCCACAAGTTATTCCCAAGAAGTTCTATAAACATCAACATTCAACAAGCTATTAATTCAAACATCTTAAGTGCAAAAAAACAACATCATTGTCAAGTCTCTCATCAGGATAATCAAATCCTCTATCATGAAGCTTGATCAATCTATACTAGGTTCATAATCTTGGATATATCTTTCCTATTTTGAACCTAGGTTATATAAAAATCAGAATTGCACCAACATTGGAATCAAACAAACTTGTAAATTGTCAAATGCTTATATGACTTTTAAGTATCACCTTAAGAAAAGAAAACCCAGTTATAAAGCTACTCAGAAAATAATAAGATTCTTGTATATCAATCACAAGATCATATTAAAACATAGGACATTCCTACACCGTTTTCATCACTACTTACGTGGCTGTGGTACAGAGTTTGATGGTGAAATTTTGCAAAGACATTCTTTTCAACAATGAGATGCTTTATCACAACGAACAAACAATAGCGGTAAAATCAACAAAGCATATCTTCCTAGACCAATAATCACCTATTGACTTTGTCCTTTGGAAATTTCAACAACTTTGAAATAATCACATGCCAGTTTAGACTAGAGCTCAATATGAATAACTTAGAAAACAACAACAAATAGAGGAAGAAGATAATCTTGTATTTCAAACTTTTGGGTTTACCACTATTGAGGAAGAAGTAGTCAATAGCACCATTAGAGACCTCGAGCAAGATTTCAAATTTGATAGGCTAATGGAAAAATTGTTGACAAAGCAAAAAGAGAAATATCTTTTGATGTTGGCAAAATCTGGAGCTAAACTACCACAAGACTTTAACATAGAAAGCTTGAAACAAGATGTGGAGGCAAGTAACACTCAAAACACAGATGATCCAAATAATGAATATGTGAACAAAGAAAGTCATGAAGAAACAAGGAAAGAAAGGGATGACACAAGAAAAGAGCATAGTGATAAAAGAACTCATGAAGAAACAAGAAGAAACTATGTGGATAATCCATTATCGAACCTTACTCAACAAATGCAAACTCTACAACAATAGATATAAGACATGAAAAATGGAACAAGATCTAAGAAGTATTCATTAGAAGATATATGCCCATATCCTTTCGATAAAAAATTGAACATGATACCATTTCCGCAACATTGTGAGATTCCTAAATATGACAAATACGATGGAAAATCTGATCCTCAGGATCACATTAGGGAGTTTTGTACTATGAGCGTGGAATTTTCTCATGATGAAACTTACCATATGTGTCTTTTTCCTAGGAGTTTAAATGGGCAATCAATGGAGTGGTTTTCAAGATTGCCATCTAGAATCAAATCTTTTGAAGAACTTGTGAATAGATTTATTTCACAATACTCATACAATATAAGGAATGAGATAACGATGCTGGATCTTTGCAATGTTAAACAAAAGAATGGTGAATCTTTTATAATCTTCTTACAATGATGGAAATGCTTGTTTAATAGGTATCCCCGAGATGTACCCGATCAAGAAAAGATGGATATATTCATTGATAATCTTATCAATGAAATGAGTTATTGACTAAGGATGCAATGTCCTCCCTCTTTTGCCAAAATGATCAAGAATGGTCTGAAAATAGAGAATGCAATGGTAAAGAAAGGAGAGCTAAAACTTTACAATAATTCATACAACAACAACAACAACAACAACAACAACAATGACAAATGCAAGTTCTGGTCAAAGAATAAGAATGTCAACAATGAAGGAAATGATGATAATAGTACTACAAAACAACAACAACCAATTTTTAATCTATCAAGTCAAATCCCAAGCAATAACAATCCAAAAAACAATAAAGCCAAGTCCTTTTTCTCCAATCCTTGGAGGAAATTCACAAACATTAGAGAACCTTTGGAATAAGCTCTAAAAACTTTGCTTGCCAACAAATTGATTGTTTTACCAGAAGCAAGAAGTTATGAACCACAAGTCAAGCCAAATTGGTGGAATGACAATCATTTTTGCAATTACCATCGGAATAAAGGACACCTAACAAATGATTGTCAAAGATTGAAACACCTTATCCAAGATCTAATCTATAATGGAACCATCACAGTGGATAGCCATAAGACAAATGAATCACACCTAGCTTTCAAAACTCCACTTCTGAATTATGACAAAGGTGAACCATCCCAATTAAAAGATGACAAAGGAAAAGCCAAAGTGAATTACACTTATACATATGATGATGTGGTAAATGTAATCATTGTTAAAGGTAATCCATCTTCAGAGCCAATCAATGTTATTATGAGAAGCAAAACAAAGGTCACCTTTCCAGGTATAGCAAAAACCCAACATCCACTTCACAATAATACAATTTAGTAGAGCAATTACAAAGAATACCCGCTTAAATATCAATTTTGGAACTTATCAAGGTTTCACCTATACATAAGGAAATTTTGGAGAAAGCTTTAGTGGAAACAATAGTTTCAAAAGATTTGGATGTAGATCAGTTCCAAAACATGGTAGGGCAACTTATAGCTCCTCATTGCTTATCATTTTCTAAAAATGATGACGCATCCTTACAACATCCTCACAATGCTCCCTTACATGTTGAAGTCTCCATTAATAAAACTCATGTTAAATGTGTACTCATAGATGGAGGAGCTGGCTTAAACATTTGTGCATTGAGTTTGATAAAAGCTTTGGGATATTCAGAAAATGTAGTGGATCCAAAGAAAAAAATAACCATTAAGGCTTATGATGAAGCAGAACGTTCTTCTAAAAGAACTGTGGTGTTACCAATCAAAATAGGACCTGTGGAAAGAAATACATTGTGTCAAGTTTTAGATTTGAACCTCTCTTACAACATTCTTTTGGGAAGGCCATGGATTCACAATATGCAAGCAATTCCTTCTATGTATTATCAATGTGTAAATTTTCCTCATGAAGGACAAGAGATCACTATAATTGTAGATTCTAGTCAATATTGCAATAATTCGAAGCCAACACAAGATACAAGAGTTTCACATAACAGAGAATCTGTATATCCTACCAAAGAAATTCAAGCAAAGTTATGGGAAACTTTTGAGGAAAAGCTCAAATTAAATGATGAAGGAATGGGAAAATATTCTTTGCATAATTTTCCACTTTCCCCTAAGTCATATGGAAAGCCTATAGATATTCAATCAAAGACATCAGAAAGATCAAAACATATGTTTAAAGGGACATTTGTTAGTGCTGGAACTCTTGAAGAAGAAAATGAAGACAAAGACATTATTCGTTGGTTGTACAAGGATGAAGATAAAACTATAGCAATAGCAACAAAAGTCAATATTCCCATAAAGCAATATGGCAAAGGTTATGAAATCATGGAAAAAATGGGATATGAAGGAAAATGACCAATTGTTAAGCATCATCAAGGTATTTCAGAACCTATTTGTCTGTACTCACAATCCAAAGAAGATAAATATGGGCTTGGATATCTAAAATCCAATCAAAGGCAACATAATCTTCAACAACAAAAGTGGAGAAAGAAATTAGTTTCTAAAGAAGAAAATTGGCAAGAAAAGCTACATCGAGCGGCCGAAATAGTAACCAATAAACAAAAGAAGCAAGAAGAACATGAAAAGAAAGAAGAGGGGATTACCATCAAAGGTAAAGGAAAATCTTGTCAACAAGTTCTAAAAATACAAACAAATACAAAATCTGAACAAGATATTCTAGAAGTAGTAAAAATAGAGATGGCAGAAATCAGAGAACTTTTTGCACCATGCAACATTCCAGCATGGTATAGTGGAGTAATCCTAGATCAAGATTCAGAGATAGATTAAAATGAGTATGAATGGGGTCTAGATGTCTTATCTACTATATGAAGTAAAGAACACAATGAAGACCAAGAAGCTATCACGAAAGAAGACTTGTCTATTACAAAACAAAAGATGGAGTTAGAAAGAAGGCAAGAAAAACTCAGAATTCAGAGAAAAGAGGCTTATGCAAAAAGGAAAGGGAATGACAAAGACAAATAAGTAATGCCACAAGAAGTACAAACAAGGATAGATCAAGCAAATGGAAATACAAGATTTTCATTAAAAGAGGAACAAGATGTATCCAGATGTGGCAGAACCATAGAAAAATTAAGAGATAGTCAAGTTGGATTGACTATTAGTCCAAAAGAAGTTGAGTTTGAAAGGAGACAAAATCTAGCAAAATAATCCTCTTTATCATGTACACAAGTATGTCAACTCCAAAATGCAAATGAGGTCAATCAAGAAGGAATTTGTAGTATTAAAGATGTGTGTGTTGATATAATCCATTCATTTAAGGGACAAACGTCAGTTGAAGAACCACTTGAGTGTGAACTACAAAATGTTAATATTGAGACGCTTGAGAAAGACAATTCTAAAAAACATTTCATCTATGACACTACCTATTCTATGCCAAGTTATGATCATTATGTCATGAACGTTGAAACACCTAATGATGACAGTGATTATGATTTACCCCTTCTTCATCCTAAACTAATTGATTGGGATAATTTAGACAACCCCAAACTGAATGCCTTTTCCAATGATCGCGACTTAGCCGTGTACCTTAACACTGTTGAACCCATCCCACCTAAGATATCTTCCATTGCAAAATCAAGTAATGTTTTTCGTAGTCAGGAGAATGCCAAACTTTCCAGTCACACAAGTGAAATAAAACAAGGAAATAGACCTATTGTTGAAAACCATTTCATGGCAACACTAGATTAATCAAAAGGGAAAATAAAGGACACATCTGATGGTGAGAACCTCTTTGAGGCACTAGAAGATGGAAAGTTTGACATTCTTCCTACATATTTTCAAGAGAGATATGCTATCCTGATAGAACCAACAGAAGCAGTTACATTGGTACATCAAAGGATCCTAAAATACTTCATTATGCTGCCTTATTATCAAAAAGAGAGAGGAGAGAATACATGGAATTCTTTAAGCAAAGACAAATAAATTTTGCTTGGTCATATGCAGATATGCCAGGACTTAATCCAGACCTTATCATGCATCATCTTAATGTGGATTTAAAAGCAAAACCAGTTAAGCAGAAGCTAAGAAAGATGCATCCGCACATTGCTCTTCTTGTAAAAACCGAGCTAAAGAAACTATTAGAAGTGGGTTTTATAAGACTTCTTATCCAGAATGGGTTTCAAGTATTGTACTAGTATCAAAACTAGATAAAAGCATAAGAGTCTGTACAGATTTCAAAGATCTAAATAAAGCATGTCCAAAAGACGATTTCCCGCTACCAAACATTGATATCATAATCGACTTGTCAGCAAGGCAGGAGACGTTTTCATTAATGGATGGCTTCTTAGGATATAATCAAATAAGAATCGCACCTGAAGATCAAGAAAAGACAACTTTCACCTATGCATGAGTAACATATTGCTAGAATGTTATGCCATTTGGGCTTAAGAATGCAGGAGCGACTTATCAAAGGGCTATGGCGACAATTTTCCATGATATGATGCATACATTTATGGAAGATTATGTCGATGACATACTTGCAAAATCTCATACAAGACAAGAACATTTGAACATTTTAAGAAAGATTTTTGATAGGCTGGAAAGATATCAATTGAGAATAAATCCAAAGAAATTTTCATTTGGGGTAACCTCTCGAAAGCTCCTTGGGTATATTATATCAGCTTGTGGAATTGAAGTAGATCTTGAAAAAGTCAAATCTATCATGGAGATGGAGTCACCTAGGAACATAAGTCAATTGTGATCTTTACAAGGAAGATTGCAATCAATCAGGAGATTTGTTTCTTAGTTAGCAGATAGATGTCTTCCATTCACCCATCTTCTACATAAAAATATTCTATTCAAATGGGATCTAAAATGTGAAGAAGCTTTTTTGCAAATAAAAGAATATCTTATGAGTCCTCCAGTACTAGTATCACCAACCAAAGGGAAACCATTGTTGCTCTATATCTCAGCAACAAATATATCATTAGGAGCTCTCCTAGCTCAACATGATGATGAAGGAAAAGAAAGAGTAGTTTGTTATATCAGTAGAATGCTTATTGGCTATGAATTAAATTATTCCTCAATAGAAAAGACATGTCTAGCAGTTGTATTTGCAACTCAGAAGCTGCGACATTATATGTTGATTCATTCTGTGAAACTAATAGCAAAGATAGATCCTCTCAAATATTTGTTGAGCAAGTCAAAATTGACAGGGAGACTAGTCAAATGGGTTATGATACTGAGTGAATTTGATATAAAGTATGTTGACTGAAAAGCTATCAAGGGACAAGTTATCACTGAGCAATTGGCTGATGCACCTTTATAAAATGACATGCCTTTGCACATCGAATTTCCTGATGCAGATATCTTGAAAGTAAGTACAAACTTTTGGGAATTGTACTTTGATGGTTCTTATACACAATATGGATCAGGCACATGAATCTTTTTCATCACACCTCAAGGACACACAATTCCCAAATCATATAGACTACGGTTTCCATGCACTAATAATACTGCAGAGTATGAAGCATTGGCTGTTGGGCTTAAAATGGCCATTGAATGGAATGTCAAAGAACTTCATGTCTATGGTGATTCACAACTTATCATCAACCAAATAAATGATGAATATAAAACAAAGGATGATAAGCTTATGCCATACAAACAATTGGTGGAGGAGTTTAAAGAACACTTTAAAGAAATATCATTCACCCAGATTCCAAGAAATGAGAATAAAGCAACAGATGCAATGGCTACAATAGCATCTCTCTTGAAAAATAAGGAGAATCAACAACATTACAAATTTCTCATGGAAGATATCTTAACCCCTACCATTGAATCCTAGCATACCTACCAAATTTGCCATATATCAGGAACTAGTCAATCCTCATACGGTCAAACTTATCAGTATTTAAAAGAACATATCCTTCCTCTTGACTTATCTCGCAATCAGAGAAGGAATTTTATCTGTTAGTCCTCTCACTATACTATTATTGTTGATATCCTATATAGGCATGGTCTAGATAGTACTTTGTTGGGATGTCTTGAACAAGAAGAATCTGAGAAAGTTCTTAATGACATTCATGCAGGTATTTGTGGCACACACTCAAGCGGTTTATCATTGGCTAAGAAACTTCTTCGTATGGGTTACTTTTGGCGTACTATGGAGAGAGATTCATTCACATATACTAGAAAATGCAAACAATGTCAGATCCACGAGAATCTCATTCATGCACTGGCACAAGAGCTATATCCTATGACAGGATCATGGCCATTTTCACAATGGGGCCTTGATTTGGTAGGAAAGATAAATCCCTCATCTTCTAATGGGCATTAGTTTATTTTGATAGCTACTGAATATTTTACTAAATGGATTGAAGTAGTGCTTTAACAATAGTGGCAGGAAAACAAATATCATCATTTATTTTGAATTATATAATCTATCACTATGGAGTTCCTATTACCATTATCACTGATAATGGAAGACCATTCAAAAATCAAGATGTGAAGGAGCTATATGAACAATTTCATATCCAATATAGGTTTTCTACTCCATATTATCCACGGAAAAATGCTCAAGCTGAGGCATCAAACAAAACTGTCTTGCAAATCTTGAAGAATACAGTCAATGAAGCTGGAAAAGACTAGCACATTTTGCTAAATCCTGCTCTTTGGACATACCGAACTAGAATCTGCACTCCAACAGGGGAAACTCCATATTTTTTGGTCTATGGATCAGAAGCCATATTACCTATAGAAGTAGAGATACCTTCTCTACGAGTATCCTTGCAAGGTCTTATACCAGAAGAAGAACAATGAGTCTCTCAACTCCAAGAACTAGAATTGATTCAAGAACGTCAACAAAATGCAATAGATCATTTGAAAGTATATCAACAAAGAATGGCAAGAATATATAACCACAGAGTCAAGCCGCACATTTTTTAGATTGGAGATATAGTTCTAAGGGAGAATCCAAGAAATCAGCAAGATCAAGAAAAGAAGGGAAAATTTGAACCAAATTGGCTAGGACCTTTTGTCATAGTAGCAACATATGGATTAGGACCATACAAGTTATCTACCCCCGAAGGTGATTGGTTTGATGATCCTATCAATTCTATCCATCTCAAGAAATTCTATGCTTGAGATATAAAGTCCTGAAAAAAAATCAACAAAAAGCATATAAAGTCCTGAAAAAAATCAACAAAAACCATATAAAGTCTTGAAAAAATCAACAAAAAGGATATAAAATCCCTAAAAAGTATAAAACAAAAAAAAATGCAATAAATTTAGATAGTAAAAACCTGGTAAACAATTGCTATCTAAAAAGTAAGTTTTTCCATCTATGAGATTGCTTTGTGCACCTATCCACTCCATCCTATCACATCTATCATTTCCATATATCTTAGCTTATCCATTCCATCTTTCACATCCATTTCTCTAAACCATTTAGCAAGAAATATGCAGCTTACCAATAGTTATCAATCTTTGACATACTTGTCATAGTCACTGTCTTAAATTTTATCAAAATCAATCATATCTGCATTTGTATCCTGCCGTGGTTTGGATCTTGATCGATTCATACTTTCATAATAATTTTTGTTTCCACTGGGGGAAAAATCCTAATTCCTTTTGCTAAGGTGATCTTTTGAATATTTGAAAATCCAAAACATTCAGAAAACTTAGAAAAACCAAAAACACCTAGGATTTTGAAACAGATAACGAGCAACAAAGCAACAAAAATCAAGGCATTTTATCAACAACTGAATCATGATACTCAGAAAATGAAGAATCAACCAGCAAGTAATACGGGATTATTAAAGATCATTCATTCATCAAGATGATTATATCAATTAATGACCATAAGAACATGTGAAGGACATGCAAGATTCAATGTTTATATCTTGATTTTATTGCTAATCATGTACTCTATGCAACTCAAGGATGTCCATGACTAGAGAAGCTATGATGGGGCATGATTATTATCTTTGATTGCTGTCTGTGGTTTATCTCTTACTAAAGTATGTACTTGTCTCAAGAAATGATCGGCAAAAGATCAAGGAGGACGTTCCAAGTCATGCAATGAAAGGAGATAATCCTTGTCTATTCTGCAAGCAATACTCAGGTCAACGTGATCCATTATATCAAGTTTCTTGTATTAACTTGCTATATCAAAATCCATGTAAGTAATACTCAGATCATCTTGAATCATTATGTCAAGTTGCTTGTATTTTCTTACAACATTTTAAAGCTCAATGATGAAATCAAGCACTGTTACAAGATAGCATATGAAGAATAGCAGTACAATTTTTAGTTAGATGATTTTGGATTAGCTCATTATTCATCTACATTATAAGCATTCATGGTCAGTTGCATTATAAGCATATCATTTGATTAACAGATCAATGGTCATAAATAAAGATTGAGTATACTTGGACAAACAAAAATAATTTACATTTAATCATTGTAGGTGCATTCATTTTTAGAATCATTTTAATTATCATCCATTTCATTTAGTTGTATATAAATCATTGCATTAATATGCATTCAATTAAGTGCATTTCATTCATCATGTAGTGTATTGTCATTATTATTTGCATTATCATTCCATTAACGATCATTTAGTTGCATCTTTACACTTATATTCATGAACATTACATATAAAATAAAAAACATATCATGTAGATCATTTGTATTTACATCATCATAATCATTAAAGAAATCATTCATTTGCATTTCCATATAGATCATTTGCATTTGCATCATTTACACATTTACATCCAAGATCATCAAAATCGAAAATCAACAAAAGCATTTATCATTGCATCATCATATAAAGCATCATCATCAAATAGAATAACATGCATAAATATCATCATCCATCTAATCATGCATCCATATAATTAAAGCATATAGATCATCATAAAATAGAGTAACATAATAAAGATCATCATCATATAGAGTCCATGTCTGCATATAGATCATAATAAAACGATAAAAGTCCAAGTATACAATGATATCAAATAAATAATACAAGTGCCTCCAAATCAAGTCACGACTGTCCTATACCACTACCACCTGACTCTGTCTATCTTTGTGGCTATGGGCGAGAAATCCTCTAGATGCCTGTCTCCCATGATCACCACTCCTCTGAGGAGGTCCCATGACCCCACCACTGCTAGTATCCATCAACATGGTGGTATGATAACTACCTGCTCTCTGGCTCTCTGCAACTACCTCCTCATATCATCATCGCCAGTGGGAAGTCTCCTTCCTAGCCCGAACTAATGCTCTAATAGTGTCAGCTGAGAGAGTACCTAATCCAACCTACTGAATATGATCAAGAAGGCCCTGAGTATCCTGCTGTCTCCTAACAGCTCTATCCCTCTCAGTCGTGAGAGTCTGCACCTATGCTTGAAGCTGATCAATCTATGCTCTAAGACTATCAATGATCTCCTGCTTTGGCACATTATGCTCTAGTGCATCCTTCTCTAGCATATCATGCACTAGTGCATCTTACTATGGAAAATCCTGCTGTGGTGCATGAACCCCAATCCCCTCCTCACCACCACCCTGTCTAACTGCTAGAATCTCCATCCGAGAAGCTCTCACAACCCATCATCTAATAAGGGGAACATGATCCTCAGGATCCTCATCATCTCCACCATGAGCTGCAATAACCCTAGGGTTTGGCCGAATCTGTCCAAAATCAATGCCTCTCCCGCAACCCCCATCCAGTCCACTAACCCTGCCTCCTCCTATCAATGGCAACCATCTTGGTGATCTCATACTTGCCCTGCCATGCTCCCTCCCAATCTGTCCAACATTCCTCCCACCCATAGGATGTGGTCTCCCAATCCTGCCAACCGGTCCAAACGGTACTCTACGGACTCTCAATCTACCTCCTCTCCGTCTAGGTCTCCTACCACCACCACCTCCATTCCCACCCTCATCTCCATCTCCCCCAGCCTCCTAAGCAGCTCTGAGCTCTCGGCTCCATCTACATCTCCTCACGCCTAGATCATCTGAATCATCATCCTCATCTCCTGAGTTGGGAGGAGGATCTGCTGGATCAATAATACAAGGAAATGGATGAGCTAGTATGTACTGAGCATAATCTGCAGTAACCTCATATCATAAGCCACTCTCAGAGTAGCAAGAAACTCTGCTTGAGCAATCTCAAATGACAAGGAAGGTCCCCAATCTTGCCTATCTTTGTACCATCGAGCATATATCGTCACACCAGTAGGCATAGGCTAGATCATACCAAACTGTCTAAGAATGCGACTAATCAACTATCACTCAACAATGTAAGGAGTCTGACCAATGAGATATCTACTCTGCATGATAAATGGTAATGTCCATGCATCATCCATCCATGGCTCACAATCAACATATGGTCTCCAAGTAATGATATCAAATGAATCAAGCACCCAACACCAATAGTCCATCTTACCCAACTTATGCTAAGTAAGGATACCTGCATAAAAATACACATATGGCTGCCTCTCTCCACAAACTCTGTGATGGATAGACCAAGTCACAACAATGTGCTCCCAGCACCAGATCTACAATAAAGTGCATCCTATAGACAAACTAGCACTCTCATCATACACCACCTGATGAAGATCATGATATAAATGTGCCAACATACAAACACCCCAAGCATATCGAGTACGATGCTGCATCAAACTTAGAAGAATCTCACCCCATCCAACAACAAAACCTCACAATCGCCTATCAGGACAAATAAATCCTCCAATCAAACCAACAAGAATCACAAAGAGAGTCTCGTAATACATCACCATATCCTCCCATCGGATCTCTCCTCTAGCGATGCTATCATCATCAAACATGGCTCTGCAAGCCTCTGTCCCAACACGATCTTGAAAATCATACTGCACTAACTCGCCAGTCACTGGGATATGCAGAATCCTATACACATCCTCGAGCATCACACTAATCTCACCTGTGGGAAGTGAAAAGTGTTATGCTCACTATGCCATCTCTCAGCTAACGCCATCAACAATCCTCTATTATGCGTAATCTCAAACATATACAATAGATGACGTAAACCACAGGCATCTATGTGTCTAACCTCAGCCTGCGTCAGCTTTGGCACTAACTAGTGTACTACCGGTAATTTCTCCCGACACTGGAGAACATCAAGTTTCTCCTATTTATCAAGAGAATTCAATCAATTATCAACTATCTATCTATCAAATCAAACTGAAGAAACCTACGCTATCTATCTATCAAATCAAATTGAAGAAAATTAAGCTATCAAATCATTTTTAAAACCTATCAATCATTGAGTTCAATCAAAACTCTCCTAAGCTCTTGCATTAGAAATTAAATCGGTGTTTTAGAGCTAATCAATCAAGAAATCAAATCAATCAATCAAGCAATCAATCAAATCAATCAAATCAATCAATCAAATCAATCAATCAATCAAGCAATCAAATAAATCCAATCAATCAATCAAGCAATCAATCAATCAAGTCCCTATTCATCATACATGCACATCAAACATGTTAAATCTAATCATCAAAGTGATTTTTAGCTTTTGCACTTATCAAAAACATCAATTTTGAGCATATGCGCTATCCTATTGAGCAAAAGCGCTATCCTATGCAAAAGTGCTATCATCCTTAGCATATGTGCTAACCCTAAGAACATATGCGCAAAACAAAGCAAAAGCGCTAACTTTAGCTACAAAAGCGCAAACAAACAATTCAAAAGCGCTATCCTATGAAAAAATGCTATCATCCTTGGCATATGTGCTACCAAAAAGAGCATAAGCGCTAATCTATACATATGCACTAAACCTAATTGCATATGCACTAAATCAAAATGCAAAAGTGCTAACCTAACAACGAAAAACGGAAAAATTAAAAAAAAAAAAAAAACGCACCCAAAAACATTAAAAGTTGCACAACAAGTTGAAAACAAAGCTCGGGATAAGATACATTCTCAATACCCATACTCGGGAGGTTGCTGATATCATCGAACATGCTCAAAACAATGGTTCTCCATAGGAATCACCATTTCGACACCTCACCAAGAAAATTTTCTTTACAAAGCTGACAAGGATAACAATGAAATTAAAATTAGCCTTGGTTAATTTTATATTTACTATTTGAAGAGTAATTAATGCTATTCAATGGGGCAATTTATTTTGTTTTTTACAAATGAATTTAATTGACGAAACTCTTTTTTATCAATTATCATGAGATCAATCGTTCATACCAAATTTTTCAACAATTTCACGATTAATCTCCTGAGGGGGCACATAATCAGGATTTTCATCTTCATCAGGCGCATTATCGAGACTTGATTTAATCTTTGAAACAATGTTGTCTCGACATCATTTCAAAGAGGGGCAAAATGTATACACATAAAAATGGCTACGAGTGATTAAATAAATATTTTATATTTATTTATTGATTATTCTTCTATTAAATAGTTAATTTGAAAAGATTAATTTATTTAATTCATTTTCGTGTCTTTCTATTAATTAATATTTTATTAATTAATTCATCTATTCTATTCCTCTAAAATAATTAAATATCTAATATTTAATTATCCTTTTAACCAACTTAATTAAATATCTAATATTTAATTATCCTTTTAACCAAGTTAATTAAATATCTAATATTTAATTATCTCCTCCAATCAATTAAATATCCAATATTTAATGGTTATTCTCCTATTCTATAGTCTCAAATATTAAAAGATTTCTTAAATTATTTAATCTTTCTTATCCAACTCATTCTTCCATCTCCACTTCATCTTCCCTTTGCCAACTCATCCATCATGTGGCTAAGGAAATTAATATTTCTTAAATATTAATTCATCATTTATCTTCAACTTCCAAATTTAATGAATATGGTGTACATACACATATATCATAACCATTTCCTATATTCTCTCCAACACCCCCTACATCTTAGGAAGGACTTGAGTCCACTTGTCCTCTCATGCCTAAATCTTCTCCAACCATCCCTAGATTCCCTCAGTCAGCAACCCAGTCAAGGTTAGATGAGTGACACTTGTCTTCTCCTTCCTGCTTTCTCTCAACCTTCACCTTTGCTCACAACCATCCAAATCTGTAGATCTGAGCCACATCATCTCGTCCTCTCAAGGTCTATAAAATCAAGAGCTTAAATTGAGAGAGAGTTAGAATTCAAGTGCATTTTCAAGCAATTTTATTGTAAAACTAATGCATCCGTGAGTTTTAATCTTGAAGCAAAATAGCAATTATCATTTAGCATAATCATTTTAGCAAAATCATGTAGTATTGCATATTATAGCATTTGTTAACTATCAGTTACTAGTCCATTCTTCATATGCCATCTTGGAAGCTATCATTGCATTGTCTGAGAGCACACCATCTCCAACCAGGAACAATGGAGTTAGGACACAATGAGACATAAACCATGAAGGTCATATTAGTATTTTTATTTCATATGTATTTCATGTAGTTTGGATTTCCTATAGCATTTCTATTTGTATTTTGTGAAACTAACTTGTTGCAGGTAGCATTCTAAGGATGAAATTCAAGTCGACACAGTTAGAAATAAAGCTAGACTTGTTTGTAAAGGTTATTCTTAGATGGAAGGAATTGATTTTGAGAAAATTTTTGCTCTAGTATCTAGAATTGATGTTGTTAGATTATTTATTTCTTATGTTGCTTACAAATATTTTAAAGTGTATCAGATGGATGTCAAGTCAACCTTTCTTAATGGTGATCTCGAAGAGGAATTTTACATTAAGCAATCAGATGGATTTTAGTTGACAAATTAGAAAGATATGGTATGAAGACTGAAGAAAGCACTATATGGACTGAAGCAAGCCTCTAGAGCTTGGTATGCCAGATTGGATAAGTATTTGATGAAACTTGAATTCAATAAATGTACTATTAATAGTAATTTGTATTTCAAGATTGATCATGATCACATTCTGATTATTGAGGTATTTGTTGATGACACTATTTTTGGTGGAGATGATAGTTCATGAAAGAATTTTGCTGATGATATGCTGAATGAATTTGAAATGTCTATGATTGGTGAAATGAAATTCTTCTTATGATTGCAAATTACACAGTCAGGTAAAGGTATATTCATATCTCAATCTAAGTGTGTGAAGGAATTACTGAAAGAAATTTGGATTAGATGATGCTAAACCTGTTGGAACTCCTATTGTGACCAGTTTTAAATTGACAAAGGATGATGATTCTCCTAAAGAAAATCATACTAGATACAAATCTATAATTGGTGGACTTCTCTATTTGACTCAGACTAGACCTGATATTATGAATGCTGTTTGTCTTGTTGCTAGATTTCAGGCCAATCCTAGAGAATCTCATGTTATTACTATGAAAAAAATTTCTAGATACTTGAAAGGATCTATTTTCATGATTGAAATCATTAAAATTAAGCTAATTAGGGAATAAGGACGATCACAAATCCTTAAGTAATCAAGTTGATTTAAAATATAAGTCAATGAAATAAATGCAAGAAATAGAAAATCTAAACTAATTAAACCGCCTATTCCACATTATTGCTTCCATTGTTCTTCTCCAAATTGCATGTATGGCTCTGTGATTCTCCAAATTTATTTGAAGAGTGTGATCTGTGATTCTAGATTGATTTGAGAAATTGATCTTATTTATATAGATTTTCAAGAGAGATGGGGAGGGATTTTGAACTGAAGTGTTGATTGGGAGTAAACTGATTTAGATTGATAAGTTAACAAAGTTGATTGATTTGTTAACTCATTTGATTGATTTGTTAACTCAGATTGATTGAGTAGTCAACTAAATAGTTGTATAGTGAAATGAATAGATTAGCCAGCTGGTTGAGTTGATTGAGGAGATGACTAATTTGATTTATTAGTCAAAAAAGGTGATTTGGAGTGAAAAGGGAAGATTGAAGAGTTAACCGAGTTAATTGATTTGATTAACCAGTTATGATTTTCAACATGTGTTGTAGGAGATTGAATTGAAATTCAATTTCATTCTTATTTGGATTTGAATTTAGATTTTTGAATGCTGAAATGCACATGAGATTAACTTAAATTTATTGAAATGTGATGAAATTAAGATTTGGTGAAATGTGAATTTGGGAGAAATGAAATTAGATGAAATGAGGTGAAATTCAAATTTGGAGATTTGGAGGAATAAGTTAATTAATTAAATAATTTAAATGAAATTATTTAATAATGAGAAATAGAATTAATTAAATAATAGATTATTTAACTATAGAATAAGTCTTAATTAATTAAATAATTAATATTTAATTAATATATTTTTTTTGATTGGTGACATGGATTTTTTAGCCTGGTCCAATCTCCAGGTGAGGACACAAATTGGGGGGCCTCATCCCCATTTTTTACATATCTGAGGTTTTAACACCTCTAAGCATTAGTTATAACATCAGTAGCCATTACCTCCTTATCTCTCCAATCCCCTCTCCTTATCTCTCCATAGTCTCTCCTTATCACTCCATCATTAACCCTTATATCTCCCTCACCTTATCATTCCATGTGTTATTCATCACACCACATCGTTCAATGAATCTGCCTTCTGCCATAGTTAGCATTGAAAGGGGCATTAACACCCTCGTCAGATTGTCGGTCATGGGACAAACCACCACGTCAGTGTACAAGAATTGTACAGGGAGAGGCATTAACGCCTCCAACAGACACCACCAATTGCAAGCTACCTATCGAGACCGGAAGCACGAACCGACGACCTCCTCCAATGCAGGCACACACAAGCGAACGAGCAGGGATTCAAACACAAGACCCACTATCAATAGTGGGTTGCAACTTACCATTGCATTGTGGGGTCAACCCCTATTTATAAGGGTTTGAACCAAGGATGTAAGCATTACAGGTGAGAAGCCCCACTATTTCTCCAAGGTTCTCCCCAAGGTAAGAGTACTCCATTTTTTACATGGTAAAGATGAACCTGTGGGGGTTTGAACCTAGGTTGTAGGCACTACAGGAAAGAAGCCCCACCATTTCACCAAAGGGTCATCCCCTTAAAAGGGTTTGAACCAAGGATGTAAGAACTATAGACAAGAAGGCCCACTATTTCTCCAAGGTTCTCCCCAGGGTAAGAGTACTCCATTTTTTACACGGTAGAGACGAACCCGTGTGGGTTTGAACCTAGGTTGTAGGAAAATATTTAATTAATATTAACGATAGGGTTAATTGATTAATTAATTAAAGGATAGAAATTTGATAATTAGAAATGTTGAATGTGATGATTGACTCATTTTTAAAGAATAATTAGCTTAATTACTTAATTAATAAGACGAATAATGAGTGCATGATTAATGAGATATTTTTAGGTGTCTACAAGAATTATTGATTTGGGTTTATGGTATCCTAAAGATGATGACTTTACTTTGAGTACTTTTATAGATGTTGATGACTAGAAGAGTACTAGTGGAGGTGCATTTTTCTTAGGAAAGAGATTGGTTTCATGGGCAAGTAAGAAGCATAATGTTATATCTCTGTCTACTGCAGGGGCTAAATACATTGCCACTGTTAGCAATTGTACATAGGTAATATGGATGAAGTAGATATTGAAGGATATTGGAGTTGTTTATGATGTGCTTACTGCTATATATTGTAATAATTCTAGTGCTATCAATATTTCTAAGAATTTGGTGTTGCATTCCAAGACTAAGCATATATCAACAAAGTTTCATTTCTTGAGAGAGAAAGTGAATGAGAAGAAAGTCAGGCTCGAGTATATGTCTATAAAGGAAGAAATTGCAGATATCTTCACAAAGCCTTTGCGAGAAGCAAGGGGTTATTGCCCCTCCTAATCAGAACTAAGATGCATGGATTTGCATTGGTCTGGTGGATCTCACAGAGATATCTTTTGACCTGGATTGATGTATGGTGGTTGCTACTTAGGGGGAGTAGTCAGTGGTTTAGATGTTTAGATTTGTGTGTATATCTAAGGAGGAGAGAATCATGATTTGTGTGTATATCTAAGGAGGAGAAAATTATGATTTGTATGTATATCTAAGGAGGAGAGAATCACGATTTGTGTTGTATATGTTTTTTGCATTGATGTCAAAGGGAGAGAGAAGCATGTGGAAAACTACTATATCCTCTGCTAATCTTAGGGGGAGATTGTTGAGAGTTATGGATTGTTTATATCTTTCTTTGAATTGATTGTTTTTCACATTTATATGTTCCCATCAATGCTAAAGGAGGAGATTGTTGGATGTTGTTGAGAAGTTTTTTGAAATGATGTTTTGCCATTGATGTCAACATATTCTTCTGTGTATTCCAGCGTTGCAGTTAGATTAAATGAGTTGGTTTAGTTAGTGTGTTTCAGATGAGTTGTTGCAGATTAAAGGGTTTTGAGATAAGTATCTCTAGTTGACTCAACAGGAGCTTCAGTGGTTCGCATGATGATTTGATTGAGTTGTATGGTCCATTATTGTGATTGGTTTTTCAGTTGTTCATGTTATTTGGTATTCTAGATTTTGCTCCGCATTGCTTTGAGATCACAATATCTTTGTTTGTAGATTTAATGAGCAATTGACTATTGATAAATGCACAATTGTCATAAATAGTGCACAATTTCTTTTAATAATTCACATTTGTATATTTGATTCGCACTTGTGTCTAATAATGTGCAATTGAATTTATTAATTCACAATTGTTATTATTGATGCACATTTGACTTAAATGGTGCACAATTGCTATGAAAAATGTGCAATTGCATTAAATAGTTTGCATTTGATTGTCCATATTATATCTGATTCACACTTGTTGTTTTTGCAATTTTTCCAAAATATTTGAGTTGATTTTTGTCGTGCGAATGTAGTATTTGATATTTTTATGTATTTAATCTTGTAGGAACATTACCCTATCCTGGTTGATAGATAGACAAGGCCAGATGGTCTCGAGCATCATCATGAACTTATTGATGAGGAGACTTCTTTGATCAAACACTTGGGCTTGTATCACATATTGCACTTGCTAGAGGTTACGACCAACATGACCATGATCACTTCTACAGTCGAGCAATGACATTCTGAGACTTGTTCATTTCATTTACCTACTAGTGAGGCATCAGTCACACTAAAGGATGTGTGGCACATTCTACATATTCCTATTAATGGCACTCGAGTTACATTTGATCATGATGATGGTGTTGCCGGACTATGTGATTTGCTTGAGTGCTCAGAGGAGGACTTACCTATATGGGGTAAATATGAGATCCGATGGGATGATATGGATTATGATGACCTGACTATCGTTATGTGCCCTATTTTCGCTAGCCTACTGATTCTTGATAGATGGACACCTAGTTTCCCTATTAGATGGGGTAGAGTCATCTGAGATATGATCATTGACATATGTGTTTTCGCTTGGGGTTCATGCTTATTGGCCACTTTATATTATCAGATGCATGGCATTGTATACTTGGAGTAGAAATCTATTGGTTGCAACATCACTTTTCTCCAAGTATGGGCTTGGGAGCATATTGCTATCTTTCGGTCGATGATTCATGTTGATCTAGTTGATGAGCATCCATATGCGTATAAATATATAGTTGGTATCAAACATAGGGGTTTAAGGAATACCCTATACTGGAGACATCAGATAGATATCTTGTAGTAATTCTCTTGGAAACCATATCTTGATTATCGTGATTGGGCTCATGATGCTCAACATTTACCTTATTTTGGACAATAATGATATCTCATTGGTCGAGTTGTTGGCAAGCACAAGGTTATCGATATCATCTTCTTGGATGGGTACTCTATCAGTTTGGGGAGGTATAGGGTGTGCCAGATGTGACAACTTAATTTGCTTAGATTACTCAAGAGATTGGGGATTGGAGGGCTTGTGTAAAACCTCATCTTTCTATATCCAAGTTTGATTCTCTTCGCCCTTTATAGTGGGGTTGGCTAGTTGGGTTTGCAGATCTAGGTGCGACTCCTCAGTATGATGCTTGGTGGGTTCAACACATGCTAGTGCCATTGACAGATCCCACAATTCCTATTACAACACAACAAATTTAGATTGGTAGACCTCAAGGAGGGAGAGGGAGAGGTAGAGGGAGAGGTGGCAGAGGGCGGCATGGTGGAGGATGAGATAGAGGTCAGATTGGATTGATTGCAACAACAACGACAATGGAGGTAGAGCAAGATGATAGTGAGGATGATGTAGACATCAGTGGAGACACTAAGTCTATGGGAAGCTCTGACCAGGATGATAGTGAGAGTGATGATTCTCTACTAGAGTCATCTAGCTATGGAGGGAGTGATGGCGGGGATGGTGGTGGGTAGGACATTGAGATGGACCAGGTTGGATATGTGCCGACCACAAAGGAAGGTGGAGATGAGGAGGGTGAGGATGAGAAGGTTTTGAGAGCTCTGATTAGGAGCTTGGAGGATCTAGTTTCCACTTTAAGACAACAATAGATGGATGAAGGGAGAACTTCTGACGATCATATAGTGTCGTGGTTGCTAAGAGGGATTAGATTGCAGGAGAGATGGATAGGGCTATTGCTGATAAAGATCGACTCCAGAGAGAGCGAGATGATGCAGTGTGGAGGGCACAGGTGACCATGGATGCTTATGATCAGTTGTTTGGTCCAGGAAGTGATGCATGGATGGAGTCAGAGAAATTTTTCACTGCTTCTCAGGAGGATATATACTATAGATAGGCATATGAGAGAGCCATTCACGAGGGCTAGAGGGAGCTTAGCTATCAATCATATATATCTTGGAGTGGATCTATCAAAGACATGAGTCAAAAGATGAGAAACATAGGCATGATGGGTCCTCTTAGGGCATCATCAGGACATCCTGGAGTAGGATCCAGTAGGTAGGATCCTCCTGGAGATAGAGGAAATGTCAGTTGAGACACTTTGTGTTGTACTTGATTTGATGTATTCTGACACTTTTTGGAGATATATATGATATGCATTTTGGTAGCATCTTACATGCCTTGTGTTATTTATATGATGTATGATTCTATATGCTGTTTTATGTATGTGATGCATTCTATGATTCTATGTGCATTTTATTTTATGTAATATGATGATGTGATGATATGATTGTTCAACTAATGCTTTTGACATAAATTAATATGATAATGAAACTAAAATGAATTTTACATGATGTGATATTTATCTGAATGAATCTAATGCAATGAAATCTAAGTGAAGATGCATTTAAGCTAGGTGATAATGCAAGTGAATCTAAGTAGCATATAATTAAGTGATAATGCAAATTAACTAATAGAAAATGCACTTAAAATGATATGCAACCTATATGAATGCTTTTTTTATACCAGAATACATTGTGGATTGTGCCTCTTGAATTAAAAGAAGTGTTAGTAAGAAAGATAGATTTGGAAAAGATGATGAAAAGATACGTTAAAAAATGAAGAATCAACTGTGTCAACTTCATATCAAGAACTGATATGATATGATATGAATGACAGTGATGAGTACTCTTCTTTGTCTTTATTCATAGTACAATACATTATCATCATTGAGCCTTATTATGTAACAATGAAGCTTAGTACATCGAGGTATAAGGAACCAAGACGTATAGATATCTCATTGCAATAAACAAACATGTAGAAAACAAGGAATGAACCCTCCATTATGGGAATTACACTAGGGGTCGAGGTATGTGTGGCATTGACAAGATGAATGCTCCTATCACAGACACCCACTAGATAAATTTCCCTAGAACTTCATTGGTTAACACTACAAACAACAAACAAAGAAAATGATCATGATCATCATAGCTCCTCTAGTCACTTTTGGACATCCTTGAGTAGCATAGAAACATGATCTTCTCCAATTGATAAAAGATAAAAACCAAATTAGACAAAACTCAGCAGCTTGACTGACTGTGCCTTTAATTTGTTTTGTTTCATGTGATGGTTGATAATGCCTGGTTTTAGAAAGTTGTGGACCTCATTTAAGACTGATCTGTCTGATTTTGAGTGTATCCTCTTCTGTTTAAGACAAGATAATGATCACGTTGATATGGATATTGACGATTGATAAGACTTGATCAATTTGGTTGTAGATTTTTGATAAGATAGTTATATCCTTTGTTTAACTTTGTGTGAAGTGTTTGTTGGATATATGCTAGTGTATATGTTTCTCACGAGACATTTTATTGTAAGCTTTTGATTGTTTTATGATTTTTTAGGGTTTTTGGGGATCGATATTTGAATGTTTCTGTTTGATTTTGTTGTTTTCTAATTTTTAAGTTTTTGTTGTTTTATGATTGTTTTTTGTATTTGTTCAGGATCTTTTATGATTTTTAGAATTTTTTTAGGACTTTATCTAATTTTTAGGTCTTTATCTGATTTTTAGGATTTTTTTAGGACTTTATCTGATTTTTAGGATTTTTTCAGGACTTTATCGGATTTAAGGACTTTTTTAGTTATGTCCCCAATATGTAGACCTATTATGACATGATGATCTAGGTGATACATATGGAGACAATGAATTTTTGACATGAGTTATGCTAATGCAAGATGAATGATGAAGATGCAATCCCTATTCGAACAAGGATGATTGTGTGCGTCTTTCATTTTGAAATGCACTAATTAGATTAAAGGTGTGGAACATTTTAGAGATAGGAGTTCAATCCATTCTCAGAAGACTTTAGACCACCCAACCTAACACACTATGTAACTAGGATTTATGAATGGAGGCGCAGAAAAATTCTCCATCAATTCTTGAAACTTTGATCTTCTTTTGCTCATGTGTGTGCATATGAGTTTATTCCCACTCTTATAACCATTACAAACCCTTGGATTCATATGTGGCTAGCTACATGAGTTATTTTGAATTCAAAAGCAACCTAGATAGAGCCTCGATGCCAACAAGATTTTATGGTTCCGACGAGGTTATAAATCATAATCTCTCAAATATTGCTCCATTGGCAGCAGTCATCCATAGCCCTGATGAAGTTATTCACATGTTCCCTTAGTCAAGCTTTATTGCACATTTTTGCATGATATTTAAGTTATATATCTTTGCTCATTTTGCGTTGAAGTGGATATTGTCATAGAACTTTTTTCTTTTATTTTCTTTCCTTGACTTGTAAATAATGAAACCTACTTGGGTATGATGATTATAGTGGTGTTGAAGCATAATATTGGATTTTTCACTAGCCTAATGACCAACTAGTTATCTGTAATGACTTAGAGAATGTGATTAATGTTTGAGATATCAACTAATAGATGTTGGGTAACAAGCCTTAATAGTGAAACTTATACACAACCATGGATAAAGCTTAATCACAAGGTGACGTTGAAGATAAATGACTAGAGACCTCCTAAAGACTTGATGAATAAGTATCTAGGAAACGAGATCACCTTCTCTCCTTTCAATGTAGATAGTTGAATGATTTAGATAATCCCCTTATTTTATTGATGCAACTATATGCATAAGCAAATATTATATGCTATGAAGATTGCGAATGCGATGCATTTAGGAAAGAATATGAGATTCAATGTGTTAAGGAAAAAGATATGCAAACGAGGAAAGTAAATCCTATATTAACCCAGCCCTTAGATGTAATATCTTTTTAGGTGTATGTTGTTCATGGGACCTAGGAGTGGATCTCTGTTCATTGTTGTTAAATGATAAGTGCAATTTCCAACTACTCTTGTGATGACAAGAGGACCTAATCAGTTAGGTTCAAACTATCTTGGTTTTTCACATTTTGTGAGATTCCTTTGATTCTCCTTAAGGACAATATCTCCTACTTCGAAGAAATGTGGTCTTACTCTTTTATTATAGCTTCCTCTCATTTTATTTTGATAGCCTTGCAAATGATTCAGAGCACTTTATCATTTTTCATCCAATAATTCAAGTTCTTGCAAACGAGTAACTCTATAGTCTTCCTCTGATATGATGTATTTCAGAGAGATTCTTAGTGATGGAAATTCTACCTCGATAGGTAAAATGGATTTTGAACCATATATCAAAGAGTAAGGTGTAGCACTAGTAGCTGTGCGGACACCAGTTCGATAAGCCTAGAGAGATTGATTTAGTTGAAGATACCAGTCTTCTCGAGTGTCATTGACAACTTTCTTTAAAATTTTTAATATGGTTTTATTTGTTGCCTCAACTTGACCATTGCTTTGGGGGTAATAAGGAGTTGCAAAACATTGTTGAACATGGAATTGATCACAAAGTTCACTCACTTATTGGTTTTTAAAGGGTCACCCATTGTTAGTGACAATGCACATTCAAACTCCATATTTGCAGATGATATAATTCAAGATAAACTTAGCTATCTGTTGGCCTGTATTGTAGGTCATAGGGATTGTCTCAACCCATTTAGTAAAGTACTCAGTAGCTATGAGTATGAACTTGTGTCCATTGGAGAATGTAGGTTTTATCTTCCCAACAAGATGTAATCCACATTGTGAGAATGACCATGGTGATGTAATTAGTTGAAGATCTTGAGTAGGTGCATGGATCAAGTCTCCATGTATTTGGCATTGTTTGAATCTTTCGACATACTTGTAGGCATCCTTTTCCATTGTTGGTGAATAATACCCGGTTCTTAGCAATGCTAGTGTCAGACCAGAAGAGTGTGCTCCACATATCCCATCATGAACTTCTTTTAGGGTAGTCTGCGCCTCCTCCATATTGAGACATCGAAGTAAAGTACCATCTAGGCCTTTTCTATATAAAGTATCAACAACGTTTGTGTGTTTTGTATCTTGATGAATAAGTGTCTTTCTTTGATTGAGTGAGAGATCAGGAGGTATATATTGATCATGAAGGTATGCATATATATCTCTCTACCAAGGAGATTCAGGTCCCACTATCATACAAACATATTCAGCAGATGGTATTTCATATGCTGGTACCATAAGTTGCTTGAATATGAAATCAAAGTGAGTTCCATTGTTAGGCATGTCCAAGAGAGAGCCTATTGTTGTCATAGCGTCAATTGCTTTGTTTTGTGCTCTTGGGATTTGCTCAAATGTTATATTGGTGAACTACTTCTTGTATTCTTCCACCAACTATTTATAAGGTGTCAGCTTGTCCTCTTTTGTATTATAATCATCATTGACTTGATTAATGACAAGCTGTGAATCTCCTTTAGACTTGTAACTCCATGATTTTCCAATGTGTGGCAGTACAAAGTCTTATTACTAGGGCTTCATATTCAGCTATGTTATTGGTACAAGAGAAGCTGATTTTGAATAATTTAGGGATGGAATCACCCTGAGGAGTTATGAAGAGAATTTATGCTCCTGCTCCACGATTTGTATAGGAACCATCAAAATACAATTTCCAGTTTGTAGGTGCTGAAAGTGTGAACAGTGATTCATCTAGAAAATCTACCACCATTGGATGACTATATTGTAGGGGTGCCTCAACAAGCTAGTCTGCTAAGATCTATCCCTTGATGGCCTTTCTGTCAACATGCTCTATTTAGAATTCACTTAGTATCATGACCCACTTGGCAAGTCTTCTGGTTAATGCTTCTTTATTCAACAAGTACTTGAGTGGATCAAATTGTGTGATGAGGTGGACCTTATGACTCAAAATATAGTGTCTTAGCTCTTGGGATTCAAAGATCTCTGCGAGACATACTCGCTCTATTGGTGTGTAGTTGACTTCATATCCAATGAGTGTTATACTAATGTATTAGATAGCTCTCTCTTTTCCTTTCTCATCATGCTGTGCTAGGAGAGCACCTAAAGAGGAATTTGTTGTTGATCTGTACAAGAGTAATGGTTTCCCATGTGTTGGTGGTACCAAAACTGGTGTGGACAAAAGATATTCTTTTAGTATTTTTAAATGCCTCTTGGCATTGTTCTATCTATTTGAATGTGACACCTTTCTTCAAAAGATGTTAAAATGGTTGGCACTTGTCTGCCAATTGTGCAATGAAGTGTCTTATGGATTGTAGTCTCCCATGCAGACTTCTTAATTGCTTGAGTGTAGTGGGTGATGACATGTCTAGTATAGCTTTGACCTTTTGTGGATCTATTTCTATGCCGCGGTTTGATAGAATGAATCCCAAGAGTTTACCAGATGTTACCCCGAACACACACTTTTTGGGATTTAGGCATACATTGTATTTCTCAAGTCTGTTAAATATTTTAGTTAAGACATCCAGATGATTGTCTCTTGTTGTGGATTTAGCCAGTAAATCATCTACATAGTCTTCCATGAATTTTTGTATCATGTCATGAAATAAGGTGGTCATTTGTTGGCATTATAACAGACAAGTGGAGATTGTTGGCACTTCAATAAGGATATTGAGAAGGTTGTTGATGATTATGGATACAACTGATTAAGGATGATTACTGTCTTAATATTATTATTTTGTCATTGATGTCAAGAAATTGATTTTCTAATTTAGTATGATGTTGCCATATCTTAAGAAGTATGATTTGATGAGTATAAAGATGTTGGTAAAAGACACAGAAAGAATATGATGAATAAGGGGAGAAATAAGTTATTCAATGGGCAACTATTATAGAGTTAGACAATGATGAGATCATGATGTTTAGATTGTTTTGATATCATACATATGTTATTGATTTTAAGGTTAACACTATACTATGTTACCGAGCAAAGAACCTAGTCGATAAACCCTAAGGAACCTAGTCAGTAAACCCTAAGGTTATCACTATCGGTTAATGAAGGTGAAATGTCTACCGAGTGAAGTTTAGTATTTACCGAGTTGCAACCGAGTAATAATAGAATGCATTAAATGATTACATGCATTATTTAATGAAGGAAGCTGATGAGTTGGCTATGATTAAATGATTGGTATGCCATGAATGAAGTTTGTTAAAGAATCTATGGCAAAGGAAAATTGACAAGAAGATCTACAGCTCATAATGAACCGCAATACCCTAGCACAAGTTCCAAGAAATGTATGCAAGTTCCAAGGTGGGGTAACATGTTTTCAGATCGGCGAATACATTGAATCTGGACAAAGTTTGAAGATCTGATGGCTATGATTGATCAAGGGAAATGTGATCAAGGAGATTAAGTGGTTGGCAAATTGTTTATAAATAAGGAACTCTTGTTAAACAATGCATGCGGGCAAGTGTATGTACAGGGATGCTACATAGTGATTACCGAGCACTGAAGCTTGAAGACCTATTTTGTATAATAGAGTATAAAGCCCAATAGATGGACAAGATGAGTCCTATATTGTATTGAGCAAATAAGAATCTGCTTTAGCATTTTAGATGTGAAGTTGCCGATAGATTTTTATTACTTTTATTTTGTGAAGTGACAGAAAATCTCTTAATCGAGTGGACTTAACAGTCTTATTTGTAAAACCCTCTAGCAAGGTGACATTCTGATTGAGTGTTTGAAATCCTTTAACAAGGTCACTTCTAACAAGGTGAAGATCCTAATAGATCTGAGGGAAATCCCTTAATCGGGTCACATCTAGTAATGTGTTTGTAATCTTTAACAGGATTTGCTTTTTACCGAGCATACTCTAGAAGAGTATATTTCTTAGTGGGTCCGAAATCCCACAGTGGTTTTTCCCTATTTGGGTTTCCACGTTAAATCTGGTGTTATGAGTGCTATGATGTTTATATGCTTTTGAGTTTGCATGTTTCGTAGTTTTGGATATATTACTGAAATATATGTTACCGAGGTTGAATCTGATGTTTTTATGGAAGATTAAGTTTGTATGATTCACCCCCCCCTCTCATCTTATTTGCTTGGCATCTTGCATACATTAAGTATCAGAACCATCAATTGGTATCCGAGCTTTGGACTCTGGAAGAAAAAGTTTAAAGGTACTTGAGGCAAAGATCCAAAGATGTATAAGAGGGATGCACTGAAGTTGAACAAGTCAAGTTTCTCTACATGGAAGAAAAGGATGAAGCTGCACCTATTAGGAGTTGGAGAATATGCTGTATATTATCTAGAGAATAATTTCATCACACCGAGCACCTATCCATTGACAATGGAAGAAATAAAGGCAAAGCAAGAACATATCCAAGCAATGATTGAAATAACATCTACATTGAGCGATTCAGAGTTTAATGATCTAGAAGGCTACAAAGATGCAAAGGCTATGTGGGAAAAGCTCATATCAGTGTATGGAGGAGATGAACATGTTCGAAGAGAAAAAGTGGATAGTCTAAGAGGGCAAATTGAATCTATGAGGATGAATGAAGGTGAGAACATAACCTCGTACAATACAAGACTAAAGGAGATTGTCAATCAAATCAAAGGAGTAGGTGGAACCATTGAAGAAAAGGACATAACAAGTAAGTTGTTAAGAACCCTTCTACTAGCTTATGCAATCCAAGTCTCTACAATCAATGAATTGAGGTCTGCACGAAATATGCCAGTCTCTTTAGATGCTACTGTTGGTAAGCTACATGCATTTGAGTTAAGTAACTTTGATAACAGTGGGTCATCGGTAAATAAAGTTGAATCTGCATTTAGTTCTTTTTATCTTGATGAATCTAATGATTACAATGAAAGAAAGTATAAGTACTCTGAAGGAGATCACAGTGGAGCAAGTGAAATATTTTGCAAGAACATGGAGGAAGTACACAAACTATATGAGGAAATTAGAAAGCAAGAAGAGTTTGAAGCACTATTAGCCAGAATGTTACCGAGAGGCAATGGTAAGTATAAAGGAAAACTACCTTTGAAATGTTTCAATTGTGATAAGATAGGACATATGGCTTCTAACTATCTTGACAAAGATTCTACTGAAAAGAGAGATTACCAAGATGACAGATATAAAGATAATCATTACAGAAGACACTGAGACTTCAGAAGAAGAGATAGAAAGACATGCTTAATAGCTGATGAGGAATTCAATGATGACAAATCAGATGAAACTGATACAGAGGAAGTAGTTTATGTGGCTATCAAAGATGGATCATATGAAGAAAGGTATGAAGAAAAATCCCTAATATCTCACATAAATACTAATGAATGTTGGATCATAGATAGTGGATGCTCACATCACATGATAGGTGATAAACACAAGTTTTTTATGTTAGAAGACTATGATGGAGGCTATGTAAGATTTGGTAATGATGCACCATGTCCAGTAAAAGGTAAAGGATCCATAACACTTCTTGACAATGCAAAGTGCAATGATGTTTATTGGGTTTAAGGTTTGAAATACAATTTGTTGAGTGTAGCACAGCTAAACAACACAGGTTACCAAATAGAATTTCAGAAAGGAATAGTCAAAGTTAATGACAAGAATGGAAAGTTAGCTGCCACCGGGACACAAACAAAAAGTAATACATTTCACCTTGACTCAACTCGGACTAAGTGTCTATATGCAAAGATAGATGATACCTGGTTATGGCATAAAAGGTTTTCTCATGTAAATTTTGATAATGTGATCAAAATAAGCAAGAAGCATTGAGTAAGAGGTCTACCGAGTCTTGAAAAACCTGAGAATGCTATGTGCCGAGGATGCCAGATGGGTAAAATGACAAGATCAAACTTTAAAAGTAAGTCTTACACTTCTAAGGGAATTTTAGATCTTGTGCACACCGATCTTTGTGGTCCTATGAAAGTTCAAAGTTATTATGGTGATAAATATTTCATATTATTTGTGGATGATTACTCAAGGATGATGTCAGTTATGTTTTTAAAAGAAAACTCAGAAGCTTTTCAAATGTTTAAATGGTATAAGGCAAGAGTTGAAAATGAAACAGGAAGACAACTGAAATGTCTTAGATCTAATAGAGGAGGAGAGTTCACATCTAATGATTTCAACTTATTCTGCAATGATCATGGTATTAAAAGACAAGTCTCTGCACCAAGAACTCCACAACAAAATGGAATTGCTGAGAGAAGAAATAGATCTATTGTGGATTGTGCTAGAACCCGGATGATTGAAAAGAAAGTACCACAAACATTTTGGAGAGAAGCAATAAGCACAACAGTTTACACCCTAAACCGAGTACAACTGAAGAAAGGTACTTTGAAGACACCATATGAATTCTGGTATGACAAGAAACCTAATGTAAGTTATTTTAAAATCTTTGGAAGTAGATGCTATGTACAAAAATATGATAGAAATGGCAAGTTTGATCAGAAAAGTGAAGAAGGAACATTTCTTGTTTATTTTTCTAGAAGTAAAGCATTTAAATGTTTGATCAAATCATCTAACAAAATAGTAGACAGTGCAAATGTGAAAATTGATGAATTTGCAGAAAGAAATGATGAAGGAAACTCCAAAGAACCAGAAGATTATGATGAATTTGTCTATGTTCAACTGACAAGTCTTACCGAGAGAAATGTTGAAGAAAATGAAGAGAATATCCAGTTACCGAGTGATGAAGAAGATCAGATAGAGCCTACCAAGCCTGTATTAGCCAAGTATGTCAGAAGACATCATGCATCAAGTCAGATTATAGGAGATAAGGATGATCCAGTGATGACAAGGAACAAACTGAGATAGAACACATGTTTGATATCTGAATTTGAACCAAGAATAGTGAAAGAGGCATTTAAAAGTGAAGATTGGATAAATGCTATAACAGAAGAGATTGATCAAATCAAGAAGAATGATACATGGACACTAATCCCAAGACTGAAGGACAAAAATGTAATTGGTACAAAGTGGATTTTTAGAAACAAGTTGAATGAAAAAGGAGAGGTCATTTGAAATAAAGCTAGACTAGTTTGCAAAGGTTATGCTCAAGAAGAAGGAATTGATTATGGTGAAACTTTTGCACCTGTGGCTAGACTAGAAGGAGTAAGAACATTGTTGGCATATGCTGCTTACAAAAATTTCAAGGTATATCAAATGGATGTCAAATCTTCATTTTTGAATGGTATATTGGAAGAAGAAGTTTTTATTGAACAACCTGAAGGATATGTTGAAAACAAGAATAAAGATCAGGTATGTAAATTGAACAAAGCTTTATATGGTTTGAAACAAGCACCTAGAGCATGGTATGAAAGATTGCACTCTTATTTAATCAAGATTGGTTTTATAAGAACAAGTGAAAACAACAATATGTATATGAAGAATGATGAAAATGGAATACTGATCTCAGCCATATTTGTTGATGATATTATCTTCTATGGAAATGACTCTTTATGCAAGAACTTTGGAAATGAAATGAGCAAAGAATTTGAGATGTCATTAATCGGTGAGATAAAGTATATTATAGGTTTATAGATACTACAAATGAAAAATGAGATTTTCATTACTCAATCCAAGTACATAAAGGAAATCTTGAAGAAATTTGGAATGGAGGATTCAAAACCAGTAAGTACTCCTATGACTACCAATTGTAAATTATCAAAGAATGATGAATCCGCATCTGTTGATGAGACACTTTACTGATCCATGATTGGAAAGCTACAATATGTTATTCATAGTAGACCAGACATAGCACATGCAGTAGGTATAGTTGCAAGATTATCTGCAGATCCTAAGGAAACACACATGATAGCAATCAAGAGAATTTTTAGATACTTGAAAGGCACTGAGGATTATGGCTTAGTATATCAGAAAGGAAATGACTTTAATTTAAAAGTTTATACTGATGCTGATTGGGCAGGCAACATTGATGATAGGAAAAGCACAAGTGGAGGAGCTTTCTTTTTAGGAGAAAGACTAGTGAGTTGGCTTAGCAAGAAATAAGGATGTGTTTCACAGTCAATAGCAGAAGCTGAATATGTTGCTGCAACATTGAATTGTACCAACATAGCATGGATCAAACAACTGTGGGAAGGTATAAATGAGAAAGTTACTGAGCCAGTAACTATATTCTGTGACAAAACTAGTGCCATTAACATTTCAAAGAATCCTGTTACGCACTCTAAGACAAAGCACATCTCTATCAAATATCATTATCTTAGAGAAGAAGCCCAAGAGAAGAAAGTGGTGTTGGAGTATGTTAGCACAAAGGAACAAATAGCAGATATCTTCACCCAGCCACTGCCAAGGGACACTTTTGAGTATCTCAAAAGTAAGTTAGGGGTCCTACCCCTATCTTCTACTCACTGACCGAGTTCGGTGAAGGCATCAATTCGATGACTCTACAAAATATCTTTAGGAGTTGATGCTGATCTACACACTTTAGGAGGTTTTCTAAAGGTGTGCAGGAAACAAATACAGGGAATAAGAATTGAAGACAAAATGCTCTGACTGAGACTATGTTGACACATAATAGTAGGAAATCACTTCATACAGGAATAAATTATGTTTTAGTTCTTTACTTTTTGGCATTGTTGTCAAAGGGGGAGAAGACTGAAAAAAAGAAGACTGAAGAGAAAAGAAGAGAAGACTAATGTATGGGGGAGAATTCTGATGATAGAAGGAGAGCATTTCAGCATTTCAGAATCTCACAACAATTTGAATCAATAGGTCAAATCAATTGGTTTTGCCATCAATGCCAAAGGGGGAGATTGTTGGCATTATAACAGACAAGTGGAGATTGTTGGCACTTCAATAAGGATATTGAGAAGGTTGTTGATGATTATGGATACAACTAATTAAGGATGATTATTGTCTTAATATTATTATTTTGTCATTGATGTCAAGAAATTGATTTTGTAATTTAGTATGAGGTTGCCATATCTTAAGAAGTATGATTTGATGAGTATAAAGATGTCAGTAAAAGACACAGAAAGAATATGATGAATAAGGGGATAAATAAGTTATTCAATGGGCACCTATTACCGAGTTAGACAATGATGAGATCATGATGTTTAGATTGTTTTGATATCATACATATGTTATTGATTGTAAGGTTAATACTATACTATGTTACCGAGCAAAGAACCTAGTCGGTAAACCCTAAGGTTATTGCTATCAGTTAATGAAGGAGAAATGTCTACCGAGTGAAGTTTAGTATTTACCGAGTAATAACAGAATGCATTAAATGATTACATGCATTATTTAATGAAGGAAGCTGATGAGCTGGCTATTATTAAATGATTGGTATGCCATGAATGAAGTTTGTTAAAGAATCTATTTCAAAGGAAAATCGGCAAGAAGATCTACAGCTCAGATTGAACTGCAATACCCTAGCACAAGTTCCAAGAAATGTATGCAAGTTCCAAGGCGGGGTAACACAATTTCAGATCGGCAAATACATTGAACCTTGACAAAGTTTGAAGATCTGATGGCTATGATTGATCAAGGGAAATGTGATCAAGGAGATTAAGTGGTTGGCAAATTGTTTATAAATAAGGAACTGTTGTTAAACAATGCATGCAGGCAAGTGTATGCACAAGGATGCTACATAGTGATTACCGAGCACTGAAGCTTGAAGACCTATTTTGTATAATAGAGTATAAAGCCCAATAGATGGACAAGATGAGTCCTATATTGTATTAAGCAGATAAGAATCTGCTTTAGCATTTTAGATGTGAAGTTGCAGATAGATTTTTATTACTGTTATTTTATGAAGTGACAAAAAATATCTTAACCGTGTGGACTTAACAGTCTTATTTGTAAAACCCTCTAGCAAGGTGACATTCTGATTGAGTGTTTGAAATCCTTTAACAAGGTCACTTCTAACAAGGTGAAGATCCTAACAGATCTAAGGGAAATCCCTTAACCGGGTCACATCTAGCAATCTGTTTGTAATCTTTAACAGGATTTGCTTTTAACTGAGCATACTCTAGAAGAGTATATTTCTTAGTGGGTCTGAAATCCTACAGTGGTTTTTCCCTATTTGGGTTTCCACATTAAATCTGGTGTTATGAGTGTTATGATTTTTATATGCTTTTGAGTTTGCATGTTTAGTAGTTTTGGATATATTACTGAAATATATGTTACCGAGGTTGAATCTGATGTTTTTATGGAAGATTAAGTTTGTATGATTCACCCCCCCCCTCTCATCTTATTTGCTTGGCATTTGTACATACATTAAGTATCAAAACCATAAGTCATTTCCCTCTAATAAGTAGCATCAATATTTTTAAGGCCAAACGACATCACATACCAATAATATGTTCCCAACAAACAAGTGAAAGTTGTTTTATGATGGTCTTCTGGCGCAATCTTGATTTGATTATAACCATAAAAACCATCCATGAGTGATAGGATTTATTTTACAACTGTCAAGTCCACTATCATATCTATGTTAGGGAGTGGAAACACATCTTTTGTGCAGGCCTTGTTGGGATCCCTCTAGTTAGTGTAGATTCTGATACCTCTAGTACGTTTGGTTACTCAGAAAATAGTAGAGATCCATTCTGCATAATCTATGGGTCTGATGAAACCCACATCTAATAATTTATGCAATTCAATTTTGACTAACAGAGCTATGTGAGGATGCATTTTCCTGAGTTTCTGCTTGTATGGTTTTACTCTAGGTTGTAATGATAGACGATGTAAGACTAACTCAGGATCTAACCCTAGCATATCAGAATAAGACCATGAAAAGTTGATTTGCCTTTGTGTGAAAAATTGAATGAATTTTTCATTTTCTATTGGATTCAGAGATTTTCCTAGGTGTATCTTGTGTATTGTTTCAGCATATCCAATATTGATCTCTTCAGTTTATTCAAATAGTAATGCTGATTGTTCTTTTCCTATGGGAAGGTTGTCAAATCTGTTGTGAACCATATGTTCTGCATCATTTTCATCATTTGGATTAGAAGAGGAGCTTGCTTCTCCAAAGTATGCAGTTTTATCAAGATCGATGGCGAAGCCAACTTTGTGTTCATCATAAGGAAGTCCATCCCTTTAACCCAAGAATTCATCTATAGCTTCATCATTTTGAAACCAATCTAATTGTGGTTTCCCTTCTTGCCCCCAGTCTATTAGGTGAGGATACATGAGACAAAGATCCATTTCTTCAACAAGAGGAGATGTTTATGAAATCATACAGATTCTGTTGTTGAAAACATACTTGACTGATGGTGGGAAGATTGGTATGTCTTTATATTCAATGTCATCATCGTGAACTGGTTGGTTGACATAAGTTCTAAATGCTAAAAAATGTGCTACAAATGTGTAGATAGAAACTCATAATCATGTGAATCAGTTATACTCTCAATATATGTTTCTCTATTTGATTCATATTCATTAATTTCTTCAATTGGAGAGAAGATTTTTCATTGTATTGATGATGAAGGGGAGAGTATCCTAACTGGCAGGCTCTTCTTCTATGATAGAAGCTTCATTGAGTACTTGAATAAGAGATAGGGGTAATATGAATTAGCATATCTTGTTGGTGCTATCCTTATTTCTATACTACTTGGTGATGGTGTGGAAGTATATGATGCTGGTGCAATTCTTGTTTCTATAACTGTATTGACATGTGATTCTAGCTAAAAGACTGTTTGTAATGAGTGGCTTCATCTTGGTGATTCAAGGTCATGATATTCACTTGTTATTATTGGGGTATCTGGTCTAGTTGTTGTTCTTTTCCTTGTCAAACCAGTGTACCCTAATCCCTAATTTTTTGGATTCTCTGAAGGTAATATGGGTTTTATAATGCCTTGTGCATGTGCCCCCAAGCCTGTGGTTCCGTCATAACCATGGTGCCATAACATCTTGAAACTATTACCATATTGTTTTAAGGGGAGTTTGATGTTTGGAGTGTCATTTTCTTCTTTGTACAACCATCCATTGACACCTTCATCTAGATATTCTTCATTAAAATCTTCCCATCTGATAAAAGAACAAGAATCTGAAAAATGGACAATTTCCTTCCCTTTATCTTTATTTGTTAGATTTGGTAATGTTCTCCCAAAGGACCTAGGATATAGCTGCCCTACTGACAAGGTTCCAGAACATAAGTACTCACCACACCCTTCATATTTGATTTGAAGAGGAGGTGCTGTAGGTGTGCGAGATGATGATGCTGATGTTTTTGCAATCTTTAGGGATTCCATTTGCATGTGGAGTGGAGTTGCCTGATTGATGGGTACTTGATTATTTGTGCTTGCTCTTAGGTAATTAGAGTTCTGAATAGGGTTTAGATTTTCATGTATGGTGATCTCAATGCCATTGTAACGAAACTTGACACATTGGTGAAAAGTTGATGGCACGACCTACATGGCATGTATCCATGGGCGTCCTAGTAGCATGTTGTACCCCAATTCTCTGTCTAAGATTTGGAAAGTGATATTTGTGGTAACTGGTCCTACTTGCACTGGCAAGGTTACTACACCCTTGGAGGGGCATTCCTCATCATCGTAAGATTTGATATTGATTCTCTTGGTAGGATCACTATGATGTTTATAGTAATATAGAGCTTTGATTAGATGCAAGGTGCATATATTGAGCCCAGCTCCGTCATCTATGAGTACTCTTCAAACTTTATTTCTATGAATAAGAGCTTCTAAGTGTAGGGGATCATTGTGGATAGGCCTGTCTATAGGTACATCATGTTCAATGAATGCTACCTTGGAAGCTGCCAAGTTTCCAACAATATTGAAATGTATTCTCATCTATATCTCCAACAACAACAAATTCTTGTAATGCTTTTTCTAGGATTGCCTTATGAGCTGGTGAGATGTGAAGCAACTCAAACAATGAAATCTGGGTTGGAGTCCTTTTCAGTTGATCAACCATATTAATTGGTTGTCGATGGAGGGGGTTTGATGGTACCCCTTGCAATGTGACCTTGGATCTTCATGTGATAACAACACAATCTCTGCTCCTTGGATTTACTGTAATTGTGGCCACCATGTCATCTCTTGCATTGATTGCATAATCATATGCAACACTGGTATAATTCACATTGTTATTTTGTGCATTTGAACTAGAAGCTTTTCCTTTATCATGCTTAATATAAGGGTCCTCAAATATGGTGTGGTTTGTATTAGCCGATCCTTTATTGGCATCCACAGTCATATCTCCCTAATCAATAAGGTCTTGCATCAGGTTCTTGAGCTTGTAACAACTTTCTATTTTGTGGCCTTTGGAATGGTAGTAGTCACATAAATCATTGTCATTCCACCAAGCAGACTTGAATGGACCAGGTTCATAAGGTCGAGCCTCTAGCAAAATTATGGCATTATTTTGTATCAAATTCTTGAGAGATGACTCAATTGGTTCCCCCAAAGGTGTGAAATTTCTTTTTGGTGCATTTATCCTTGGGGGTCTTGGATTGCTTGACTGAGCCACATTGGCATTTGCATTCTTGTTTTGAGTTTGATTCCTATTGAAATAATCAACCAGTCCTTGAAGTGATACCACTGGTTGAGGTCTATTAACAACACATACATCCATAACTCCATCATTTGTAACATTCTTGTTCTTAGATCAACACTTAGGCTTTTCATTTCTTGTATTCATGGTTGGTCCATTTTCCTTGTGATGTTTTAGTATTCCTTGTTCTAATATGCCCTTCTCACATTTTATGCCTTTTTTTGTGATTCCTTTGAAAGTGCTTATACATTGCATTTTCAATGGATATTTGACTTGAGGAACAAGGTTATGAATAAAAATGTCTACTTGCTCAACTTTGGGATTGTGATTGAGACATCTATGGTATAGAGCTCTCCATCTTTGTAAGAATGTAATAAATGTTTCACCTTCCTTTTGTCTAGTTGCACATAGATCCACTAGGGTAGCTAGATTGTCTATGTTGAATGAAATTTTTGTGATGAATAGCTCAACCAACTCTTCCCATGAAGCAATCTTAGGTCGTAGATGTGAAAACCATTCCAATGTGGTCCCTCCAATAATTTTAGGGAATAGTTGCATCAAGTATGTGTCTTCATGGGACACTTCTATACATGTTGTGAAGAATTCTCTGACATGATCCCATGGATCAAATTTATCTCTATACTTGTCAAATCTTGGAGTCTCAAAATGTGGTGGAAAAGGTGGAAGTAAAAAGTCCTTTCAAAAGGATAAGGATGTATAGCTCTTCTTGTCATTAATTGTTTGCATGTTGGTCATCTGCTTTTGGAGATTCTCTACTTGTTGAGCCAAGATCTCTGTTTGGGTCAAGGGTGTGCTAACCCTATAGCATTTCTCACAAAAGGAATAGTGTTTGAGTAACTTGGAGCTTGTTGAAATGTTGAATGACCATGTAATTACATGCCTTGGATTCCACTAGGTGGTGTGAAATATGCAAATTGTGTGTTGACACTTGGCTGACTTGAGATATTCATTCCTACTGACCCTTGGTTCACATTCTGACCACTGTATATGAATCCAATGGCAACTAATACCATAGGTTGAGATGTACTTGAAGAACTAGGGTTTTGAGCCATGGTTGTTCTAGCTTGGGTTGAAATATTCAACATGCTTGACATTGTAACACTTGGTGTGGTTTGAGATGTGAGACTAGTGCTTGAAGATGCAACTGTTAATTGAGATGAAGTGGTTGCAACTTGAGTTTAGGCCACACTAGGTTCTTGAGTCATATTTTGGGTCAATTTTACCCCTGGTGGCAAGATTGAGGCCACATCAACACCTGGAGGTAACTTGGCCTCATTTTGAACTAAAAGTGCAAGATATCAATCTGTATCATTATGGATGAGTGCATTCAAAACCATGAGAAGCATTGGATCTTGTTGAGATTCCTCCAATTCCTCTTGTGTTAGATTATGTTGGACTTCATCCATGGAAGGCATCCTGTTGTTGTTTGTTGGTAACACTACAGGTCTTCTACCTTGTGATTGTTGATTTGTAGATAAATCCATATTCCATGTGGGATTGACCAAGGGTTCATTGTTCGGATCCATCTTAGCTTTTTGTGATCTTGTTAATAGCATCAATGTATTTCCAAAGTGATCTTGACTCTCTATGACTCACTATGACTCCTTCTAAAATGCAAATGGTAAATTAGGATGGATGCAATCTATAAATGACTGACTGTGTATGTATGCAATCTATGAATGCTGACACTCTACTAAGGTTTCTGACGAGGGATTGGACTATCTGCCATAAGTTTTCTGACAAATTGTCGAAATTCTTCTTGTTCTTTTTTTCTAGTTTTGCATCAAGGAAGACAAATTTTCAGATTTCATTATCAATGACAACTTCAACTTCCTCATATTGGGGAAGATAAATTCTTACTTCCTAGGCAAGATTATCCAAACCATCAATTATTTCTAATTGATCATTGTCTGGTCCAGGATTGGGTTGTTCGAAAGGAAATTCACCATCTCCTTTTAGACCCATGCAAAGGATATTCTCTTAAGACTTATATGATGAAAAAGACTATGTTGAATGTTAATGAAGACTTTGCAAAGATGATTTGGGTACTAAGATGAAATGTGCAATCTAAGGACTCTATTTTATGAGGAGTGCAAATGATGAACTCTATCTTATGTTTAATGCAAATGATGGACTTTACTCTCCTAATTGTGAAGACTTATGGAAGATTTGGATGAAAGACAAACTATGCATCACCTATATGTGTGATGACCTATGATCACCTCAAGTACTATTTTCTTCCATACTCTTGAATGTTGGCAAAATTTGTTGAACTTGTTGGATGTAAACACTTGGTTGTTCTCTTGATTTTTTGGCTCTTGATTGTTGAATTGAGAAACTTTGGTTGATGTTGATATTCTAATTTTTTTTTGGTAATTTCTTGAATATTAAAGATTGTAGCAAAGATAAAGTAGACACAACAAAGAACAAAATGACATAGAAAGAATACTTGTTTAAAGAATCTTTTCAAATTCTCATGAATGTTGAGATCTTTTTCAAGACCCCATTTTGTTTTCGTTGTATTTGGTCAATCGATAGCACATGATGCAGACTCTCCTAAGTTCAAAAGGTCACAAATATTACCACAACCCACATCTTGATACCCCATCAGCTCAAATAGCCCTATCACACCCTAAGGTGCACCCATTTTTTTGCCTTTGTCCAGAAATTAAACCAAAGAGGATCACTCCTCAATGGACTTGTTATCGTGGGAGATATATGGTGAGTGTCTTGGGGGAAAATTATTCCCCACCCTTGCACTGTGATAGTATAAGTGTCTGGTTACTGACTCGGTTGAAAACTTCTATTTCTAAGGCTCTTAGTAAAGGTTCCATTTGGCATGGCAAAAAATAAACTCCCTCTGGAGGCTTCCCAACCTTTAGAACAAATGCTTTTTGCATCACAAGGATACTAGGGGAAGGCTATCAATTCACACTACCATTGGATGATATTTTCATTAGCATCCACATTTGATTATAGTGGGTTGGTAAACTTGGCTATAAAGTTGTTCCCCACTTAAGTTGTTCCCCTTTTAGTGGCCTTACAAGATTCTCGGGAGGGCAGGCCTTCTAAAGGTTTTATCCTATTTGCATAAAATTGACTGAAAGCATGAAAGAGATGGGTCTAGATTTTTGGTCACCCAGTTAAGGGGAGAGCATATTCCTATCACCTTATAAACACAAAAGACAAGGATTCTTTTTAAATCTTCACTACAAAATTATCTATGGTAGATGGAGATGTTGCTCCAAGAAGACATGATGTTCATTTTATCTGATATTGCAATGATGAGGAAATAAAAAGTAGATTGTTTGTTTGTTCTTTTTAATAACATCAAATGAAAGTCTGTCTAAGCTACCCCTTCAAGAAAATCAAAATTTTGTTAGTACATGGTGGGCTCTCTGACATAATTCTTCCTCTCGATTACAAATTTGACCTCTCTGTTTGTAGAAACAGTGCTAATTACTGACAGAAAATAGAGAGAAAATAAAACAAAGATGTTCTAACCTTTTTTAGAAAGTGAGAACTACCTTCTAAGCAAGTGTGAACTAACATACTAGCAAATGCAAATTAATGTACAATCAAATGCAAATTACTATCAGATCAATTGTGAATTTTTGACAGATCAATTGCACATCACTTAAACTGACCATTTTGGAAATTAATTTAAATAGAGGAAAAAGACAAAAGAGAGAAGTTAGTCAATTCTGACATGGACCGAATCTATTATCAAGTTTCTCATGATCTCAATATTGTCAAATTTGTTGAATTTGTCTAGGTACTTTTGAGTATCTTAGGGAGAAGCTAGGGGTCATTGCCCCTCCTAATGAGAAATAAGATGCATGGATTTGTATCACTCTGGTGGATCTCATAGAGATATCTTGTGACCCAGATTGATGTGTGGTGGATTTTACTTAGGAGGAGTAGTAAGTGGTTCAGATGTTCAAATTTGTGTGTATATCTAAGGAGGAGAGAATCATGATTTATGTGTATATCTAAGGAGGAGGGAATCGTGATTTGTGTTGTATATGTCTTTTGCATTGATGTCAAAAGGGGAGAGAAGCATATGAAATATTTGTATATCTTGGGCTAATCTCAGGGGGAGATTGTTGAGAGTTATGGGTTATTGATTTCTTTCTTTGAATTGATTATTTTTCACATTCATATGTTGCCATCAATGCCAAAGGAGGATATTGTTGGATGTTGTTAAGAAGTTTGTTGGAATGATGTTTTGTGATTGATGTCAACATATTCTTCTGTGTATTCCAATGTTGCAGTTAGATTAAATGAGTTGGCTTGGCCAGTGTGTTTCAGATGAGTTGTTACAGATTAAAGGGTTTTGAGATAATCATCTCTAGTTGATTCAGTAAGAGATTCAATGGTTTGCATGATGATTTGATCGAGTTGTATGGTCTGGTATTTCCATTGGTTTTTTAGTTGTTCATGTTATTTGGTATTTTGGATTTTGCTTCGGATTGCTCTGAGATTGCAATATCTTTGTTTGTGGATTTGGCAGAGTGTTTTGGACATTTTGGTGTGTCCTTAATTTAGATTGTTCGTTATTTAGATGTTCGCAAGCATATCTTTCAGTTTGATAGTCAGTTGAGTTAGTGTTCTTGAGGTTCCGTATATTGATGATGAAGATTCTAGTAAGTCGTGATGTTGCAAATGTTGTTGTGGTAATTCATGATGCTTTTGGATGTGTCTAGATCATGTTCTATTTGTATTGGTGGTCCGCGTTGATTGTTGTGCATGTTGATGATGTTTTTCTTGGTCTGATGATGTTTTTCTTGGTCTGATGGTGTTCATCATGTTATGTGAAATTCAAGTTGATTGTGGCATGTTGCAAAAGTTTAAGGCATAATTCTTGGAGGTGTTTCATGTTTGCGGTGGTGATTTGGGTCCATACTATGTCTTAACCGACATTGTTTTGGTCCGCATGTTTCATTGTAGCGTGTGGTCATATTTTTTAAATTGTATTGTGGGTTGAGCCAACCTTGAAATATAGGTTGATGATTTGTATAAAATAATGTAATTTTATGTTGTGGATGTATCTATGGAATCTACGAGTGTGTGGAAAGTGCGAATAAAGATTTGATCTTTCGGTAGTGTGTGGGGGAAAAAGCGAGACTAGGTTATCATGCCCTAATCCTACCTCTTGTCACACATTACAGAATACGAAAGAGCCTAGAGATATCGCACAATTGGCTACTTCTTTTTGTGAAAGAGAGAGCCATGGGATATCTATTAGGATTTCTATTCCCTTGTTGAAATTGTAAGATCAAGTAATGCAAGTTCAAACCCTAATCCCAAAATGCAAGTATGAACTAATAACAAGATTGCAGAATTGAGATTAAACAATGAACAGCTGTAAATACAAGGATGAAATAAGAATGCAGATGTGTACCCGAAGTCAAAATCGGACTGAAAATGTTTGGGATGGGGGCGCGGGCGCCACTATCCTGAAAACTGCACCGGAAACTGCTGTTCTGCACTCTGGAACACTGTCGGAAAGCTGTCTGAAAGCTATCTGTCCAGAGGACCAGGGTGCCCAGCGCCTCTGTCCCAGGGACTAGGGTGCCCAGCGCCCCTGTCCTGGCAGGACCAGGGCACCCAGTGCCCCTGTCCCAGTCTTCTGCTCTGCAATTTGATACAGAGTGCTGTCTCGACCTTCTCTCTCCAGATCTATATCCCGCGGCGTCGTTTGGATCCTGAAACCTGCAATGATATCTAAAAAAGGGTGTATGGGCGGCTATATAGGGTTTTGCCTTAGTCAAACCCCCGCTTTGGTGATTTCCACCTCCACAAATAGCCAAGTTGTTTTGTAAAATGTATTGTGTGTGCAGACCTAGTGTGTGTGCAAGGTCCTAAAATGCAAGAAAGCAAACTAGAGCAACCTAGAAAGTAAACCCTAATTGCTTGTAAATGATAACGTAAATGCTCTAAATCAAGATGCAAAGTGATCTAAAGCATGAATAAATGATGTATTGAAGCTTATGTAAAGACATGAAAACAACATGAAATCATACCCAACCCTCAAGGGAGGAGTACAAGCCAATCTTCAGTCGGTAATCTCCTATTGTTCTTCAATGTCTTCCAAGCCCTAAACGGATGAATGGAATTGATAAATTCTTAATAGAGGGATGTTGTAAGATGTTGAAGTCTTTAAAGATCTGCTCTTTCACTGCATATGAAGTTCCTAAAAACAAAAATCGGATCCTTTCAAATGAAGAAAGAGAGCTCTTATGTATGAAACCCTAGGTCGCAATTTCGTCTTTTGGCCGACCTAGAGATTGAATATCCCGCCAATTTCTTGGGGTTAAGCTTTATTTTATGATTGGATCGCGCTCCTAAAATTTTGGGAAAAATGTCCAGGACCGTGTGCACTCCGGGCGCCACGGTCCCGACAACTTTTCACCAAATTTTCAGGACCGTCAGATATGATGATTTTAGAGAGAATCCTGAAGTTATAGGTGATTTCGAGATGTTTTGACCCCCGAAATCAAGCCCCCAAGCTCAGAATAGGGCCTAATTAGGGTTTTTGATTAAGTGATGTATTGGAGGAATAAAATGAAAGGGGCACGCTTTAATGAAAGGGACCAACTTTGTGATGTGGAAAATGGTGAAATAGTACCTTTAGAGCTAATTAATTCGATTAATTAAGTGCTAAAGGGGAAATGCCATGCAAAGTGCAACTGCGCCAAGGCGGGTGCTAAACTAGGTGTTAAATTGTACTGCTTTAGCAAGTGCATACAATTTATGACGTTACATTTAGCCCCCACTTTAGCGGTCATATGAGTACTACGTGCATATGCAAGCTAAAGTACAGAAAGTAAACATTATTTGAAAAAGGATATATCCATAAGTTGTCGGACGAAGCCCCCAGCGGCATCTGCAGTACACAGTTAGGAACCGCACCCTACAAAACAAACATTAGATCACAAAAATCACCTAATGCTTACTAAGGAAAGTGATGAAATTTGTGAGTAGCTGTATGCCCCCCCCTGTTTCGACTTGCTTATTAGGGAGGTGAAACAGGGTAGCATGTTTACTTATGACAAATTATGTAAGAGAGTATTGATGAGGGATGTTCACTGAAAAGGCTTCATCAGAGCACTTTTTGGAACATCCCGAGAGTAGGGGACAGAAAATACGATTCCTACGCAACAAATGGTTCGAAAATCACATCTCCCAAACTCAAGTTATGATGAAATGAGTGAAAGAGGAAAATTAGGGTTTTGAAAATAAAGGTACAGGAATGAACGTATATACCTTGAAAGAGACACTTGCATTTGTCAGTTTGTTGATTCTGAGTACTGTTCATTGCAGCGGAGCCCACATAGCTATCATCATGCCGTCATGACGACCGGAGCATCCCACGAGGGTTGAGATCCTGCACCAGGCCGTGATTGATGACGAGCCACTGGACGAGGTGAGTTGACTGAACTTTGACTTTTGATTTTCTGCATTGTGACTTTTTTGTGATCGTATGCGGGCCCTGAAGGCTGACCCGGGGCCCACCCAAGGCACCATGGTCCCTGTGGGGCGCCCTGGTCCCCCCAGGGCGCCATGGTCCCTGACAAGGGCGCCATGGTCCCCTCAGGGTGCCATGGTCCCCTCAGGGTGCCATGGTCCCCTCAGGGCGCCATGGTCCCTGACAGGGCACCATGGTCCCTGACAGGACACTATGGTCCCCAATCAAGGCTTGGTGAGGGGTTTCAGGACTAGCACACGATGTTCGACAGTTTGCATTAGCGATTTTGATGATTGAGTACTGATTACGGTTATGTTTTTGTGTTGCAGGGCCTTCCGTACATGAGAGAGCATACAGCGGGACATATTCTTTGCAGTTTACGAGATCAGATTCGGTGGTTTACTCAGTCAGAGAGAGACACACTGTCGATAGTAGGATTATGGTATGTGATCCTCATGCCAGCCATTTGGTTCCATCCTGCGATGCTGATGGCATTGATGGAGCGATGGGATCCTGACACATGCACATTTCATCTTCCAGTAGGGGAGCTGACGGTTACACTCGAGGATGTGTATCGTATACTTCGTCTGCCTATCAGAGGAGCGACTGTTACATACGTGACTGATCGGTCAGCGGAGGATCATCAGAGAGAGCAGGTGTATTGCATAGGGAGAGTCATGCCGAGTGAGACGAGAGGTCGCATCATGGTCAGCTGGCTCTTACATCCTACAGGGGAGGTACCCCTTCTGAGATGCCTTATGATAGCCATCATAGCACTAGCCATCTGCCGTAATGGGCGAGGGACGCACATGCATGGGGGTCTCACATGGTGTATCAGAGTGATGGAGAGACACAGGAGAGTGTATGCTTGGGGTCGGAGTATGCTTGCACATCTCTATCATGACCTTGAGGAGTACGTATTTGGACAGGGGTTCAGTTTGATGACATGCACACTTCTGCAGGTGTGGATTTTAGAGCACTTCACATGCACCAGGCCCGTCGGCTTTCCGCTGAGTATAGCGAGCGAGCGACCTAGGGTGTTCACTTATCCACTTACCAGCAAGTGGAGATTTGGAGATTTATTATATTGGAGAGTGATTTTTGACAGACTGATAGCCGAGGTGATAGTGTGGAGACCTTACCTACGGATGCACGGATGGGATGGGATGGAGAGACAGTTAGCATGCCTACAGAGGAACCGCCTATTGTGGGGACGATATGCACACATCATAGTCCCTTTCTACTTCGACCGAGTACGAAGGCAGTTCGGGCTAGAGCAGTGTGTTCCAGCCGATGTGCCCATCTATACTCGACACTCGCGGGTCCTTCCCAGACCTAGAGCAGTAGCGAGACCGACGATAGATGACATCGAGACTATAGACTTAGAGGGATCTGATCAGGATGCAGTCACTGACTACTCTGCAGAGCCTGGAGCACAGTGCAGGTACGTCTCATGGTTTATGAGATCATATCCAGGTCCTATCTTTCCACCAGATCATCCGATAGGCTATCCAGGCCCATGGAGACATGGAGACCAAGACGAGGACTAGGGATCCAGGTCAGAGGAGCCAGAGGAGGGAGAGGGTCATGAGGAGGTGGGAGATCCTAATCCACCTACAGGCGATCAGCCCAGTGCTGAGGAGGAGGAGGAGGATACAGATAGAGAGGAGGACGAGGGAGATGCAGGTGATGATGCGGATGAGGACGAGGATGAGGATGATGAGGACGACGACAAGGAGGAGGATAGAGATGATGAGGAGGAGTCAGATGCAGCTCCCCACCATTCAGGAGACGATACCATAGCTCTGGATCCACCTCTTATTCCCCAATAGGGGGAACATGAGGCGATACGGAGACCTGTTCCTAGTATCGTCTAGCCCACACCCATTGTGCATAGATTATTCGAGCGAGGGGAGCCCAATGGTGCGTAGGCACATATGCTACCATATCATGATCCCTACTAGCATGAGGGAGATCCAGGTATAGTAGTTTTATATTGATTGATTAATGTTTTGATGATATAGAATGGTACTAACAAAAAATCTGTTCTACTACCACAGCTAATGTGCAGGAGTGGCGTTCCTTAATTCAGCAGGCAATGACAGACATTTCCATGATAGCACAGATCCCCAGTTCCTCACAGATTGCCTATAGGCCTCAGGGGAACGCGGGTCGGTATGAGGACTTGTTTTCCCCATTCTGAGTACAGGTAGATATATGGAGGGAGAGAGAGAGAGTCCTATCAGAGGACCTCCAGCAGGCGCGGTAGAGAGAGAGAGTCCTATCAGAGGACCTCCAGCAGGCGTGGCGAGATCTAGCAGCGGCTCAGGCCAAGGCTACCACCTATCGCGTGATCCTTATGGATAGGGATCGTAGGAGTTCCTCTCGGAGTCACTCACAGTCTGTATCGTGCTACACACCCATGGGTCCACCTTCACGGCCAGATCAGGAGGGAGCGTCCAGTCGACACTCTCCAACCACTAGCCCTAGGGATAGGAGATGATTTTATGATGTAAAAGAGAGGTCACATTTTGGATATACAGTGACCTATATTTGTATACGATCCACACATATATATATGTATATATACATGCTTCTCTTTTGTCTCAAATGTGTTATCTTTAATGCTTAAAACAATGTATATTTTGTTTTGATTAAATCTAATACATCTGGTAAATGTACATGTATGTTCAGAATTTAATTTCCATGTGATTGATTTCTCAATGCTCCATGATTAAATTGATACATGTGTGACTTAATTAAATATTTAATCAAGTACTACATTGATGATAAGGAAGACATATGCATTAAGTCTAAGAATCATATAACTAATGTGATTTAATTCTGAACTTAAACACAACATGATACGATTCTACTTAACACATAAAGACATTGCATAATATGTTAGCATAATGGAATGTAAATCTTTCACAATTTACATAAATGAATTCAAGACAAACCATGAAGTAAAGAAACACACTTGTCAAGAACGAAGCAAAACATCATAACATTTAATTCTATTTTGCTTTAATTAAGAGACACTAACATATTATCCAATGTTTGAAGAATTGAAAAGAAGATAAATAAGGAATGAAGAATTAAGCATAATATCTACACAAGTGCATAGCATTTATAGGTTCTTTAAGAGGCGTACCGTCTACATCCGCTATTTTGTAAGCACCTGATCCATAATCCTCAATGACGATGTATGGTCCAAGCCAATTAGGACTGAATTTTCCCTTTTCTGCAGGTAAGGCATTCACATTGCGCTGATTCTCATAGAGGACTAAGTCACCTACTGAGAAGGAACGTTGAATAACCTTATCATTATAGCTTCATTGTAGAGTTTTGTGATACGCTTGAATATGCTCAAGAGCGTTTATACACTGTTCATCAAGCATCTCAAGCTATTGAAGTTGTTGTTCTCTATAAGAGTCATCATCTACTATACCTTTGAGAGAAACCCTAAGTGATGGAATCTCTAGCTCTAAAGGCATAATAGCGTCAGCACCATAAACAAGATTATAAGGAGTAGTTCCTGTGGCAATTCGTACACTTGTTTGGTAAGCCCAAAGAGCATAGATTAGCTGGTTACTCCAATCCTTACCATGCTTATTCACGGTTTTGCAAAGAATTTGTTCAATTATCTTATTGGATGATTCGGCTTGACCATTGGACTAAGGATAGTATGGTGTAGAAAATTGATGTTTGATATGATACTTCTCGAGGAATTTCTTCACGTCCTTATTCTTAAATGATGTCCCATTATCTGAGATTATAGTAGAAGGTATCCCGAATCGAGAAATGATGTTTTCTAGAAGAAATTGACAAATCACTTCAGCAGTGGTAGAGCGAAGGGGAACAACTTCTACCCACTTCGTAAAGTAATCTGTTGCAGTTATAATGAAGGTGTGTCCTTGAGATGAAGGAGGAGAGATTTTACCAATAAGATCCAAACCCCATGTGGAAAAAGGCCAAGAAGCTACTTGAGAACGAAGTTCTTGGGCAGGAGCATGAATCAGATTATTGTGTTGTTGACATTGATGACATTTTTTAACAAATGAAAAGGAATCCTTCTGCATAGTTTGCCAATAGTATCCCATACGAAGCAATCTATGAACCAAGGATTTGCCCCCAAAACGCCCCCCACAGGCACCTGAATGTGCCTCTTCAAGAGCAATAGGGATTTCCGATTTGTTAAGACAACGAAGGAGAAGACCATCATAACCCCTTCGGTAAAGGACATTAGAAAGAATGATATACCTAGCAGACAGCTTGCGGATTCTTGCCCTAGTGTTCCTATTAGCGGAATCAGGAAAGGTACCATCGGTCAAATATCTTACGATATGCGAGTACCATTCATCTGAGTCTATAAAGTCACAACATGTTACCAAGCTAGAATCGTCTACAATAGCTGGAGAAATAAGGTTGTGAATAAAAAATTTAAGATCAACCATAGGGTCCTCTAAAGATACAAGAGAAGCCACACATGCCATTGCATCCGCATGTCGATTATCTTTTCGAGGAACAGGTTCCATGGTATAAGAATCAAATTTCTGTAATAAAGAGATGGCAAGGTCTTTATATTGTGATAATTTGTCTTGTTTTGCTTGATATATTCCTGTTACTTGTCTTATAATCAATTGCGAATCTCCATAGATATGTATGTGTTTTATGTTCAGAGCTAAGGCTGCTTTTATTCCCGCTATAAGAGCCTCATACTCAGCAATGTTATTGGTACATAGGAAATTTAGACGATAGGATAAGGGAATGGATTTCTTTGTAGGAGAAATCAGAACAACACCTGCCCCCGATCCCGTACGACACTTAGAGGCATCAAAGTATAACTCCCAAGTTTCATCTTTCTCTATAGAAAGAATGAAGTCGTCAGGAAAGGACTCAGGGTTAGGGAAGGAGAAAGGTGAAGGGGCCTCAACTAAGTGATCGGTCAACGCTTGTCCTTTAATTGCTCTTTGTGAAACAAATTTAAGGTCAAATTCAGTTAACATCATAACCCACTTAGCTAGACGTCCTGATAAATCAGTTTTAGAGAAAAGATGCTTCAAAGGATCAAACTTTACCATGACATGGACTTCTGAATTTAAAAGATAATGTCTCAATTTCTGAGTCGCAAATACCAAGGCCAAGCATTGTCTTTCTATCGCAGAATATCGGGTCTCATAATCGAGTAAGGTACGACTTATGTAATAAACCGGACATTCCTTACCATCTTTATCATGTTGTGCCAACAATGCTGTGAGAGCATGAGAGGAAGCAGCTGTATACAGAAGGAAGGGTTTAGAAGGTTCAGCAGGTTGAAGAATAGGAGGACTAGCCAAATACACTTTTAAATCTTCAAATGCTTGCTGACAATCCTCATTCCATTGAAAAGTGACATCCTTTTTAAGAAGTTGAGTAAAAGGAAAGGTACAATCCGCAAGCTGAGACACAAACCTACGAATAGCTTGAATCTTTCCTTGTAAGCTTTTAAGTTGAGACACATTTCTAGGAGGTGGCATGTTGACAATAGCATCTATTTTCTTAGTATCCACCTCAATCCCACGATGCGAAACTATGAACCCTAATAGTTTTCCACTATCCACACCAAAAACAAATTTGCGGGGATTCAAGTGCATGTGATATTTATGAATTCTTTCAAAGATTTGACGAAGGATTTTAACATGATCCATGCGAAGAAAGGATTTGGCCAAAATATCATCAACATAATCCTCTAAAATCTTATGCATATAATCATGAAAGATAAGGGTCATCGCTCGTTGATAAGTTGCACCGACGTTTTTAAGTCCAAAAGGCATCATTATCCAACAAAACGTACCCCAAGGAGTGGTGAAAGCAGTTTTGAATTGATCTTGAGGGTTAATAAAAATTTGATTGTAGCCTGAAAAACCATCCATGAAGGATAACAAGGCATGTCCTGCCGTAGAATCAACTATCATGTCAATGTTTGGAAGAGGGAAATCATCTTTTAAAGAAGCCTTATTTAGATCCCGAAAGTCAGTACAGATTCTTATTTTGTTGTCTGGTTTAGCCACAACGACAATATTTGAAATCCATGGGGAATAGTCAATAGGGCGGATAAATCCAGCCTCCAATAATTTTTCAATCTCAGCCTTAACAAGCAGAGCCACCTTAGGATTCATTTTTTGAATCTTTTGTTTCACGGGCTTAGCATCAGGAACTAAGACAATATTATGAGTAATGATCTTAGGATCTATACCAGGCATGTCAGAATATGCCCAAGCAAAGATCTCAGGGAATTCATGCAATAGTTCTTCATATTGTTTCTGTTCCTCTTCATCCAAACATTTCCCAATTTTAATGACTTTCTCTTTATTGCAAGGATCCATCTTAACATCAGTGGTGTCACTTATGAGAAGATTACTTTTTTGAGGAGTATCCTTTAACTGAGGGAATTCTTTCACAATCTCGTCATTATCAATCTCTTTTCCAAAATAGGCTTCAGTGTTCAAACAATAAGGGAGTCCCCTATTGTGATGATAACGAGGAAGAGTGTCATAGGCTCCCAAGAACTCAGCTAAAGCATCGTCGGTAGGGAAGACATCCAAAGCATAGGCACATGAAGGATCCCCATAAATATACTCAGGATGTTGTATTGATAAAGATGTAGAGATAGCATTAACACTAATCCATGGTCTTTTAGAAGCTTTAGTACGTTTGCAGGGATTAAAGCCAAGTCCAAAGGCATAATTGTGAAAATTAGTCTCTAGAGGAACCCTTATCCCTTGTTCATGAGCACCACAACCTTTTCCATGATACCCATGCTTAGCAAAAATGCAAAAACCACGACCATAACGATCAGCCATTTCAGGAAGAGAAGGTGGTTTTTCATAAGACAAAGAATCAAACTCTTCGTAATTAGAGATGTGAGGAGAAGAAGTTTGAGAGGCGGCCACAAAATTATTACTCATAGATTCAGGTAAGGTTGATTGATTTTTAGTTTCTTCTTTCTTTTCAACTTTATGATTTTCAGCTTCTTCCTTCTTTTCAACTTTAATTTCTCTAGAAGGAACCTTATATTCACCCACAAAGGTAGGATTAAAATCAAGGGATCCCCAATCATCGTCTTCGAGGATCTTCCCAGGATCAAAATCCTTCTTATGTGTAGTTTCAAGTCGAGAAGAATCTTCTCCAAGAGCTCCAGACTCATCCATAGAATTTTGATCATCAGAGAGCGAGGATTCACCGATAGGTATCTTATTTAAAGATTCATCACTAGATGAGGACGGCTTAGAAGAACCCCCCTTAGAAGTGGATGTTTGCAAACAAGCTTGAAAATTAGTATCACCTATCAAGGTATATGTCTTATTGTTATAAACAAATTTAACTTGTCTATGCAATGTAGAAGGGACAGCTTGCATACTGTGAATCCAAGGTCTCCCCAGTAGCAAGTTGTACGTTAGATTTCCCCACATAACATGGATAGGTGTAGGCAAAGTAACAGGCCCCACTGTGATGGGTAAGGTGATAGTACCTAATGAAGTTTTAACCACATTATCAAAGCCTTGAATAGGAGGAGAGTCCGGTTCAATTAAGGATGTATCCACATTCATCTTATGCAAAATATTAATGCTACACACATTAAGACCAGAGCCATTATCTACTAGTGTTCGCCTTATAGCAGTGTCTTTCATGATAACCACAATCATCAAGGGATCATATTGATGTTGGATTTCACAAGTAGGCAACTCATCTTGGGTAAACACAATTTGAGCTTTAGGATTCATCACAGAGTTAACCAAAGATGCTATATTACTAGATGTATTCAGTGGAGGAACATTCAAATCTTTCAAGGCATCTTGTAACATTCCATGATGAGCGGAAGAAGTTTGAATCAGATCCCAAAGGGATATCTTAGCAGGGGTAGCTTTAAGTTGTTCTATGAGATCATATTCCTTTCCAAGAACTTATCAAATACGTGGAGCTTGAGGAAGAATCGGTTGAGGATTCGAAAGGGAAACTGGGATAACAGGAGGAGGACTAGGCTGCCTATTATTTCTGGTATGATAAGTATGGGCAGCCGCATGATAACTCTCTCTAGTTATTTGCTTGGCATAATTATAAGGACTTATAGGTTTTCTTCCTTGCACAGTGATGATTGGTTTATTCGGAGTACGAAAGGAATCATGATCATATCCTCCTTGGACAGTAAGGAGAGGTGACTTAGGAACTTGAAAGGTGGGAGAAGGATAAGCTCCTTGGACTTCAAAGAGAGGCTTTTTATGCTCATTCAAGTTTATCATGTTAACTAATTTAGAAGTTTTGTTCTTGTTTAAAGATTTCGATAAAGCCACAAAGTCATCAAGAGCATCATCCAACAAAGCATGATCATATCTATTGAAAGGTTTATCTTTTGATTCAAAAGGAGACATCTCCTCATAGAGGGGATTGGTGAAAACAACCATGTTACTAGATTTAGTGGAAGAGTTGATAGGAATGTACCCTTGAGAGGACTCATTCAACTTATCTTTCTCATCACAACGAAATGGCATAGTAACAAGGTTTATGAGTTTTTGGTAAAATGAAGGTTTGGCATCTTTAGGGTTTAAAAACTCATCTAAAGCTTCATCTAATTCGTCTTGGCTATACTCATAATAATCATCGAAAGCATGAACATTTTGCAAATACAAATCTAACATTTTGAAAAGATTACACAAAACTTAAACACCTAATGCAAAGAAACACACTTTTTTTTTTCTTTTTCTTTTTAATGAAAATGAAATGAAAACACACTAAATCTAGATCTAGATCTAACAAATGCAATGCAAGAGGAAGCAATGATAGATTCACGTCGGGTTCACCAAAATGTGTGGGGGAAAAAGCGAGACTAGGTTATCATGCCCTAATCATACCTCTTGTCACACATTACGAAATACGAAAGAGCCTAGAGATATCGCACAATTGGCTACTTCTTTTTGTGAAAGAGAGAGCCACGGGATATCTATTAGGATTTCTATTCCCTTGTTGAAATTGTAAGATCAAGTAATGCAAGTTCAAACCCTAATCCCAAAATGCAAGTATGAACTAATAACAAGATTGCAGAATTGAGATTAAACAATGAACAACTGTAAATACAAGGATGAAATAAGAATGCAGATGTGTACCTGGATTCAAAATCGGACTAAAAATGTTCGAGATGGGGGCGCGGGCGCCACTGTCCTGAAAACTGCACCGGAAACTGTTGTTCTGCACTCTGGAACACTGTCGGAAAGCTGTCTGTCCAGAGGACCAGGGTGCCCAGCGCCTTTGTCCCAGGGACCAGGGTGCCCAGCGCCTTTGTCCCAGGGACTAGGGTGCCCAGCGCCCCTGTCCCAGTCTTCTGCTCTGCAATTTGATACAGAGTGCTGTCTCGACCTTCTCTGTCCGGATCTGTATCCCGTGGCGTTGTCTGGATCTCGAAACCTGCAATGATATCTGAAAAAGGGTGTATGGGCGGCTATATAGGGTTTTGCCTTAGTCAAACCCCCGCTTTGGTGATTTCCACCTCCACGAATAGCCAAGTTGTTTTGTAAAATGTATTGTGTGTGCAGACCTAGTGTGTGTGCAAGGTCCTAAAATGCAAGAAAGCAAACTAGAGCAACCTAGAAAGTAAACCCTAATTGCTTGTAAATGATAACGTAAATGCTCTAAATCAAGATGCAAAGTGATCTAAAGCATGAATAAATGATGTATTGAAGCTTATGTAAAGACATGAAAACAACATGAAATCATACCCAACCCTCAAGGGAGGAGTACAAGCCAATCTTCAGTCGGTAATCTCCTATTGTTCTTCAATGTCTTCCAAGCCCTAAATGGATGAATGGAATTGATAAATGCTTGATAGAGGGATGTTGTAAGATGTTGAAGTCTTTAAAGATCTGCTCTTTCACTGCATATGAAGTTCCTAAAAACAAAAATCGGATCCTTTCAAATGAAGAAAGAGAGCTCTTATGTATGAAACCCTAGGTCGCAATTTCGTCTTTTGGCCGACCTAGAGATTGAATATCCCGCCAATTTCTTGGGGTTAAGCTTTATTTTATGATTGGATCGCGCTCCTAAAATTTCAGGAAAAATGTCCGGGACCGTGTGCACTCTGGGTGCCACGGTCCCGACAACTTTTCACCAAATTTTTAGGACCGTCAGATATGCTGATTTTAGAGAGAATCCCGAAGTTACAGGTGATTTCGAGATGTTTTGACCCCCGAAATCAAGCTCCCAAGCTTAGAATAGGGCCTAATTAGGGTTTTTGATTAAGTGATGTATTGGAGGAATAAAATGAAAGGGGCACACTTTAATGAAAGGGCCCAACTTTGTGATGTGGAAAATGGTGAAATAGCACCTTTAGACCTAATTAATTCGATTAATTAAGTGCTAAAGGGGAAATGCCATGCAAAGTGCAACTGCGCCAAGGCGGGTGCTAAACTAGGTGTTAAATTGTACTGCTTTAGCAAGTGCATACAATTTATGACGTTACAGGTAGTAGAAGAGAAGTACGAAAGAAGTGTTGAATAGTTGTATATGAGCTTAATCAGAACTGTAACCTTGTATTAGGAGATTCTGTTCTATTAGTTCATGATCTTCTAGACATAATCCAAATCTTTTTGTAAGATAGTGAGTCTTCCCTAGGGTTGTAGCCCTTGTTGTTATTGTGATTTGAGCAATGAGCTCTAGGTAGTGTGCCTGAATGCATGTGCATTCCCCATTGTAATATTTCATATACTTCTAGCAGGGTATCATCTTGTTGTGGGTAGGTTCCCACCGTGGTTTTTACCTTAACCGGGTTTTCCACACCAAAAATCTTGGTATCATTTGTGTTATTGATGTGGTGTTGATTTGTGCTTTAATTGTTAATTATCAAATCTAAATTTAAGTTTAAGTTGTATAAAGTTTTGTGCAAACTTATTCACCCCCCCTCTTAGTTTGCTGCATTGTTGCCAACAATTAGGTTGGAACCAAACATTCATGTGGTGGAAAACAATGTAAAGTGGACCACAACACATTTTAACTAAGACCAAAATAAAAATCATACATGCTACATATTGATCCATAATCATTAGAGCAATAATGTGAAATGTAAACACCAAGTTTGGCCAAACGTAGAGTAAATACCCTCAAAATTTGAAACCATGATTTCAAAGTTGAAAAACTCATACCAATTGAATAGAATTAAGCTAAGGACATTACCAAATTATCTCCAAAATCATGACACCAGAAACCATTATGCAGAGAAATATGGAACATGCATTTCACATGAAAACACTGTTGAACACCATCATACACTGGTGAATAAAACTTCCTTTGCACTGAAATCCAAAGCACTGAGTATTTAATATAACATCTCTAAACATTTCTTAATAACATATCCAAACCCAATGAATAGGTTTACATAATAGAAGAAATGTGGAGCAAATCTCTCAGCACAACTGCATAATATACTCAACATCAACTACACTAATCAATCACTAATGACAACAAAAGCATGTTGACATCAATAACAACACACCAACAACACATTCTACCCAAACTTGCAACAAAATTCCAAAAACATATTAAATCATTGCCTCATATCATTTCATTCGCACAACGTGATTCTACACTTCATTTATGTAACATAGTATCAAAGAAATAGACATCTAGACCAATAATCATATACACCATGCATTAGCTAAACATATACATATCTGTATCACTTGCAGCAATCGGTTCATATAATATTGACAAAGGTTTGACATCAATTACAACAAAGACATCCATATGTGCAAAAATCTCCCAACAAAAGCTTCTGCAATTTTTTTTTCTTTTTTCTCCCCTTATCAATATTTCTACCCCTTTGACAACAATGACAAAGGTTATCTCCTCAAGCCAAAAAACATATAGAGAAAAACTATAACTCCCCCTTAACGAAAAATCTTTAGAAATAAAATGAAAATAGAAAAATACCTATTAGACATTTTCAAGCCAATTATCATTGTACTATTTATTCAAACCAATAAAGGAAGAGTTCGATGCATGAATAGAAGCAGAAAAAGTTCTGCTTTGACATTCACAATCAACATATAAATTCACTTCAATGTCAAGGACATCAACATTAACTACACTTTACTCAATCTTTTCCACATCAACCAATAATATGAGAAAAGTGGACAATCATAATTCCATGGCATCCTTGAGCCCACAAAATAGCTTCATATCATATTCTCTCTTCTTTTGCCTCATAATCAACTGAGAATGGAGATCTTGAGCCTTCGAACTCATTGCACCATCAACATCTTTGTAGATATTAAAGGACTGCACTAACTTCTTTATTTCATCTTTGAATTATTTTTTAGCCGCAGACCATCTTAAGCAATATTTGTACAACTAGGATGCATTGCCTATTATTTTCCTAAAATTAACTAAGTCCAACTTAAGATCATGATGTGCCTGTAGGTACCTTTCAATCATTTTCTCCATCATAATTCCTTCTGTGCAAGGTTCACTAGATTCACTATCATCACCAACAACTATAGCCATATGCTCAATTAGCAATTTTATCAACACTTCTAGAAGAACATCAACATTTATAGGAACAAAATTGTTTTGCAACAAATATGTTACACACATTTGTTCAATGATGTCTTGATCATAAGACGAAACAATGAGAAACAAATCACCAACAATTTTTAAACCATTAGGCCTCTTAAGCATTTCAAGTACTTTGCCTTCATTGAACAAACCTTCCTCTAAAGAGATAGTTGAAGCAATCACCATCTTCCTTGCTGTAACACTTCTCTACAAACTGGCCTTCTCTAATATTTCTTCATCACATTCAAAAATGATAGCTTCTATAGATTCCTTTGATATCCATTTAGCTTTAGACACCTTGGAAGAGGAAGCAAATGCTTCTTCAGGTGATTTCCTTATTTTCATGCCTTTTGGAAAAACTTTAATCTCGATGGGTCTCTTTCCAACACATCTACTCATAATTTCATAGTATGTCCCAAATCTTTCTATGTTTACATCTTTTGGCATGTTAAAAAATTATCTCCATAATGCTCATGCAAACATCTCTTAACACTTCATAAGGAATCTTATGCACCCATGAAGTTATTGGAATAATAGTTTAAATGAAACAATTATCCTCTTCTACTAGAAAGGTAATAACATCTCTATACCATTCAATAATTTTTGGAGGAATCCAATTCTTCATGATCATCTCTTTTCAAATATCTGAAAAAGAACTTGTGACAAGCGACATCAAAATCCTCTAAATTATCCAAATATCCTTTAATCTAAGCACTTACCAGAACATATTTTCTCCAACTATATTGTTTAATCCAGGTAGTGCATTAAAAAAATAGAATACCAAGCACACAATAAGTGATCCATACCGAAAGGGGTAGAAATTGGTCTTTGTCAACTAGAGGCTATCCAACATTTTTTGCCTTAATAATTCACATAGATTATAGTCAACATTTTCTTTCACCATCTTATAAGCCATGTATATTGCTATAGAATAGGTCAAACCTTCACAATTCCTATAATACACCTTATATGAAATTCCCATAATTGCATATCTAACTTCCAAGTCAATAATGGTATCAATCTATAAGGCTCTCTTATTAGACACACCACCAATCAATTTGTTCACTTCATCATTCTTTATGGACTTCAATGCAGGCATAGTTCCAATCAAGCATAAACCAATCATATCCCTTAGGGCCTCTTTTGAAATTTGATATGGTCGATCCAACCATAAACAATCTCCATGAATTATTCTTAAGACTATCTTAATTATCTCCTCATCATTAAATATGAGAAAATTACTCCAAGCATCCAAACCCTTATGTCCTAAACTGGCATACTCTACCCTAAATCTCTATTCACCATTTACTAGTTGAATTCTCTTGAAATTATTAAGTTTGTTGCGATAATATTCTTCCAAAGAAATATGAATATAACTAAAAATATCTTCTTTACATACCACTTTGTTGGGAACAACAAAAAATGCACCAATCGGATCACTCGTTGCTGAAATAAATGGTCTAAATTCAGAATTGGGTCTTGCCTCACTATTACCATTGATATTATTAGGGTTCGCCATCATAAAATATCTCAAGCAAGAAAAATACCTTTAACTAATTCTTTGTCTCTTCTCTTTGTAGTTTATAATTCTCCGATCGCATTCACAGAAATGAATTTTGAACAAGCAATATATAATCATCATTTAGGGTTTCCTCAAAAAATTGATACATTGTATACCTGAAGTCACCAAAAAAGTTTTGAACCATCAGCCTTGCTTAGAATCCATCAAAAATCACTTCCATACTTCTACCATGTTCAGAACAACCCAATACCAAGGCAAAAGGGGATGGAAGATATGCTTTAAAAGTATGCCTCTTAAACACAACTGTTTGAGCTAGTTACTGGAAGAAGGGTCTTCACCCACAAAAGGTGCATATCCAACCTCAATCTTTTCTTTAGTCTTATCATTGGATTTCTTCACCCACTTCATCTTCATCTTCTTGTTTTCTTCATTGATATCAATCTTCTTTTATGAACCATTAGCTTTTTTAGTTATTCTTCTGCAATATTTCACATTGCGACCCATCTTGTCACAATTATGACATACCACACCTCTCTAATATTTTTCATGACTCATTTTTCTATTTTTGAATCTTTTATTTTTTCTACAATCAAAATATTTTTATCCATATGTATTACAAACATAGAAAACTCCATTGAAATAATGAACATAACCTAAATTCTTGTATCCATTTCTCATCATCCTACTTCTGTATTCAGTAGCTTTTATGTTAATAAATAAAATGATTTATGATTCGACTTCTTCTTTCACTAGCTCTATGTCCAAAACTATTACATAAAAAATAGTTACTATTAAAAGATGAATACCTGATAGGAGCGGAAGGAGCTCTCCAGAAATCTCTTGAGTTTCAAAAGCTTCGGTTTTTTTTAAGTTTCCTATATTTAACCTCATCTTTTCCTTTTATCCCTTTTCAAACATTCACCTTCTTCAAGGCCAAGTCCACTCTTGTCCCTAATCTATCTCTGAGAAATAAGAACAACATCTAGCACTTCACTACCACCTTTGAGTTTTAATCCATTATCAATTTGATCTTTTGCAACTTTCAATTCCTCCTTGAGTTTAAAAACTTCTTCTTCAAGCTTTGTACATTCTTTGGTCTTCTCATCAAGCTTTGTTTCAAATTCATCTATGACCTTCTTTCCTTTATCAAGCCAGGTTCTTTAAAAAGATTTTCTCAATTGCCTTTTTTTGTTTCTTTCTACTATCATCTAGGTTTTCCAAAGCAGATCTCAATTCACCTTCCATGTCAACAATACCATCCGCATTGTTCCAACCATTATGATCCATATCATCCATATTTTTTAATTCTTCTTTAGACATAGTGTTCAAAATCCAAGATCTACCTCAATGGTTAAGATGACTCTTTAGGAAACAAAGCTCTGATACCAATTATTGAACACTACTGGAAGCTAAGAGGGGGGGGGGAATCAACATTCACAAAAGTTTGATCTTATTAAGTTATTTGAACAACAACATTTATCTCAATACATATTCATGAAAGTAAACAACTCAATCATTGAAACACTCTCAAGAGAATACCAAGATTTTTATGTGGAAACCCCAAACTAGGAAAAACCACAGTGAGATTTAAACTGACAATATATATAATAACTATTTTATAATGAACAAGGCTTCCTTCCAAAGAGATCAATACTCTGAACTTTCTAATCGAGGTGCACAACCTTAGGAAAGATACAAAAAGGACTTTCTCATTTGAAGATCACTTTTTCAGTGCAAGATACAAAACTGATCTTACAAAACAATAGAAATAGTAGATCAAATTGTATACAAAATAGAATTTGTTAGAGTGCAGGTAATAGTTCATAATGCATACTCATCTATCTTCTCTATACATATCTAAATCTTCACACTTCCTTCATAACACTTCTTTTGCATCATCCAAGACAACAGAGGGGTGAATCAATTGTACCAATTAAAATCTTTTACTCAATCCATAGAGACAAATTCGATGAAAAATCTTTTGATTAATTAAACAAAAATAAGCATGAAATAACACACACATAAAAAATACACAAGAAGATTGAATATACGTGGAAAAACCAAGGAGGGAAAAACCATGGAGAATGCTAATTCTCAATTATAAAATACCTCTTAAGGTGATTTTTATAAAGGGTGGCTCACTGCTAGAATGCTTATTCTAGGTGGGCTCACTTCCTGGCTATAATCACTAGAAAAAGAAGGGCTCACCGCCCAGAAGAAGAAGAAAGAAAAAGAAAGAATCCACCACTAAAGCACAACTGCCAAAAATCTGCAATGTCAGAAGAAACCTTTGGCTCACTGCCTCCGGTATCAAATAGCAAAAACACATAATCTCATTTCACCATCACAACTTCACATACTCACACACATTCATAGAAAATAGATCTTCCTTTTCAATTCACTCAAATCCATTTACTTTTTCATATCTTTTACATTTCAAACATCCTCTCTATATATATTGATCTCTTGAATTAAGAATCTCCCCAAGTCAGCCAAAAAAACAATTCACCAAAATACAAGTTGAAATAGGTCTACATTAAACATTCCCATGATGGAGAGGAATGAGAAGTGGACCACACCACATTACATAATCAATCAAAACAACACGTTATCCATATGCCACAAATGCTGGAGCAAAAACAAAATCATTCAAGGTCAACCAAACCTGGAATGAATATATCAACAATAATGACTCTAGAGCTCATCATCACATTCCAAATAAAAATATCAAATATGACACATGTATAACATAAATCCAAAATATCATCATCAAAATTAGAAATAGGAATAAATGCAGAGCTCTGCAAACTTTGCCATAAAACATCAACATTATTGCCTAAAATTTTGGAACACAACTTCCAGACCACCAAAACACAATAATAACATCTCAAAGAAATATCCAACGACATACCAAAAAATCCTAAACATATCTAAAATATATAAAAAATGCAGGGTAAAAGAAAAACACTAAATGACAAAATAAATGTGTTGACATCAATGACAACCATACTGATATACCATCAACTTCAAATTTGCAACAATCTCCCCCTTTGTCATTGATGACAACATTCATCAATGATAAACTCAAATCTCATCTTTTAAATCTCTCCCCTTTAGGAAAAAATGACTATATCTCTCCCAATTTCTCCCAATCTCTCCCCCTTTGACATAAAAAAATAAAGGTAAGAAACATCTCAGCTCAAGCAACCATCTTCAGATTCCACACAACTCCCCCTAAGAGGAAGCCCTCAAGAATTAGTCCAGACTATAATATGCTTGAAATTCCCTATAATATGCTTGAAATTCCCTAGACTAATGCACTTCATTGTCCAACACCTTCTCTATTAAGAAATGATATTGAATAGAGATATGCTTTGTTTAGGAATGTAGTAGCAGATTCTTAGAGATATTTATTGCACTAGTATTATCACAAATGATTGAGACCAGTTCATCAAACACCACAAAAATATCATTCAAATTATGTTTCATCCAAAGTATCTATGTGCAACATGATGCAGCTACAATGTACCCAACTTCCACAATTGATAAAGACATCGAATCCTTCTTTTTACTTAGCCAAGCAACTAATCAAGAGCCAAGAAAAAATGCTCCACCACTGGTACTTTTTCTGTCATCGACACTTCCTACCCAATCTACATCAATATCTTCTTTTAGAGTAAAATATGATCCTCTGGGATACGATAGTCCAAAATCTTCTGTACCTTTCAAATATCTAAAAATTCTCTATACTGCAACAACATGAGACTCTTTCAGTTCTTGCTGAAATCTAGCTACAAGACAAACAACATACATGATATCTAGTCTAGTATTAGTCAAGTATACCAATCCTCCAATTGTTTATTTGTACTTTCTTACATCTATCTTAAGAGATTTATCATCATTAGTCAACTTGCATTTGATTGTTATAGGAGTACGTTCTAGTTTAAAATTCTCCAATCCAAACTTTTTCAAATCTCTAACATACTTTGATTGAGAAATTATTTTGCCTTTAATGTTCTGATTTGATTACAATCCAAGAAAGAAATTAAAGTCACCAATTATAGACATTTCAAATTATTTTTGCATCTCATCATCAAACTTTTTGCATGTATCATCATTTCCTCCAAATATTAAGTCATCCACATATACAACACCAATTAGGATATTTTCTAATTTAATTTTCAATTAAAGATTTCTATGAACAGATTTGTTTTGAAAACCTTGATTTATTAGATACTTGTCTAGCCTTCCATACCAAGTCCTAAGTGCTTTCTTCCACCCATACAACACCTTCAATCTGCAAACAATATCCAAATCATATAGCAACTAAAATCTGTAAATGGGGAAAAATGTTTGAGATATGATGTAGTCAAGATCCAGATTTAACCCGACATTCTCAATAGAGTACTTGCGAACACACAACATGCAACACTAAAACAAACAAACATGCAAAAGAACAAGAATTTTAACTCTATTGCACTCCTATCAATCAAGACTTCATGCTTGCATTTTAGATGCTCTTAGTAAAAGAATTTGCACAAAGAGCTATGATTGGATGAAGATTCAAAGAAAGATTCAAAGCTATGTAAGATGGATGTAAGTTCCAAGAATGATTAAGAAAACCAAGAATGGGAAAAAGAGAGATGCAAAATTCAAGATGCGATATGCAAAATTCAAGATGCGATATGCAAAATGTTGATTAGCTTTCTAGGATTAAAAATGAGGAGGAGAAAGGTATTTATAGATGTCCCCAGGGTCGGATCCAATATCATAGTGAATGTGGGATAAAATATTAGATTGGAGGTGTTGGTCCCACATGCATAGGTGAGTGTAATTGATAAGTGTGAAAGATGATAAATAGGAGATGAAATAGATATGAAAGAGATTTAAGAAATGGATGGAAAAATGGATTTAATTGAGAATAATGTTATTAAATGAATTTATTTAATATATTATAAAATATAAATATTATGATATAGTGAAGAATAATGGAATAATGAAAAATGAATATCATAAGATAATGGAGAATAATGAGATAATAAGATATTATTTAATTTGGATCCACTTGATAATGCTTGGAAATTTGACATTAAATAAGAGGATATTTTAATGGAAATTTTTATGTGTCTACATTTTGCCCCTCTTTGAGACAATGCAGCCTGTCGCGTTGTTTCAAAGAAAAAATTGATCAATTGATATATGCCCTAGAGATATCCTAGTAGGGATGGTGATTGATATGATATGCCCTATCAAGAGATTGATCGAACACATTGTAATGAAAATTGATCTCTCAATATATTATGAAAAAGGAGATTGGATGATTGATATTGTGCAAGTGATTAAGTTGAGATGTACATTTGATGGAAATGCACAGTTGATGAGGTGTAACTGAACAATTGATGGAAATGATCAGTATAGCCAGGTTGATAAGATGATTGAGCTATTTGAGTTGATAGGGATTGATGCTAGCACAAGATAAAGTGATCCAATGATTGATTTGATTGACAAATTCAAGGGGAAGAGAGATTGCAAGAAACAAGTTGGTTGATTTGATAAAACTATTAAAGATTCAAAGACATGAATCAGTTGGATAGAGCATTTGATTGAGCATGCTACAATGAGAAGAATGAAGAAGATGATGAAAGAGAGAGGTGAAAGAGATGATGAAAAGAGAAAAGTGATGAGAAGAAGAACGATGAGAAAGAGGATATGAAAAAAAGATAAGAATTCTTGTGCTTTTTTAAGTGCTTATATAATCATCGAGCTTATTATAGCAAAAGGATAAAACTCATCTAGATATGAATAAGACCCAAATGAATCGCCATACCAATTGTGTGAAAGAAAACACATCAGACAAGAAAGGATTGCCTTAGTTTGTATCAGACTGTTATGTCCTCAATGATCTTGAATGATCATGTCCTAAGATGAGTCATCATATTACTAAGGAACAATCCACAAGCATCAAATAGGTGAACATGCCCCATCCTTGCCTTTCTAGTCAAAGTAATCTTGGAGATAAAATCTCTCGTCAAAGACATCCTGGAAAAGCTAAAAGACATGTCACCAAAAAGAAAATCAGAAACAATCGAAAGAGAAAAGCAAACAAATAGATAGTATGTGTTATACCACAATGATTGTTGTAAATGGGGGAGATGTTGATCAAATGTTGTTATGTCTGCTAAATTGTAATCTCCTCATGTCATGATTTCGCTAAAGTCCAAAGCTGCATGCTCATCCGAAGTGTTTGTGTTTTCACAATGTTTATTAAAATCCCCGAAGTGTTTGTGTTTTCACAATGTTTATTAAATGCTTTTGGTTTTGATTTTATTTATTTATTTTTAAATGTTTTAATTTTTTGGGTTTTTTCAAGACATTTTATAATTTTTAGGATTTTTTAGGACATTTTACCATTTTTATGATTTTTTTAGAATATTTTATGATTTTTAGGATTTTTTCAGGATATTTTACGATTTTTAGGATTTTTTAAGGACATTTTATGATTTTTAGGATTTTTTATAGGACATTTTATGATTCTTAGGATTTTTCATGTTTGCCCTTAGTGTCTAGCAAGACAAAAGGGAATTTGAGTAGATTAATGAATGACTAGGACATGAATGGATGAGTGAATGATGGAGGAGGCTTATGTGATTTTCAAGGACTATCTCACATAAGATAATATGTTAATTGAAGCATAGGAATGAGATATAGAAATACAAAGCAAGGATACGATGTAGCGAATGTCATGTGTTCCAAAGGAATGGACATGCCAAGATGTTCTTTTGCATTTTATGTCCTTAATTTTGATCAAGATCAAATGATATATTTGGATAGGATGCATATAGGATAAGCAAGATCAAAGGTCATAATAAATGATGGAAGCAAGGAATGGATAAAATAATGGATAAGAGCTATAGGGTGTGGATAAAGTACAATAGATAGGACATACAAGCTTGCAATTATCCTTAACCTTGTCAAGATCAAAGATGGCAAAGGGATATGTATGGATAGAGTGAGGGAAAATGGAGGATAAAGGATAATGGAAGATGAAGGATAATGGAGGATGAGGGATAATAGGTGGATGTGCATGGATGGAACTTGCCCCTAGTGAATAATAGAAAAGGAAAATAGATTACACATGATGCCTATTTTCTAGGATTTCATCATAGTACTTTCCCAAAGCGCTTGTTTGCCAGGTTTTCACCAGTGGACGAATTTGTTTTCTCTTTTTTTATTTATTTTTATTTTTAAAAATTTTTTTCTTTGACTTTTTTGAAATTTTGGAAGATAATGGACATATGATAGGAGATATAACTTAGGAATAAAGTTGTTCTTTGGATAGTACCCCTGAAAGATGTTGTACAATGATCCATGGCTATTTAAGGTATGCTCAAATATTTCGATAGGATGATGGTGGGATAATGGACAAGATGTTGGAACATTTTTGCAGGAGTGGATGAAAATATCGACAAGGTCAACATTGGCACACACCTTGAAGGGTAATGGAATGAGGGAGGAATAGTGGATTTTGGAGTTTGTGATTTTGATGGAAAGGTTGATGTAGATTTTAGGACACAAGGAGACAAAATGGATGAAGGAGGTGACAAAGGTTTTAGGATAGTGGATGTGGGAGAAGTTGGGGTAGCAAACTTGAATTGAAATTTTGATCTTTCTTTAGTGTGCAAGTCCTATAAGAGCAACTTGGGAATCCACATGGTTCTTGACTTTTCATTTTTTTGTGATACTATAAAACACATTGGATTGATGTAAGACTTAGGAAGCCATACAAATTTGACTTTTTTTCTTTCTTTTTGGGCCTTTGTGGCCTTTTGGACATTTCTTTTTCTTTTTGGATCAAATTTTTCTTTGTTTTTGCATGATGATAGATGGGACTTGTTGATTCTTTGATTCATGTGTATTTTTTAATATTGGAATTTTATGCTTGGAATCAAAGTTTCTTCTGATGGAATTAGGATTCATGAATGGATATGAACGATATGGAGAGTTCATGTGGGTAGGTTTTTGGAAGGTTCTCAAGGATGTGTGACTTTGTTGAACTTGGCTTAAGGTAAGGTTAGTGGATTGAAAGATAGGGGTAACATGGATATGAGATGTAGGGATATAGGGACCCAAGATAGATGAAAGGTTTTAAGGCATTTTATTTTGGTATATAAGGACCCAAAATAGGTTTGGAGGATCCAGAAGGTGTGCGTTTGGATTTGACTACAAAAATGTAGGATTTATGAGGGGTACAAAAATCTTGAGAGTGAGCAATGTAGCCATTATAATTAAGATTTTCTTTTATATCAACGGGTTCTAATATACCTTGTTCATGGATGTCTAACCCCTTTCTTTGATAATGCATGCTTTGGAAGATCTTTTTAACGAAGGGTTTCTTCTTACTTTTGATGCCAGAGGCAAGTCCATTTTGAGGTGGAGGTGGCTTGCAAGGAATGATAGGATCATGAGAGGACTTTATAGGAATTATTGACTCTTTAGGTAGACATGGAGAATTATGACAAGGGAATAAAGGGATAATTTGATCTTGACATGGAAGAGGACCATTGGATAGAGTAGGAAGGGTGTTTGACTCTTCATTTTGAATAGGATCATTTGAAAGGGTGGAAGAGGCATCATGATCTTTCTTAGGAAGTGGATTAGGAATGGGGGTTGTAATGATGTTTTTCTCTTGAGATGGAAGGGATAATATTGGAAGAAATGGAGAGGTATAAGGGGATAATAATGGGATTCTAGGGAGGCAGGACCTTTTTCAACCATTGGATGGGATTGGAGAGTTTTGGTGTCTTGATCTTGATTTATGATGGGACTTGTTTCTTCATTTTGCATATTATCCTCTTGACATGGAGCCACTTCTAAGGAAGGGGTAGAATTTTTGATATGCATGGGTGATTCTTAGAAGGTGTTCATGTTTTTGCATGATAGGGAAGCATTTTGGATGAGGCCTTCTAGAGTGGGTATGATTGGAATTGGAGTGCATGATGGCATAGGATCTAAGATATCTGAATTGTATAAAGGATTTGTATTAAAAATTGATTAGCTTGGATTTGTACCGTTGATTTACCTTGAGGGTCAACATGAGAAGTTTCATCATTAGGTTAATTGTTTGAGGGATATGGTATGGATTCTTGTTGAGAAGCCTTAGGATATGTAGGCATAATGGAAGAGATGGAGGCTACATGTGGGCCATTGTTAGAAATAGTTTCATAATTTTGATCATGCTTATTAATGACATCTAGTTTCTCCTTAGGTGAATCATTAGGATATTCAATTTCAATAACACCATTATCAAGGAGGTCTTGAATTTTATGTTTTAATTCCATGCACTTTGAAGTCTTATGTTTGTTATGTCTATGATATAAACAATAATTAATCAAAAATTGACATCCCCATGTGGTCTTGTTAGTCAATATGATAAGATTGTGCTCAAGAATCTCTTTCAAAGCCGACTCAATAGATTGCCCCAAAAGTTTAAATTGTCTATCTAGGGCATACTTGGAGGAAATATCTTTTTGTTTCAGTGAAGGTATCTTGTGATCTTGTTTGAGATTTGGCTTTTGATTTTCAATCAATTGTTTTTCTAAATCATATAGTCGTTTTAGCATTCATTTCAATTTGTCATTCTTGATATCTTAAATTTTTCTCTGAACAGGTGTCGTTGATTCCTTTTGTTGGATTTGTATGTCATATATTATTCTCTTGAGATCTTAAATTTGAGCCAAGGTAGCCATGGGCATATATGATAGTTCTGATTTTTGACCTAAGGTTTATGGATATGACAATGAATGAGACTCAAGGTATGATGCAAACCCTAAAGTACAAAGGGGAAACTATATTATATGAGTGAGATTAGGATGTAACTAAGGATCAATGCAAATATTAAGGTGCAAACTATGTGAGATTTGGATATGATAAGGATTAATACAAAAAAATGAAATCTATGTGATATGTTTGAGATGGGAATGTGCTAAAGGATTGATTCAAGATGTAATTTATATGATAGGAAAGTGATGCATAGCTAAACCCTAAATGGGATATGAGGATGAATTATATTTGATGCAAGGACTAAGGATACTCTAGATCTAAAAATATTCACAATGTGAGGTTTGGCTTGTGCTATGATGGATAAACACAAGGATAAGTGGTCAAAAAGAGGGCACACTATGATAGGAGATGATGGACTCCAAGTGAAATACCAACTCAAAGACACTGATAGGTTCCCTAACTCAAGGAAGATGCACCTCAAGTGATACGAGAGGAATTGATAACCATAAGTTTGTTTCAAGACCTTGAAAGATTGACCTAAATGCACAGCTAAAATTTTATTTTGATTAATGATGGATATGCAAGAATTGAATGTATGATTGAATGAGATGATCTAAATATGTAAGAATTGGATACAACTAGGTGAGATGACAAAACTATGCAAGGACTAAAGGTGTGACTAGGTGGAATGATGTGACTATGCAAGAACCTAAAAGATCAGATCTGGAAAATGATGTCTCAAGAGATTTAAAATGATTGCTTTGAGAACACAGGTTCAATGTTTCAATGATAATGTTGTTTTGCAATGTTTCCATTTTACAATGTGGATGGATACTTGAAAGTTTAGACCAAGGTTTTTGTAAAGCATTTCAATTTCAAGTGTGGTGTTGATTGTGAAATGTTCTTGATAAACCATGACAAGCAAAATATTTGTTTGATTTTGAAATAAAAATACATTCAAGCACAATCCTAGGGCTAGCCAGGGCAATACTTGTTGAATCCCCTAGCAATAAAATACCACATTCAACCGGATAGTTAGAAGCTTGGTAGCACTGACTCCCCTCCATAACACTCACTTCTATGGGCATACCAAGCTTCAAATTTATGGGTCATCACTTCCCAAGAAATTTACTATCTCGAATGGAGGGGCACATGAGGGGTATCTTCGGCATGCACGAATCACAATGCTTGAGTCAATAAGTAGAAGATTTTTGGCTGCTAAAACAATGAGTTTCTAGTAAGGGCATCCATTCAAGTGGCCATACATGCGGCGTTTTGCTCAAATTAATGAGGCCTCCCAGCCCTTGTGGGTTTTTATGCATCACACGGATGCTAAGGGAGACATAGGTCGGTATGACATATCGACACCTATTGCCTGCAAGTTTCCTCATAGACACATTTATTTATAGTAGCTTGGATGGGCTTGGCCTTAGCCTCATTACCACTTGGGTCATTCCCTCTCACCGAGCCTTATGGGCTTCTTGAGAGGCAGGCCCTCTAAAGGGTAAAACAAAAAGAGCCTATTGCTCAAGACACATAAGACACTGGTTAATTTTAAAGCACCAATTGAAGTGTGATTTAATATAGAAAAATCAGACAATCAGTTTGTTTCAAACTCATAATTTCTTTGATAAATATCTTGCACCACATAAATTAGTAGTTTTAGGATAAGGATATAATCTTAAAGACACGAGCATAGATGCCCTACACAAGCACACCAAGCCACAAAGATTAGTTCACAAAAAGAAATCAAAACACACTAACACAAAACTAAACATTAGTCTAATTAACAAAAAATTAAAATTTAATCTACTTAACAAAAAATTAAAATCTAATCTAATTAACAAATTAAAAAATATAATTCTAATTACCAAATTAAAAATCCAAACTAATTAACAAATTTAAATAATCTAATTCTAACTACCAACTAAAAAATCTAAACTAACTAACAAATTTTAAAAAAATCTAATTCTAATTATCAAATTGAAAAAAATCTAAACTAATTGACAAATTTTAAAAAAAATCTAATTCTAATTACCAAATTAAAAAAATCTTAACTAATTAACAATTTTTAAAAAAAAATCTAATTCTTATCAACAATTAAAAAATCTAAACTAATTAGCAATTAAAAAAAACTAAAAACACATTCTTAGAAACACTAAAAAGTAAATCTAATTTAAAAAATAATAATTATTTGCACAATCACAGTTATGCCAAACACAATCACTCATGCCTCCACAATAATTATTTTGAAGCACCAAAGATGAAATTCTCCAGATAATGGTTGGGGTGGATCAAATATCAGAGTGAATGTGGGATAAAAGATTATATTGGAGGTGTTGGTCCCACATGCATAGGTGAGTGTAATTGATAAGAGTGAAAGAAGATAAATAGGAGATGAAATAGATATGGAAGAGATTTAAGAAATGAATGGAAAAATGGATTTAATTGAGAATAATGTTATTAAATGGATTTAGTTAATATATTATATAATATGAATATTATGATATAGTGAATAATAATGGAATAATGAAGAATGAATATCATAAGATAATGGAGAATAATGGGATAATAAGATATTATTTAATTTGGATCCACTTGATAATGACTGGAAAATTGACATTAAATAAGAGGATATTTTAATTTAAATTTTTATGTGGACCTACAAAATCCTTCTACTTGTTCAATGTAAACTTCTTTCAATTTTCCATTCAAAAATGTTGGTTTCACATCTATCTGATAAACTTTGAAATTTTTGCATGTTGCAAAAGCCAAAAACATGCTAATAGCTTCTATTCGAGCAATAGGAGAATAAGTCTCTTCAAAACCAATGCCTTCGACCCGAGTGTAACCTTTTTTATACTAATCTAACCTTGTTTCTTACTACATGATCATCTTCATCTAGCTTATTCTGGAACACCCACTTTGTTCCAATAATGTTCTTATCTGTCGGTCTAGGGACTAATTCCCAAGTCTAATTCTTCTCAATCTGATCTAACTCTTCCTACATAGCCTTCATCCAATTTTTATTATTACATGCTTCTTCAATTGTATTAGGTTCAACTTTAGAAAGTAAACATAATAGAACTTGTTCTTCAACAACTTTACTTCTTGTAATTACACCTTTGTTCTTATCTCCTATGATTTGATTTTCAAAGTGATTCTTTTGAACATACCTTGGGGTTTTAGACACAGTTGCCAGAGGAATTTGAGTTTCTTTCTTCTTATCTTCTTCTCTTCTCTTCTCCTCTTCTTTGCCTATGAACTAATTAGATTCATATCCTCCTTGTATACTCGAGTCTTTAGAAACATTTTCATCAACCTTGTCATTTTCACTTTCAACAATTTTATTTAGTCTCTTGTTATAACATCTATAATCCTTTCTCTTTGTAGAATATCCTAGGACTACCTTCATCAGCTTTGCTATCAAAATTTCTAAGATTTCCTTCATCTCTCCAGATATAGCATTTACTTCCAAAAACTTTGAATTACCTTACTAAGGGAATCCTTCCATGCCAAAATTCATATGATGTCTTCCCATACTTCTTTTTGAATAGAACTCTTTTAAGGGTATATATAGCAGTATGTATTGCTTCTCTCCAGTACACTTTTGATAGGCTTTATTCTTTGATCATAGTTCTTGCCACCTCTTGAATAGTCTTGTTCATTCTTTCCACTATGCCATTCTGCTAAGGTGTCTAAGGAGCAGATAAATATCTTCTAATTCCATATTTCTCACAAAAAAGTATTAAATTCATCAAAAATAAAATCTCATCATTTGTTTGATCTTGCATTTGATTCTTCTATCAACTTCATTTTCAACTCTAGCTTTGAATATCTTAAATTCTAATGCCTCATACTTTTCTCTTATAAATGCAACCCAAGTCATTCTTAAATAATCATCAATTAAGAGCATGAAATACCTCTCACTTTGTAAATACCTCATTCTGGTTGGACCACATAGATCTGTGTGTACCAAATCCAACAATTCGGTATAAGATTGTTCCTTTCCTATGAATGTTCCCTTTGTTGACTTTCCCACTTGACATTCTTTGCAAACACTATTATTTGGTTTAGTTAGTCTTGGTAAATCTCTCACATGTCTTTTCAAACTAATCTACATCAAATTGTCAAAATTGATGTGACACATTCCCCAGTGCCATAGCCAACTTTCATCGATCTGAGATAATAGCCAATTGATACATGTTTCCATTTGTTCTCTATCCTACAACAATAACAGTTTTGGATCTCACAACCATCATCCTGAAAAAACATTATAACCATTTTCACACATCTATCCAACAATCAATAGATCATGATGCAATCCTTTCACATAGTATACATTGTCAGTGTTATGTTTTCCATCAAAATTAATAGAACCAATTCCAACAATCTGAGCAGTCTGATAATCTCCAAATCTAACATAACCACCATCATACTTTTCAAGTTTTACAAACTTCCTTTTGTCACTAGTCATATGATTTGAACATCCACTATCAATCAACCATTCATTTCTATCTCTCCTAACAAAAATGCTAATGCACCAATTTGAACTATTTAGACATATCCTTATTATTGCTAGGTTTGGATTCTTGTTTTTTAACCAAGAACAAACAATCACCGCCTTCATAATCTGACTCATAATCTAAAATACTAGCATCATCTTTAACATAGTAGGCTTTCTTGTTGAACTTTCCTTTGTTTTCCTCAAACTTTTGTTTTGATCCTCTTTCCATTTATCTAGATGCATAATGACCAATCTTTCCATACTTAAAAACAATTAAGAGGTAACATACCTTTATACTTATTGGTTTGGTGTAGGAGCACCTAGTCATGTTTCACTCTCCTTTTTAGTATTTTCATGCTTAAGTGTTTGTGAATCTTGTAATAGGTTTTGAATGTTGTTATAGGTTGTGTTTAGTCATTTCAGAAGTGTTTGATCTCATTTTGTGCTTGAGAGATCAAGTTTTGCTCCTTAAAGTTTGAGTTGTCAATTTTGTGCTCCTAGGCCAAATAAGGCTAAAAAGTGGAAAATTACCTTATAGGATTAGCCATGATTTGGAAAGAATTGAAACATGTTTATAAAGTGTTTTTAATCATTCCTCAAATTGCCTTATAGGATTAGCCATGATTTTGGAAGGTTGGTTGAGTTAGGTTGCTCAAATTGCCACTTGGAGCAACAAAAGTTGTCATTTTGGACACTTTTTTTGTAAAAAGAAGACAAAAATGCCTTAGTATAGGACTTGATAACTACCTCCAAATTCTATTTAAATTCCTCCCTCTTCTTGGTATAGGGTTGGCTTTTGTACTTTCTATCAAAATCAATTCAAGAGCAAGCAATTTTCTGTCTTTTCTCATGTTTTGAGCTCCGTTTGTATAGCAGTCCTTACTTGGGCTTATCATTTTCATACTCTACCTTTTGGACAGTGATCTTGGTGTATATTCAATGCACTTTATATAATTTCTTTGCAGGTTGTGCATTTAGAAGTTGGTTTTGTAAAATTATTTCATTTTTGCTCTTTGACTGCTCTGTCAAGGGTTTTGGCCTCCAAAATGCATCAACTTGTCTAATTCTAGGTTTGGGCTCCCATGGATGGACTTAGAAAAGTTGTATTGCTCATGTATAGTGTAAATAATTCATGTTTTGGCCAGGGTTGTGCAAAAGAAGTGCTTTTGAGTTCATGCTAGGCAAGTTGGAGATGGATTTGGCTAGCAATGTGAACAAAGACTCAAACAAGTTTGTACTCAAAGGTCAATTGAGGGAATAAACTTAAGGCAGAGGTCTGCACTGGTTTTCTTGGAGTTTTAGATGTATTTGGAGCTCTAAATAGTGTGTATTTCACCTTGCAAGTGTGCTGAGTTATAACTGGCAACGAGTACCTAGTTTTGGGGAATTTAATGTCTTTTGCATCCAAAGTTGATTTATGAACATGTCATGCTTGGGCATCTTGTGAAAAGTGCTAATAATGTTTCTTGGAGGTTGATACTTTCCTTGGTGAAGTTTCCTTGAATTTCTAACCATTCAAAGTGCAGGAAAAATAGTGATTTGACAATGACAGTGCTTTTAACAGTCATTTTATTGTTGTATGGCAAGTGTTTGGTGTAATGTCATGCAGGGTAGAGTTGGAGAATAGTTCAAAATTATGGGGCAGAGGTTATACAAGAGTTTGGAATCTTGGTGTGTGGTGTAGGGGAGACTTCCTTTGTTGCATGAATAAAACCCTCTAAAAACCCTACTTCTTTGCCTCAAAATGTGGACAGTCCTTATACTGCCCTCTTAGGAGCTAAGACCTCAAAAATATTTGAGTTTGGACCTTGTATACACCTTCCAAGTTAGGTTCCAAGGTTATCTTGTCCATTGTTGCACCATATAAGCATATTTCACTCCAAATAGGCCTCCACGGGCTAGTAGCCTTTCAACCCTATTTTCACTAAAACCCGATTGCCCCAAGGGTTTATGAACCTTCTAAACTTGTGAAAAACTATTGAAAGACACACAATGGACCTATTTCAATCAATTCTGATAGTTAAGACATAATTTTGGGGTGTGAACCTATGTTGGAGGATTTGAGTAACATTGAGGAATATAAGCTTGAGCAAGGGAGTATAACACACAATGGGATGGTTGCTTGAGAAGAGGTGTGGGTGTTGAAGTTTGAATTTGCAAACACTAATTGAACACAAACAAAATAATATCCTTTTGGGTCCATTTGATTGGTTAAACCAATTTAGACTATTTGAGTAACTTCTCATTCAATCTCCCTATCATAGTGGTATCAGAGCCTGAGTAAGATTCAAGTGAAAAGAGAAAACAAATTGACTTAGGATCAATAGAATCCTTAGAAGAAAGCATGGTGACTAATGCTGAGTTAGCCAAGAAGGTCAAAGACCAAGAAGAAGAAAATAGAGCACTTAGAGAGAGGTTGGAGCAGCTAGCAACAAAACTAGTTTAAGTTGAAGTTAAGACTGAAGAAGTCCATGATAAGGTTGGGGATAAGGGCAAAATGGTGGCAATAGAAGATGAGGTTCCCATATCTGACCCTGTTCTTGAGCAAGAACCATTCTTGAAGGATTTGAGAGCCATGAGTGGTAAAACCTTAGAGGGAGTGGCTCTTTTTAGTGGAAAGATGGATCCAGATGCCCTCATAGAATGGATTGAAGGCCTAAAAAACCATTTTGAATGTGATAGAATAACTAAAGCACAACAGGTTAAAGTAGCAAAATCAAGGTTGAGAGGGGCAACCTTAACTTGGTAGAAGTTCATCCAAGAGGAAAGGGTGAAAGAAGGTAAGCAACCAATAGCCACCTGGAAGGCAATGGCAACCAAAATTAGAGAAACCTATCTTCCTAAAGACTATGCAATCTAACTACATAGGAAAAGACAAAACTTGAGGCAAAAAGACTTAGATGTCAGTAGCTACACTGAAGAATTTCAAAAATTATGCATGAGATCCAAGGTAGTAGAGGATGAGAGTATAAAAGTAGTAAGTTATTTGAATGGATTGAGGTGGAACATACAAGAAGAGATGAGTTTTTTATGTCCACAAATAGTTCACAAGTGTTATCAACTAGCACTCAGAGTGGAAGAGAAGAATAAGAAAAAGAAAGAACAAAGCAACAGAGGCAGAGGTAGGGGTAGAGATGGTAGAGGCTATAGAGGAATTTTTGGTGGAAGAGGAGATCAAAGGTCCCAAGGAGAATCCAAACTTATTGAGAAAAGTGGGGATTCATATAGCAAGAGCAGCTATAGAGGAAGGGGATCTAGCAACCCAGGTAGAGGTAGACCTAGTGGACCAGGAAGAGGGTCCTACTTCTCCACCATGAAATGATACAACTGTTAGAAGCTGGGGTACCCTACCTACAGATGTCTAGAGAAACCCACTTCATCACAAGGAGGTGAAAGAAAAGTGAATGATGTGCAAGAAAATACGGCAAGAAGCAAAGCTCATGAAGTGAGCTTAACATCAGAAGATGCTGAGAGTTTGATGATGAGAAGAGTTTTGATAAAGGAGCCAATCAAGGAGGAACCTATTCAAAGAAGGTCATTATTTAGAATTAAGTGAAAGATCATGGGAAAGGTATGCAAGGTGGTCATTGATTCTGGTTCCACATATAACATAGTTTCAAAAGAAGGAGTGAGGAAACTCAAGCTAGAAAGAATCCCTCACACACATCCCTATAGAGTCACATGGTTGAATAGGGAGCAACATGTTCTTGTCAATGAACAAACATGGGTAGAATTCACTATAGGAGAGTATCAAGATAAGATCTTATGTGACATTATTCCAATGGATGCTTGCCATCTACTTCTTGGTAGACCTTGGAAATTTGATAGGATAGCCATGCACAATGGTGAAAATAACTCCTACTCATTTCAAAAGGATGGTGTTACATACAAAATTTAGTCTTTAAATGGAGAGAAAGAGGACAGCAGTTCAAAGAATCAGAATGTTTAAATTGTGAATGAGAAAGAGTTTATTAACACACTTGAAGAGGGTAAAGGAGTGGGATTTGCACTCATAGTGACACCCAAGGAAGAAAAGAAGGAGAAGAAGGTTGAAATACCACAAGAAGTGCAGCAAATTGATAATTTTAAAGAAATTATAAGGGATGGAACACCTACAACCTTACCACCTCCTAGAGCCATTAGCCATTAGATAGACTTCATACTAGGAGCCTCTTTACCAAACAAATAAGCCTATAAGATGACACCTGAGTAGAAAAAAGAAGTGTCAAGACAAGTGCAAGAACTCCTAGATCAAAATTTGATAAGAAAAAGTATAAGTCCTTGTGCAGTACCTGCCGTTTTAGCACCTAAGAAAGGAGGTACATGGAGATTATGCACATATTAAAGAGCCATAAATAGAATCACTATCAGGTATAGATTTCCTATTCCAAGGATTGAGGTTTTGATGGATTGTTTGGGAGGTGCAAATTATTTCACAAATAATGACCTCAAGAGTGGTTATCACCAAATCAGGATAAAAGAAGGTGATGAATGGAAAACAACATTCAAAACAAATGAGGGTTTTTATGAGTGGCTAGTTATGCCATTTGGTCTTTCTAATGCTCCAAGTACATTCATGAGACTCATGAATGAAGTGTTGCATGATTTCATTGGTAAATTTGTAGTGGTGTACTTAGATGACATTCTAATTTTTAGTAAAACTCAAGAAGAGCATTTGAAGCATCTTGAAATTGTTTTGAACAAATTATATGATGAACAACTGACAATCAATTTGGAAAAGTGTGATTTTATGAAACATGAATTGGTTTATCTTGGCTTTGTGATCTTAGGTGGAGATTTGAAAAATGGATAAAACCAAGGTGGAAGCCATCACAAATTGGCCTACACCCAAATCAGCAAGTGATGTCTGGAGTTTTCATGGTTTAGCATAGTTCTACAAGAAGTTCATTAGAGGGTTTAGTGAAATTTGTGCACCAATGTTTGATACTAATAAAGTTGGAGCTAAGGTAAAGTTTCAGTGGAGGTTTGAACTTTTGAAAACCAAGGTTGCTTCTCAACCAGTGCTTATACTTCCTAGTTTTGTCAAGTTATTTACTATTGAATGTGATGCTAGTAATATTGCAGTACGTGCAGTGTTGAGTCAGGATAATAGACCTGTACCTTTCTTTAGTGAAAATTTGAATGATGCTAAAAAGAAGTACTCTTCCTATGATTTGGAACTCTATGCTTTGGTTCAAACAATTAGAAAGTAGAGACATTATTTGCTTCCAAAAGAGTTTGTTGTTTATACAGATAATCAGGCTCTGAGTTTCTTGAATTCACAAGATAAGTTAAATCATAGGCATGTTAAATGGGTTGAGTACTTACAATCATACACTTTTACTCTTAAGCACAAGAAAGGGAAATATAATAAAGTAGCAGATGCTTTGAGTAGAAGGCTTCTAACAGTGTAGGAAGTACAGGTTCAGAGTATTGGCATAGAATTCTTCAAAGGAATGTATCCTGATGATGAAGATTTTGCAACTATCTATAAGGTTTTCCAAACATTTAATAATTCTTTTCATAGTGAATATGCTAATTATACTTGGGAAAATGGTTTGTTGTTTAAAGGTGGGCAGCTATGTCTTCCTAAAAGCTCAATGAGGGAGAATTTGATTCAAAAAAAGCACAATGGGTGTTTGAGTGGACATTTTGGTCTCAACAAAATATTGGAGTTGGTGTAACATTTTTATTATTGGCCTAAAATGTAGCGAGATGTTAGAAGGTATGTGGAGAAATGTATGGTTTTTCAGAAAGAAAAAGGTAATACTTCTAATGCTGATCTTTATCGACCTGTTCCAATTCCTACTTGGGAATGTGTTAGCATGGATTTTGTGGTAGGCTTACCTAAGACTCAAGTTGGTTTTAATAGCATTTTTGTGATTGTGGATAGATTTAGTAAAATGGCACACTTCATTCCTTGCAAGACTACACAAGATGCTAGTCATATAGCCTATTTGTTTTTCAAGGAAGTGATTAGAATCCATGGTTTACCTTCTAGCATTGTTTCTGATAGAGATGTTAAGTTTCTTGGCCATTTTTGGAAGACATTGTGGAAAAGATTGGGTACTAATCTCTCTTTTGGTTCAGCTTATCACCCACAGACTGATGGCCAATCTGAGGTGGTCAATAGGACTCTTGGCAACCTCTTAAGGTGTTTGATGAAGGAATATGGCCAAAGTTGGGATCAACTCATCCATCAGGAAGAATTTGCATACAATGATAGTGTTAACAGGTCAACTGGTAAGAGTCCCTTTGAGATTGTTTATGGTATGCACCCACGGGGTGTCATGGAGTTAAGGGATCTTGGTAACATGCAACAAAAGAGTGGTACAATAGATAACATGGCTCAATCAATGAAGGAAGTTCATGAGAAAGTGAGAAAGACTCTTCAGGATACCTCACAAAAAGTGAAAGCTAGAGTGGATGCATCAAAGAGGGATGTTCAATTTTTAGTTGGGGACTTTGTGATGGTACATTTTAACAAGTCTAGATTGCAAAAGGGAGTTCCCAGCAAGCTCCAAATGAGGCGGATAGGTCCTTGTAAGATATTGGCTAAGTATGGTTCTAATGCATATAAAATTGATTTGCCTACCGATCTTTCTTTGTCTCCTATTTTCAATGTTTCAGATTTGGTGGCATTCAAAGGTCAGCTTCCTAAGGAGGATGATAGAGTTTCAGATGTTCACAAGTCACATTCAGACCTACCTTTTCCTCCTTCATCCATTCCTCAAGTTGAACAAGTGTTGGACTCAAGAGTTTACAAGAGGACTCGCCATCAGGTGTACATGGAGCATCTCATCAAGTGGAAAGATAAACCACTTTCAGAAGCCACTTGGGTACATGAGTCTGAGTTCTCTAAGTCTGGAATTCCTTCTTCTTTTCTACCTCAAGGAGTCACATGACTTCTTTGTCTTTGGGGAAGTATGGTGCAGGAGCACCTAGTCATGTTTCACTCTCCTTTTTAGTATTTTCATGCTTAAGTGTTTGTGAGTCTTGTAATAGGTTTTGAATGTTGTTATAGGCTGTGTTTATTCATCTCATAAGTGTTTGATCTTATTTTGTGCTTGAGAGATCAAGTTTTGCTTCTTAAAGTTTGAGTTGTCAGTTTTGTGCTCCTAGGCCAAATAAGGCTAAAAAGTGGAAAATTGCCTTATAGGCTTAGCCATGCTTTGGAAAGAATTGAAACATATTTAGAAAGTGTTTTTAATCATTCCTAGGTGATTTTGGAAGGTTGGTTGAGTTAGGTTGCTCAAATTGCCACTTGGAGCAACAAAAGTTGTCATTTTGCTTGTAAAAGTTATCATTTTGGACACTTTTTTGTAAAAAGAAGACAAAAATGTCATATGTCCACATAGGACTTGACAACTACCTCCAAATTCTATTTAAATTCCCCCCTCTTCTTGGTATAGGGTTGGCTTTTGTACTTTCTATCAAAATCAATTCAAGAGCAAGCAATTTTTTGTCTTTTCTCATGTTTTGAGCTCCATTTGTATAACAATCTGTACTGGGCTTATCATTTCCATACTGTACCTTTTGGATAGTGATCTTGTTGTATATTAAATTCACTTTATGTAATTTCTTTGCAAGTTGTGCATTTGGAAGTTGGTTTTGTAAAACTGTTTCATTTTTTCTCTTTGAATGTCATGTCAAAGGTTTTGGCCTCCAAAATGCATGAACTTGTCTAATTACAAGTTTGGGCTCCCATGGATGGACTTAGACAAGTTGTATTGCTCATGTATAGTGTAAATAATTCATGTTTTGGCCAGGGTTGTGCAAAAGAAGTGCTTTTGAGTTCATGCTAGGCAAGTTGGAGATGGATTTGGCTAGCAATGTGAACAAAGACTCAAACAAGTTTGTGCTCAAAGGTAAATTGAGTGAAAAAACTTTAGGTATAGGTATGAACTAGTTTCCTTGTAGTTTTAGATGTATTTGGAGCTCCAAACAGTGTGTATTTCACCTTGCACGTGTGTTGAGTTATAGCTGTCAATGAGTACCTAGTTTTGGGGAATTTAATGTCTTTTGCACCCAAAGTTGATTTATGAACATGTCATGCTTGGGCATCTTGTGACAAGTGATAATAATGTTTCTTGGAGGTTGATACTTTCCTTGGTGAAGTTTCCTTGAAGTTATAACCATTCAAAGTGCAAGAAAAATAGTGATTTGACAGTGGCAATGCTTTTAATAGTCATTTTATTGTTGTATGGCAAGTGTTTGGTGTAATGTCATGCAGGGAAGAGTTGGAGAATAGTTCAAAATGATGGGGAAGAGGTTATAGAAGAGTTTGGAATCTTGGTGTGTGGTGTAGGGGAGACTTCCTTTGTTGCATGAATGAAACCCTCTAAAAACCCTACTTTGCCTCAAAATGTGGACAATCCTTATACTGCCCTCTCAGGAGCTAAGACCTCAATTTTTTTTGAGTTTGGACCTTTTATACACCTTCCAATTCAGGTTCCAAGGTTATCTTGGCCATCGTTGCACCATATAAGAAAATTTCACTCCAATTAGGCCTCCATGGGCTAGTAGCCTTTTAGCCCTGTTTTCACTAAAAGTTGAACCCGATTGCCCCAAGGGTGTATGAACCTTCCAAACTTGTGAAAAATAGTTGAAAGACACACAATGAACCTATTTCAATCTATTTTGATAGTTAAGACATAATTTTGGGGTGTGGACCTATGGTGGAGGATTTGAGCAACATTGAGAAATATAAGCTTGAGCAAGGGAGTATAACACACAATGGGGTGATTGCTTGAGAAGAGGTGTGGGTGTTGAAGTTTGACTTTGCAAACACTAATTGAACACAAACAAAAGCATATCCTTTTGGATCCATTTGATTGGTTAAACCAATTTAGACTATTTGAGCAACTTCTCATTCAATCTCCCTATCATGGTTCCTCTCTTCAGCTTTATCACAAATTTCACTTCAATCTCATCCAAGCTCTCATCATCTAAATATTCATCCACAGATTTTGATGCTTTAAATTTTGTCCCAATTTTTGCTTTGTGTTTACCAAACTTTCTCATCTTTAATGTTGTTAAGGTGTAAGACAAGTTCTCTGGTGAATTTAGACGGATCATAGGTTTCTTCAATAGCTGAATTCTTATCATTGTAACATTATGATAAAGTCCTCATAATCTTCTCTATCACATCCTTGTCATCTAAGGTACCACCAAGATCTCATCTAGGGAAGTAGGACCATTTGTCGGCATCACATACTTCATCTCCATAACTTTTGAACTCTTGTAACTCAGAGAAATCAAGTATCCTCTCATCTTCACTCTCCAAAAACTATAGTTGGATCCTTGAAAGGTTGAAATAGTTAATTTATGTTCCATTGGATCTTCCTCAAGTAGTTAGTCTCACTTTCTAGGAACCAAATCTCTAATACCAATTGTTGAATATCGTAGACAACTGAGAGGTGGGGGGGGTGAATTAGTTGTACAAATTAAAATATTTTACTCAATCCACTGAGACAAATATGGTAAACAAACTTCTGATTAATTAAATAAATATAAGAATGAAAGATCACACACATAAAATATATACAAGAACACTAGATATACGTGGAAAACCCATGAAGGGAAAAACCATAGAGAATGCTAATTCTCAATTATAAAACACCTATTAGGGTGACACTAGTTAAGATGATTTTTACAAAGGGTAGCTAGCTATTAGAATTCTCATTGCAGGTGGGTGGGCTCACCACTCGATTACAATCACTAGAAAAAGAAGGGCTCACTGCCTGGAAGAAGAAGAAAGAAAAAGAAAGAATCCACCACAGAAGCATAATTGCCACGAAACTTCAATGCTGAAATAAACTTTTGGCTCATTGCTTCTGGTATCAAACAACAACAACACACAATCTCACTGCTCTACCACAACTTCACATCCTTGCACACATTCGTAGAAAATAGATATTTTTCTTTTCAATCGACTTGCATCCATTTACTTTTTCATATCTTTTACATTTCAAACATCCTTTACTTATGATCTCTTGGATTGAGAATCTCTCCAAGTTGACCAAAAAAAAATTCATCGAAACACAATTTGAAATAGGTCTACACTAAACATTCTTGTGGTTGAGAGGAATGAGAAGTGGACCAGACCACATCACATCATCGATCAAAATAACACATTATCCATATGCCAAAAATGTCAGAGAAAAAATAGAATCATTCAAGGTCAACCAGACTCGAAATGAACATATTAACAACCATGACTCTGGAGCTCATCATAATATTTCAAATCAGAATATCAAAGATGAACACATGAATAACATAAATCTATAAATCTCATCATTAGAATTAGAAATGCAGATAAATGTGGAGCTTTGCAAACTCTACTAGAAAACATCATCCTTACTGCATAGACTTCCAGAGCACAACTTTTAGACCACCTAAACACAATAATAGCATCTCAAAGCAATATCCAAAGAAATACCAAAACATCCTAAACATATCTATAATATATAAAAAATGTAGAGCAAAAGCCAAACATTGAATTATATAGTTCACAATGCATACTAATCTATCTACTCTGTACATCTTTGAATCTTCACACTTCCTTCATAACACTTCTTTCACATCCATCACTTACACATAACTTTCACACCATCTATCTCATTCATCTAACACAACCAATTCATTCAATATATATGAATCAAATCCAAAAAAACTTCACTAGGTTGGCTAAAAGAATATGAAATGTATACATAGCATCAAACCAAAAATACATCATCCATAAGGTAAAAGAAATGTGTGAGGGTTCACACCAAGTTAACACACCTTCCAATCAACACCAAAATTATTTACACATAACCACTCAGACTAATATGCATAAACTGGTATTTGATTTGTTTAAAATGCACTAGCTTACCCCAGATCTAAAGAAAGTGGTTCATCCCAAAAGAACTACAACATCTTGATTTATGATATAGTCATGATGAGAAAAGAAATCCCAATAGACAACATGATCATTAGAGATATATTCGATACAAACACTCATTTTAGACCACAATAAGTCTCACCAGAGCAAACACAAAAGAGAGTAGAACTACTTTCAAACCAAGGAATACAAGACTTCCAAAAAAACATTAAATCATCACCTCATATCATTTCATGAACACAATGTGGTTCTACAATCAATTATGTAACATAGTATCACAAAAATAGACATCCAGACTAATAACCGGATACACCATGCATCAACTAAACATATAAATATCTGAATCACTAGCAATAACTGATTCATATAGGATTGACAAAGGTTTGACATTAATCACAACAAAGATATCCATATGTGCAACAACTTCCAATTTTATGTTCAGAGTTCTTGGCCCATTCAATAACTTCTTGAATAATGGTGAGGTCTCTAGAATGTGTCTTCCTTTAATAAAGCTAGTTTGGGTAGAGCTGTTGAAATTGGGAAGGATATTTACCAATCTAAAAGCAAGAATTTTGGATAAGATATTGTATGAAACATTTAATTGGGTTTATATCTCCAATTTTTAACTAGAGACTTATCACCATCCTTAAGGAGTAATTTGATAATGACTTTATTAATATTAACACTCAAATAGTCTTTATTTATGGCTTCAAAGTATATCTATAGTAGGTCATTAGAAATCAAATCCATATTTCTCTTGTAGAATTCAATGGGGAGTCCATCAGGTCTAGGGAACTTATCATTTTTCAACTTAGTAATTCCATTTATTATCTCATCTTTAGTTATTGCCACATCAAGCTCATCTACCATGTCTTTAGTAATCTTCTTTAGGACATGTTCTTCCCAAATTTTTCTAGAATTATGTCCTTGTAGATTGTTTCCTTCAATGAAGAATATTGTTTTGTAAAAGCTATGAAATAAATTTTTTATCACCTCAAGATCATTAGTCATCTTAACTGACTAGATACTACCCACTTATTCTCTTGTTGTCTTTGTTTTAATGCACCTAAATAACTTGGAACCCTTATCACCATAGTTAAGTCAATTCAATTTGACCCTTACTCTTAACCCATATATTTTACTTGCTTGAAGTCCTCTTAATTTATTCTTCATGGTGACTAACTCTTCATTAAGTATTAAGTCTTTAGGATTATATTGAAGTTTTTTTTTCAAATTAAAAATATTGTCCTAGAGATCATTTTCACTTTTCTCTCTTTTTTTTCCAATAATTGGGAAGATTTTGGACCAAATTTTTACATTGTTGTCCCATCTTTCTATAGGATTTAAATCCTTTAATATCTATTTATTGATATTTCTTAATGTAAATATAGCTTTACAACAATCCTCATCTTTAAGTATACTGGTGTTTAGAAAAAAAAAAGCCATCTTTTCTTGAGGTATTAGATTTGATATTATGAAGGATAGATTCTAAAATAAATAGAGTGATGGTTTGATAGAGAGTAAGGTGTAACCTTGATTCTACAAACCTGACCAATCCGATCAAAGCTAAATAAATTTTTATTAACATCGAATCTATCCAAGCGATAATATATCCTCTTGGAGTGTTCTTTAATATTGTACCAAGTGAGCTAAATATGTTGGTTTTCCTTCTTGCAACCTTCAAGAGGGTCAAATAGGTTAATCTTATTCTTCATTTTAGTCTAGAACAACTTCTCATTCCCCTTCTACTCCATCATATTACCTCCTAACTTATCTTCTTGATTTTTGACCATATTAAAGTCTCCTCCAATGATCCATGATATGTATTGTATCCCATATATTCATTTCCAAAGAGTATTTATTTCCATGTGACAATTAGGGGAATATATGGAACACAACCCAAATTTCCTTTCCTCTTTCTCTATGATGACCTATACTTCTCTATTACAAGGGGAAACCCCAAAATTAGCAACAAAGGGAGACCAATTATTAGAAATTAGTATACTACCTCCCTCTTCCTCTCTCATGCTTAGTACAAAATTTTGTGGCATCCTTTTAGATAAACCTCAAGTTAGTCTCCAAAGTAAAGTTGATTGCTTTCACTTCTTGCGAGAACATTGCATCCTTGTTATACATTTGATTGATAAGTCCTCTAACAATGTACTTTCTATTTTGGGATTCTAATCCCCTTATATTCCAGCTCATGCAATTTCTCATCATTTACAATTTTATTTATATTCAATTATGGAATTCTTAAACTTTTTAAAACACTGAGGAGACTAGTTTCTTTTTATAGTCTTTTAGGGTCTATAAATGAATCAACCCTATTATTGAATCTCCTCTTACCTTTCTTAAATTTAATCCATCCCTCATCTACTAGTTTAGTCCCTTCCTTAATTTGGGAAACATCCAAATTGAGAGCCTAAGTGGCATCTAGTCATGTAATTGCTAACATGTCACTAGATTCCATGTTGGCCATGCTAATAATTTCTACCACAAAGTCATCTACTACATCAAAATTAATTGTGGATTGGATAATTGTAATATGCCAATTATTCTACCCATAAAATTTACTAAGTTTTAACCCACATGTGAAAGAAATAGATTACCATCATACAAGTAATTATTTTTTTCCCTATTTCCATATCAATAAACAAGATGCATATTTGAAATAAATCCCATTTCAACTTTTCCATTGCATCATAAATCATATACAACATCATATTCATAAACATACATAAGTATTTTCATTTTCCTTTTAAAATTTCCAATTACTTTAGGAATATTTGAATACATACAAAGCTTCTATGAGCTTAATGAAACATAAGTAATACAAATGGTCCAGATGTCCTTACTAACATACATCCTCAAATATTGGTCGTCAACTGCATGAGGAAGAGCATCACTTAAGTGATTTTCCACCCAAACCGCCTTTTTCAGGCCCTCGTGCCTCTTCTAACTGAAGCAACCCTAGCCTTTGACGAAAAGTTTGGTTTGGTAACCTCATAATAACATAGCCTTGTGAACATAATTTTGTGTCCTACATATCTATATCTACCATACATTGGCTACAACCTACATGTATGATGTTCCCTATCTAGTATGTAAACATGGATCACAATGAATTGATAGTATAGATAGTGTGATGCAAAGTCCTGGTATAGGTATACAATAGGTTCCCCTAATCCAAGAACACACCAAGGACCCTAAAAATCACACAACACTCCCAGGGGTTAAGGAATATCAGTTTGACAAGTCCCACATCCCCTTCTTCTAAATAAAAGACTACTGGTACAAGGTCTCTTTCATTGACTGACAAACAAAAGACTACCAGTACAAGGTCTCTTTCATTGACCAGTACAAGGTCTCTTCTCCAATGAAAAAATGGCTATTTAAGGTTTGATTTGAAGTTACCTAGGTCAGGGAGACCTCCTTCAATCATTGAATTCAGATTCCCTCTACCGGATTGGGTAACTACTGCAACAAGGCCTACAAAACCTAGTAGCCTTGCTAGACCGGTTTTCCACACTTAACGCTTTATTTCTCCAAAATACCAGAAAAAAAATATGAGATTTGGATACCCTTTTGGGAGTTACAAAACATATCCTAAGGGTTCTTACCGATAGGGAACATAAGAATCCAAACCCTACTTTGGTTAGGGGACCGATATAGCCCAATTAGACCTATTTTACAAAGGAGTGTGTAGACATAGACCTTAACTCACCAAAAAAACTCAAGGAATACTCTTAAGCCATTTAAAATATACCAATTCCTAAGTCTTAGGCCATGATCAGACCTTTAACCCCTGGTGTGAGACCTGTTTGCTTACACTTGCACGGTGGCCACATGGAGTTGCCCACCTTAATGCATCAAACTCTCACCTCCAATTGGTCCTCACCTACAAAAGTCCTTCAAATTCCTAAAATAAATTGGCTATACTTTCATCCCCTCCAAATCCATGAACCACCAATGAAGGATCAACAAGATGAGGCCATTTCTTTGTAAAACCCTAGGCAAAACTGTCAAGTCTAGACTGCTTCCAGAAAATTGCCTGTTTCTCTTGCCTTTGAAAATTAGGACCTTAGATTTGATGCATCTGAAGGTAATTGGCCACTCTAACACATCCCATTGGTTTCCTAATTCCAAAATGATCATACAGTACGATGCACCATGTAGAATAACGGAACTGTAAGAAATTCTTAGAAATATATTACTTCAATGATGCCAAAAGTTTACAAAGTCATTCTCCCCTCCCAATGATGATTGTGGATGAAATTTTATACCTTCCTCAATGTTTATCAACCACCTTTTGAACTAAGGTGACCATTGGAAGGAAGTTTCTATTTGCAACCAAAAGTTGTCATTAAAAGTTGTCAACGAAGTTGTCAAGTTTGAGCAACTTTTGACATGTTAAATCTGCCTACCTAGAGGTGCTTCAACATGTCCTCAACCTTCCTAAGACATCTCCAACAGATAAACACCTAGAAAAATACTCAACCAAATACCCCTAGTCCCATATGCCCACAGTGGTTTATCAATTTGCCAAATCCATGTCATTGGGTAACAAGGTGGGGTTTATTACAAACAAATCAAACAAACAAGACTATCCTATTACATTGATTTGGGAGGTCACATTCCCATGTGTGACCTTTAGCCTTTAATTATCTTATCACCTTAGTCAGGAGGTGCTCCTACACCATAGTGGCAACCCACACTACTTTGGCCAAAAAATTCATCAACCAATACTTCAAGTGAGAGTCGTATGTCCACACACTTTATTTATCTATTTGGTGAACCAACCATTAATTTTACTTCCATACCTTTCCCACAAGGTTAAATAATAGAGTGACTGTCTAGGTTATTACCATCCATGGATTATCCTAACCCTAGGATTAACCAAATCAATCATTCCTATATACTAAATATACATATCATAGAATAGTACTATCTTAGCTATTACATACCTATACGCAAATCTAATCATAAAGATTATTAAGATTCTATCAACTCAAGAATGTAGATCTCGTAAATAATTCAATTTCAATCAGCACTTTTAACCAAGCTTATGCAACAACATAAACTATATATAACATAACTCAAAAAGAGAGGGTAGAGTCCTCATGCCTGTATTATAGCTTCCATGCAAATATTGATTCCTTCTCACAATCACACTGGCTTCACAACTTATCTACTAACATAGAAATACACAAGCTCTCAATGATAACAACTATCCTACTTCTCACTATATGTGAGCTATTATCCTTTTCTCGCCAATGAAGAACAATGGAACAATGAACAATAAGAAAAAATATATTATGGAGATGAAAAGATGAGATGAGAGAAAAATGCGAGAGATAATATGATCTCCAAAAGATGAGATATGCTCCTTTATTTATACATAAGTTTGAGAGAGTTAATGCTATAATTAAGCTCTCTAATTTACCACAATTCTCTCTCTCTCTCTCTCTCTCTCTCTCTCTCTCATCACCACCACTAACACTATGTGGATACTCTCTAATTATATGGTTGACACATAATAGTCCAACAAAATACTGCTATGAATCATCCTTAATATTACTTTGTCAAAAATGATTAGTTACCATTAATCACTTACCTAAATAATTAGGCTTCTAACTCCAATTACCACATACAAATCAAATGTCTTCCTTATACTTGGCATGACTAATTAACTACATTATAGATGCAAAATGCTAAAGATAAGGAGGCACTTGTTACACATATTTGCTTTGCCTAAGGAATACGTCGATGATAGTATATGTTATACTAGATATATCGGCCTTAACAACAAGCGGCCACTTAAACATATGCACAACGCATTTAACCTTCTCCTACGTACTTAGAAAGGTCACGATATAGGCATTTACTTAGTCCACCTTACATGTGGTGTGGCTTAGAAATCATACTACCTATTGATTAGGGTGCAAGTGGTATAATTTTCTCCCACGACATTCAATTTTTCCTTCCCACGTATTTATTAAGGTGGTGAGTTTAACTCACCATCACCTTCCCCTTTGGAGTAGGGTGTGCCACCTTATATGTGGGTTCCCACCCCCATCCTTCTCCCTCCTTCCATAGTGGCATTGTGGCAAATAGATCAACATGTTATTTAAAATGCAGGTTGATAAAAATAACTATTACCAACAACCTAATTCATATATCTAATATACATATATACATATATTAGTATATGTATATATATTATATTATATATATACATATATTAATATTAATTGAATCTAAAAAATTAAACATTATATATATATATAGTCCACACACACACACATAAATATATACACATTTATACATATATCCTATACATGGCTATATATGTAATGCCCACAAAAATGCCCTAGAGAAATAAACCAAAATCTACTAACAAAGGGGATAATTGTTTTTCTTTTGAATCAATCCTCACTACCACACTAACACTCACATCTAGATTGTAAAATTACTACTATTGTTCATCAATGCATCATTAACTATATACTTGATCACATGAATCAACATGAACATATCCATGTTTCATATTACACAAGCGGAACATCTATTTAGTCATTAACATAATTCCATAATAAAACCATATAATGCATCTCCATTCCCTAGGGTATCTTAATGTCACTACTTGACATTAAACTAACACATCACATATCCATCTAGAAAACCATATACTATCATCCAACTAAACATTTACTTCCCATGCAACTATGATAAGACATTAATACATATGCATAACTCTATCCCCTTTCATACATTTTAGATTCATTTTAAACTACCAATCGAATGTTCCTGATACCCATCTTTACTGATTTGAACACTTAACACCTCATGAAACTAAATTCATTTATCCTTCTTTAACTATTGGTATTCGATTATTTCCTTAAGTACAACTCATAAAGAATACTATCCATAGTCATATACAAGATCATAACATCAAGAACTTATCTACATCCAAATAGGATTCCAATCTACTAAACAGGATCAAGAGTTAAATGATTCTACAAGAATAAATACAATCTAATATTTCAATCCCCTAATTTCCACATAGGGTTTCATTCTCAACATGATAAACATATCTATAACATGAACCACATACCAATACATCATCTTATTACAATAATATAGTTCTTCTACATTGAGTTCAATTACATAAGAGCACATGAAACAAGCACATAGTTTCTTTTGCTACATCCCATCCTAAAGCTTATTAACACAAGTTACATAGACACATATTCACATTACTCATTTACAAGACATCATAATATGGTAACATCTCTAATACATAGAAATCAACAACTTAGAATAACCACATAACAAGGAGACTTACAATCCATAAAATATACAACTACTTGTATATTTTACATATCTCAAGCTATCTAACATTCAAAATTGCATCTTTCCAACCAAGGCATACATGATCTTAACCCATTCACTACCATTGCAAGATATACACAAATCATTACATTTGTATCTCTCAATTCATTTCTTACATTTTAAATAAAGAAAGAACTACATATACAAATTGAATATCCACCTACAACAACTCATACAATACATCTCATTCAGAAACCATCCTACCACATGTTCTATGATACATGTTATCAGTACACTAATTACATAGTATTTTTTATATTTACATCTTGTATAACACATGATGTCAATTATAATTACATAGATATGCTCCAATATTCCAAGCACACGATAAGATACTATAGATCCAAATCCAAGAACACTAACATGCAAGAAGAATATCCCAATGGTAGAAGGTGTCAAACCACCCGACCATGTGGAACCATATAGGAACCACCCCCTGTGCTAGGAGATGACATAAGGTTCCAACTCACACTCAAGACCTAAGATAACACCTAACAACCATAGGATACAACATAACATCACAAGACTCCAACATAAGAGTACAACATCAAAATACATCACATGGCTAAATCAAAGAAAACAACCTCTAGAGGCACAATCAACAACAAGGGCATATGGATAATGGACTAATATGGGATAGAGTGTCATCATATGCTAACCTCATGTGGCATCTGTCTCCACCTTGGATTCACTCAAGGGAGATCGGGTATACCGCTCCAAGGGTCTTTCCAATTTAGGATCCTGAAACCCTCTCCTCGAGTCCATCCAATTGGGGAATACAACATCATGTTCTTTACCTTGTTTAGGTTAATTCATAAATACCCAACCCTCTAATCAATTATTAATAAAGTTATCACTTGCAAATTAACCATAAACTCTTCATGTGGTTCCATAGGTCTAGACCCCTAGGCCAACACATGCAAGAGCCCACTCTCCCAACATGGACCAAGACCATAAGGTAAACAAATGAGAAGATACATCATGACAAAAATATAGAACTCATCAAGAAAATCATCCAATAGACATTACAAATCTAATACAAACTGAATCATAAAGGATGACCAAAAGCATGCAAACAAATGCCATATAGCAAGAATCGTGTCATAAACTTAAAGCATCATAATGCAACAATAAAGAGAGCCTCAAGAGTGATATAAATGCATAAATAGGGCATGAATATGAATCCAATGATAAGACATAGTCCTCAACAATGAGGCACAACATAACCTCTCGCTGGAGTTGCATATACTCATCCTCAACAACAAGGGATGCACACATCTTACTGGAGCATCATTTCAAACCTGAACAAACAAGTGCAAAAATACTTGTTGGAGCCAAAATAGTATTCAAACACACCTCAAAAGCATGGATCAATGCCCAAAAATCATCAATAGAACAAATCCTAGCCTATGGAGTCCAAAATCAACAAGAAAAGTCAACCCGAAAGGTCAAAACCCCATCCAAAAATGTGCTGACATTGTTTTAGTGCTTTTGTCCTACTCTAGCACTTTTGACTCCGAGAGTGGCACTTTTTCACTTGTTTTAGCACTTTCAAAACTTGGTAACAACATTTGCAAAACAAAAAAAGAATGCAATTAAACATGCCTAGATTCGGGTAGAGGCACAAACAAGGTCTGGAACTGACTCAAAACTTGTAAGAGAACCTCTCAAATATAGAATAGGGTTTACATGAGATCAACAAGACCATAAAACCAATAATATGCCTTCAATTGGTAAATACATGAACCAAAATGTGTCGCAGAGACAACAATGCAAATGCAGATCATATTATATGGACTCCAAACTCTATGAGGATCTAAAATAGGGTTTACAAGAGCAATAGAAACCACCACAACACAATAACCATTGCATAAAACAATCACGGGGATATTATAGTCATAAAACCACATTCAAACACCCATTTCCAGCATTGCTAAGAAAACAAAATTACAAATTTAAATGCAATCTTTCCCAAATCATTTCCTTCAATCAAATGAATGATCAAATATTGTTAACTCTTCCCAATTTTTCCCAAAACAATCTTTGACAAGCATTTGTAGACAATCTTTCTTGAAGATCAAAACTAATAATAAAGTATTCGGATCCAACTTGGAAACAAAGCAAGGCAAGGAAAAATTGGTGAAGAATCCCCAAAAACCAGCAAGCTTCAGTCACAATCCAAATCCAAAGCCAAATCCACAAGCAATTTGCGAATTCTCTCGGAAGCCAACCTCCTGTGAATGCACAAGAAACCATAAAAATACCTAGAAATCAAACCCAAAACTATATAAAACCTCAACCAATCAAAATATTTCGTTATACTGTAAAATATACCCACCTTTACATAGTTCGAGGGAGGTATCTAGTAAAAAATATATATTTTATTTACCTACCTCTCCATTCAACCAACCAAATAAAAGGTAGGTAGATTTTATCAATTGACTAAAGGGGTAGATAAACAAATAATAAATTAATACTTTATTTTCCCCATAATTAATTAATATTTACAAATAACAATATATCCAAAATGCTACATTAATTAAATAATAATGAATAATAATAATAATATTTATTCAATAATGAAATACCAATGCATAGGTAAAAATAATATTAATTAATTAAATAATGATTATTAAATAAATAATCATAGATAAATTATAATAATAAGGAATCAAAAGACACCAAAAAATTATAATAAAATAAAGTAAAATAAATATAAAACTCTTTCAATCAACATTAAATAAAAACTCAATAATAAAAGTAATTAAAAAATAAATAATAATTAAACCTGAATTATTAAATCAATTAATAAATTAAATCAATAACTCAAACATTAATCAATCAAAAATAAATATTAAATAATTAAATAATCACACATCACCCACTAGGGATATCATAGACTCAAAACATCATACGCCAAAGGGAAAAGAACACAACTCAGGACTCTAGCCTCAACTTACGCTATGGCATAATTGACAACGTACACAACTTAGACCTAGAGTGTGTGAGGAAAACTTTGTCATCTCCGACAATTTGTCATTGGGATAGAGACATGCTCAGACATGTGAAGCCAACTGGAGTCATTATCCAGTACTTGCAACCTGCATCAAACACTAAACACGACATATACAATACATATTCATCATAATAAACATGCAAGTGATAGAGAGTCACGATGACATATCATGCTCACAATGAGTGATATAACATAGTCTCTACTCACGAAGACAGTATTACAATAAATCATCAAACATCGTATAAAGTCATAAACATGAAATAGGGTTAGTACCAACATATCATCATAAGTCATATAATCCCACATGAGCAATGATCACATATGAATTCATGAATCATGTAAATCCATCAAAGTGGTTCTACGTACTAACATCCACAAGAACCATCAAATGTCATATATCATATAGTATTCCTATCATTCTCAATCACATGAATCTCCAAACATGATGAATCATATCAAATAAAATAGATCCACATAGAATATTAGCATCAAGGATATCATCTAATAGCAATTAGAGTCATGAAAACCATTGGCAGCCCAGTCAGTAGAGCCATTGGCCTCTCGATAAATGTGGGATATGTAGATTTTTTTAAAGGTACTAATAAGGTCTCTAGAAGAGATGATAATGTTGTTGATCGACCATGAGGGTTTTGAGACCCCCTTAAGATAGTTGATAATATGTTTGAGTCCCCTTCAATCCATAGGTGGGGACAATTCCATTTTTTAGCTAGGAGGATACCTTGGAGAGCAGCCATAGCTTCGGCTTTATGATTAGTTTGAATTCCAATAGGGACAACAACCATTTCCTTACACATTCCTTTGTCATCTCTTAGAACAGCTCCACAACCTGAAGGACTTGGGTTACCTTTGGCAGCACAGTCAAAATTAACTTTGAACCAGCCATGAGGGGGGTTTTGTCATTTAGCTTCAAGCCTTTTGTTATGATTGAGGTTTGGAATGTCGGTTCTCTTCATGTTCCAAACCCTTAAAATATTTGCTTCCAGTGTATTTTTTTTAAAAAAAGGACCCTCAATGATCTCTATATTTTCCTGAATCGCCCATTAGATTTTCTGAAACACAATATCCTGATTGAGGGAGATATCCCTGAAGATTTGATTGTTTCTTTCTTTCCATAGTCCCCATAGGATGTGAGGAAGCGAGAGCTGCCACAAAGATCTCAAAAAAGAATTAGTCTATTTTATGTTCTAGGAGGAAAACATATCTATGATGGTGTTGGGAAACACCCAGGCAATGCTAAAGCTACTGAGAAATCTTTCCCATATTGAGGTTGAGAAGGGGCAATGAATGGCAAGGTGGTCCATAAACTCTTCTTCCTAAAGGCACAAAGCACATCTATTAGGGATAGAAAAGCCTTTGTATTTCAGGTTGTCAAGGGTCAAGATTTTATTATGGAGGACGGTCTAGAAGAAGAAATTGATCTTGGGGGTAAGGCCTCTAATCTAGACTTTAGACTAGAAGGGATTACCTAAAGGATCAAGGGACAAAACACAATACATAGAGGAAATAGTAAGGGTACCTTTGGGATCATGTTTCCAAATCAGGGAGTCAACCTCTTTGTTCAACCAAACCACAAACAAATGGATCTTGAACTTAGAGAGGCTTGGGTGGATGCTTTCAATTTTCTTCCATTCGTTACCAGTCCAGTACTCAGCAACTAAGGAGCCAAAAGATCTTATACAAGAGGGAGCATAGGGGGGCCATTCATTGATTTCTATCAAAGGTTTATCAAAAAGCCAGGGATCCTCCAGAATTTAACTTTCCTACCATTTCCAACTTTCTAGATCACTCCTTTAGCTATACTTTCTTTACATTTAGAGGCATAATTCCATATGTGGGAGCCATTAAACACTAATATCTGAATTGATAAATGAAGAAAGGGAAGAGGACTGAAGAGAGTACTTACTTTGCCAAATTTTACACCATTCAGTATCAAGATGAAACATTCTCCAGACTTGTTTGGACAGAAGATCTTCATTTAGTGTTCGGATCATCCTCAGGCCCAAACCGCCATGGCTCTTCGGTTTACAGACCTAGTCCCAAGCCACCAAGGACATTATTTTCTTGTCCTCAACCCTAGACCAAAGGAGTCTTCTTTGGATTTTCTCGATAGCATCAACATACTTAACTAGAATTCTGAAAAGGCTAAGAGCATATATCAAAATACTTAGAAGAGAAGCTTTAAGAATTTGGAGCTTTCCAGCCTGACTTAGGAGGGCTTCTTTCCATCCAGCTAACTTTTTCTGGAATTTGTCCACTAGAGAACTCCAGAAGGAGTCAGGAGGAGAAGTGCCCATAGGGAGACCAAGGTAGTTTGCAGGAAGATCAGCAATCCTGCATTCCAGGATTCTACTAATTCTCTATTGTCTTCTCTCCGGGGTATTGATGAAAAACACTTCACTTTTAGTCCAATTGATAAGCTAATTCGACGCAGAGGCAAACTTACAAAGAGTACTCTTCAGAGTTTTAGCTTCAGAAATACTAGATTCCCCCATGATAATAGTATCATCGACAAATTGTTGATGAGAACAGACAAGATCCATAGAGGAAGGGTGGCGACCCTTAAAGGAGCCTTGCAAAACCAAATTTTCCATACTCTTTCCAAAACATTCAGCCATAATAATGAAGAGGATGGGGGAAATAGGATCCCCTTGCCCAAGACCTCTAGAGGCTTGGAAAAAAAGGAGAAGGTGAACCATTGATTATAACAACAAAAGAAGTAGAGGTGATAAGTTGGGTAATGAGATCCAAAACTTTGGGTGAGAAACCAAAAGACCTGAGAACCTTCAAGAGGAAAGACCAATCAACCCTATCATAGGCTTTGGAGAGATCAATCTTAAGGATGAGACCTGGCTTCTTAGCTTTAACAAGAGAGTGGATGTTCTCATGGATAGTAATAATAGAGTCAAGAATTTGACGACCAAGGACAAAACCATTTTGCTAGTGATTAATAAGAGCGGGAAGGACAGAAAGCAATCTGGAAGTAAGAACCTTAGAGATAATCTTATAAAAGGAATTGCAAAGACTGATAGGTCTAAATTTGTCCATAGAGTCTACATCTTGAGATTTGGGAATGAGAGACAAAAATGTGCCATTGATTTCTTTCAAAAGTTTCCTATCCCTAAAAAATTCCTTGACTCCATTGGTAACATCTTTCTCGACAATGTCCCAGAAATCTTGAAAAAAGAACATTGGAAAACCATCCGGGCCCGGCGCTTTGTTACCATCAAAGGAGAAGACAGTATTTTTGATTTCCTGATTAGAAGGAATGGAAGAAAGGGAGGCATTCTTATGATCATCAATGAGACAAGAGATGTTAAGAAGAAAAGAAGATTGAGCTTCAGCATCCAAACTATTATCCCTCATTAGCAGTTCCGAAAAAAACCTTTTAGCTTCCTTTCTAATTTCCTCCTCCTTGATAATCTCCCCTTTATCCACCACGAGTTTGGTAACCCTGTTAACTACTTTATGCTTGATAGTTGACATGTGGAAGAATATTGTGTTCCTATCTCCTTCCTTAAGCCAGATGCGTCTTGATCTCTGCTTCCAAAAGGATTCCTCTTTGGCAATGATATCATGATATTTTTTGAGAGTCTCATTTTCATCAGCAATGGACATAGTTTTGAAACCATCTTTCTGGATTTGAGTTTGTATTTCTTTGAGGTCTTCTTGGACTTTTCTTTTGGCGTCAAAAATGTTCCCAAAGATGGATTTATTCCAGATTCTTATGTTTTCCTTAACACTCTTAAGCTTCTTAACAACTCTATACATAGCAGTTCACTCAACTTGAATGCTCCACCATTTATGGATGTTACATTTGATATATGGGTGGAGGGTCCATATTTTTTCAAATCTGAAGGGGAAGTTTCTCCTTTTGTTGATGGAGTCAGCAATAAAGGTGATGGGAAAATGATCCAAACCAACCCGAATGTGGGCCGACAGAGAACAAAAATAATGACTAAACCAGTCATTGGAAATGAGAGCCCTATCAAGACGAACTTGGATAAGATCAATACCAGTTCTCCTGTTAGTCCAAGTATAATTACATCCCTGAATTTCCAAGTCATTGAGGGCCTGAGAGTTAATGAAATCCATAAGGGCCAACCTGCTTTCCAGCTGAGGGGGGCTTCCTCTATATTTTTCCTCCTCTCTCAAAGGAGTATTGAAGTCTCCCATAACCAGCCAACTAAGATTCCTGAAGCTGTCCCTAGCTTGAATAAGTTTTTTTCAGAAGGAATTTCTAGCCTTCAAGGTGTTAGGAGCATAAATGTTGGTGAGGACCCATGAAGTACCATCTTTTAGGTACTCAAATTTGATACAAGAGAAATTGTTGTCCTGGATGATAACATGCCTTTTGACATAATTAAGATTCCAAATGGTAGCTATACCTCCTGAAGCACCTTCAGAACTACCGCCACTGGCATTTCCATTTTTGAAAAACTTCAATGATTCAACTTTTTCTTTACTCATTTTGGTTTCTTGAATTAGAAATATATTAGGTTTCCTATCCCTTATCACTTGTGACAACATTATTTCATCTAACAAGGCTAGGATAACTAAGGAACTATCTAAGATTGATAAGGCTCTAAATGAGTGTAGCAATATATATAGGTCCTATACTAACACCGACAAACTAACATCAAACATTGAGGTGAAATTGAAGGTGACAAAGGCCTGGTTAGAACATTTGGCTAATAGTTTTGATGGTACTCAGACACTAACGAATGCCATTGATGGTCAGATTTTGATAATAGAGTCTGAGATTTCTGCATTAGAGAAGGACATGGATAGGCTAATCTGGTGTACAAGGGAATTAAGAGGTTTGGTGAGTCCTCGATTGAACACTTTGTTACTTCACAAGAGGGAAAGCATAGAGTTAATGGATAAACCTACTCTGGTAGATCTATCAGAAGAAGAGCTTCATGCATATATTCTTAGTGGTTTTGTATCTATTTTGAGAACATTGAAGACATGTTGGGATACATACTTAGGAATTTCGAAGGGTTCTTACCAGATATTTTCAAGTACATCTGATTTGGTAATTACATTTTAAGTTCATTCTTTCATTTTTTTCCCCTGGCCTTTGTCATTGATGTCAAAGGGGGAGAGGTTGATGTGAAAAATAATTGGGATATAAGAAGTAATGTATAGCTCAGGGGGAGAAATCCTCCAACTGTTTTTGAGATCAGTTTTGGAGTTTTTGGCAGGAAACCAGAACAATACTTCAGCGATCCATTTTTCACATGAGTGTTGCCATCAATGCCAAAGGGGGATATTGTTGGCAATCGACACTCATCTAGTTTAGTTGTGTTGTCATTGATGGCAATATGTGTAGTTGATTTTGGGTTGGTCACTTAATTGATACTCACTGGTATCCATTGTTTGGCAACCGACATTCAAGTCATCCAACACACAAGGAACTGGCATTGACAGACAAGGGAAACCAACAAACTAGGAACCGGTATGTGAGGCCAACATAGGAGATTGATCCGACAGGTTTTACATGACAACGATCAAAGGCATCGGTCTCAAAGTTCTATGAATTTATTTTTGTCTAGGTCGACATGTAAATAAATTGTAATATCATTGTAAGCCAACATAAGGCATTTATGTTTGTGTTTGGGAGGGGTATTTAAGTTAGTTTGGCTAGGTTATTTTTGTAATGTAATTAAATATAGTGATGTGATAATGAGTGAGCAATCTTGATCAATAGAATGTGAATGTAATATTTTGTAGTCCATCTTGAATATTGGTTTAGAGGTTTGGGAAGCAAAGCAAGATACCGATAAGGGGGGACATAGTGAAAACTGGTACAGACTATTCTTTAACCAGAACTCATCCAGCATAGCAGATGCACTTTCAGAGTTCAAAATTTTGTTTGTAACTCCATATTTGATGTTTGTAGTCAATGAGGCTCATTTTGTGATGAGCAGTATGCCCTAGGCTGTTGGCCTTCCTACATGTGCATGCCCCTATTGTCATATTTATTCATTTAGCGAGTGGATAGATATTGTGGGTCATCAATCCCACCATGGTTTTTCCTCTTTGAGGTTTTCCACGTATAAATCTCTATGTTATGGTGTATGCTCTTGTGGTTGCTTCATTTCTATTTGTTGTTATTTTATGATTAATGGAAACTGAAATAATTTGTTAATAAGGTTAAAATTGATCTTGCTGGTAGAACACTGATTCACCCCCCCTTAGTGTTCTTGGATTCCAACAGAGAGATTTGACACTCTTCCCGAATATTACCAAGAGAGGTCTTCTATATTGATTGAGCCAACTAAAGTAGTTAACATTGGTACCTCAGATAATCCTAAGATTATACATCCAACAACATTACTGCCAGAATAGGAGAGACATGATTACAATGAATTCTTTGAAAGAAGACAAATAAAATTTATCTCATCATATGAAGACATGCCAGGGTTGGATCTTGATCTCATAATGCATCACTTAAATGTTGCTCTAGGAGTCAAACCAGTAAAACAAAAATTGAGAAAGTTGCATCCTCACATAGCTCTCCTTTTCAAAGAAGAACAAAATAAATTACTAGATGTGGGGTTCATAAGACCAGTCACATATCTAGAATGGGTGTCAAACATTGTGCCTATTTCCAAGCTAGATAAGAGCATTAGGGTTATGTACATATTTCAGAGATCTAAATAAAGTGTGTCCCTTACCAAGCATAGACATAATTATAGAATTGATAGTGGGACACATAATGTTTTCTCTAATGGATGGCTTTTTAGGGTATAATCAAATCAAAATAGCACCTGAAGATCAGAAGAAGACAACTTTCACATGTTTGTGGGGTACTTTCTATTGGAACATCATGCCTTTTGGACTGAAAAATGTAGGTGGTACATATCAAAGAGCAATGATGACTATTTTCCATGATATGATACATACATACCTATAAGATTATGTAGATGACATATTAGTAAAATCATATACAAGAGAAGAATATATGGAGATTCTGGATAAAATATTTCAAAGCTTAGAAAAATACAAGTTGTGGCTAAATCTAAAGAAATGTGCTTTTGGAGTTACATTAGGCAAACTTCTAGGATACATCATTTCAGCTCGAGGAATAGAAGTAGATTTGGTAAAGGTAAAGGCAATCATGGAAATGGAATCACCTAAGAATATCAGTCAGCTACGTGCTCTTCAAGGAAGATTATAGTTCATCAGGAGGTTCATTGCTTAGTTGGCTTATAGGTGTCACCCATTCACTCATCTGCTACATAAAAAAGTTTCATTCAGGTGGGACAACAAATGTGAACAAGCCTTCAAAAAAATAAAAGAATATCTAATGAATCCCCTTGTATTGATGCCACCAATAGAAGGCAAGAAATGTTTGCTCTACATATCAACCACAAAAGTATCATTGGGAGCTCTTCTTGTACAACAAGATCACAATGGACAAGAGAAAGCTATATATTATATCAACAAAACCCTAGTTGGTTACGAGCTCAACTACACACCTATTGAGAAAACATGTCTACTTGTAGTATTTGCATCCTGGAAACTATGATATTATATGCTTATTCATTCAGTCAAGTTGATAGCTAAAATAGATCCATTGAAATATCTCCTCAGTAAGCCGACATTAATGGGAAGATTAACAAAGTGGGTCATGATCCTGAGTAATTTTGAGATTGAATATGTTGACAGAAAGGCTATCAAAGGACGGGTCATTGCAGATCAGCTGGTAGAAGCACCTTTGCATGATGATATTCCATTACACATTGAGTTTCTAGATGCAGATATTCTTACAGTCACCAAGAAAAAACTAGGAATTATATTTTGATGTCTCTTATATATAACATGGATCGGGAGCAGGTATACTATTCATAACACCTCAAGGTCATACTATCCCAAAGTCATATAGATTGAGTTTTCCTTGCACCAATAACATAATAAAATATGACGCATTGGTCATCGGAATCAAAATGGCTATAGAATGGAACATTACATAGCTACATGTTTATTGAGATTCTTAGCTGTTAATCAATCAGATTAATGATGAATACCAAAGGATGACAAATTAATGCCATACAAGAGACTAGTTGATGACTTCAAAAAGTATTTTGTTGAAATCACTTTTACACAAATTCCAAGGACTGACAACAAAGTAGCAAATGCTATGGCCATGATTGCTTCTCTCTTACAAACATGGGAAAATCAAGATCATTATGAATTCCTGGTGGAAGAACTATTTTACCCAGGCCATGAATCTCTTGATACCCAAATCATTTTTCACCATGTTGAACCTGATTCCTCTTGTTATGGTAAAATTTATACTTACTTGAAAGATAATACACTTCCATTTGACTTATCAATGAATCAAAAGTGAAACTTCATTCGCCAATCCGCTTGTTACACCATCATCACTGACAAACTTTATTGATGAGTTTTGGATGGTCCTCTCCTCAGATACATCAAATGTGAAGAACCTGAGAAGGCCTTAAACAAAGTCAATGAAGGTATTTGTGGTACTCATTCAAGTGGTCTTACTCTTGCCAAGAAACTCATACAATTGGGCTATTATTGGCCTGCTATTGAAAAAGACTCCTTCCAATATGCTAAAAAATGTAAGCAATGCCAAATCCATAGCAATCTCATGCATGTACCAGCCTAGGAGTTGCATCCTCTTGTGAATTCGGGGCCTTTTTCTTAGTGGGGTCTTGATCTTGTGGGAAAAATTCATCCTTCTTCCAACAGACATAAGTTCATCTTGACAACCATATAATATTTCATAAAGTGGATTGAAGTGGTACCTCTTACGATAATCATAGGGAAACATATTGCTTCTTTTATCCTAAATTACATTATTTGTCACTGTGACATTCCCATCTCCATCATTATTGACAACGGGTGACTGTTCAAAAATCAAGATGTACAAGAACTTTGTTAAATATCTCAAATTCAACACAAATTCTCAATGCCATTTCATCCTTAGGTAATCAGTCAGGCTAAAGCATCCAACAAAACTATCCTGATTTTTTTTGAAAAAGACAGTTAATGAAGCTAGTAGATACTAGCATGTTAAACTAAATCCTTCTTTGTGGGATTACCATACTAGTATTAGTACACCCATTGGAGTAACACCATATTTCCTTGTGTATGGATCTAAGACAATCTTGCCCATTGAAGTATAAATAACTTCTTTGTGAGTGTCACTCAAAGGACTCATTCTGGATGAGGAGCAATGAGTATCTAGGTTGCAAGAATTGGAGTTGTTACAAGAGCAGTGCCAAAATGCATTTGATCACCTAAGAGCATATCAATAGAGAATGTCAAGGAATTGCAATCACCAAGTCAAGCCTAGGGCATTTCAAGTTGGAGATCTAGTGTTAAAGGAAAATCCATCGAACCAACAAGATCGTGAGAAAAAGGATAAATTTGAACCAAATTGGTTGGGTCCTTTTGTTGTGGTCGCTGCATATGGGTCCATTTCTTATAAATTATCAACATCAGAATGGGAATTGTTGAAGAACCCATCAATAGTATTTAAATGAACAAAAATATGTGTTTAAAAAAAATAAAAAAGCAAAAAATCAAAATTAAATCAAAAAATTAAAAAAAGCAAAAAAATCAAATATGAGAAAAAAGTGCAATAAAAATAGGTGGTGAAAACCTAGAAACAGACGCTATATGTTAGCTCCTCTATCTATATGTTATCTCCTCTATATGTTCATGTCTCTTTCCTCTTTCCATTGGTCACAATTGTACATATCCATAATAAAACCTCTTGTGCAGAATTAGGTGTCAGTATCTCATCGTGGCTTGGACCATTGTATATATCCATAATAAAGTTTGTTTCTAGACTGGGGGCAAAATTTTGAACCTAGCTGGGGGCATTCCATATTTGAGCTTAAACAAAACAAACAAAAACAATAGTGAGGCAACACTTGTAAACTGAAGACTGCTACATTCAACATTGAACACGAATCAAAACTTAATACAACAAATTTCAAACACAACTTTGCAAACAACTATCAATGTATGATATCTTTTGAATTATGGTTGAAACACTTTAGCATGGATATCCAATTGTTGTATCTTCATTTTCTCTATCATGCCTCTTTAGTGAATCAAGGATGTCCAGGACTAGAGTAACAAGGAAGAAGCATGATATTTTTTATTTGTCTTTTGTCTATAAATTAATCAATACTATTGTGCAAATTTGTCGCAGGACATGATCAACAAAACATCATTGAGGACATTTCAGAATTGCACATAAAATTATTAATTCTTGTCTCTTTTACATGAGCAATACTTAGGTCATCTTGGTTCCATCATACGTCAATGCTTGTGTTAACCTGAAATATCAAAATCTAGGTAAACAGTACTCAGGTCATCATGGTTCAATTATATCATCGATGTTTGTACTAGCTTATCACATTTCAAAATGCTCAATGATGATAAAAAGCATGAACAAATGATCGATTTGATGGCTACATTGCATTAATTAGTGTTTGCATATGTAGAATAGATTACATTTTCCAATGGCATACCAAACATTCTTTTCTTAGGCTTGAGGTTTATTAAGTGATTGAGTACATTGGATAAAAACAAAAGAATAATAATAATAAACAATTCATCCATCTTGCATCTCAAGTCACCTTATCATATTCACATTATCATTCCATCCTTGTAGTTATTCATAGTAGGTATTTCTATGCATAAATAATCATTTCATTGATCATTACATTTTATTTCATACCATCATCACAGTACAATATATCATTCATTTAGTTAGTCCATGCATTTCATATAATATTCATATACTATCACATTTAGTAAAGTATTGCAGTTCACATTATCATTGCATTATATCACATCTCATTCATTTCACATCATTTGGAATTGTAAATAAAGGAAGTCATACATGTATAAATGAAAAGGAAATAATATCAATAAGCATCTCATGTCATGCATAACATAGTACGTAAACCAATGCATATTCATCACAATGTATATAAACCATTTGCATCATTCATAAACATAATAAACATCATATATAAATCCATCATTATCCATTTCATAATCATATAAATAAAACATCCATCATGTAAATAAAGGCATGCATACATCATATAAGATCAAATAAGAGTGTAAAAAGAAAATGTACAATCATGTAGAAAATGCATCCATCGCACCATGAGCCATATAGAACAATAGTATCAACTGCATCTCATATAATCAGGAAATAATCCATGTCCAATGTAGAATGATATCACAAAATAGGAGAGGTACATCATAAAATAAATGGTAGGAATCATCACGTGTCTCATAAAGGTGTATATAATAAAAATCGGATGTATGATATGAAAGTCTCCAAGTATGTCAAGTGGGATGCTAGACTGAGCTCTCCCTAAAGGCTATAGGTCTAGTTGTACCTGTACCTGTTGCGACACCACCTGATGGTCCTGTGCTTGGATCCCCAATAGGAGGATATCTCTATAGTGGCCCCATCACATCTCTACTCTTGGTTTGTCTCCATCTTGATCTAGTACTGGTATTCTATGAGCTCGGATCTCACTGCTCTGCAAGAACAATAGCATTATACAACTATCAGTCGTACTCTGTCTCCTGGGCAGAAAGATGGATGGCCCTAATAGTCTCACTTATGCTAGTCCCCTTGGACAGTCTCTGTACTCTCTTAGCTCTATCAAGAACAACATCTCCCTCTACTATTAGAGAGGCAATATGTTCCTGGGCATGTGTCGACTGACCCTATACCTGCGCCAACTATCGCTGCAAGCCCCGTACCATAGAATTTAGAGAAACTATCTATGGATCCTGCTAGTGGGAAGGAACTATGATATGTACCTATTATGGCCATGTTTGTGCCTCTGTCGACACCTGACTGAATGCACTCGATATCCTTGTATCCTTTCTAGTAGCCCCTCCAGTATTTGTCCCCTATAGAGGAAGTCTCCCAATCACTAGGTAACTGTCTTTGCTGCCCTGAGCTACTTGCTCCACTTTCTCCTCCTTCATTTCCACCTCCTCTATCTCCACCATCTCCGCCACCATTTCCATCCTCATCCCCACCTCTCCTCTGTCTCGATTCCCTCTTAGGTGGCCTATCCTCACCATCGTCAAAATCTAGCATAGGCTCATCCGAGCATGATAATTTGGGAAATGGATGGGAAAGAAAATACTGAGCATAGTTTTTTATCACATTCCCATCATAAGTGCTTGGTAAATAATCCTAGTCCTATGCACCAAGAGAAATATACTCTATACAAGATAACTCATAGTACATGGCAAGTCCCCAGTTTGCCACATCTTGTCGTCAACATGCATATAATGCAGTCCCCTATGGGAATCCCTGTATCCGGCCATACTGTCTTAATACCTGGGCGACAATGAAGTGCTCAATGATGAAGGGGGTAGATCCAATCAAGTATCTGGTAGTTAATTTCCCATGGCTCAAAATCGAAATAAGGCATGCAGATCACTAAGTCCAAGTCATCTAGAACTCATCTCCAATACTCTAATTTTCCTAGCTTCCACTAGACAATAACACCTCTATATCCGAACACATAGGGTCTTCCTACTAGTTTATCCCTGTCTTCTAGTGGTTTAGTAACAACCAGATGCTCCTAAAACAAAATATGTCATAATGTGATACCTGTTGATAAATTAGTAGCACCAAGATAGACTACCCGATGAAGATCATGATATAGATGAGCGAGCATTCATGAACCCCGGGAATATTGTCTCCCTTGTGTGATAATCCTCTCTAGCACTTAAGCCCATCCAAGAGATAGTCCCTTCAACCTATGGTTAGGACATAGAAATCCACCAAACAATCCAACAAGCATAGATGGTAAGGGCTCATATAGATCAATCATCTCTTTCCAGGAGTGCATTGGTCCCACCTTGCTTGGTCACATCATACGTCACTATGTCACCAACCATCAAAATCTGCAAGATCCTATAGATGTCCTCTGGTGTGATAGTCATCTCGCCAATAGGTAAATGGAAGGTGTTATGCTCATTATGCCACCTCTCCTCCAAATTTGTCAATAAACCCTGGTTAATCATATACTGGGGCATATCAAGAAATGACAATAATTTGCATCTAGCAATGATGTCAAGATCCTCCTGCACCAGATGGGGTATCATCTGCCATCTCTTCGGGAAACATTCCTAAGACTGTAAAACACCTAAGTCCTCCTACAATCATATAATATCATTGTATCAACATTTGATTTATCAATCTATCTATCAAACTACTCAGCTCATGTGAGATTCAATTAATCTCGTTGAGCATTTTTCATCGAATCTCATTCATCGTGAGGTTGTTATCAACTATCGTATCAAGCAATTAACATCATGATAATTGAAACTGAACAAAACAAACCAAAGAGGAGGACACAAAATCAAAATTTTAACACTTGGTTTGAAAATGCTAAACTATCCTATCAAAATGCTACAAAATTGCATGATGGTGCTAAAAATCTAGATGCACTACTCTGCAACACCAAAAAACTAAAAATAGGCATCAAAGCGCTAAAACTCATGTATACACTAAAGTTTATCATTTATGCATTAATCTAATGATCAAATGCGCTAAATACATGAGAATGATAAACTCTATCACCTAATGCACCGAAATCATGAAAACACTAATCTTCATCATTGATGTGCTAAAACATTTAAAATTTTAAAACTTATACCCTATGCACTAGAATAGACACCAAAAATGCTAAAATGACAAATTCATGTTGGAAATTGAATAAAACATGCTAAAAAAAAATCGTACAATGAGAATTTTTTGGGGTACGTATCAAAGGGATGTACTCTGGAGATTGTTGACATTGCCATACTTGTTCAAATTAATGATCTTGGTGTGGGATAACCTTTTTTGATTCAAAGCTCCAACCTTCAAATTACCAAGTGCAAATGAATTAAAACGGTAAATCTATTTTACTTTTAGCCTTTTAGGAGGTGAGAAGGGAGGGGATTAAGTGGAATTGCTTTTTTTTTCAAATTAGTTAATTTTTTTTCAAAGCCTCCTCATTTTCTCATTTTTATCAGGGGATGAATCCATCGAGGAAATTTAAAAATTTAAAATTTTTCGCAAAATGAAATTTTTCTAAAAATCATTAAAAATTCGAAAAAAATAAAAAATACATTTGATTCATCTCCCGAGGGGGTATACACATGGCATTTAGCAAAACTTGACGATCACGGGCAAAAACCATTTTTTTAAAAGTTTCTCATCAGTATTAGTGTCTAGAGCATTGTTCTGTGCATTGAGCAAATTTTTCTTTGAATCAACGTGTTGTTGCACATTAATTTAAAAAGGGGCAAAATGTATACACTAAAATGTGGTCTAGAGAATTAATTAAATACAAGTTATTTAATTAATGGATTCTTAAGTCTTCTACCTATAAATAAATTAAAAAAATTATTTATAGGGTTCATTTTCTTAAATTCATTCCTTTCCAAATTATTTTCCTCATTTCTCCATTAAATGGACAAGGTTAATTAATTTGTTCCATTTAATTATTCTTCCCTTTTAAGTTAAATTTTTAATTCAAATAGATCTCACATGTGTCTCTCATTTAATTTGCATTTTTAAATTTGAATTAAATCACATGTATCCTACTCCTAACAACCCTCTAACGTCCCTCCAACTTAACCTCTATCTAACCAAAGGTTAACCTAACCTCCTATCCTTTAACCAATTCTATCTTAACCTCCTATGGGTTGGTTATACTCTCTTGAGAACACATGACTTTCTTGCCACATGTTTAATTCCTCCATGCCACTTGCCCTCTTAAGGGACATGTGTGGCCTTCTTAAGATTCTTCTATGCCACTTGTCTTCTCTAGGATGACATATCTCCCTCTTTCTCTCCAACTTTCTCATTTTTGACTGTTGATCTCTCCAGACCAAATCTCCATCATTGAATCCTACCACCTCAGCTTTGTCTTTGGAAAATCTATAAATACCTCTCTTCTCAGCCATAAGAGGGCCCTTAGCACCCTTAGCATTCTTAGCATCATTAGAAACATTCCTAAAAGCATGTTTTAGCATCATAATTTAGCATATCAATAGTATCATTATATGATAATGGAATTCATTTATTTTTTAGCATAGTCATCATGATAATTTGGAATTGCATATCATCCTCTAGGTCATAAAATTACATCATTTCACTCTTGTTTCTTAGGTAGCTATCTTGTGATCATGTAGCTAAGAACCAACATAGACCCGCAAGGTCGTTGAGAATAGAGAACAATGGGACAATTTGAGGGAGTGTTTTAATTTGTTTATTTATTTTATTTTCTTGTAATGTTTCATTGAATGTTGTGTTTAATGTTTTGATTAATGGATTGACTCACATAATTTTATACATCATATAGTAATAGACAAAGTAACTCATCATTAAAGCATGGTCCATGTTTGGAACTTGTGATAGCTCCATCTATTGTGCTCGATGTCTCTCCTCTTGCATGTTGTCCACCTTCTTAAAAAAATGATGAGAAAGATTGGGCAGTGGATGATGTGCTTGATTAGCTTCATTAGCACTGTAGATTCTCTCTCTCTCTCTCTCCTCTCTTGCTTGTTTGTGATTTGATAACACAATGATGAACCACGAGTACCAAACTGGTACTAAGAGGGGGGGTGAATTAGTAAAAACACAAATTGATGCATAAGGTGGTGGGGGTTTCACAAGGATTCAAACTTTTATAGTTATATGGAAAATACAAGGTTTGAAGACTTCAATCCCCACTATGCTTACAAGCACACAAGAGGCTAAAAGGTGTCAAAACCTATCAAACACTTACCCCACTAACTCCAATGGATCAAGGTGTTTTGTTATTCTAAAAATAAAGGGATTCAACTGGTTTTATGATTCAAATGTGTGTTTTAACAACAAAACTCAAGTTTAGGCATCTAGGCCTAGTTGCCCCTCCACTAGCCCTATTTTGGAGGTTTTTTGATCATAACTCAAACTTTTTCCAAAACATCAGACAAGTAAATTAGTTTTTCAGATACCCATTGGGCTCTATTTTAACATATTAGAAACTTAGTATAGCTTACTTTGGAGTATATACGCTGCCTTTTGACTGTACCTCTATTTTAGACCCCAAAAATGCAACTTTTACAAAGGAAGTATACTTTATTTGTTCTCCCTGACTCCCAAAATTTAAAAAGTCCTATAAAATGGTTCAAAACTCCAAAATATGCAATTAATTTCAATCTAAAACTCTCCCTTATACTCAAACCCCAACGTAGAACCAATCAAGCCTCAAAAAGTGAGATTTTACCAAAATCCACACTCCAATCACTTCTCTGACCAATTGATGATTGATTCACCTTTTCATTGGCATAATAAAACTACAACAATCATAAAAATACCACCTCTAATGGACGGATCTCCTGCTGCTACTCCTTAGCCACCAACTTCCTCATAAAATCTTGCAACTTCTCATGGTGATCACCTACAAATCATTCATTTTTTGCATGTATTCATGTCAAAACTATTGATACATGTTAGAAAAAGATCATTCCATGAGTATTAGGCCTGAAACACTCATGGAATGATGATTTTCATGTTAATCCTATCAAAACTTGAAAGAAAACCTCACAAATTGTTAGGGCAGTCAGCAAATTAATGGAGTTTGATACAAGACCCTCAACCAAGCATTCAATAAAGGCAAATAATATGTAAATATGTCCTTCAATTAATCACAATGACATTTTCAATCAAAGAATGAACAAAATGATACCAAAAACTCCTTAAAATTGCTTGAAAATATGAATTTTATTGCCTTTTTGCTGCTCCCGTCTGTACACAGGTTCCCATGTCCATACAAGGAATTGAAAAAGGTTTATATAGCCTTCTAATAACTTCCCCAACCATTTCCAATTGGTTTTGAGGATTAGTTTGGGTTAAAACTCCCTAAAAACTAATTCCCACCATTTTACTAACAAGCCATTGCATTTTGAATTTCAAATATTACATGATTCATCTTAGCAATAACTTGACACTCCTAATTGACATTTTTGGACCTTTTAGGCCTTATTACATTTATTCAAAACATCAAAACTCATCTAACCCTATTACATTTAAATTTTGGGTCCTTTAGGACAAATTTGCAACTTTGACAATTTTATCCAACTTGATACATTTTGAATTGCCAAAAGCCATAATAGGCTTTAATATGGAATAATTGATCTTGTTCATCATCCTCTCATCTCCTAATGTCTTCATTATCTTCATTGGCTTCATTTGGTTTGTTGATCTCTTAGGTGCTGCTGCACCACAAATACAGTCCAAAACCGGTTTGACAGCAAATACCCCACATGACTAACAAACAGGGATACCGGTAATACAGAGTGCAACCAGTAACATCCAGTACAACTCAATCAGTCATGAACCGGTCACTCAATAAGCTACCCTCTTAGCTCAATACTACAGTATCATTATATTCTCATGCATAAACAGGTAAACTTAACCATCAGATCTTCACAACAGTGAGTTCAATATGTTTTATAGACAGGCATAAAACATAGAACCTTCATATGCTTAACAGGTAAAATAAAGCATCACAAGACAAAAGCATTTCACATGACACACATATTTTTCACGTGGAAACCCAATTGGGAAAAACCACGGTGGGGATGAATACCCACAAGCTGCTTTTTGAACTCTTTAGAAGTCCGCTCTGTTAGGAGCCTTGTCTGGTTAAAGACATTAAAATAGGTTCTGCTAGGAACCGATCCTGTTAGGGATCACCCAGTTAAGGGTTAAACCAGGTAGGGTCACCTTGTTAGAGGATTTCAAGAACTCAATAGCTAAAAGAATCTCCTAAGCTCTATAGCTTCTCAAAACTCATTAGCCTTGAGTTACCCGGTTAAGGGATTTGAATCAAGCCTGTTAGGACCACCCGATTTAAAGGATTTTGAATCAAGCCAGTTAAGGATACCCTGTTAGGGGATTTTACAACTATTGAAGTGGTTAGAGATCAACAGGAATTACAATGATCTGTTAACAACACTCAATGCTAATGCAGATCCATTTAGGCTCCTCTTTTCCTTCTGCACTTTCACTTTGCAGGTATCTCTTCTCTCCTTTGGTCTGGCAAGAATTATGTATCACTTCCCTTGGATACACACTCACAAATTTTGCCAACAACCTCAGAAAGAAACACAACATCGACCTTATAGGAAACATACAGGTCGGTAGAAAAAACCCTAAACCCTAAACCTATTAGGTTAAGCAATTTAAACGGTTCGATCCTGACCTTTGAAACATACTGCATTAAATGCAACAATCTTGAGTCGATCTCAAGACATTCTCCATCATACATTATCCACTAATTTCATGGTGGCTGATAACCCATCACGCGTTATCACCATTTGACAGACTTCGCACATTCCCAAGGTAGATAGGAATAATCATCTTCATGCAAGATCCTTCACACACACAGGGCTTACATGGCAACACGATCTGTCCTCCATCATACTGCTAACTCATCACACAAAGATCACCGATTGAGTCACATAGACTTGAGGTACTCCAACCGAAAATCCTGAAGTGGAAGCTACCTACCAACCGGTAGTCATACAATGCTTCCATGTGTCGGTTCCCATAACTACATGTCGGTTCACCTTGAACAAATATGCCACTTCACTTTGGCATATAAACCGGTTCATACATATGTCGGTTCCTCTCTCGCTTCACCTATCACATGTGCCGGTTCACATGATGTCTCATATTGACATCAATTACAACATACAATATCATTATGTCTTCATTCCGGTTTACATAATGCCAACAATCTCCCCCTTTGGCATTGATGGCAATATACAAAAGATATCTTCTCTGCTTCACATCTTCTCCCCATTTGCTGCAGGTATCTTCTCTGCTTCACATCTTCTCCCCATTTGCCACAAATATCTTTTTGCTTCACTCCTTCTCCCCCTTTGACAACAATGCCAAAGTAGAGGTACAATCATCTTTGTTTCATCATGCTGCTCCCCCTGAGGAGTAGCATCCTTCAACACACCAGTCAACCAAAAATTTGTCTTTCCAGTACCGGACTGATGTGGAACAATTACTTTTTGGTTCACCTCTTGAAGGGGCAATACCCCTAATTCACCTCTCAAATGCACAAATGTTGTCTTTGGGAGAGGCTTGGTGAATATGTCTGCTAACTGCTCCTTACTAGACACATGCTCCAGTGCAATCTCTTTATTCTGAACCTTTTCCCTCAAGAAATGACACTTAAGCTCAAAATGCTTAGTTCTAGAATGTAAAACCGGATTCTTTGATATATTGATAGCACTTGTGTTATCATAGAATATACTTACCGGTTCAGATACAGGGATCTTGAAGCCTTCTAGTACATGCTTCATCCAGATTGTCTGAGTGCAGTTCATGAAAGCTGCAACATACTCCGCTTCCACTGTAGACTAAGATATACAACTCTGCTTTTTACTCATCCATGAGACCAGTCTACCATCAAGAAAGATTGCACCATCGGTTGTGCTCTTCCAGTCATCCACATTACCTGCCCAATTAGCATCTGTGAACACTTTCAAATTGAAATTATTGTTGTATGGGTACCACAATCCATAGTCTATTGTTCCCTTCAGATACCTAAGAATCCGCTTGACTGCAATCAAGTGAGATTCTCTTGGACTCTTCTGGAACCTTGCAGTAATGCCAACTGCATGTGCAATATCCGGTCTGCTATGCACTACATAATGCAACTTACCAATCATTGATCGGTATTCCTTCTCATCAACCAGTGTGAAATCATCCTCTTTTGTCAATTTTCAACCGGTCACCATCGGTGTACCAATCGGTTTGGTATCTTCCATGCCAAAAGTCTTCAACACCTCTTTGACATATTTGGACTGAGTGATGAAGATTCCATCTTCCATCTACTGGATCTGCAGTCCAATGAAGAACTTAATCTCCCCTATGAGTGACATCTCAAACTCTTTCTTCATCTCATTAACAAACTCATGACTCATCTTGTCATCTCCACCAAAGATGATGTCATCAACAAAAACTTCACATATCAGGATCTGATCTCCTTCAGACTTTAAGTAGATATTGCTATCTTCACTTGTTCTCTCAAATCCAATCTTCACAAGATGGGAATGTAGGCGCTCATACCATGCCCTAGGTGCTTGCTTTAAACCATATAATGCTTTATGTAGCCTACATACCATGTCACTGTCTTCAAATAGGGCAAACCCATCTGGTTGCTCAATATACACCTCCTCTTCAAGTACACCATTTAGGAATGCAGATTTTACATCCATTTGATATACCTTGAACCTCTTAAAAGCTGCATATGCAAGAAGCATACAAACTCCTTCCAATCTGGCTACAGGAGCAAAGGTTTCCCCATAGTCTTCTCCTTCTTCTTGAGCATATCCTTTGCATACCAATCTGGCTTTATTCCTAATCACTATGCCATCCTCATTCAACTTATTTCTGAACACCCATTTGGTGCCAATGACATTTTTATGCTCTGGTCTGGGTACCAAGGACCATGTACCATTTTTCTCTATCTAGTCAAGTTCTTCTTCCATTGCCTTGATCCAGTCCTCATTTTTATGAGCCTCTTTGAATGACTTAGGCTCAAATTCAGAGATCATACTTGAGTTTTCTCTGATCTTTCTTCTAGTAAGGATTCCTGCATCCTTATCACCTATGATCTGCTTGGGATCATGATTCAACTTGACATATCGAGGAATGGTGTTAACTGGTTCTTCTTTCTTTTCTTCTTCATCCTCATCTTCATCAGTATCAGCATTCACCGGTTCTGGAACACTATTACTGGTACTCAGTTGACTGACAACCAGTTCCCAGAAGGTTGCAACCATTTCATTTATAGCTTGCTCACTATCAGTTTCCTCAGTCTTCTAAGAGGATTCATCAACTCTTACATTGATGCTTTCCATAATTCTCTGAGTCCTATTGTTGTAGCACTTGAAAGCTTTACTCTTGGTGGAATATCTTAGAAATATTCCCTCATCACATTTAGCTTCAAATTTGCCCTGATGTTCAATCCTCTTGATGTAACAATTGCTACCAAATACCTTAAAGTAGTTAACCATAGGTGTCTTACCGGTCCAATACTCATAAGGAGTTTTTGTCCTTACCCTTTTTGATGAGTACCCGGTTCATAGTGTAGACTGCAGTGCTCACCGCTTCTCTCCAAAAGGTGTGAGCTACCTTTCCTTGAATCAACATGGTTCTAGCTGCTTCAACCACCGTTTGGTTATTCCTCTCTACTAGGCCATTCTGTTGTGGAGTCCGAGGGGCATACAACTATCTCTTGATGCCAAATTCTTCATAATATTGTTGAATTCACTGGAAGTGAATTCCCCTCCTTGATCAGTTCTGAGACATTTTATCCTTTGCCACTTTCCTTCTCCACTAATGCTCTGAAAGATTTTAATTTCACAAAGGCTTCAGACTTGTCTTTCAAGAATGTGACCCACATCATTCTTGAGCAGTCATCAGTGAGAATCATGAAATACCTATCACCCTGCACACTTCTAGTTTTCATAGGACCACATAAATCAGTATGCACAAGATCAAGTAAGTTGTCAACAGTGAAAGATTTACCTTTAAAGGTTGAGGAAGACATTTTCCCCAATTGACACTCTCTACATAAGGTATTGTCCGGTTTGCTCAACATCGGCAACCCTCTAACTGCCTTGATCTTACTAGCCTTTACAATGTTATCAAAGTTTACATGGTAGAGTCTCCTATGCCATATCCAGCTATCATCAAGCTTAGCCATAAGACATGTACTTATATTTGTATTCAGATGAAATAAGTTACCTTTAGTCTGCATGCCGGTGGCCACCAATTTACCATCTTTTCCCTTGATTCTACAAGCTCCATTCTTGAATTTTAGAGTGAGGCCACTGTCATTTAGCTGGGCAACACTTAGAAGGTTGTGTTTGAGACCATCAACCCAGTACACATTGTCAGCACTACTCTTTCCATTCAAAGAGATGGACCCTCTGCCTTTGACCATGCATGGTGCATCATTGCCAAAGCGAACCACACCACCATCATACTCCTCTAAGGATAGAGACTTGCTCCGGTCACCAGTCATATGGTGAGAATAGCCACTGTCAATGATCCACTCATTGGAATTATCAAACTGGGAGACAGGAGCCTTCTTGTCTGCCACATCTTCCTTTACAGCAACAAACACAATGTCTTCATTCTCTTCATCTTCTGATTCTTCATCTGTGACACCTTCATCAACTACCACAAAATAGTTTCTCCGGTTTCCTCCTTTGAATTTCTTGAACCTTTCCAATTTATCCTTGTTGTCACTATTGGGACAATTCATAGCAATATGTCCTATCTGGTTATAGGAGAAACATTTCAAAGGGAGCTTACCTTTGTATTTACTAGTCCCTTTTGGAAATCTCCTGGCAAGAAGAGCTTCAAATTCCATCAGAAACTCTTCATCCTTCATTTCTCTATTCTGATTAGGTTCCCCACTAGTGCTAGCCTCTTTTCCTTTTTTGGATGGTATAGCAGAGGCTTTAAAAGCTAATTCTGTCTTCTAAACACTGCCATCAAAACTATTCAGTTCATAGGCTATCAACTTGGCTATGATGGAGTCCAAGGACACCTTAGACTTTTCTATTGATCTCAGCTCCTGAATAGCAGTGACCCTTATTGCATAGACCGAAAACAGGGATCTTAGGACTTTACTTACCACAGTGGAATCTTCTATTTTGCCACCTGCACTCTTTATTTCTCCAAAAACTGATTTGATTCTTATTCCATACTGCTGAATGGTCTCTCCTTCAACCATCTGCATGTCTTCAAACTTCCCTCTCAGGCTTTCTTCCTTAGCCTATTTTACATGCTCATCACCACCATAAATATTTTCAAGAGCATCCCATACCTCTTTGGGATTTGCCTTGTCCTGAACATCAATAAACTCAATGTCAGATAGACTATTGATGAGGGCTTCCATGACTTGCCCATGTTCTTGTATCTCTCTCTTTTGGTCATCGGTGAGAGTACTGGTAGGAACAACATATACATTTTCATCATAACTCTAGTGTTGAACACCCATGCTTTTGATGAATATCTTCATCCTGTCTTTCCATATACCAAAATTTTCCCTGTTAAACTTTGGACCTTCTCTCTTCATCATTTGACTAGGATCTTTTCCTCAAGCAATTAAGCTTACAACACAGAGGACCTGGAGTGCTCTGATACCAATTGATAACTCAATGATGAACCATGAGTACCAAACCGGTACTGAGAGGGGGGGTGAATTAGTACAAACACAAATACAGTCCAAAACCGGTTTGCCAATAAATACCCCAAATGACTGACAAACAGGGATACCAGTAAAATAGAGTGCAACTGGTAACATCTAGTACAGCTCAATTAGTCATGAACCAGTCACTCAATAAGCTACCCTCTTAGCTCAATACTACAGTATCATTATATTCTCATGCATAAATAAGTAAACTTAACCATCAGATCTTCACAACATGAGTTCAATATGTTTTATAGACAAGCATAAAACATAGAACCTTCATATGCTTAACAGGTAAAACAAAGCATCACAAGACAAAAGCATTTCACATGACACACATATTTTTCACGTGGAAACCTAACTGGGAAAAACCATGGTGGGGATGAATACCCACAAGCTACTTTTTGAACTCTTTAGAAGTCCGCTCTATTAGGAGCCTTGTCCGGTTAAAGACATTACAATAGGTTCTGCTAGGAACCAATCCTGTTAGGGATCACCCGGTTAAGGGTTAAACCCGGTAGGGTCACCTTGTTAGAGGATTTCAAGAACTCAATAGCTAAAAGAATCTCCTAAGCTCTATAGCTTCTCAGAACTCATTAGCCTCGAGTTACCTGGTTAAGGGATTTGAATCAAGCCTGTTAGGACCACCCGATTTAAGGGATTTTGAATCAAGCCAGTTAAGGCTACCCTATTAGGGAATTTTACAACTTTTGAAGTGGTTAGAGATCAACAAGAATTAAAATGTTGTTGCTAATGCAGATCCGTTTAGGCTCCTCTTTTCCTTCTACACTTTCACTTTGCAGGTATCTCTTCTCTCCTTTGGTCTGGCAAGAATTATGTATAACTTCCCTTGGATACACACTCACAAATTTTGCCAACAACCTCAGAAAGAAACACAACACCAACCTTATAAGAAACATACAGGTCAGTAGCAAAAACCCTAAACCCTAAACCTGTTAGGTTAAGCAATTTAAACGGTTTGATCCTGACCGTTGAAACATACTGCATTAAATGCAACAATCTTGAGTCGATCTCAAGACATTCTCCATCATCCATTATCCACCAATTTCATGGTGGCTGATAACCCATCATGCGTTATCACCATTTGACAGACTTCGCACATTCCCAAGGTAGATAGGAATAGTCATCTTCATGCAAGATCCTTCACGTACACAAGGCTTACATGGCAACACGATTTGTCCTCCATCATACTGCTAACTCATCACACAAAGATCACCAATTGAGTCACACAGACTTGAGGTACTCCAACCGGAAATCCTGAAGTGGAAGCTACCTACCAACCAGTAGTCATACAATGCTTCCATGTGCTGGTTCCCATAGCTACATGCCGGTTCACCTTGAACAAATATGTCGCTTCACTTTGGCATATAAACTGGTTCATACATATGCTGGTTCCTCTCTCGCTTCACCTATCACATGTGCCAGTTCACACCATGTCTCATATTGACATCAATGACAACATACAATATCATTATGTCTTCATGCCAGTTTACATAATGCCAACATGATCTTCTTCTATTTGTCTCTCAATTATTCTATTTGTTTTCCCTAGTGTTATCTACTTGAGGATGATTCAAAGCATTGAGATCTCTTCTGGTCTCTCCTATGTTGAATCAAAAGATACATGTGCCCTTCTTCCATGGTTGTTTCCTTTCTTTGGTGGATGAGGACAATCCTATGCATATATATACACATGATATACATTGGTAATCATAAAAAGCATATTGACTCCAAAGTTAAGTTAAACGACCTCGTGTTTTGTGTTTTGTGATCATTATCCTTTGATTTGTCCTCTCTTGGGGGCCTATTATTGTGATAATGTGCTCGTCTTTTTGGTTTTATCCTACCTTAAAGAAATTTCTTGATAAGGCATGCACAATTGCTTTAATGTGGGCGCATACACTCCGCTCAATGATTCTCTCTTTTTCATATCTTGATACTTAAGTTACTTAGCGAACTATTTCTTTTGCTTTGTAATTTTTGGTATTTTTCTTTACATGACTCATGGCAAGAGAACCTTACTAGTTGGTAGTGATGGTTCTCTCCTTCTCTTTCTCTCATGATATCCCTTTTATATTGTTATTGAATTTAAGATCCTAAAGTCCATTGGGAGCTTGGTGTATCTTGCCTCCTCGATGACTTGGTGAAAGTTTTTCAATGTGAACCCTTTGTACTCTACCGAGAGTATGATTGACTTCATACTTCCATTGAAGTGGGGGCTAAATGTAGCGGCCATGTTGATATTGATGTATTCCTAAAAAGAGTAAAAGAGCCACTAATATCTTATAAAATGGAGCTCGCCATCAAAAGTGGAATACATTTGGTGGTGACCTTTCCTATGTCTACACAGAATCCAAAATTTTTGTTATCCCTAGCCAATAGGTAAGACCCTACCACCAGATCAGTGAAGGATGCAGATGGAAAGAAGACACTCATCAAGCTTGATGAGGATTTATTTGATACAACATTCATTTGTTCAACTATAGATTAGTATGTTCATATTGACATGCAACTAGCAGCGTCTTATTTTGATTAAAATTAGGTAAATGCAAGAATAATATGAATACAAATTAGCTAAAGAACCCTAGGCCTACAATTACAAGGTGGCCAAAGAAGCTTCCTCATAGTGATTTTATTGAGGAGGTCAATGATCTCATTACTCTTCTCAACAGAGTAAAAGGCCTATTGACTTCCAAAACTTACTACAAGTGGATGTATCAGCACATTCACATTACTAGGCAGAATAAGAAGAAGATCTACTAGGCAGATTGTAGATGCTTTATGTGAGTAGTTGACCAAGGTTCCCACCACCTTGAAGTTTTATATGACATCCTAACTTGTCTATGTAGTTGCCTTGATGAGGCATTTTCTAGGTTTATCTACAACAGGTGACTAGAACCAGGTTCTTGTTTAAAAGTATTTCTTTGTGCTGACTCTTAAGAAGAGTTTACACAATTTCAGGAGGGTCAATGATTCCTTTTTTTCCCATTACATTTGCTTATTTGACAATTATCTTCAAAATAAGAGAGTGTCAGATGAACCTTGGAAGGTGGTGAGTGGATATGGTTGTATTTTCTTACAATTCCCCGCATTTACATATATCAGGATTGGATGCTTTGATGGAGAACCCTTCATCCTCCCAAGGTATCCATCAACTAAGATAATCCTTATGGAGATGGCTCACCAAATGATATCAATCCATGAGCATCAATCTGGAGCTCATAAGACAGGTCTCAAGTTCTCCATTTCCATAGGGAGATATTCCATCAATTCCATCTACAATGATCGTGCCATGGAGGAGGAGATGAGGAGAGTTATAGGGGCATGAAGAGCAAAATCAAGAAGAGTTACACTCATTTCCATCGAATTGAGGATGTATGGATTGATTGTAGAATAGAAGAGGACATTCAAAGACTTGACTACTATCATCTAATAGTAGAACAAATTGAGAATTTTGATCTTGTCGATGTTCTTGAGGATCTTGAAGAGGATGGAGACATCCTA